>NC_052950.1:34427548-35027548 GCF_013358895.1 Oreochromis aureus | reverse complement strand
GTGCTTTGAAGTAAGAGCCAAAAAGGGTGTAGTTTGTGTGTGTGATCACCCGTGTATACACCTGTGAGCATGGACGCGCTTGTTTTTTTTTTTGTTTTTTTGTTTTTTTAAAAGGTTCCTTCATGTAATGATCTGCTAGAGGGTGTGGGGGGCCACTGCCCCGTCCACCAGGGCATGAAGCAGGTATGGAGGAGATCAAAACTCCAGACATCCAGAGGTCCCCCAGAACACAAGAGACCAAGGAAGACCAACAGAGGGGCAGCCGCGCCACTATCCCAGAAAGAGCTGCGGAGAGTCCCAGATGAGGGGTCACTCAGCAGCCGCGGAGCAGAAGCCAGGCGGGGGGTTGCAGTGACGTGCCCGTGAGCTCCGCCTCTACTGTATTTGGACTCCATTTGCCTGGATTGTGGGTTAACGTGTTCTCCGTCTCCTGTGTTCTCCAGATACATCACCTGGTGTGCTCATCAGCAGCGCTGGTTCTGTTTCTACTCCGTTCTCCCGTCTACCTAGAACCCTAGGACTACACACTCGCCATCTCCTCGGCCTGCCCTCCAGCCCGTACTTCAACAGTGGATACCTGCCCCCTGGACTGAACCTGTACCAGCTTCCCCACATTCTCAGCCATCCCTGGGACGGTCCCACGGCAACCCCTCCTCTGCCTAATAGCCGGGGTTTGAGCTACAGGGGTCTGCGCACCGGAGGGGCCTGCTCAGCCCGAGCTGGAGGTTTGTGTGCCAGGGGTCTCAGCCTGTTGCTTCATTATTAGCACAGCCTTAAGCTTCATCGTCAGTACAGCCTGCCTGAGTCATTTCTTCAGCCACCAGTTACCACCACGTTGCCATCATCAGTTTAAAAGCTTGAGGCTGCCACACCACCAACAACGCAGACGCCCACCACCATCACCTAACCTGCCTGCAGATGCGACACCACCATCTTCTCCACCCTCTGCAAGGTCAATGTCAAGGTCAAATTTATTTATATAGCACATTTCCAGACAAACAATGCTGCACAAAGTGCTTAACAATATAAAAATGCCATAAGAAACTATGTAAAACAATAATAATAATAATGTAAAACAATGAAATGACAATAAGAAAATTTAAACAATAACTGAGACTATTAAATAAGACCAGAATGCTTGGATCATAGTGTGTTAAAAGTCAGGGCATAAAACTGTTTCTTTAGTAGTGATTTAAATTCATCAAGTGTTTGTGAAGATCTAATATCTAAGAGAAGACTATTCTAAAGTCTGGGACCTGCCACAGAGAAGACAGAGATTTGAGATAAGTCTGTGGGATGTGCAGCATTAACCTTGAGTGATACCACATGGTTTTTCCTGGAGCATAAACAGAAAGGAGCTCAGACAGGTAAGAGGGGACTTGGGCGTTGAGTGACTTAAAAACACAAAGTAAAAGTTTAAATTGGATCCTGTAGGAGACAAGAAGCTAGTGTAGAGATGCAAAAAGTGGGGTTATAGGCTCTCTCTGTTTGGTACCAGTTAGCAGGTGAGTACCTGCATTTTGGACCATCTGAAGACAATGAATGGAGGCCTGGTTGAGACCAAAATACAATGAATTGCAGTAGTCCAATCTGCAAGTAAGGAAAAGGTGAATGACACGTTCGAAGACATTCGCGGGGAGGTGCGGTGTTACCTTGGCTAGCTGTCTCAACTGAAAGAAGCAGGACTGGACTACTGCACTCACCTGCTTATTCAATTTAAAAGAACCATCGAGGTAGACAAGGTAGGTTTTTTACGTGTGTTTTACAGTTGGAGGAAAGGAGGCAGAGTGCTATTGATGTGATTATTGACAATGTTGCCGAAAATGACAACATCAGTTTTGTTTTCGTTTAGCTGTAGAAAATTTGATAGATATCCACTGTTTGATGTCATCAAGGCAGCGTAATAAACGCTGACCCTGCTTTTAAAGGCAGATAAATCTAGAAATCATCAGCAAAGCAGTGGAATAAAATGTTGTAACGCGAAAAGTTGGAACCCAATGACAACAAATACAGTGCAAACAGGGCAGGACCCAAAAAAGAGCCTGGAGGTACAACATATTTAAGAGGTGCTATTTTAGAGCTATGGGCCCATATATTTAGCTTTTTTCCCCTCGCCTGTCCTGTTTGGTTCTTTTGCCATCAGAATTATTGTCTAAAGGCAAAGGAAGATGCCCAACGGATTTACTTTACCAAATCGACCAACCCAGCCTTGCCATATTGGTGTATTTGATTCACCTTTGCTTTTATTGTTTATTTTATTTTATTTTCACTTGCTACACACGGGACAGACATGACTGCGGGAAAGAAAAGGGAGAAAGAAAGAGGGAAAGAAAAACAGTGGGGAAGAGGGACAGGGATAAAGGGCAAAAAACAAAAAACAACAAGAAAACAGACAAAAAATACAAATATCAATCACCTGGACCACCTGTTGAGAAAGAAAAAAGACAAAACAAGCCAATAATAGAGCAATATAATAAACAACATCATCGCGATGATCTATGTGAATATTACAGTAAATACTAAATATTGAATATTATTGTGCAGCACGTAGGATCGACAGCGCACAGTGTGCTTTGAGGTAGGAGCCAAAAAGGGTGTAGTTCGTGTGTGTGAGCACCCGTGTGTACACCTGTGAGGATGAACGCGCTTGTATTTAAAAGGTTCCTTCATTTAATGATCTGCTAGAGGGTGTGGGGGGCCACTGCCCCGTCCACCAGGGCATGAAGCAGGTATGGAGGAGATACAGGCTCCAGACAAGTGACAAGTGACCATGGAAGACTAACGGAGGGGCAACCGTGTCACTGTCCCAGAAAGAGCTGAGGAGAGTCCCAGATGAGGGGTCACAGCAGCCAAGGAGCAAAAGCCAGGGGGGGTTATAGTAATGTGCCCGTGAGCTCAGCTGGCAGCCAGCTGTGCCAGAATGAGCGGGCCCCAGGCCGAGAGGCCGAGGGCACCCCAGCCCCGAAGTGGCCCGAGTGAGCCCCAGGCTGCAGGCCCCGACAAGCAGCCACCAGGAGTGAGCCGGTGCGTACCTGGACGCCCATACCGGACACACAGAACCACCAATGCACTGATGTCTGATGGGAATCTGCCACTGGCAGGGGGAGTGTTGGGGGGGGAGATAGGCCTCCATACCTTGGAGGGCCTGAGATGTCCCCAGAGAGGTAGCGTCTGATACCCGACCTGACACATAGACACAAATAAACAGGCACACACAGATACAAACATCCATTCCCACCCTCATGCTCTCATATGCAATTACTCAACACTCACCCAACGTGGAGACAGACATAAATAGACATTGTACACACAATCACACTCCCCAAGCGTACTCTATACCCCAGGTCTAGGTACCCTTGCCTTGGAGGTGGAAACTGCTCGCAGGCCCAGGTGGTGTTACCCTCTTCCCTGGGGTAAAGCAGAGAAGCAGACCGCCCCGACTCCGCAGCAGCAGGGAGGCCCCACATTCCAACTCATCCTCCCAGCCAGCCCGCCCTAACAGGCAACAGAGGGGGTGTGAGAAGACTCCAAATCTGTCTTTGCCCGCTCATATGTACTGTTGATGCATTCGTGTTCTAAGGTGCATTTAAACCCAGGAGGGCATGGAGCTACCTGTCAGAGAGCAGCAGGTAAGTGCATAGACCCTCCTGATAGCCCTCAATATCTACGTGTATTTAAAGTTGACAGGTGGGCAAGAGGTGAGGTTGTACACCCTGATGGTCTTCTGGATGACGTGTAGCGTGCCCACCCCCAAGGTCCTGTATGTATGTGTTATGAGAATGTGAATGTCTAAGTTGTGGGATAAAAATTGAGGCACAGGCAGCCAGAAGGGGACAGAGGAAGGGATGCCTTCCCTGCACCCTGGTGACACACCTTTACCTCATGGCCAGGCATGTGTGGGTGATTGTGGTAGAGCAAGAAGAGGGAGGCACCTGGAGATGGGGAGGGAAGGAAGGGGCAAGTGGCCCCTCCCTGGGGCCAGCACCCCCGCTGAACCTGGTAGGTACCCCCCTGGTGGGTTGCAGTGTATGGTATCCATATTCTGCAACCCACCATTGCAAGGGAGCCCAGGCCCATCTGGATCGTGGCCATGTTCAGCAGCGCCGCCTGGCCCCACAGAGCCCGGGACAGCCCACCCGACCCCACCACAGAGAAAACTGCACCCAACCTGTCATCCACTCATCTTCCAGACTACACAAGACAATAGACACCAAGGCTGAGATCTTCCTCCACCTCTCCTATATCTCCCCCACCTGCAGAGTGAGTTCCTCTGCAGGTGCAGGCCAATATTAATGTAAAAAGACCTTCCCGACAAGTAGGGCAGAAACCACTGGAGGGCAGATCCTTTTAGTCCAGGATGAAACTCTAGCTGTGATTACAGGATGTCATGGTTGACCGTGTCAAAAGCTGCTGATAGGTCCAACAATAAAAGGGCAGCAGGGCTGTATTAAATTTGGTTCCTTGCATTCTTTTGGAGGCGAAGAAAGACTGGGCTCAAAGTGGTCTAACTCAAAAAATAATCTTTATTTTGCATTCCTGGGAATGGGGAGCTGTTAGGCGCTACCATGCACCCACAGCTCTGAAAAAATCACAAGATGAATCTGTATGTGTCTAGTTCGGCTACGTCACACACCCCCTCAGTTTACTCAGTTCCTCTTTCTTTGCGTCAGATTTCCAGTGCAGCTCTGCACTAAACTTCCTCTTTTCTTTACTTCTCCTTTCTAAAGTCTGTTGCCAGGGCAACAGGGGCAATATATATATTAAATACATGACAGCTGCCGGATTCCAAAGTTAAAAGAATATAATAAAAAATCCTTAAAAGTGCAGTCTCAGTGCAATTTAGTGCCATTCCTTTGATCCTGATCACGTCTCCACCGACTCTGTGCTGGGGGAGGTTTTATTGCAGATACATTCTATCTGGAAGATCTGTTTCTTGTGATGTTGCTTCCTGCTTTTATGACCCTTTTGGTGAGCAGGAAGTCATGCATACACACACACACACACACACTCACTCAAACACACACACACATTCTTGCACATGCATACAGATGTTTACACATACAGACACATATTGTCTTGTTTTAGAACCATTTGGGGGGGGGTTACGGTGGGAGGTGCTTTTGCTGTGATGTGTATTGTGTGAACTATTTTCCCAATAAAAGGCAGCAAGCGGAGGCCGGATCTGGGGTCATTTTGTGGTAGATACCGATGAGGCCTCCCTTGCAAGAAAATCGATCAATCGCTGACTGTCTTGTTTTCTTCATGATGAATAAGTCCCTAAACTAGCGGGGCTTGTGGAAACACAGACCCAACAATCTTCTTCTTTTTTACTTCAATTGCTTCTTCTACATTGTCCAACTAGTTTCTATATACTATAATAATTTCTATCTTTTCAATTGTGCCTGCTTTTTTCCTTTAACATTACCTTGATTATACCCTATAAACCTTATCTCTACTGTGTTTTATATTCATGTCTACATGACTTCTTCTTGTTGCACCATTTGCAAACTTATCAGCCTGTTCATTTCCATCTACACTCATATGTGCAGGACTGTCACATTGGTTCTGGAAGAAGATCATAATAATAATGATAATAACGTGTTATTGTTGGTGTACAACATTTTCTGTGATGTCAGATGGCTGTTTTCATGGAGAGGTCCACTGCTATAAACTTTTATTTCCAACTGCTGACTCAGTTGGAAATAAAATTAAAAATTAAATTAAATTAAATCCTTTTAATCTCCTGTACTTCCTTCAAAGAAATTGTGTCCTCAGCAAATCCACATGTCCTGAGGATGCAGGAATCTGTGTTTGAAATCCTTGGAGATAGTGTTAAAGAGAATAGGGACCCACAAAACGACAGGACACAAGAATCAAAAGGTCAAAACGGTCCACAAACATTCTCCATGGTGTTGCCAGGAGGTGGCACCACACCTAAGTTACAGTCAGCTGGGACCGCAGTCTGCAATTTTTCAGACAATAAGAAAAATGCGTTACATCTCAATACATTTTATTATTCATAGGATAAAGTAAATGTTTTTACATATTGCCTGGTTAAATGACACACATTTATGACTTACAGTAATAATATTTTCAGTGCAACATAAAAAAAATGAGGTTTGTCTCTTCATGAAGCAAAACAGACTCACATCCTGTAAGACAACAGGGACCATTGAAAACACACTGCACAATGGTAAGCTGCAACAGAATTTGCACAGCACTGACACTGATAATTACCTCACAATGAACGGCCAAATAAACAGTAACGGGTCTGATAGTTTGACCCAGAAGGTGAACTGTTCTGACATTTTGCTTTTTCTTGTTATCAGAAGATGGGAGTAATGTTAAGTCTGTATGCTGTTTGTGGACACAGCCAGTGAAGTTTAACTTGCTAAACTTTGGCCAAAATATAAGACAACAAAGATGCACCAGTCAATTAAATGCATGAAACAAAATGGAACACAGGCTGCGATTCTGTGAAGCCTGATCTCAAGCTTTTCAAGTTTGATGCAGCATCCAGAAGAATTTTTGTTCAGATCCCCTGTTTCTCCCACTGTGTTCAAATGAACCCTGTCAGGGTAATCTCCCATTGGTCTGCCCCTTTTCTCACAGGAGGACATTTGTGGGTCTTTTGATGCCTCAGTAGACGTTTGTTATGGATGAAAGACTTTCCACACTGACCACATACAAATGATTTAACTCCATAGTGGATGAGCTGATGTGATTTTAAGCCCTTCTTTTGAGTTTAAGCCTTTCCACAGTGACCACATACAAATTGTTTAGTACCAGAGTGATGAGCTGATGTGATTTTAAGTGACACATGTCAGTGAAGAATTTTCCGCAATGGCTCACAGCTGAAAGGTTTATCTCCACTGTGGATGAGCTGATGGATTTTTAACCTATCAATTCCAGTAAAAGACTTTCCACACTGATCACAGTTGAAAGTTTTAAATTCAGTGTGGACGACCTGATGTGCTTTTAAGCTGCATCTATGAGTAAAGGTCTTTCCACACTGATCACAACTGAATGGTTTCACACCGGTGTGGATCAGCTGATGTGATTTCAAGCTACCAATCTGAGTAAAGGTCTTCCCACACTGATCACAGCTCAAGCTTCTGTCCTCCCTGTTGGCGCGCTTGCGTTTTCTGGGCTGCTTCATAGCAGGAAGTCTTTTCCACAGGGATCGCCGCTGGCTCATCTTTACTTGCTGGTGCTGGATGTTTTTGGTTGATATCATCCATGTGCTGAGGTTTCGAATGGTTTCACACCGGTGTGGATCAGCTGATGTGATTTCAAGGTACCAATCTGAGTAAAAGACTTTCCACACTGATCACAGCTGAATGGTTTCACACCGGTGTGGATCAGCTGATGTGATTTCAAGTTACCATTCTGAGTAAAAGACTTTCCACACTGATCACAGCTGAATGGTTTCACACCGCTGTGGATCAGCTGATGTGATTTCAAGCTACCAACATGAGTAAAAGACTTTCCACACTGATCACAGCTGAATGGTTTCACACCGGTGTGGATCAGCTGATGTGATTTCAAGTTACACATATGAGTAAAGGTCTTTCCACACTGATCACAGCTGAATGGTTTCACACCGGTGTGGATCAGCTGATGTGATTTTAAGCTACCTATCTGAGTAAAAGACTTTCCACACTGATCACAGTTGAAAGCTTTAAATTCAGTGTGGACGACCTGATGTTGTTTTAAGCTGGATCTATGAGTAAAGGTCTTTCCACACTGATGACAGCTGAATGGTTTAACTTCGCTGTGGACAACCTGATGTTCTTTTAAGCTGGATCTATGAGTAAAGGTCTTTCCACACTGATGACAGCTGAATGGTTTCACACCGGTGTGGATCAGCTGATGTGATTTCATGTTACAAATCTGAGTAAAGGTCTTTCCACACTGATCGCAGCTGAATGGTTTCACACCGGTGTGGATCCGCTGATGTGATTTCAAGTTACCAATCTGAGTAAAGGTCTTTCCACACTGATCGCAGCTGAATGGTTTCACACCAGTGTGGATCAGCTGATGTGATTTCAAGCTACCAATCTGAGTAAAAGACTTTCCACACTGATCACAGCTGAATGGTTTCACACCGGTGTGGATCAGCTGATGTGATTTCAAGCTACCAATCTGAGTAAAAGACTTTCCACACTGATCACAGCTGAATGGTTTCACACCGGTGTGGATCAGCTGATGTGATTTCAAGTGACCAATCTGAGTAAAGGTCTTTCCACACTGATCACAGCTGAATGGTTTCACACCGGTGTGGATCAGCTGATGTGATTGTAAGCTACCAATCTGAGTAAAGGTCTTCCCACACTGATCACAGCTCAAGCTTCTGTCCTCACTGTTGGCGCGCTTGCGTCTTCTGGGCTGCTTCATAGCAGGAAAAGTCTTTTCCACAGGGATCGCCGCTGGCTCATCTTTACTTGCTAGTGCTGGATGTTTTTGGCTGATATCATCCATGTGCTGAGGTTTCGACCTGCTTTCACTTCTTTCTCCTGTAATGACAAAGAACCCAAACAGTGACATCAGGTCTATACCTTCAGCTCATCCCCAAGTGCCCCCTCTTACCTCACAAAGATAAACAGTTTCACCATCTGCCAAACGTCTCAGGTGCCTGGGGACGCTATGCTGTGGTAAATATTTGAAGTGAGCTCATTTTGCGGATAAAAGTAGTAAAAGTTCAACTTGTGAATAAAATATTGGCTTGTGTGACTTCAAAGTTTTTTAGTTTTTACTTTGTTCAAATTTGAAGAACATCACACGTACAATGTGCAGTTCAGGTTGTATGTGTGAGAGCTGTACAACCCAATCCACACTGACTCAGATTTCCCTCTGATTAACCACGAGGGTGTCACACAGTTATCAAAGTCTGCAGACACTGTCAGCTGCAATCAACACCTTTTATTATAATTCACAGATGAGTTATGTTATGATTTAATGTTGTCAGTGTTTTGTTTTATGTCATGTTTAAGGATTTTGTTCTCGGTTGTATCTCACGTTTAGTTTAGTTCAGGTTCCATGTGTCATTCTGTCTGTCTGTCTCTCAGTGTCAGGTCTGCGTTTTGGTGTAGAGTTCTCGTTTCCTGTTTTATTGTGAAGGTCTGCGTCTCATGTGAGTGTGTTCAGTTTTACCTCTGTCTCGTCTGGTTGATTATTCCCAGCTGTGTTCCCCACCTGTGTGTAATCTCCCTGTGTTTCTCTGTGTGTATTTAAGTCGCGTCTTCTGTCGACAGGGTGCTGGTCCGTCTGTGTATCCACCATGTTCCACTCGCGTGTCTGGTGTTAGTATCTCAGTTTTGTAAATAGTTGTAAATAGTCTTGTCAAGTAGCAATTGTGTATTTTGTTCACCTTGTACATATTCTTCACTGCAGCAGCCTAGTAGGCGTGAGAAGCCATTTTTGTTGATTAAGTTTTCTCCTGTTTTTTTTGTTAGAAAGTTAGGTAAGTGGATTATCTTTTGGTTGGTGTTTATTTTGTGTAGGAAAGCACAGGGACCAGTAGGGAGTTTTGTTTGTTATTTTCGGCACTGCTCACAGCTGAAGCAAATAAATGGCTGCTTAGCATTTTAGAAGACGTTGTTTGTGTTCTTGCTTTGGTGGAGCGTGAGTGGGCCAACTTCTTGTTGCGTTCATACACGCCTAGACAAAGAACGTAACAGTTATAATGCATCTCCACTAGAAGATGGTCCCCTGTTATCTACTTTTTCACAGGCAAGCGTGGGCGAGAGTCTACAGCAGCGGTCCCCAACCCCCGGACCGGTATTGGTCCGTGAGTCGTTTGGTACCGGGTCGCGAGAGTTGAGGCTCGGGTGTGAAATGTATGGGTTTCAGGGTTTTTTATGAGTTTTCAGCATTATTTTGTTATCGTTTTTATTGTCAACTCGGTTTTCCTAGGTCTTTTCACGTGTGTTATGAATAAATCTTCTTTTTTTAGGTACCGGTAGAGTTGGATGTCTCGAGTTGACTTTTACGTGGTCTTGGTCTCGTCTTGGTCTCAACTGACATTTTTCTTGGTCTTGTCAAAAACAATACGAAGCACATAGCACATCCTCATAAATTCCCCCTAATTTTGGTACGATCCGAGCTCAGGCACTGGGCGACTGAGCACAGCAGTTACGCATGTGAGCGAGGGGGGCGAAGCTGCTGCCTGTGAGTTTGCTGCAGACAGAGGAGAGCTTAAGTTTGACCAGGTACCAAAGCAAATCATTCGTACTGTACAAATAATGTAAATATGACCGTGTATCACCTAAGATTGATATCAAACTGATCACTTGGCCCATATTACGCTACTCGCTCTTTGAGTGAATCAACAAATGGCAAAATGAAAAGCAGATCAATAATGCTGTTTTTCTTTTTAGAGAGTCTTAGCTTACATGTGTGTTTATTCTATATTTTATTTTATTTTTTTTTGCCTGTCCCATTTGGTTCTTTAGCCGTCAGAATTGTTGTCTGAAGACCAACAAGGATACCCAATGGATTTATTTTGCCAAATGGATCATCATGGCATTGGCATATTGGTCCATTTGATCGACCTTTGTTTTTATTATTTATTTTATTTTCAGTTGTTACAGACGGAACAGACATGAGTGGGGGATAGGAAAGGGAGAAAGAAAGAGAGGAAGGAAAAGAAAAATAGAAGGGAAGAGGGATAGTGAGAAAGGGAGAAAAAAATCTCCTGGATCACCTGTTGAGAGAGAAAGAATAGAAAACAAGCAAAAAAAACAAGACAAAGCAACATAATAAACACAACACCATCACATTAATCTAGCTAAGTATAAACAGCAGTAAATACTAAATATTGAATGTTGTTGTGCAGCACGCAGGACAGATAGAGCACAATGTGCTTTGAAGTAGGAGCCAAGAAAGGTGTAGTTCAAGTCTATGAACAGTAAACACCCCTGTGCACACCTGTGTGGATCAGCGCGCTTGTATTCAAAAGGTTTCCCCATGTAATGGTCTGCTAGAGGGTGTAGAGGGCCATAGCCCCGTCCCCCAGGGCATGAAGCAGGCATGGAGGAGATCCAGGCCCCAGACATCCAGAGGCCCCAGAGTGCGAGAGCCCAAGGAGGACCACCGGAGGGGCATCTGTGCCACCCTCATGGGAAGGGCTGAGGAGATCCCCAGACGAGGGGTCACCCAGTAGCCACCGAGCAGAAGCCAGAGGGCGCTGTACTGGCGTGCAGAGTGAACCGAGCTGCAGGCCCAGAGGGCCGAGGGCCCCCCGCGCCCCGGAAGAGGCCTGACCAACCAACAGGCGCCAGGCCCCGCCAAGTAGCCACCGAGAGTGAGCTGGTACATACCTGAGCGCCCAGCCCCGGACACCAAGAACCACCAATGCACCGACCCCTGAGGGCATCAGTCACCGGCAGGGAGTGTGGTGAGGAGAGATAGGCCTCTACACTATGGAGGGCCTGGGAGTTCCGAGAGAGGTGAAGTCTAAGACCCGACCTGACATATAGACACAGACAAACAGGCACACACAGACACAAACATGCATTCCCACCCTTATGCACACATACAGTGGCTTGCAAAAGTATTCGGCCCCCTTGAACTTTTCCACATTTTGTCACATTACAGCCACAAACATGAATCAATTTTATTGGAATTCCACGTGAAAGACCAATACAAAGTGGTGTACACGTGAGAAGTGGAACGAAAATCATACATGATTCCAAACATTTTTACAAATAAATAACTGAAAAGTGGGTGTGCGTAATTATTCAGCCCCTGAGTCAATACTTTGTAGAACCACCTTTTGCTGCAATTACAGCTGCCAGTCTTTTAGGGTATGTCTCTACCAGCTTTGCACATCTAGAGACTGAAATTCTTGTCCATTCTTCTTTGCAAAACAGCTCCAGCTAAGTCAGATTAGATGGACAGTCTTTGTGAACAGCAGTTTTCAGATCTTGCCACAGATTCTCGATTGGATTTAGATCTGGACTTTGACTGGGCCATTCTAACACATGGATATGTTTTGTTTTAAACCATTCCATTGTTGCCCTGGCTTTATGTTTAGGGTCGTTGTCCTGCTGGAAGGTGAACCTCCGCCCCAGTCTCAAGTCTTTGCAGACTCCAAGAGGTTTTCTTCCAAGATTGCCCTGTATTTGGCTCCATCCATCTTCCCATCAACTCTGACCAGCTTCCCTGTCCCTGCTGAAGAGAAGCACCCCAGAGCATGATGCTGCCACCACCATATTTGACAGTGGATGGTGTGTTCAGAGTGATGTGCAGTGTTAGTTTTCCACCACACATAGCGTTTTGCATTTTGGCCAAAAGTTCCATTTTGGTCTCATCTGACCAGAGCACCTTCTTCCACATGTTTGCTGTGTCCCCACATGGCTTGTGGCAAACTGCAAATGGGACTTCTTATGGTTTTCTGTTAACAATGGCTTTCTTCTTGCCACTCTTCCATAAAGGCCAACTTTGTGCAGTGCACGACTAATAGTTGTCCTATGGACAGATTCCCCCAGCTGAACTGTAGATCTCTGCAGCTCGTCCAGAGTCACCATGGGCCTCTTGGCTGCATTTCTGATCAGCGCTCTCCTTGTTCGGCCTATACAGGGAGTGCAGAATTATTAGGCAAGTTGTATATTTGAGGAATAATTTTATTATTGAACAACAACCATGTTCTCAATGAACCCAAAAAACTCATTAATATCAAAGCTGAATGTTTTTGGAAGTAGTTTTCAGTTTGTTTTTAGTTTTAGCTATTTTAGGGGGATATCTGTGTGTGCAGGTAACTATTACTGTGCATAATTATTAGGCAACTTAACAAAAAACAAATATATACCCATTTCAATTATTTATTTTACCAGTGAAACCAATATAACATCTCCACATTCACAAATATACATTTCTGACATTCAAAACAAAACAAAAACAAATCAGCGACCAATATAGCCACCTTTCTTTGCAAGGACACTCAAAAGCCTGCCATCCATGGATTCTGTCAGTGTTTTGATCTGTTCACCATCAACATTGCGTGCAGCAGCAACCACAGCCTCCCAGACACTGTTCAGAGAGGTGTACTGTTTTCCCTCCTTGTAAATCTCACATTTGATGATGGACCACAGGTTCTCAATGGGGTTCAGATCAGGTGAACAAGGAGGCCATGTCATTAGTTTTTCTTCTTTTATACCCTTTCTTGCCAGCCACGCTGTGGAGTACTTGGACGCGTGTGATGGAGCATTGTCCTGCATGAAAATCATGTTTTTCTTGAAGGATGCAGACTTCTTCCTGTACCACTGCTTGAAGAAGGTGTCTTCCAGAAACTGGCAGTAGGACTGGGAGTTGAGCTTGACTCCATCCTCAACCCGAAAAGGCCCCACAAGCTCATCTTTGATGATACCAGCCCAAACCAGTACTCCACCTCCACCTTGCTGGCGCCTGAGTCGGACTGGAGCTCTCTGCCCTTTACCAATCCAGCCACGGGCCCATCCATCTGGCCCATCAAGACTCACTCTCATTTCATCAGTCCATTAAACCTTAGAAAAATCAGTCTTGAGATATTTCTTGGCCCAGTCTTGACGTTTCAGCTTGTGTGTCTTGTTCAGTGGTGGTCGTCTTTCAGCCTTTCTTACCTTGGCCATGTCTCTGAGTATTGCACACCTTGTGCTTTTGGGCACTCCAGTGATGTTGCAGCTCTGAAATATGGCCAGACTGGTGGCAAGTGGCATCTTGGCAGCTGCACGCTTGACTTTTCTCAGTTCATGGGCAGTTATTTTGCGCCTTGGTTTTTTCCACACGCTTCTTGCGACCCTGTTGACTATTTTGAATGAAACGCTTGATTGTTCGATGATCACGCTTCAGAAGCTTTGCAATTTTAAGACTGCTGCATCCTCTGCAAGATATCTCACTATTTTTGACTTTTCTGAGCCTGTCAAGTCCTTCTTTTGACCCATTTTGCCAAAGGAAAGGAAGTTGCCTAATAATTATGCACACCTGATATAGGGTGTTGATGTCATTAGACCACACCCCTTCTCATTACAGAGATGCACATCACCTAATATGCTTAATTGGTAGTAGGCTTTCGAGCCTATACAGCTTGGAGTACGACAACATGCATGAAGAGGATGATGTGGACAAAATACTCATTTGCCTAATAATTCTGCACTCCCTGTAAGTTTAGGTGGATGGCCTTGTCTTGGTAGGTTTACAGTTGTGCCATACTCCTTCCATTTCTGAATGATCGCTTGAACAGTGCTCCGTGGGATGTTCAAGGCTTGGGAAATCTTTTTGTAGCCTAAGCCTGCTTTAAATTTCTCAATAACTTTATCCCTGACCTGTCTGGTGTGTTCTTTGGACTTCATGGTGTTGTTGCTCCCAATATTCTCTTACACAACCTCTGAGGCCGTCACAGAGCAGTTGTGGAGCTGTTTTGCAAAGAAGAATGGGCAAGAATTTCAGTCTGTAGATGTGCAAAGCTGGTAGAGACATACCCTAAAAGACTGGCAGCTGTTAATTGCAGCAAAAGGTGGTTCTACAAAGTATTGACTCAGGGGGCTGAATAATTACGCACACCCCACTTTTCAGTTATTTATTTGTAAAAAAATGTTTGGAATCATGTATGATTTTCGTTCCACTTCTCACATGTACACCACTTTGTGTTGGTCTTTCACCTGGAATTCCAATAAAATTGATTCATGTTTGTGGCTGTAATGTGACAAAATGTGGAAAAGTTCAAGGGGGCCGAATACTTTTGCAAGCCACTGTATACACACACTCAGCACTCACCCAACGTAAGGATTGACATAAATGGACATGTACACACAATCACACTCCCCAAACATACTCTATACCCCGGGTCCAGGTACCTTTGCCCCCAGAGGGGGAAATGGCACCCAGACCCAAGAGATGTTACCCTTTCCCCCGCGGTGGAGGCAAGCAGACCGCCCCAGGCTCCGCAGCAGCAGGGAGACCAATCGGAAAGCCAACACCTCCTCCCAGCCCCCCTGCCCCGATGGCTAGTAGAAAATGGGGGTGTGTGAAGACCCCATACCTCCTTCCTCCCGCTCATGTGTAGTGTTGCTGCGTGTTGCTCTAAAGTGCATTTAAAACAAGGGAGGGAATGGTGCTGCTGCCAGAGAGCAGCAGGTGTTAGCACAGCCCCTCCCGAGAACCCTCAATGTCTACATGGATTTAAAATTGAGAGGTGGGCACCGGCGCCAGAGGTAGGTTTGAATACACAGACTGTCCACTGGACGCCGTTAACGTGCCCACCCTCAAGGCCCTATATATATGTTTGTGTTATGAGAATGTATGTAATCTGGATGTCTAAGTTATGGAATAAAATTGAGGCACAGGTGGCCAGAAGGGGACGGGGGGGCGTCCCCTTCTCGCGACATGCCCCTCCCTAGGGCCAGCTCCCCCGCTGACCCCAGTAGGCACCCCCGTCCTCTGGTACCCACCAAGGTAAGGGACTCCAGGCCCATCCAGACCGGGGCCTACGGCAGCAGCACCGCCAAGCCCCACAGAAACCGGGGCAGCCCACCCTACCCCACCGCAGAGGAAACTGTACCCACCCCAACATTCAATCATCTCCCAGACTACACAAGACAACAGACCCCCAGGTTAGGTTTATTCTCCACCTCTTCTATGTCTCTCCCTCACCTGCAGAGTGGACTCCTGCAAGGATGGAACAACCTCCCTGCCAGTTGAAGAGCCCCCCAGTTAGGCCAATGCACCAGAGGCCCCCTGCGCCAGGGCTGAGCCCCCGTGCACCCACCCGCCCACAACCTTGGCAACACAACGACGAGGACCGAAGCCCCCAAGGTCCAGCCAAAGCTCCAGCACGGAGGCGAAGCACCCCCGAACCCCAAGCGCCCACGCCTGCCCCGGATCCAATCGGGGCAGCCAGGCCACCAGGCCAGTAACCTACGTCCGCTAGCACAGACCATCCTCCAGTCCAGCTGCACGCAGCCACGAGGAGAACACCCTCTAAGAGCGACCAGAGCCACTAACCAGGTTATGAACACAACCCCCGGGTTAAGCCCTCCAGAGATAACGTCTCTAGGGGTCTACCAGGCGCCCTAAGCCCGTCCCAACCTCCACATCAACCACAATAGCTAAGGCGGGACCAAACCATGACCCCCCACCCCCGCTAGGTGATGGAGCCAATCAAAGGAGCCCAGAGGGATTGATCTAATGTGATGGCAGAGGCTGTATCGAGACTAATGTGATCTATTAGATCAGTGGTTCCCAAACTTTTTTTGCTGGGCCCCCCTTGTTTTACAAGAAAAATGTTCGCGCCCCCCCACCCGCCGCGCGCGCACGCACATGCACATGCACACACACACGCACACGTCCTCCAACCACACACACCCATATTTTGCTCCATTGCAGTTTATTTCACACCTCAAACATTTAGTAAACAATTAAGCAAATACAAGTAATCTGCAATAAATTACAGGTAGTAATAAAATAAACTCCTAACTCTTTTACGCTGCGTCCGCATCTACACGGGTATTTTTGAAAACGCAGCTGTGTCGTCCACACGTAAACGGCGTTTCAAATCACCGAGAACGGAGATTTTTTAAAACTCCTTTTTTGCGTTTACGTGTGGACAAAGGTATGTGCCTTTTTTCACGTCACGCTGTGCGCCACATTATTGTTTACATGAGATGAATTGCAAAATGGAGGATCGAGACAAAATACTGTTAATCTGACTATCTTCGGTTTTTACATGCTTACATATACACACGCAGTTACTGTCCCTCTATTTAGAAAGCCAGAGGCGTCACGATGTGATTATTTTACATGTAGTTGTTTTTTTCCCTGTGTAATTATATTCAACATTGCTATCAATACATTCTTCAATCCCTCTGAAAAATGGGTTCAAAAGCATAAACAACTGTGGGATACTGTTTGTCCGTGATTTGAACCGGGGAACAAATTGTGGCAGGATGAGCCCAATGTTCCCTCTAATTTTTCATGTGTCTGAGCGAACACACAAACTCCCTGAGCGATCCCTTGGACCACTGTGAGCGACATCAGACGTGTGCACTGTGGTCACGCCAGCATCTAATCCATCCAAGTTACATGGTTTATTAAAATCAAATCCAATTACAGCATTTACATTTATGTTAGACTACCTTTAATTAACTACTTTAGCCCATTTACAATGAAAATTTAAAAAAAAAAATCTAGCCATTGGCCTGTGTAGTATGTTAACACTATTGGAAGTAAAAATATTTTGAACTCCAATTTCGAAAACACAACTTTCTTTCTTTTTTCCTTTCTTTTTAAAAAAAAAATAAAGCTCTGACTTGTATTATGAGTATGAGTCTGTGGTCTGGGAGAGAGTCCTGTAACTCTCTGTCTGCAAAATATAGTATATAATGACCAATGTTGGGCAATTAATTATATAGTAACTCCTTCAAAAAAGTAACTCAGTTTAGCAAACAACGTTTTTTGCAGCTATGTTTTTTAAATGCAGCCAATGCATTTTTAAATAAACATTTCAAACTATTTACAGAACAATCAGCTGTTCTGCATCAAATCTGATGCCACACAAATTATTTGTGCCACTCCAAAAAATAATTTCTGTCCACTATGAGATAAAGGAGAACAACAGCCTGATACCTGCAGGCCTGACAACAGGAGATGTATCACTCCTGTAACACCTGTAACATTCAGCAGTCGCCTCATTGTTCTGACACACACAACAAAACTATTGACTACTCTACACACTAACTACACAAGATTTGCGCTAAACGTCGCAAATCTCTCACATCTCAAAACCGTCACTCCTAAAACTTCACCCCGTTTCTTAACAACTAGATGCCACGTTGCCATATCATTTTTTGATTGGTCGACATGGTACTTTTTTCAACCAATAGGAAAGAGTGGGGTTTTTTTTGGTTTTGTCTTTGCTCACAGGCAGAGAGTGCTTTCGAGCGTTTTTTCTTATAAAACGTTTGGTCCCGCAGTAAATATAAATAACAATAGTATTCAGGAAGAAAACCAAACATTGCAGATATTTTTATCATAACTCTGGTTTTACGTGGCCGATCAACACAATTTAAAAACTGGTATAAAGTCCACACTTTTCCCGTCAGTTGTTCCGTCTGTCCTGCTCACATCTCCAATGGTTGTACACGTTGTCATTAACGTGGCTTCACTCCACATCAGCCACGCCGCTTTGCTAGCTAAAACACCGGTGTCGGCACATAAGGACGCTGTCATAGCCTGTCAACGACGTTGATTAGCTGCGTATATACGAATGTGAATTGCATTATTTGCTGGACTATGGGATAAGGTGGCATCGTTCTAATCCAATACAGGAGCAGCCAGTCACTTACTGACTAACACTGCAAAACAGAATTGTTAAAGTTTTAATTTTAATTTCAATTCAGGTTAGATGTGCGCAACGCAGATTTTCAGTGCGCAGAGACCGTGCCAGCAGTGCGCAATTAGCTTAGAGGGAACATTGGATGAGCCTGATGTTATTTGTATCCCACTGTAACTTTACTGTATAAAGAACATCTCAAAAATGCCAGGAGTAGTTAGTCGCTACAACAAGTGTTTGTGAACTAAAAATCATGAATGTGGGATACTATTTGTCTGTGATTTGAACAGCCCAGCGCTGCTTCTGACGAAGGGAAAACCAATTCTGCAGGGAGACCTACCTCGGCACTTGTGCAGGTGAAACCAAAGGGAAGATATGCTTCACCATATTTTCTAGTCTTTGGCTTATAATGAAGTTGGTTTGGAAACATATTTAGTGATGCTTCATCTCCTTCTTTGCGTTTGTGTGGGCGCCCCGTGCTAGCAGTGTCCAAGCTTGTTTTTTTTTTTTATTGGCAAGAATTAAGATTATTTTTATTTTTCTAGTTCATGAGGACCATTTACTTGGCGATGCATAGGGCAGTAAAAACCATGTGGACTGCATTAGTTTCTGTAGTGACATCATCCCTGAAGGGGAGGTTGGAATTTTACATTTCAGATCACTTTGATAAGTCTTCACATATCTCGCGCCAAAACTTCTGCACTGGTGGACAGAACCAAAGAGCGTGGATGTAATTTTCTGGTGTATTGTCTTGACAGTGTGAGCAGTTGATGGAAGATGTAAAGCCCATCTTGAACATCCGATGACCTGTATAGTGCACTCTATGTAGTATTTTGTATTGTATTAATTGCAGACTGGGATTTTTAATCAATTTAAAGGTTTTTAAGCATATCTGAGACCAGAAGTTTTGGTCTAAGCTGACTGATAAATCTGCTTCCCACTTTGCAATAGGAAGGGATATTGATTCATCTATTTTAGAAAGTGTTCTGTATATTTTAGATAATAATTTGGGGGATTTAAGAGTAAGAAAATGTACCGCACTTGGTGGTGTTTGTAATTCAACTTGACTGAGGTTAAATTTCTTTTTTACTATGGATTTAATTTTTGATATTCTAAAAATCTTTTCTTGTTGATCCCATATTGTGTAACTAGTCTGTCAAATGGAATAAATTCTGTTCCCTCTAATATATGTTCTAAGTATTTAATTCCTTTACAACTCCATTCTTGAAACTTAATCATATTATTGTTTTGTAATATTTCAGGGTTATTCCAGATAGGTGTACATTTGCATGGGATTAATGAAGACTCCGTTATTTTTAGAAACTCCCACCATGCTGTCAGAGAAAAGCTGATGCTGATGCTTTTAAAGCATTCATGTCGTTTGATGTTTGAGCTGATAAATGGTAGGTCTGAAATCTCTAGATCATTGCATAGTGCCTGTTTAATATCTAGCCAGGGCTCATCTAAGAAGGTATGTTTTAACCATTCTGAGATTAACTGAAGCCTGTTGGCTAAGAAGTATTGTTGAAAATAAGGCAGATCTAATCCTCCTCTATCCTTGGTTCTTTGTAGCGTTTTTAAGCTGATACGTGGGGGTTTATCTTTCCAAAGGAATTTAGAAATATATGAATCCAGAGATCTGAACCAATCTTGTGATGGTTTGTTAGGGATCATTAAAAATAAGTAATTTATTTTTGGCAAGATCATCATTTTTATAGTGGCGACCCTTCCCAGCAGTTAATGGGAAGAACTGTAGATTTTGGCCAGTTAACTGAATAATCTGAAACTCTTGAAAACCAGTTTATTAGAGTAATTACCTCAGAAAGGTTGGTTTATGAGTTTTGCAGAAAAAGCAACACATCATCCGCATAGAGACTGATTTTATGTTCTACGTTCTTACATTTTATGCCCTTAATTGTTGTAGCCTGTCTAAATGCTGCTGATAGTGGTTTGATAAACATTGCAAACAGTGAAGGGGAGAGTGGGCATCCCTGCCTGGTGCCCCTCAGGAGACAGAAGCTGGAGGATGTCTGGCCATACACTTTAGGGAGAAAACATAAAAACATTTTTTACTTTTAAAAATCAATTTAGAGTAAACTTGTTTTGTTTTAGATAAATAAATATTGAAATGTATTTTAAATTAGTTAAATGTCATAATAAAGAGAGAGAGAGAGCTGTCTGTTTATTTATCACTTTCATCAAATTTAGGAGTACATGTACTCTAAGTTTATTGTTAATTAATAAGAAAACTCCAGACAATTCCATTCTGAGCTGAAGAAGCTTCTGACAGGTTAGTAGAGTCCATGTGAGTAAATTGGTGGCACACCTGTGGATCCATATAAGGCAAAACACAGAGCCTGTTTCTTTGACATGGGGAAATCAAGAGATGTCAACCAAAACACCAGGAAAAGAATTGTGGAGCTCCATTAGTGAGGCTCAATTTTGAATACAATTTGGATGCCATTTGCAATTAAGAAATACAGACAATTTCTCTCTTTACTCTTACATTTTTTATATTTATCGATCTATAAAAATAAACATTTAGTCTGATTTGATGTTACAATTAAAAAAGCACCTTTTTTATCTGAAGGGTATGTAAATATCTGGTTTCAACTGTATATTTGATGATGTTGGTGTTTGGCTTGATTGTCAGCACAAAGAGGGAGACAGAACAGAGATGGAACAGGAGCAGGTGAAACGCACAAGTCAAATGGTTGTTTGCCAAAACTCTTCAGAACATGTATCTAGTAGCTAGCAGAGCTGGGGGATATGGCCTAAAATTCATATCGCGATATAATTTGAAGCATGTGCGGTAACGATATATATCACGATATATTCTTTTCTTCTGTATAACGTATTTTCCACACTATAAGGCACACTTAAAATGCTTCTATTTTCTCAAAAATCAAAAATGTGCCTTATGTATGAATTCTGGTTGTGCTCACTGACCTTGAACCGATTTTGGCGTGTAGAAATCTGTTAAAAAATGTTTTAGTACAACTTTGGTAAGCCTGCTGATGGACTGCTTGATGGATTGTCAGAGCATTACGTCTGCCGTAGTAAGGACTAATCTGGGTCCAAAACTCCATCCCCTTCAGGTCCAAAAGTCAAACGAACACTGAGAGTTAAAAACAGTCTAAATTCTTTCATCTTTAATTAAATCATCAGCATTGCTGCTTTATCAGGTGTAACAATTAAGTTTAACGGAGTTAGAAGTTAACAGGAAATTAGCTCGCTAGTTTATACCTAAACATTTCATACCATGTTCTGACTGAGAGATGTTTGAAACTAATTCAAACGTACAGCTCTGCTATCACTTCCAACATAAATTAAGACAGAAAACTAAACAGCAGTGGCGTTTGCAAGGTTACCGAAGTTGGACTACCTGGTATATAATGTTGTGCTACGTGATTGCTAGCGACACAGCTATGTTAGCATAAAATTAGCACAGTGAAGCTGGTGGATGAACGGCAACTTTTTTCCACTCGATAAAAGTTAACATGAGGGATTCTGGTGGTCAGGGACAAATGCAATCGCATAGCAGGATGCTATACACGGACCAAACTTCAGTCAGGAGAACATAATTTACAGATGATAATGGTTGTAGCCGCTGCGATACTTTCGACCAAAACAGGCGCAGCTTGATGACATCATCAACATGCGCTATCGCGATAGAGCGATATAGTCAAAATCTCTATCGTTGGCCAAATCTATATCGTTTCTATCGTATATCGTTTATATCGCCCACCCCTAGTAGCTAGTGTATCTTATTAGATAGCATTTGTTACTTTTCAAATTCTATATTTATTATGTTATGCAGGCTTGTTTGCGCAACAAGGATAAATAATTATATAAACTTTTCTGTATCTAAATAGTACTGTGTTGTATTTATCTGCAACACCTTAAAAGCCGGTCCATGAAAATATTGTCGGGCATAAACCGGTCCGTGGTGCAAAAAAGGTTGGGGACCGCTGGTCTACAGCTTTCTACCCCCAAGGACACGTAGTCTAATGTCTTTATTTTTCAGGGCCATGTCCACTTAATACTACACTATATGGTTATATGGCATTTAGTTAATATAAAGCATAGAATTGAGGCACTTCAAATAATTTCATCTCAACACCGCCTCCCTGGAGACAACGAGAAGGAGTCTCACTATCTGCCTAAAGTCTCATGGTGCCTGGGAGTGTCAGGCTACGTCCACACGCACCAGGGTATTTTTGAAAACGCATATTTTTCTATGCGTTTGCACCTTTCGTCCACACGTAAACGGCGTTCTCGGTCAATGAAAACGGAGATTTCTAAAAATGCCTGCCAGGGTGGATATTTTCCAAAACTCCGTTTTTGCATTTACGCGTGGATGAGAAAAACGGAGAAAACGCAGCGTCAAAGGTGTGCACCTTTTTTGACGTCACACCAGGGCTCGCAAAATCGCTAGCCCGACGTCCCGGGGCTAGCGATTTTTCCAGTCGGGCTACCAAAATCTATCTCAGCCCTGCCCGTCGGGCTATCATAGGAAGAAAAAATATGTGTCAATGCTTTTGCATTTTCTTTCGCAAATGTAGCTGAGTAATTATGTTATTGGCATCGATGAGCCACTGTCAATATGTGACATATTGAAATCGCGTTTGAATTTTCGCTTGTTTTTTGCTTTCACTTTCACTTTGCGATCGCACGAACTGTGTGTAGAGAGCGGCTGATTGGTGAGTGACGATTAATTGCGCACCAATTCCTCTGACATCGTCTTATCACTCATTAGCTTACTATTCAAACGTGACAAGTGAAATCTCCCACAGCAAGTTTAAACATGTGAGAGGTTGATTGCGCAGAGAATCGCTGACCGTTATGTAAGTACGTGTGTAAAAGCAGCAGGATTTACGCTGGAATTTTAGTTCTGCTGAGCCAAATAAGACAGGTCAGGGTGCAGAAGGCACAGCCAAATAAAAGCCTACCACAAAACGGAAAAGTTATGACAAATCAGACTATGAGGCAAAAAGAAAGCGCAGCTTTTTTGGTTTCATGGACAAAAGAATTTATGTGGCTGGAATATGACGAGCTAAATAACATGATGTTCTGCCGGGTGTGTCGTGAGTTTCATTTCATTTGAGTCGACAAGCGCCTTTGTAACTGGGACCAGTAATTTTAAGAAAGACCCCATCAGAACCCATGAGAAATGCAAGAAATGCATTATTGCCCAGTCTGCAATATCTTTCCCAGAACAAACAGCAATTGCAAAAAACATACTAAAAATAAACCAAGCACAAGCAGAAGTCCTGAAAAATCTTTCAAAAGCGTACTATGTTGCAAAGAGTGAACTACCATTGGCCAAATTTAGCAGTCTTTGCAAACTTCAAAAAGCAAATGGCCTCAATCTTGGTTCCACTTACCCCTTACCCTTGACTTCGGTGGAAATTTCAGATTCAGGATCTGACACAGACTGATTCATGTTCTACACAGTTCTTGCAAGTTCATAGAAATTTCTGTTCAATTAGAAACAAGTATTTGAGTTGATGACTGTGATTTTTATACAGTTGTTGTGATTTGTATTTTAACAATTTTCTGATAAATTTTTGTTTCCTTTACAATATTATACATTGTAAAGGAAACAAAACATAAAAAATTGCTCTCTTTTTTATTCGGGCTACTTAAATTTATTTTGGGCTACCAAAAACTGAAGAGTGCCTGCCCGAAGGGCTACCAGGGATTTTGAAATTTTGCAAGCCCTGCACACTGTGCGCCACGTTTTGTTTCGGTGAAATGAATTTCTACAATACTGTTACTGTTAATTGTTCTCTCTGCAGTGTTTAAATGCTTACATATACACACACAGTTACTGTCCCTCCACACATACGACTCGGTTCTGCTTCTACGCCCCATCTTTGTTTACTATTTCCCACCGAGGCTTCTAGACTTCTGATTGGCCAACATTTCTACACGGTTAGGAATATATCACCACCTGTTGCTTTGGCATGCTCCTAGCTGCGTTTTCCTTCATTTCTGCGTTTACATGTGGACGGGATTATTTTTTAAAACGAAAACGGAAAATCTCTGTTTTCAAAAATACTCGTGTACGTGTGGACGTAGCCTCAGTCTAACTCACTCACAATACCCATCTGTGTGTGTGGAATAACCTGTGAAATACATATTTGATGTTTTCCTATATGTAGAACAGAGTCACACAAAATGTACTATAGATATTACTAAAGTGATATTGTCAAAACATATGATCAACACATAAAATAAAGAAATGTCCATCACAAGAGTTAGCAGCTTACACAAGAAAAGACATCAGAAAGAATATGAAAGAAGAGAAGTGGAAAAGGAAAACAGAGCATTTTTAATGAGGTCATGCTGAGCCTCTTGTCCCGATTGTTTTATGTTGGGCTGAGAACAAACAACCAATACTCACATCAGGTCCAGTCAACAACAATTATGTATTAAGCACATATGTGGGAGACGTACACGATACCACCCTCAGTGTAGTCCGGTAGATCTTAAAGTTGTCAGGGGTTGTGTGTGTAGGTGTGGAAGAGATGACCCAAACGCAGGACTCGCGGTGCAGAACGAAGAGGATTTATTGGAGCGAGTGAATGGACAAAGCAGCAACGGCAACACTGACTAGCTGACTGAAAGACTGAGAGGCTGGCTGAATAACTGAACACAGACGGGAACGACAACATAACATCAACATCAGTGACACGACACTGGACTGGTGGAACTGAGGAACATAAATACACAGGCTGAATGATGAGTGATTAGAGACGTGAGAGAACAGCTGAGCATAATGAACTAATGATAAATGGGAAGGGAGCTAGAACATAATGCACAGAGTAAGGCTAACACAATAAAACAGGAAGTAGAACATGCAGAGGATAAACAATGAACACGAACTGAAAATACCGTGTCAACGGCCCAGCAACCCTGAAAAAAAGAGGAAGCACAAGAACTTCTTTATTTAAAGGGTTGTACACACCCAAGATGCATGAGCAAGTTACATATCATGCATCAGCGACAGTTAGCTGCATCTCCTTTTTACAACACTTAGAATGCAGTTTTTAGACCCTTTCACCCCCAGCTATTTCCTGTTGTTCGTTATGAGGCCTGTGATCGTGTACGCCATATCCTGAGTACATCCTGTTCTAACCGCCCCTGTGCAGGAACGTATGCAGTTACAAGAAAAACACTTCTTTTAATGTGTTTTAGTTTAAATATTCTTTTGCTCCTTGATTGACTGACACTTATTAAAATAATGCTACATGTATATTTTCCACAATATCCATAGAGATCACCTTTATATGAAGGGAAACAGAGAGTTTATCTCAAATGATAAAACATTGACGCACTGAGGCGGACAAACAGAGAGGCTAAACAGAAGGCAGAAATCAAACCAAAATGAGCTAAGAGAGAGAGACCCTGTAGAAAATGATAAAGTTAAGCAACCAATGTAGTTATAACTGACTTACTCTGGATCTCCTCTCAGACTCAGGGAGGGGCGAGCGGGCCGGCTTTGTAGTTGAGTCGGACCAGCAGAGACAATGGGCTCACTGACCTCCACTCCCCAAGTCAGTCACCACGAGGACAAGTTCTTTGTTTAGAGATGATTTAATCCAAGCTCACCAACAACATCACTCAGCTGTCCTCGTCAGAACTAATAAAATAAAAGCAGTTACATTTAGAGACGTCAGTTTACTAAACATAAAAATATTGCTCTTTTAGTCTCGCTCACATATTCTGTAAAGACTAAATGACTTAAATCATCACGTGGTTTACACAAACACATTGTTACCAAACTCAGCAAACAATTGCACATCCAGAAATAACTGTTTTATCTCGTTTGACATGGAAACTTAAAATTACAAAGACACACTGAACGCACCTTCCTACCAGCTGTAACCTAACAGGAGAACGTACGTTCGTCTTCGCAGCTGCAATACATACCTCACAACAAGCCGTTAATCGATTAGATTTAACACGACGCTTCTCCACAATACTTTGATACGGGTTCTTCAAAAAGTGCCCATTTTTTAAAACGGCGGAAAGACACAGCAAAGAGCACAGTACGCACACCCCTTCTTCTTCGTCTCCTCCCCCTGCTTCTTCTTCTTCTTCTTTTTTTAACAAACCTTTATTCAAACATCGGTACAATACAAACTAGATTTAAACAGTACTATATTAAAGGTGTTATGCTTACAAAAAATTGTATACAATAAACAAACAAATAAACATTATTCAGAACCTACAGGGGGAACCTGCTAGGGGGAAAAGTTTAACTGATTAAAGCAAAAAGTAAAGTGATTGAAGGATCTTCATTTCTTTTACACACAACCATAGTTTTTATAACTTTTGGATTAGTAGAGTTCTTAATTGAATTAAGATATTGCACAAGCTCATAGGGAAATACATAAAAAGAGGGATGTCTTCCTAAACATTTGGATTTGTGAACATGACATTTAGCCATTAAGATTAACAAGTTAATCACATATCTGTTGTAAATGTTGAAATGTGTTTGGTGTTTGTGTAGACCAAATAATAAATAGTTCCAAAACAGTACAAATCTTTTAAATAGATTTTCTGAGATAAAAACACATAATCTCTGCCAAAAGTCTTGCACAAGGTTACAACACCAAAAACGCTGAATAGTAGATTCCTTGCACTTTTGACAAAAGCTACAGTTTGCATCAATGTGTAATTTGAATTTGCTTTGAAGATAATCTTTAGATGGGTAAATTCTGTGTATTAATCTATAATAAATGTCTTTAACTTTGTTGTTAATTAAAAACTGATTAGGTAGTCTCCAAACTTCGTTCCACATAATATCATCAGACAAGCGGTTCCAGAAAAAAATTACATACGGTTCTGTGGTTATACTATCCTGAAATAAAGATCTGATAGATTTGTTGTTGTTTTTAGAATGCTTAGAAAAGCATATCTGCCAACGAAAGTTTGTATTAAAGATGCCAACGGCCTGTGGAATGAAGTGATATTAGGTTTATTCTTAAAAAGCATACAAACCTGTGATGGTACTGAGCCAAATACTTTTGTATAACCATCACGATTTATAGCTAAATTGAAAACCCACCAACTAAAACCAGAGAGAGATTTTCTTTTAATTAAGATATCCTTGTTATTTGCTGGGATTTAAATATATCTTCTTAGTGCTTATTGTCTGATTAAATTGTTTTATGTATGCCAGACTCACACGAGAACTATGTTAAGGGTGACAGGTTGCCCTGGCAACAGACTTTAGAAAGAGGAAGTGCAAAGCTGCACCGGAAATTTGATACAAAGAAAAGAGGAACTTGTACAATATAAGGAGTTGTTTGTATTGAAACTGTGTGTGACGTGCTGCAAAAATATATAGCGAGATGGGCTGCTGATGCCCCAGACTTGGGCTGGCGTGTCTGTGTGTCTGCTCAGTCTCCATATTCCAGAACATGTAAAATTAAAGATAATTTTTGAGTTAGACCACTTTGAGCCATTTCTTTCTTTGCTGTTGAAGAATACAAAGAACTGGATTTAATATATTCCAGATATAATAACTGTGTGGACTAAAGTTATGTTTGTAAATAAGAGTCCATGTTAAAAAAAGCTTGGCGATGAAAAGCAGAGATTTTTATAGGGATTTTATCAATATTAAAATTACAAGTAAGGAAAAAATCAGCGTCACATTCCTTAGAAAACATGTACATAGGTAAAGTATTCCAAATGGATGTAGGATTAGTAATTAGATTTTTTAACTAATTTATTTTGAATGTGTTATTTAGAGTGTCAGAATCTAACACATTAAGTCCTCCATTGACACAGGAGTTCATAAGAACTGTTTTTTTTTTCATTTGGTGTGTCCTATTTTTCCAAATAAAGTTGAAAAGTAACTTATCAACCTCTTTTATGAGTTTATTATCAAGGTGCAATACCAATGCAGCATAACAAGATGAGAGATGCCTTCTGCTTTAGTTATTAATACTCTGCCTTTTAATGATAAATCTCTTAAGAGCCACTGAGTAAATCTGTGTTTGAGTTTCTCTAGAATAAGATAAAACATTTGATCAATTCTTCTTTCCTGGTTTTTGGTTATTACAATACCTAAATAACAAACTTCTTGTTTTATTGAATGATGAATGAATTATTGAATGTTTTATTGATCCAGTTTCCTGTTGCCCCTGGGGTGGAGTTGGCCAGCTCATCACCTGCTTCCAATTTCCGGGGCTCCATCTGGAGGGTTTTTAAGCCAGCGCTGCCTGCCACTCCTCGCCAGTTCGTCCTGCTACCACTAGTGTTAAACTTGGCCTCCGCTGTGTTTGGACTCCGTTTGCCTGGATTGTGGGTTCAATTCAATTCAATTCAATTCAAAATTTATTTATATAGTACATATTAAAACAACAGTGTTGACCATAGTGCTTCACAGTCAGTAAAAGCATGAGACAATTAAAACAAACAATAAAAGAGGACAACAAACAATAGGTAACAACACAACAAGCTAGACCAGCCAACTAGACAGAATCAAAAGCCAAAGTAAAAAGATAAGTTTTAAGACGTGATTTAAAAGACTGGACAGACTCGGCAGTACGAATATGAACAGGGAGGTTATTCCAGAGTTTAGGTGCCACGGATGCAAAGGCCCTGTCGCCTCTCGACTTCATTCAAGACCTAGGTTGTGCTAAGAGCCTGTGATTGGATGATCTAAGTGCTCTGTTGGGATTGTATAAGTGGAGTAGTTCAGAAAGATATGTGGGTGCTACATTATTCAGAATATTAAAAGTGAACAAAAGAATTTTAAAATCTATGCGATATTTAACAGGGAGCCAATGTAATTTGGCTAAAATTGGAGTTATGTGTTCATTGATTCTCGTACCTGTTAAAAGACGCGCAGCTGCATTTTTGAATTAACTGAAACAGGCAAAGAGAAGAGTGTTGGAGGCCCGAGTAGAGGGAGTTACAGTACTCTAATCTGGATGTAATAAATGCGTGGATAAGCTTTTCAAGGTCCTTTAAAAGAAGGAATGGCTTTGCTTTGAAAATCTGACGCAACTGGTAAAAGCTGTTTTTTACCACAGTGGAGACCTGTTTCTCAAGTTTAAAAGAGCCATCCAGGAACACCCCGAGGTTTCTTACAGTGAGCGAGAGATGGCTAGCGAGAGGGCCTAGGGCACCAGCTAACTGGTCTAGTGGAGTGTGACTACCAAAGACTATGATTTCGGTCTTATTCTCGTTCAATGTAAGAAAATTATGTGATAGCCAAATTTTAACTTCATGCAAACAGTTGAACAGAGGTTGCAAAGAAGCAGTCACATCGGACATGTCCTTCAACGCACATATTAAGCAAATATGTAAGACTGCTTTCTTCCATTTGTGCAACATCTCTAAAATTAGAAATATCCTGTCTCAGAGTGATGCTGAAAAACTAGTTCATGCATTTATTACTTCCAGGCTGGACTACTGTAATTCTTTATTATCAGGATGTCCTAAAAACTCACTGAAGAGCCTTCAGTTAATCCAAAATGCTGCAGCAAAAGTACTGACAGGGACTAGAAAGAGAGAGCATATTTCTCCTGTTTTGGCTTCCCTTCATTGGCTTCCTGTTAAATCCGGAATTGAATTCAAAATCCTGCTGCTCACATACAAGGTCTTAAATAATCAGGCCCCATCTTATCTTAATGACCTTGTAGTACCATATCACCCTATTAGAGCACTTCGCTCTCGCACTGCAGGCCTACTTGTTGTCCCTAGAGTATTTAAAAGTAGAATGGGAGGGAGAGCCTTCAGTTTTCAGGCCCCTCTTCTGTGGAACCAGCTTCCAGTTTGGATTCGGGAGACAGACACTATCTCTACTTTCAAGATTAGGCTTAAAACTTTCCATTTTGCTAAAGCATATAGTTAGGGCTGGACCAGGTGACCCTGAATCCTCCCTTAGTTATGCTGCAATAGATGTAGGCTGTCGGGGATTCCCATGATGCATTGAGTTTTTCCTTTCCAGTCACCTTTCTCACTCACTATGTGTTAATAGACCTCTCTGCATCGAATCATATCTGTTATTAACCTCTTTCTCTCTTCCACAGCATGTCTTTATCCTGTTTTCCTTCTCTCACCCCAACCAATCACAGCAGATGGCCCCGCCCCTCCCTGAGCCTGGTTCTGCCAGAGGTTTCTTCCTGTTAAAAGGGAGTTTTTCCTTCCCACTGTCGCCAAAGTGCTTGCAACACTAAAGCTGTTTCTGTGCTGTGATGAGCTCTGAAACCTGACTGAAACTCTTCAAATAAGCCATTCCTCTGCAGATGATCTGTTAGCTGTTTGACAACTACTCTTTCAAGGATTTTTGATATGAAAGGAAGGTTGGAGATTTTCCTATAATTAGCTAAGACTGCTGGGTCTAGAGATGGCTTTTTAAGTAAAGGTTTAACTACAGCCAGCTTGAAGGCCTGTGGTACATAGCCGATTATTAGAGATAGGTTGATCATATTTAAGATTGAAGAATTAATTAATGGCAGGACTTCTTTGAGCAGTTTTGTAGGAATGGGGTCTAAAAGACACGTTGATGGTTTGGAGGAATTAATTATTGAAGTTAACTCAGAAAGATCAATTGGAGAAAAAGAGTCTAACTTAACATCAATGGTACTAAAAGTAGCTGTAGATAATATTACATCTGTGGGATGATTATTGGTAATTTTTTTTCTAATGATAAAAATTTTATTTGTGAAGAAGTTCATGAAGTCATTACTAGTTAACGTTAAAGGGATTGTTGGCTCAACAGTGCTCTGACTTTTTGTCAGCCTGGCTACAGTGCTGAAGAGAAACCTGGGGTTGTTCTTATTTTCTTCAATCAATGACGAATAGTAAGATGTTCTGGCTTTGCGGAGGGCTTTCTTATAAAGCAGCAAACTATTTCTCCAGGCTAAATAATGATCCTCTAAATTTGTGACACGCCATTTCCTCTCCAGCTTACAAGTTATCTGCTTTAGGCTACGTGTTTGAGAATTATACCACGGAGTCAGGGACTTCGGATTTGAGGCCTTAGTTTTCACAGGAGCTACAGTATCCAGAGTCGTACGTAGTGAGGAGGTAAAATTATTAACAAGATAATCGACCTCTGTTGGAGTAGCGTTCAGATAGCTGCTCTGCTCAATGAGCATTGAAGATGATAACAGTGGGTGGATTATATTCTTAAACTTAGTTACAGCACTTTCATAAAGGCATCTACTGTGATAAAGTCTACTCTCCACTGCTGTGTAATCAATTATTGTAAATGTAAATGTTATCAGGAAATGATCAGACAGCAGAGGGTTTTCAGGAAACACTGTTAAATGTTCAGTTTCTATGCCATATGTTAAAACAAGATCTAGAGTGTGATTAAAGTGGTGGGTGGGTTCTTTTACATTTTGAGAGAAGCCAATTGAGTCTAATAACAGATTAAATGATATGATATGACTGCTCCCAGCTATACAAAATGCAGCAGCCAGACTACTAACTCGCTCTAGCAAGCGAGCTCACATCACTCCTATTTTATGTTCTTTACATTGGCTCCCAATAGATTTTAGAATTCGTTTTAAAATTATTGTTTTAGAGTCTACAGCATTCCACCCCCCAAGGACACGTAGTCTAATGCCTTTATTTTTAGGGGCTGTGTCAACTTAATACTACACTATACGGTTATATGGCATTTTAGTTAATATAAAGCATAGAATTGAGGCACTTTTTTTTTTTTTTTTTTTTTTTTTTTTTTTATTAAACCTGTCCCGTTTGGTTCTTTTGCCATCAGAATTATTGTCTAAAAGCGAAGAAAGATGCCCAACGGATTTATTTTTACCAAATGGACCATCCCAGCCTTGCCGTAATGGTCCATTTGATTCACCTTTATTGTTTATTTTATTTTGACTTGCTGAATACGGGACAGACTTGACTGGTGGAAAGAAAGGGAGAAAGAAAGAGGGAAAGAAAACAGCTGAGAAGAGGGACGGGGAGAAGGGCAAAACCAAAACCAACAGAATAAGCAGACAAAAATACATATATCGATCACCTGGATCACCTGTTGAGAAAGAAAAAGAAAGCAAGCAGAAGAAAACGAGAGTAATAAACAACATCACAATGATATATGGGAATATGACAGTAAATACTAAATATTGATCGACAGCGCACAGTGTGCTTTGAGGTAGGAGCCAAAAGGGTGTAGTTTGTGTGTGTGATCACCCGTGTGTGCACCTGTGAGCATGAACGCTTGTTTTTAAAAGGTTCCTTCATGTAATGATCTGCTAGAGGGGTGGGGGCCACTGCCCGTCCTCCAGGGCATGAAGCAGGTATGGAGGAGATCAAACTCCAGACATCCAGAGGCCCCCAGAACACAAGAGACCAAGGAAGACCAACAGAGGGGCAGCCGCGCCACTATCCCAGAAAGAGCTGAGGAGAGTCCCAGATGAGGGGTCACTCAGCAGCCGCGGAGCAGAAGCCGGGGTTGCAGTGACGTGCCCGTGAGCTCCGCCGGAGAATTGAGGCACTTCAAATAATTTCACCTCAACACCTCCTCCCTGGAGATAAGGAGAAGGAGTCTCACTATCTGCCTAATGTCTCATGGTGCCTGGGAGTGTCAGTCTAACTCACTCACTCACTCACTCCTGATAGATATATCTATCTATCTATCTATATCTATATATATGTATATATATATATATATATATATATATATATATATATATATATATATATATATATATATATATGGATAGATGAGAGAGCTCTGCCCACCCGGGGTAAGTCTTCTGACTTATCCCACTTTATTGAACGGTAGTCGCTAAAAGAGTAGTTACTGTTGCTGCCCTTTTTTATTTGTTTTTTGTTTAGTGGGCCGGAGCGGAGAACACGGACAGGAAGGCGAGTGCGCCGCCGGGTTTTCCCCTTCTGCACCGCTTGCCTGGATTTTAAATTTTTAGAGACTTTTATACTGTGGCAGACGCCACCGGATTTTTAATGTTGTGTTTTATTGATTTCCATTGTGTTGTCCCCTGGCCAGGGTTGTTTTAATTCATTTTACATTTTTAATTGTTTAAATATAATAAAATATATTTTAGTCATACAGTTTTTAATTTGTGTGCATTCCCTTGGCTGCTCCACTGCTCTGTCTGTTTTGAGGAAGGTTTCCCTCCTTTAATAACACTGTGCAAAAATCACCTTCGCTCCGTTACAAATACATATAATATTGGCCATATTATAGTTACATTACCACAGTTAGAGGATTTTAGTCTCATGAACAACATTAGCTAATTGTTATTTACTAACTAATCTTAAATTGACTGTTCAGTACAGAAATGAAGCCCAACTATCATGTTTTACAGTCCTGTGGTCTCAGCCTCAGATACTCAACTGATCAAAGTGATGTCATGACTCATGACAAAAATGAATGACCAACAAAACATTTTTTCTCCTTCATTTCTGCTGTATGTAACATTGTAGGGCGACCATGGCTCAGGGGGTTGGGAAGGGCACCTGTAACCGGAAGGTCGCCGGTTCGATCCCCGGCCTCTCTGTCCTGGTCGTTGTGTCCTTGGGCAAGACACTTTACCCTACCGCCTACTGGTGTTGGCCAGAGGGGCCGATAGCGCGATATGGCAGCCTCGCTTCTGTCAGCCTGCCCCAGGGCAGCTGTGGCTACAACCGTAGCTTGCCTCCACCAGGGCGTGAATGAATAATGTCATAGTAAAGCGCTTTGGGTGCCTTGAAAAGCGCTATATAAATCCAATGCATTATTATTATTATTATTATTTCTCGTGGTTAGTATCATGGTTGCTAGGCAACCTGAGCAGCACGACAAAGGCTAGACCGTCCCATTTCACAAGCCTCTCACTTCCACTAGTGGTGTGCGATACTGCATATTTTGGTATCGATCCGATACCAAGTAAATACGGGCCAGTATCGCCGATACCAATACCGATACTTTTCAATAAATAAGGTGGATGCCTCATTGAATTGCTAAATCGCAATTAATTTTCATGACCTTAAGTGTTTTTTGTGATTTTTCCTTTTGTATTATTAATTACTTAAAACCCAGGACATAATTAGGAGAAATAATTTATTTATAATTAAATAAAAAAATGCTTTATTATTGTGGCGGGCCGTGGTCTGCCATGCTGCTGCAGATGAGGTGGACTCACCTTCACTGCATCTACAATCATGCCTCACCGGCTTAAAACCTGTGCGCTGCTTGTGCTGTTGTTGTTTTTGGTGTTGATGTGTACAGCTGGCAGCAGGAGGGCTGCAGCCGTTGAATGTAGGCTACTGTTACAGCAACCGGGTGATCACTGTAAGGGTGGACAGCGCGTGGCTCGGGGTGAGCCGGAGGCTGGCGCGCCAGTGGGACCTGCCAAGCTGGAGATGGAGGTCGAGGTGCGCGAGGTCTGCGGGGGTCCTGCCTGAGGGCGGCATGCTGTCCGCTTAGGCACGCAGGCTGCATGGTCCTGCGTTCTGGCCGTCTGCCCAGCTGCCTCTGAGCCCCGGCTCACTTCCACTCCTGCTCCGCTGCCTCTGCTTGCCATATGGGTGGCCATCAGGCCTCCGCTGGAGGCACAGGCGACCGCCAGAGTGGACACTTCCCCGTCGCTCGGCCGGGGCATGGGGCGCCGATGGTCTGGGCCGATTCCCTCGCCTGCTCGCGGGGTGGGGTGAAGTGGGCGATGGGGGTATGTGGCAGGGCGTGTTCTGCGATGCCGCTGCAGGTTTGGTGGTGCTGATGTGTACGTTGAATACACTGTTACAGCAACCGTGTGATTATTGTAAGAATAAATGATGCGGCGAAGCATGAAAATGCCATCGGGTCTGCCGTGGTGACGATCTTTTTTCTTCTTTTTTAATCTTAAGTGCACGCATAAACCAGTAAACAAATTAAAACAAATAGTGTTGATAAACTATAATACGAAAATTACAATTAAAATTCTCAACAACAAAAACAATTGGTAAAAATATAATTAATATGTAAACAACTTAATAACCCCCAAAGTGTCCTAGTCACGTGACGTGTCAGCGCAACACCGAAACATAAGAGAGGGGGGGGCGGGGGGAGCAAAGTGTGCCTGCTCTCTGCTGACACAGGAGCGGCGAGTCCAGCAACCTGGCTGTTTCGTTTTTGCCAAAAGCACAGCATAGCAAACAAGCAGAACTCAAAGTAAAGAATCGATCTAACCAGGCTAGTATCGATCCGATACCGATGCCGACTTGGGATCGATACTATCGATATTTGGATCGATCCGCCCACTACTAACTTCCACACTTCTCGTACTTATAGTACGCACGGTACGTAGTATGCGTAGTGCGCGTACTTCAAGCGTGCAGACCCTGAATTGGGACACAGCCATAGTGTGTGTTACCTCGTCCTCGTTTCTGGTTCGTCTGTGTTGTTTCCCCTCGGTCTCCCTGTGTCTCTCCATCCGTCTCTCTGTGTGTATTTCCCTGGACCTCCCTGCATCTTCGTTTCTGGTTTGTTTTGTTAGTTTTGCCCAGTTTAAGTTTTCCAGTTTCATGTCCACCTGCACCGTTTATTTTCTGTTGTCATTAAACTCATGTGCACCCAAGCTGCCGCTTCCTGGTCCTAAATAATTCCCACACGGCTTGCCCCGGCAGACCGTGACAGTACAAACCAGTCAACATGGACCCTGCGGCATTCAATCCGTCCGAGGAGCTCCAAGACAACATCGGTTATAATGTGGAGATCCTCCTCGGGCTGTGGCTGGAGAACCCTCCGGAGGAGCTTCGCCGCGCCGTTGAAAGCCGGTTACAACGGCTCTTTTCCGGCCTGCCATGGCTATTGAAATCGCTTCCCCCGACCATGGAGGCCTTTCTCCAGCACACACCACACCTTCTTCCAGCCACTACTGCCTCACTGCCCGACCCGCCGGAGGTGGTTTTGCCCGGCCCGTCGGAGTCGTCTGCGGGGAGGAAACGGCAGTCGCGCCGCCGGCGCGCAACCCCACAGCCGGACATTCGAACTTCTAAATCGCCGGCTGTGGTAAGTGAGGACTATTTTCCTTTTCCGGACTGTGTGACTGTTCATTCAGGGGCTGTGTTCTGTGCGGCAGATAATAATGTGAACAGCTTATCGTCTGCTCAGCAGCTCTCAGCTCAGTTAGCTGACCAGCAGCCACTCTCAGCTCAGGCTCCTGTGTCACTCTCAGCTCAGGCTCCTATGTCACTCTCAGCTCAGGCTCCTGTGTCACTCTCAGCTCAGGCTACTGTGTCACCGCTAACCGTATGTAGCCCAGATGAAAAAACCAACACATTTACACCAATGATAAAGAAAGAGAGTATTTATTCTCTTTATTTTAACTGTCCACTTCAACAAAGCGTCATATTTCCTATGACCATTGAATGCACCTCTCAGTTCACCCCACATGAGGGCACCTAGCTCAGTGACCAATCAGAGCCTACGCAGGCCGCATTGACCCTGTCAGCCAGGAAGTGAGGTGAAGGTGCATGGTGCTCCCGGGTTTTTCTCATCTCAGCAAGAGGAGTGGAGGCATCTGCTGCTCAAACTGTGAAATCCACGGACAAAAGAGAGGAAAAACCCAGAATTGAGAGTTCCCACCCTCGGCGCACACACCTGTGTCACAGAGACACACACGCAGACAGTCTCATCGCTGGATGATTGTGCGCGACACGTTAGTGAACCTCAGCTCATTGTATCTCTAGCTCTGTGAATTTGCCTTGTGATTCTCTGCGTTACCGTAACCCACCTTTTCCTGTGGACAGCTTCCCCGGACCCGTGACCGACCCGATGTGTGAACCTTTTGTGAAGAGAGGAGCGAGAGTGAATGTGATTCCCTTCCCGGACTTTCCTTTATGACCCTGTTATACCCGCACTGTATATGTCTTCACCTGTTGACTTGGTAAATAAACATTCTTCTTTGCATTGAACTGTGCCAAAGAGAGTCTGAACACAATGAACCGAAAGTAAATAAATAAGAATCAGTAGTAGAATAAAATCAAATACTCAAGGCTAGGCAGGCAGGTGTATTTGCCTCTGCCATTCCAGGAAAAAGAGCAGATAACGAGAGTCGTGAGCGGATAAGGCGACTCAAAGGGAGACAACAAGTCATAATAATGATGTGTTATTGTTGGGGTATAAAATTTCTGTGAAGTCAGATGGCTGTTTTCATAGAGGTCCACTGCTGGCAAAGGTAACTCAGGTGTGGCACCACACCTGAGTTACCTGAGAGCGACAGGTGTATTGTCTGTACTGCTCCAGTTGTGAGCACTATGTGAAACAACTTCAGAAGTACATGTGTGAAGGCGTATAAGAACTGCTGGCGCTGTGGCCATGCCTACTAGGCTGCAAAGTGTCAACTTAAGACTACTTGCAAGCAATGTATAAGGACCCACCTGGATGCCCTCCATGCTGTAAATATAAAGCATGTTCCAGACGACGGGCCTGCTCCCAGAGAAAATTATTCAATCTAGATCAATAATATTTAATCATGGAAAGTACAACTTTAATTGTAAGGTGGACCCTATAACATATCCTTGCATTCTTGCTTTTATACACAGCGACTTTACCATTTCTGCCTTCTTTTTTTTTGACACCTTTATTTATGATTTTCCAATATAACAAAAGTACAGAAAAATATAACTCGAATTGCGATTACAAACACTGCCATTGTGAAACCGGTTGCGCCACGCAGTGGCAAACCAGTTGGATGCAGGAAAAAGTATAATCTATGGGCACAAACAAAAAAATACTACCATGTGAACAAGGCAAAAAACAAACAAACAAACAAACAAACAAACCCAAAAAACAAAGCCCACCAAAAAAACCAAACGAAAATAAAATAAAATAAATACATAAATAAAAGGGGAGGCTGCGTTGTGCGCAGTTCTTTTTGGCTTGCTACAGATAGTAGGTGGCTTTAAAGAAAGGAATAGAAAAAAAAAAACCCAAACACAGATAAAAGCAGTAAAACATCATACTTCAGTAAATGACAACTTCTCCACATATTCAACAAAGGATGACCAGGTTTTGTAGTATTTACTTTGAGACCCTCTCAAGCTGTATCTCAAATGCTCTATCTGCAAGCACCTCATCACCTCTCTCACCCACTGAATAAACACTGGCGGACCTGAATCCTTCCATTTAAGAAGAATTAGCCAGCGTGCCAGTAGAGATGAGAAAGCCACTGCATTCATTTGATAAGAAGTTATACCGTGATGGTTTGGGAGTACACCAAAGACTGCTGTCATCGGATTGGGATCAATTGTTTTCCCACACACATATGAAAGAGCTTTAAAAACTAATTCCCAGAACCGGTTCAAATCAGAGCAGGTCCAGAACATATGGCTAATATCGGCGGGTGATTGCTTGCACCTCAGACATCTGTCATCAGAGGTATTGTATATTTTAGCTAGTTTAGCTTTGGTTAGGTACGCCCGGTGAAGAATTTTAAACTGTATTATACAATGCCGTATACAGATTGAGGATTCATGTATCTTGCTAACACTAAGATCCCATAGGTCGTCTGGGATCTGGAGGTTTAAGTCCAGCTCCCAGGCATTTCTGGCTTTGGACACAGAGTCTGCCTTTATATGCTGCAATGTGCTATATATTTGAGAGATGTGGCCTCTAGCAATAGATCGAAATTGCAGACAATCCTCAAGTGGACAGTCAGTAGGTAGACTTGGATAAGAAGTGAAGTGTTTGACTGACCATTTCTGCCTTCTAAAGGCTGGTAAATCTGTGTGTGAGTGTGTGTGTGTGTGGTCAAAGCGTGACCCCATAAATGACTTCCCTAAACCTGCTGGCCTGAAAGTCCAGCAGTTCATCTAAACAAAAGGCACTTAGACTAAAACAGATATAGATACGTTTATCCTACCATAAAACAATAAAAGAAGGTACGACCTCTCCCATGCTCCCAAAATGTGAGTGTGAAAGCCAGAACACTCTGGAATGCACACAACGTTCTGCAGACTACTAAAGATCACACATCCTATCACTACACAATCGATTATACACCTCTAAGCATATATGGTTAAATATTTCTTAATAAAAATGACAATAACAAAATAGAAACCCAACAGTAGATTTGTTTCTTCATGGAGCAAAACACACTCACATCCTGTAAGAAAACACAGACCACTGAAAACTTTACACATGGATAAGAAAATATTTCAATTTTCCACATACTGCCTGTTTAAAAATGACACAAATTTATCAATTTACCTTTTTTTTACTGTAACATTGAAAATTGCAGGAGGGGTTGTGTCTTTGTGGAGCAAAACAGACTCACACAATCAGAGACGGGCAGTAACGCATTACTGTAATCGGATTACTTTTTTCAAGTAACAAGTAAAGTAAGGGATTACTATTGCACTATTTTTGTGAGTGTCTCATGACAATCATGTAAGCGAGTGCGACGTTCATGGCAACAGCTGAGTGCAGATCAACAATGGATAATATATCAAGTGCGGGAGAGAGTATGACTGTGAAGCATCTAAAGCGTGGAAGTACCGACCTTACTTTGAGTTTGATTCCATAAAAAGTGACAAAACCATTAGCGTCCGCTGTTCACTGCGTGGAAAGAAAACTTATTTTTACAGCGAAAAAACCCCTTATCGTCCGAGCAAGCACCGAGTGCACTACCACGGAATGTGAAATTCACAGAGAAACTCAGGATTCCTCCACTGACATGATGGCTGCGACACACCTGCACCAGGGAAAACCTCCGCCTGCCCCACTCCTGCTATACAGGTGAAAATAGAGCAACAGGACCGCTAGTCTTTGATTTTTTATTTATTTGCTACTGTTTTACTTGCATCTATTTGAAAGACTGAGTGTAAACACAAAAAATATTTTATTTTATAAGCTAGAATGTGCAGAAAATAGGTTTAAATGTTAAACAAATTTCTTCCAGTCAGAGAATGTTGCTTTAAGTTTTAAGTAATCAGTAATTAGTTACTGATTACTTTTTTCAAGTAACTTGACCAACACTGCACACAATATTGTAAGACAATAGAGCCCATTTAAAACACATTTCATGTGAGTTACAACAGAAGTGGCACAGCACTGACACTGATAATTACCTCACGATGAACAGCCAAATAAACAGTAACAGGTCTGACAGTTTGACCCAGAAAGTGAACTCTTCTGACATTTTGCTTTTCTTGTGATCAGATGATGGAGTAATGTTTGCTCTGTATGCTGTTTGTGGACACAGCCAGTGAAGTGTAACTTGCTAAACTTGTATTGGGATAACTAACTCCATAAGCTAAGATTTTGTGATCGCGGCTCAATCGCTTCACAACATTCATGATCTTCTTTTAAACTCTTTTTCTTTCCATCCTGTCTTGCAGCTCTATTGTCATCATCCTTTCCTGAGTATTGCCCTCGCTTTGAAAAAGAAAGAAGGGGCTCAGAATTGATGTAATCCTCCCCCCACCTTCAACCCAAGTATGTGTGGTAGTCACTGCTACCACACATACATGTCCTGAACCACGCTCACATACTTCTCTGTCACTTCTGACTTCATCATGCAGTACCACAGTGCCTCTTTTTAGACCCTTTCATGTTTTCACTAGATCTACAAAGACATAGTGAAGCTCTGACTTTCTCAGGAAATTAAAGCTGAATTCTGTGAAGCCTGATCTCAAGCTTTTTAAGTTTGACGCAGCATCCAGAAGAACTTTTGTTCAGATCCCCTGTTTCTCCCACTGTGTTCAAATGAACCCTGACAGGGTAATGTCCCATTGGTCTGCGCCTTTTCTCACAGGAGGACACTTTGTGGGTCTTTTGATGCTTCAACAGATTTTTGTTATGGAAGAAAGACTTTCCACAGTCACCACATACAAATTGTTTAGTACCAGAGTGGACGACCTGATGTCGTTTTAAGCTGCATCTCCGAGTAAAGGTCTTTCCACACTGATCACAGTTGAAAGCTTTAAATTTCGTGTGGATGACCTGATGTTGTTTTAACATGCATCTCCGAGTAAAAGACTTTCCACACTGATCACAGCTGAATGGTTTCACACCGGTGTGGATCAGCTGATGTTTTTTTAAGCTGGATCTATGAGTAAAGGTCTTTCCACACTGATCACAGCTGAATGGTTTCACACCGCTGTGGATCAGCTGATGTGATTTCAAGCTACCAATCTGAGTAAAAGACATCCCACACTGATCACAGCTGAATGGTTTCACACCGGTGTGGATCAGCTGATGTTTTTTTAAGCTGCATCTCAGAGTAAAAGACTGTTCACAGTTGAAAGGTTTATCTCCACGATGGATGAGCTGATGTCTTTTTGTCCTTTTCTCACAGGAGGACACTTTGTGGGTCTTTTGATGCCTCAGTAGTTCTGTATTATGGATGAAAGACTTTCCACACTGACCACATACAAATGATTTAACTCCAGAGTGGATGAGCTGATGTGAGTTTAAGCTAGTCATGCGAGAAAAAGCCTTTCCACAGTGACCACATACAAATTGTTTAGTACCAGAGTGGATGAGCTGATGTCTTTTTAGGTGACCAATATCAATAAAAGATTTTCCACAGTCACCACATACAAATTGTTTAGTACCAGAGTGGATGAGCTGATGTCTTTTTAGGTAACCAATATCAGTAAAAGATTTTCCACACTGCTCACAGCTGAAAGACTTCTCTCCATTGTGGATGCGCTGATGTGCTTTTAAATTACACATCTGAGTAAAAGACTTTCCACACTGATCACAGCTGAAAGGTTTCTCTCCATTGTGGATGCGCTGATGTCTTTTTAACCTATCAATCCCAGTAAAAGAATTTCCACACTGATCACAGCTGAAAGGTTTAACTTCACTGTGGACGCCCTGATGTTTCTCTAAGTGATCTCTATCCTGAAAAGACTTTCCACACTGATCACAGACAAATGATTTACCTCCAACATGGATCATATAATGTCTCTTTAAGTGACCTTTCTGAGTAAAAGACTTTCCACACTGATCACAGTTGAAAGCTTTAAATTTCGTGTGGACGACCTGATGTGTTTTTAAGCTCCAGCTATGAATAAAGGTCTTCCCACACTGATCACAGCTGAATGGTTTCACACCGGTGTGGATCAGCTGATGTATTTTTAAGCTACCAATCTGAGTAAAGGTCTTCCCACACTGATCACAGCTGAATGGTTTCACACCGGTGTGGATCAGCTGATGTATTTTTAAGCTACCAATCTGAGTAAAGGTCTTCCCACACTGATCACAGCTGAATGGTTTCACACCGGTGTGGATAAGCTGATGTGATTTTAAGCTACCGAGCTGAGTAAAGGTCTTCCCACACTGATCACAGCTCAAGCTTCTGTCCTCCCTGTTGGCGCGCTTGCGTCTTCTGGGCTGCTTCATAGCGGGAAAAGTCTTTTCCACAGGGATCGCCGCTGGCTCATCTTTACTTGCTGGTGCTGGATGTTTTTGGCTGATATCATCCATGTGCTGAGTTTTCGGCCTGCTTTCACTTCTTTCTCCTGTAATGACAAAGAACCCAAACAGTGACATCAGGTCTATACCTTCAGCTCATCCCCAAGTGCCCCCTCTTACCTCACAAAGAAAAACAGTTTCACCATCTGCCAAACGTCTCAGGTGCCTGGGGACGCTATGCTGTGGTAAATATTTGAAGTGAGCTCATTTTTGGGATAAAAGCAGTAAAAGTTCAACTTGTGAATAAAATATTGGCTTGTGTGACTTCAAAGGTTTTTAGTTTTTACTTTGTTTAAATTTGAAGAACATCACACTTAGAATGTGCAGTTCAGGTTGTATGTGTGAGAGCTGCACAACCAAATCCACACTGACTCAGATTTCCCTCTGATTAACCACGAGGGTGTCACACAGTTATCAAAGTCTGCAGACACTGTCAGCTGCAATCAACACCTTTTATTATAATGCACAGGTGAGTTATAATGCATTTCCACTAGAAGATGGTCCCCTGTTATCTACTTTTTCACAGGCAAGCGTGGGTTAGAGTCTACAGCAGGGTTCTCAGACTCGCGGCCCGTGGGCCATTTGTGGTCCACATCACCTCTTCTTGCATATTGATGTGAAGAAATATTTAAAAAAATATTATTCAATAATGGGAAATGGGAGATGGAAGCATGTATAGACTCGACTGTACACTGTGTTCGTGTTTTCCTCCCAAACATTAAAGTTCTGCTGCAGCCGCCTTTCAATGCCTCTTTCTGTCTCTCGCTAGCAAAGTTGACCCAGACAGTAGTGGTGGGCGGATCGATCCAAATATCGATAGTATCAATCCCAAGTCGGGATCGGGATCGGATCAATACTAGCCTGGTTAGATCGATTCTTTACTTTGAGTTCTGCTTGTTTGCTATGCTGTGCTTTCGGCAAAAACGAAACAGCCAGGTCGCTGGACTCACAGCTCCCGTGTCAGCCGAAAGCAGGCACACTTTGCCCCCCCCCCTTATGTTTCGGTGTTGCGCTGACACGTCACGTGACTTAGACACTTTGGGGGTTATTAAGTTGTTTACATATAAGTTATTTTACATATTAATTTTACCAATTGTTTTTTTGTTGTCGAGAATTTGTAATTTGTGTATTATAGTTTATCAACAGTATTTGATTTAATTTGTTTACTGGTTTGCGTGCACTTAAGATTAAAAAAATAAATAAATAAATAAAAGATCGCCACCACGGCAGACCCGATGGCATTTTCATGCTTTGCAGCATCATTTATTCTTACAATAATCACACGGTTGCTGTAATAGTACATTCAACGTCTTCAGCTCTCCCGCTGGCAGCCGTACACATCACCACCACCAAACCTGCAGCGGCATCGCAGAACACGCCCTGCCCCATACCCCCCTCGCCCGCTTCCCCCCACCCCGCGAGCAGGCAAGGGAATCGGCCCGGACCATCGGCGCCCCATGCCCCGGCCCAGCGACGGGGAAGTGTCCACTCTGGCGGTCGCTCGCTCCTCCAGCAGAAGCCCGGGAGCTGGCCTGATGGCCACCCATATGGCAAGCAGAGGCGGCGGAGCAGGAGTGGAAGTGAGCTGGGGCTCAGAGGCAGCTGGGCAGACAGCCGAAGCGGACAGCATGCCGCCCTCAGGCAAGACCCCCGCGAACCTCGACCTCCATCTCCAGCTAGGCAGGTCCCGCTGGCGCGCCAGCCTCCGGCTCACCCCGAGCCGCCCTTACAGTGATCACCCGGTTGCTGTAACAGTAGCCTACATTCAACGGCTGCAGCCCTCCTGCTGCCAGCTGTACACATCAACACCAAAAACAACAACAGCACAAGCAGGGCACCGGTTTTAAGCCGGTGAGGGATCATTGTAGATGCAGTGAAGGTGAGTCAATCTCACCTGCAGCAGCATCGCAGACCACGGCCTGCCACAATAATAAAGCATTTTTTATTTAATTATAAATAAATTATTTCTCCTAATTATGTCCTGGGTTTTAAGTAATTAATAATACAAAAGGAAAAATCACAAAAAACACTTAAGGCCATGAAAATTAATTGCGATTTAGCAATTCAATGAGGCATCCACCTGATTTATTGAAAAGTATCGGTATCGGTATTGGTATCGACGATACTGGCCCGTATTTACTTGGTATCGGATCGATACCAAAATATGCAGTATGGCACACCACTACCAGACAGTAAAGCTAGCTCCTGGCTAGGAGCCCGACACGTAACCCGAAGTATCAGCCATAGGTCTCCTTAACACGGTTCGGAGCCGCAGACCTGGCTGAGGTAATAAGAGAGTGCAAACATGTTGAGGGATTGGCTGTGTTAGTTCGGTGAGAGATTTATTTGGAAAGAAAACAATTTTAATTTGCAGTCGATAACTAATGTGTACACTTATATCTGCCTTTTTATTTTGTTAAATACAAACAAAATTATAGCAAAAGTGCTGCAACGTGTCTGGCCAGAAAGAGCTGTTTATTTGGTAGTTCAATGAAAGGATAGTAAGAGAAAGAGAAAAAAGGAGTTCTTGTTTGCAGTTTTGTCTTGTTATACAATATTTTTAATTAAATAAAACAAACAAAATATTATATTTTTTGAAATATTAGTGAGTGTTTTGTTTCTTTCTTTTTTGTTTGTACTACTTGGACACTAAAGTGCCCCTCCAATGAGATGACGGTGCCAGAAGTGGCCCACGGCTCATTTGAGTTTGAGACCCTGGTCTACAGCATTCTACCCCCCAAGGACACGTAGTCTAATGCCTTTATTTTTCAGGGCCATGCCAACTTAATACTACACTATATGGTTATATGGAATTTTAATTAATATAACTGCAATATCTCAACTCCTCCTCCCTGGAGATAAGGAGAAGGAGTCTCACTATCTGGCTAATGTCTCATGGTGCCTGGGAGTGTCAGTCCAACTCACTCACAATACCCATCTGTGTGTGTGGAATAACCTGTGAAATACATATTTGATGTTTTCCTGTATGTAGAACAAAATCACACAAAATGTACTATAGATATTACTAAAGTGATATTGTCAAAACATATGATCAACACATAAAATAAAGAAATCTCCATCACAACAGTTAACAGCTTACACAAGAAAAGACGTCAGAAAGAATATGAAAGAAGAGAAGTGGAAAAGGAAAACAGAGCATTTTTAATGAGGTCATGCTGAGCCTCTTGTCCCGATTGTTTTATGTTGGGCTGAGAACAAACAACCAATACTCACATCAGGTCCAGTCAACAACAATTATGTATTAAGCACATATGTGGGAGACGTACACGATACCACCCTCAGTGTAGTCCAGTAGATCTCAAAGAGGAAGGACGAGAACTTCTTTATTTAAAGGGTTGTACACGCCCAAGATGCGTGAGCAAGTTACATATCATGCATCAGCGACAGTTAGCTGCATCTCCTTTTTACAACACTTAGAATGCTGTTTCGAGACCCTTTCACCCCCAGCTGTCTCCTGTTGTTTGTTATGAGGCCCGTGATCGTGTACGCCACATCCTGAGTACATCCTGTTCTAACCGCCCCTGTGCAGGCACGTATGCAGTTACAAGCAAAACACTTCTTTTAATGTGTTTTAGTTTAAATATTATTTTGCTTCTTGACTGACTGACACTTACTGAAATACTGCTACATGTATATTTCCCACAGTCTCCACATAGATCACTCCACAGACATCACCTTCATATGAAGGGAAACAGAGAGTTTATCTCAAATGATAAAACATTGACGTACTGAGGCAGACAAACAGAGAGGCTAAACAGAAGGCAGAAATCAAACCAAAATGAGCTAAGAGAGAGAGACCCTGTAGAAAATGATAAAGTTAAGCAACCAATGTAGTTATAACTGACTTACTCTGGATCTCCTCTCAGACTCAGGAGGGGGCGAGCGGGCCGGCTTTGTAGTTGGAGTCGGACCAGCAGAGACAATGGGCTCACTGACCTCCACTCCCCAAGTCAGTCACCACGAGGACAAGTTCTTTGTTTAGAGATGATTTAATCCAAGCTCACCAACAACATCACTCAGCTGTCCTCGTCAGAACTAATAAAATAAAAGCAGTTACATTCAGAGACGTCAGTTTACTAAACATAAAAATATTGCTCTTTTAGTCTCGTTCACATATTCTGTGAAAATTAAATGACTTAAATCATCACGTGGTTTACAAAAACACTTTTTTTTTCTTTTTCTTTTTTTAATCAAAGTCAGCAAACAATTGCGCATCCAGAAATAACTGTTTTATCTCGTTTGACATGGAAACTTAAAACTACAAAGACACACTGAACGCACCTTCCTACCAGCTGTAACCTAACAGGAGAACGTACGTTCGTCTTCGCAGCTGCAATACATACCTGACAAAAAGCCGTTCATCGATTAGATTTAACACGACGCTTCTCCACAATACTTTGAAACGGGTTCTTCAAAAAGTGCCCATTTTTAAAACGGTGGAAAGACACAGCAAAGAGCACAGTACGCACACCCCTTCTTCTTCGTCTCCTCCCCCTGCTTCTTCGTCTTCTTTCTTTTTTTTAACAAAACTTTATTCAAACATCAGCACAATACAAACTAGAATTAAACAGTACTATATTAAAGGTGTTATGCTTACAAAAAATTGTATACAATAAACAAACAAATAAACATTATTCAGAACCTACAGGGGGAACCTGCTAGGGGGAAAAGTTTAACTGATTAAAGCAAAGAATGATTGAAGGATCTTCATTTCTTTTACACACAACCATAGTTTTTATAACTTTTGGATTAGTAGAGTTCTTAATTGAATTAAGATATTGCACAAGCTCATAGGAAAATACATAAAAAGAGGGATGTCTTCCTAAACATTTGGATTTGTGAACATGACATTTAGCCATTAAGATTAACAAGTTAATCACATATCTGTTGTAAATGTTGAAATGTGTTTGGTGTTTGTGTAGACCAAATAATAAATAGTTCCAAAACAGTACAAATCCTTTAAATAGATTTTCTGAGATAAAAACACATAATCTCTGCCAAAAGTCTTGCACAAGGTTACAAAACGAAAAAAGATGCAGAGTAGATTCCTTGCACTTTTGACAAAAGCTACAGTTTGCATCAATGTCTAAATTGAATATGCTTTGAAGATAATCTTTAGCTGGGTAAATTCTGTGTATTAATTTATAATAAATGTCTTTAACTTTGTTGGTAATTAAAAACTGATTAGTTAGATTAGAAATAAAGATCTGATAGATTTATTGTTGTTTATAGAATGCTTAGAAAAGCATATCTTCCAACAAAAGTTTGTATTAAAGATGCCAACGGCCTGTGGAATGAAGTGATATTAGGTTTATTCTTAAAAAGCATTAAAACCTGTGATGATATTGAGCCAAATACTTTTGTATAATCATCACGATTTATAGCTAAATTGAAATGTAGACAAAATTCTTCATAGGAGAAAAGCATACCATTGGAATTGAAAAATTGGTTGACTAAAACAATATTATTCCTAAACCAACATCCTAAGAAGAGAGATTTTCTTCTAAATAAGATATCCTTGTTATTCCAGATATAATAACTGTGTGGAATAAGTTATGCTTCTAAATAAGAGTCCATGTTAAAAAAGCTTGGCGATGAAATGCAGAGATTTTTATAGGGATTTCATCACTATTAAAATTACAAGTAAGGAAAAAATCAGCACCATCTTCCTTAGCAAACATGTACATAGGTATAGTATTCCAAATGGATGTAGGATTAGTAATTAGATTTTTGAACCAATTTATTTTGAATGTGTTATTTAGAGTGTTAAAATCTAACACATTAAGTTCTCCATTGACACAGGAGTTCATAAGAACTGTTTTTTTTCAATTAGTGTGTCCTATTTTTCCAAATAAAGTTGAAAAGTAACTTATCAACCTCTTTTATGAGTTTATTATCAAGGTGAAATGCCAATGCAGCGTATGTAAGACGAGAGATGCCTTCTGCTTTAGTTATTAATACTCTGCCTTTTAACGACAAATCTCTTAAGAGCCACTGAGTAAATCTGTGTTTGAGTTTCTCTAGAATAAGATAAAAATTTTGATCAATTCTTCTTTCCTGGTTTTTGGTTATTATGATACCTAAATAACAAACTTCTTGTTTTATTGGAAGGTTACACAAAGTCGGTTAGGTAAAATTAGAGCAAATATTTTATAATCATTATTTAATAAGCTATTTGGTCTTATATTATCAATCATTAAGAGGTCCTTATTTGGCTTCTGAAACAACGTGGTCAAACCTTGATTCATCGTAGTGGGAAGTTGTTGGTTTCCTATGCTTCCTGCGAAAACCTCAAGATGAAAGGGAGACAACTCTTCAGAAAAAGTTTTATATAATTCTGCAGTATGATCATCTGTGCCTGGAGATGTATTATTTTTAATAGCCCAATTGCATCTTTGACTTCTTCCAATGAGACAGGTAGATCACATAATATAGAATCTTCTTGGCTGACAGATTTAACATTCAGCGATTCTAAGATCTGAAGGTGATCTGAAGCTTCCTGAGAAAATGTACAGCTATAAAGTTCCTTATAGAAATGACTACAGAGTTTAGAGATTAATCTGTAATCCTCTGTTACCACATTTATCATTAATCTGCTAATGTTATGCTTGAGGTTTTCTTTTCTAAGCTGAAGAAATAATAGGAATTGCGCTCACCTTCTTCAAGCCATTTAGATCTGGATCTGATAAAGGCTCCTTTTGCTCTGTCTGTGTTAGGTGTTGGGTTTTAGTGATGTGGTGTTTTTGTTTGTGTGTGTTTTTGGTGCCTCCCTTTTTGTATAGGTAGGCGGGGCAGTGAGTCACTGAACCTGGCGCACCTGTTACTCATCAGATGCTCTCTTCAGAAGTGTTTTTAGGAGCTACCTGACAGAAGATTAGTGTCGGAGTATTGGCGTTTTTGGAGTTTGGAAATTCTGCCCTGCCTGTTGGAGCCCTCGGATTACTTTGGTGTCTGTAAGGAGTTTTTGTTTCCTCCCTAGGATTTTGGCCTCGACTGTTTTGCCTAGCCTGGAGGTTTTGGGCTCCAAACTGTGCCAAGTAAGCTCTCCAACTCTCTGTAAAGTTTTAAGCTTTTTTCGGTTAACGGGCGAGACCCTCCTAATTCTCCTCCCTCTCCTTTTTCTAGATCGAGTGCACTGCTTATGTGTATTTTCGTCACTAGCACGTCCTGGCTCCGCGTCCTCATTCACACACGTTGTACATATGTTGTCCTTGTAAATATCCCCCTCACTGTAAATAAACTGCCTTCACTGCAACTCTGCCTCCGTGCGTTCTGCTTCTTGGGTCCATCAGCTTTTGTCCTAACAGAATACTCCGACCAACACATTTATGGACCCAGCAGAACATACGGACGCCGCTACCGGCGATTTGCTTTCAAAACACGAGGAATCACTGTCCAGGTTGGCTAAACAGTTTCAGCAATCTGAACAGTGGGCGGGTCGGGTTAACGACACCTTGACCGCCATTCAGGCGACACTCGCTCGGTTAGCTCCCCCGGCTGCCTCCAGCGAGCCATCCTCTCCTCCCATTCCCCCCAGTCAGCCACCTGTGGGTTCGGTTCGCGATCCGGCTCCCCCGGCTTTGACTCCGTGCTCAGGAGAGCTGGGTCGGTGTGGAGGGTTTTTGATCCAGGTCTCACTTTTGTTTCGACGTTTCCCTCAGACATATTCGGATGATGCCTCTAAAATATCTTTTGTTATAGGCTCTCTCCGGGATCGTGCTCTGAGTTGGGCCGAATCGTACCTTGCTCTCCATCCACTTGAGACAATTTCCTATGCCCAATTTATTCGTGATCTTAAGGCCGTTTTTCACCATCCCCTGCGCGCCGATGAAGCCGCACGGCAGCTGTCTGGGCTGCGGCAGGGCAGTCAGTCGGTGGCCGAATTCTCCATCAATTTCCGCGTTAAAGCCGCTGAGACAGGTTGGGCGGATAATGCGCTGCACGGGGCATTTGTTAATTGTTTAACAGAACGCATGAAGGATGAGCTCGCTACTCGCGATGAACCTGAAGATTTTGAAGCTCTAGTGGACCTGGCTATTCGCATCGATAATCGGCTGCGCGAAAGAGAAAGGGAGAAAGACAGAGGGGGGCGAACCCGTGGTAACCAGGGAGGGAATGTGCCCGTGCGCACTGAGTTTCCGGCTTCTCATCCTTCTCACTGTCCGGCTCGTGCTGACTCGCCTCCCGCTGACAATTTAGAGGAGCCCATGCAGTTGGGTCGCGCTAAACTCACCCCGGTTGAGCGTCGTAGGAGGTTTGAGGGACGGCTATGCCTGTATTGTGGCCGTTCGGGCCATTTTGTCGCCTCTTGTCCGGCTTTGTCAGGCGGTGCCCATCAGTAACTCTGGGGTACTGATGGGTGACGTTTCCTCTCCTTCCCAGGCCCCTCGCATGCTACTCCCTGCTGTCATTCACGTGCCCGCCAGGTCTCACTCCACTCATGCGCTTTTAGATACCGGTGCAGAACAAAATCTGATTGATCGTGACCTTGTGCGCCTTCTCGGCATTCGTTTGTGTCCACTGGACGTTCCCGTGCCTGTCACCCTGGCGTTCGGCGTATGGTTTCTCTTTTGCGGCGCTCCTTTTGGTGGCCCTCTTTACAGACTGATGCCCGTGATTATGTGCTCGCCAGAAGCCTGTGCGCGCAATAAGAGCCGCCATCAGGCCTCTTGCGGGCAGTTGCATCCCCTGCCCGCCCCGGGCGGCCCTGGTCACACATTGCCGTGGATTTTGTTACCGGTCTGCCGCGCTCCGCCTCTCACTCGGTTGTTTTGACCATTGTGGATAGGTTCTCCAAAGCTGCGCATTTTGTGCCCTTGCCTAAGCTCCCCTCGGCCCTGGAGACCGCCCGTTTGCTTGTTGATCATGTTTTTCGTTGCACGGGATCCCCCAGGACATTGTGTCGGATCGGGGTCCTCAGTTTGTTTCCCGTGTGTGGAAGGCGTTTTGTTCTGCTCTGGGGGTTGGGGCGAGCCTTTCTTCTGGCTATCATCCTCAATCTAATGGTCAGACTGAAAGGGCTAACCAACAGCTGGAAGCTTCCTTCGCTGTGCCGTCTCGCCTGATCCTGCTTCTTGGAGTTCCCACCTTTCCTGGATTGAATACGCCTACAACTCGCTCACCTCAGCAGCCACCGGCTTTTCGCCTTTGAGATTTGCCTTGGATATCAACCGCCGCTGTTTCCCTCTCAGGAGGGGAGATTGCCGCGTTCCTGCGGTGCGGGATCACTTGCAGCGCAGTAGGAGGATTTGGCGTGCGGCCAGGGCGGCGCTTCTCCAAACTACAACACGGACTTGCCGCACCCCGATCGGAGGAGGACACTGGCACCCCAATATGCCGTGGGACAGCGGGTGTGGTTGTCCTCTGCGAACATTCCGCTCAAGTCCATGTCCCGGAAATTGGCCCTCGCTTTTGGGCCCCTTCACTGTTCGGGCGCATCATCAATCCTGTGTCGGTGCGGCTGCAGCTGCCTGCGTCGATGACGGTTCATCCCACGTCCCACGTCTCCCAGCTTAAACCGGTGTCCAGTAGCCCGCTGTGCCCACCTGCCGGACCCCCTCCGCCCGCCAGGGTGGTGGATGATGCTCCTGCTTATTCGGTTCGTCAACTGTTGGATGTGCGTCGTCGGGGACGCGGCTACCAGTTCTTGGTTGACTGGGAGGGGTACGGCCCGGAGGAACGGGCCTGGATCCCTGGTTCTCTTGTTTTGGACCCTGGTCTTATTGCAGACTTTTATAGGAGACATCCTGACAAGCCTGGTGGGCCGCCGGGAGGCGTCCCTTGAAGGGGGGGTACTGTTAGGTGTTGGGTTTTAGTGATGTGGTGTTTTTGTTTGTATGTGTTTTTGGTGCCTCCCTTTTTGTATAGGTAGGCGGGGCAGTGAGTCACTGAACCTGGCGCACCTGTTACTCATCAGATGCTCTCTTCAGAAGTGTTTTTAGGAGCTACCTGACAGAAGATTAGTGTCGGAGTATTGGCGTTTTTGGAGTTTGGAAATTCTGCCCTGCCTGTTGGAGCCCTCGGATTACTTTGGTGTCTGTAAGGAGTTTTTGTTTCCTCCCTAGGATTTTGGCCTCGACTGTTTTGCCTAGCCTGGAGGTTTTGGGCTCCAAACTGTGCCAAGTAAGCTCTCCAACTCTCTGTAAAGTTTTAAGCTTTTTTCGGTTAACGGGCGAGACCCTCCTAATTCTCCTCCCTCTCCTTTTTCTAGATCGAGTGCACTGCTTATGTGTATTTTCGTCACTAGCACGTCCTGGCTCCGCGTCCTCATTCACACACGTTGTACATATGTTGTCCTTGTAAATATCTCCCCCCCTCACTGTAAATAAACTGCCTTCACTGCAACTCTGCCTCCGTGCGTTCTGCTTCTTGGGTCCATCAGCTTTTGTCCTAACAGTCTGAGTATGAGCCATCTAATTTATCTTGTAATTTAGCAAGGTTCAATTTATCCTCTTCAGTTAGTGTCAATTTGAGAGATTGTATTTTCTTCCTCTAATCTTTGTGATTTCTCATTAAGGCTGCCAACCTTCCTTAAATATTTGCCAATTCCCAGAAATTCCCAGTTTTTTCCAAACTTTAGATTTTCTTGAGCTATAGGTCAATAGTTTGAGATCAGTTCTCCAGGAGCCTTTTTCACAATGTCTTTCTGTAATAATGAGCTGCTGAGTTTCCAATATGTAGATTTAACAACAGAAGATTTAGGAAAGGAAGATAAATTTATCTTATGCGGCTTTATGATCTGTTGCTGGCGAAGACCATGCACCTACACCTATGCTATCGCTATCAAAACTTTCCGAAAGAAAAAAGGAAAAAAAAAAAAAAAAAACTTTCCGAAAGAAAGGGACAAAGAAATGAAAAAATACGTTATTGGAATGGGGTAGAGATGGCACGATACCACTTTTCAGTGTCCGATACCGATTCCAATATCATAAATTTGGATATCTGCCGATACCGATATGAATCCAATATAGCGTATTTTGTAATCAATAAAACTGTTTTTTATAAATATCTTGGTGCTTTTTTTTTACAAGTTCATACTCAAGTTTTAAAAAACAAGAGACTAAAGCTATTCTGTTATACCTGTATGCAAAAATTACACTCCACCCAAAACATTTTATAGTTCAGCAATACTGATCAATCTAATACATTTAAACATACACCATCCTCCCTATTCTGGTATTTTAAAGAGTACTTTCCTGCCTAACTAAAAGGGTTGCCAACTCCCAGCAAAAATATTAGGGAACCACTCCCCTTAATCGATGTAATCAACTTTAATTTAATGCAAGTGTAAAACAAATGCACAGAAATCACTTATTTTTCAACAATAATTAAATAGATTCAACATCTTTCTTCAACAGAATTGCAGACTGCACAGATGCACCTATAGAAGTACTATAGGTTACTAGGGTGTATATTAGACTTATTAGTTACTATATACAATAATGGATTTCTATACATTTAATCAGATGACCACTTTTGTTGTAAGATTCAGATAATTATTTATTCAAAGTTTTTAAATGACATAACAAAGAAAAATATTTCTTTGTGCCCCCCTTTCCCTGTTAATGCCCAACCTGGCCCCTGACAAAACTTTACTAGACCCGCCCCTGGACAGTTACCAGCCGTCAGCTATGTAGAAAAGGATCCTGCTGTTATTTGTCTCTCAAAAACAGCTCATAACTTCTCTTCAACTCATTCATGTCACCTAAAAGGTAAACCTGTTTCTCCATCACCTGTTCAGCTCTGTGAATGAGTGAATGAGAGAAGTAGCTGCAACTGCGCAGCAAAGACAGAATAACTCCTGCTTTGTGTCTATTTTTTAATTCTAGCTGAAGTACCGGACAAATCGCTTCCTTTTCACCTCAATATGGAACTCCGATGGCCAATCCAGCTGGGGCTCAATATATCAGTTGTTAAGCTTAACGTGGAAATACTATGCAAACATTCAGGGATGAACTTACACACTTGCTTTACTTCTCCGTGATAGTTTTCCCCGAGATGAAATGCCGCGGTTAGGAAGCATGTAGCGAGGCTCTATCTATCTATCTATCTGTCTATCTGTCTGTCTGTAAAGTGATCAGGAAAAGGGGATAGGAGGGACTTCTTTTTGGTGCTTTCCCTCAACTCTCCCCCGTCTGCGCTACTGGCTTCGTGTCAGGTGGAATACGCCGGAAATGGGATGGGTCTACAGATAACCACGTGGGTTTCTGCTCCCTGATCTATTTCCTGTGTCTGGAAGGAATTCCAGCTTCATCCCTTCTCTCGGTTTGTGGGTTCTAAGGTAAGAACTGAGCAAACTTTAATGTCAGTTCAGTTAGTCTTGGGTAGATCCTGAATGTGCAAAGCGTGAAACACCGCAACATCCGACCCGTCTGAAATAATCAGAAACCCATCTCCACATTGACACCTACTGGCCATTTCGGCTACCATTACATGTTGATGGATGCTGCTGAGTGACGCAGACGAGCCCTGCACAACCCCAGCAAACTACTTATTATACCAGACTTTCAGTACATGCGGTCAACACGTTTTGGAGAAATCCCGCAAAACAAGGAAAGAAAAATACTAAGACGGTTAACGACAGTAAACTGTGTGCTTCAGCAAAATATTCCATCTTTTATCGTTTGTGTTGCTCAGAATAAATCTATTTAGAAGTCAGTTTATGACGCGAAACACACAAAGAAATGACTGCTGTGTTTACTGTAATAAGCACACAGGTTTACAGCTGGTTTTGCAACGTTGCATGTGTTTGGTTGACTTTTAGCTTTCTGTCAGTTCGTGTCATCGGCTTTGTTCTACACACTGCCAATAAAAGCCAGACGCTGGCGTAGATAATTCCGACAGATCGTCAATTTCACGCACATCTTTAAATCCTCTTCTGCTCAGCAGCCTCTGGACACGAGGAAATCTTCCTGTACTTCACACTGCTGTGGATTTTCCACAGTGAATCTGTCCTTTTATTTATGAGATATTCACACCGGAAGCGCATATTCTTCACGGCTGCGCAGCGCGTGAGTAACGGGTTAGCGTGACAATGACGTCAACCGATTCGGCAATTTCTTTTCAGGTGAAAGTAGAAAAAAGAGCGGATGGAGTCCGAGCTGAATATTTTATCCTGTGTTGTTTAAAAGCAGAGGCGCGTTTATTCAGAGATCTGAATGAATACAGCGCAGTGTGTCGCTCTCTCTCCCTCTCTGCTGATGGGAGTCAATGGAGCTCACCATGCACTCTTTGTCTCTCGCTTTCTGTCAAGTAACCGTAGCCATTCAAATATATTTATATATTATTTATATAGCTCCATCATTTTGACTTGATTACGCCAAAGGTTTAAGCCCTGGTCACGTGACCTGGGTGTCGCGATCCACGCTTCGGAAGCTGGACGCTGCTCACTGCTGCAGGTCTCCTGCCGTTTATGGTTTTCACGCTGAAGGAGAACAAACTGAGGAGCAGAGGAGACAAAAGGAGCGCTGACCGCGATCACTGCAGCTCTTTTTAAAGGTCGACTCTCTAAAAACATCTGCGCATCTACAACGTTGTGTACGGCTCATTGTGTGGAGGCAAGTAGGAGAAATGTGTTATCATAAACACTCTCGTGTCTTTTTTTATTCCCTTTAAAGACTTAGATGCTTAGATTATAAAATATAGCACAGGTTATGTGGTAATACTGTACAGACACGTTTCTACATGTATATGGCTACTAAACACATAAAATAATAGGCTGGTTTTCAGGAGGTTATTAAGCGTGGTAACTGAATCCTACTGGACTGCAGCCGGGAGTGATTCAGGATTTCAGGTTTGTTTTCACAAAATACACAGGCGTTCACATCCAGATTACACTTCAGTTGTGTGATCAGTTGGGCAGATCTCATATATGATTTTTGAAGCTTGCTTCTTTTACTTAAAGAGGAAGGGGAAGATAAATTTATTTTCTCTCAATAACTTTGACATCCTCACTCTTTAATTATTTTAGAATAGTTTGTTTTAACTTGGTAGGGATAAATTGATCACCTTGTTTGTGCACCTGCTGTCACAAACGTCAGTTCTGAAGCTATAATGGGGCACCAAAGTGCAGTTATTCTGTGTATACCTGTTAAGACTTTTGGTTTGATTGGATTTAACCTTCCCTTCTCAAATATTTCCATCTTGCTTTGACTGCAGTTGTAACAACATTGATTCCAGCAGGATTTGTAAAAAAAAAAAAAATTTTGATGGACACACAGAGCTGGACAGCTTTTATTCTGAGGGTTTGGACAGAGTCTGTGTGTGTCTGCATTCACTATGTTCCTCTAATAGAAAATCAATGTGCAGATGTTTATTCCTGCAGTGACTGCTGTTCTTCAGCCTGCAGAAACCATCCTGCAGCTGCTGGAACAAGTCAATCTTCTTAATGTTAATTTGCATAGGTTCTTTTTTTTTCAAGGATCAAAATGGTTGCCTGACAAAAATGTGTCTTTGTGTCCCACCTTTTCAGCAGGAGGAGAAGAGTCTGACGGAGCAGCAGAGGAACATTTTCATCCACCTGGACTCAGCTGAGTCACTACAGAGGAAACAATGAGTTCAACACAAAAGGTCAGCACAATATCACTGCTAAGCTACAATTATAACTATGTGCACTTTATCGGCTGCTGTTGGTTTTATTACGGTCTCAGGTAACATCAGGCTTAGTGTTGTTATTCTTTCTCAACCTCAGTTTATTCACACATAGAGAATCTCTGAAATCAAAACAAGACAAAAAGATCAGATTTTAATAAGACACGGGAACAAAAACATCAATCAATTAAACAATAATTTTTAAAGCATTTTTTAATTATGGCTCTCTTGTCCTGCATTTCTGCTCATATGTAATTTAGATAAAAGGAGATCATGTTGAAGTCACACTGGTGACACCAGGTCGGCCACCATTTGCACCGGCCCCTCCCTCTGCTGGCCCAGTCCTGGGTCTGCCGTGCCTCCCGTCCTGGGTTTCGGCACCACTGTGAATGACCACGGCAGACCCGGTGACATTACCATGCTTTGCAGCATTCTTCATTAGCACACACATGGTTGTTGTTCACAATGCACACAGAGTTGCAGCTCTTCCGCTGCCAGCTCAACATTACCACAACCACAAGACTCAGTACAATATTTAAGTTGGCGGGGCATGATTACGGATGCCGTGCAGGTGCGTCTGCCTTCCCTGCACGGCACTGCAGGCCACGCCCCTCCACATGGAAAGTATCTCACTTTTCTGTGGGTCAACAGACTCCAACTCTACTGTCTACTGTAGCTAGTGGCAGTCGTATTTAGGGCTGTGCGATATAACAAAATCTCATATCCCGATATAAGAATTCTATCGTCCGATAACGATATAAATCACAAAAATGTAACATTTTCTGTAAATTCTGTGAATCTCGTGCAGCTCGACTTGCGGGAAGTGTTTCCAGCTGGGCATCGCGTACCTGGAGTCGAGTGTTTTAACTGATCCATGAAACGATACATTTTTAGACATAAGTTGTAACGGCCGCCGTTTTCTTTGTTAGTATTTATTACACGGCGTGCTGCGGGGAAAAGCCTGTTCTAACGTTTGAGTCTAAGGTTTATTTTTTAGCTCTTTTTTGCTTCTCATCTGTAAAAACTCTTTCACGTGATTCAGTTTATTTTGAAAAGTCTCAACAGGATCTTGAGCTTTATTGTGAAAGGTGTATGTGGAACATAAACAAGCAGACACGCCGTGGTTTTACCATCGTTGTTGCTAACGACAACGCATAAAAACAAGTGCTTGTCCGTCCATAGTGTGGTTATATTAAATATAAGAGAAAGAGGAAACTTTAAGAAATTAATATAGCCGCTACAGTGACCATCAAAATGATGAAAAAATATTGCCGTAAACAGTTTATTTTGCGACACCACGAAACAAACGATAGCGTAAAATGAAACGATAGACGTTTTTATATCGTCATCCGATATATATCGTTATATCGAACAGCCCTAGTCCTATTTGTGCTCTCTCTCCGTTGAATGAGAAATACCATGGAGAGACTGCTTTTTGTTTATTGTCAGAAATGATGTAAAGTGGCTCTTTAAAGTTTGGGCGCAGCATGCATGTTTGTCACTATCTGCTTATTTAAAACCTATGATGCACAAACAGAAACAAACAAAAGCCTTTAGACTATTCTTCATGGTAAACAGCAGGTCATTGTGCTCAATTCTGTATAAATTAACATATTTTGAAAGACAAACTTTTTTCTAACAAATGAATTTATAACAGAGCATCAGTGATGTTTGGAAGTGAGATGATCTCTCAATATTTTTTTTAGTATAGACAAACAATCAGCAGCTTAATAACAAAATAAAGTAAATGGTGATGAAAGCTGAACTTCCTCTGAGTCACAGGAAGGACTCAGTTGATGTTGTTCTCTTGTTATGATTATTTATTGTAATTATAAAATATGGAAAATACTGAAAAACAAAGAGTTATTTCCAACATGACAGAGTGTTGGCTAACTTAGACTTATGTGGTCAATCTTCGTATGTTAAATTATAAGCTCTACATAAGCAGTCAACGTCGTTGCCAGCATTTATGTTTGTGGGTGTCCTGGTGTTTTATCCGGGTGTTTTATTCCCCCCCTGTATCCTGTTTGTTGTGGCCATTTTTTTTTAGGAGAAACAATATTTGTCTTCTTTGGACATTCTCGTGTGTTCAGTACTTTCCTCAACGAATGTGTCCTTTTATTGATGCTGAGATTAACATTTCTTATATTGAGACCTTGAATTAACTGTACTAGAGAGGCCAGTCACAGTTGTTGCCATAGTTACATGGCACCTGCAGTCAAATCTGCGTGAGTAAATTGATACAGGGACACCAAGTGCTGGTGTTTTGTTAAATTAAAATACTCTGGGAATGCTCTATATTTCACTGGGCTCATCTAATGCATCATAATCCTGATATACCATCGTTCCCTCGAAGCTGGACAGGAAACTCTAGGACTGAGCAGCTCCCTCTGCAGCTGGATCCTTAACTTTCTGTCTGACAGACGCCAAGTGGTCAGACCTCATCCCCCATCACACCGAACACTGGTGCTCCACAGGAGTGTGTACTGAGCCCTCTCCTGTACTAACTCTACAACTACGACTGCAAGGCCACTAACAGCTCCAACATCATTGTGAAGTTTGCGGACGACACTACAGTGGTGGGTCTTATCACCAACGGTGATGAGACGGCTTACAGGGAGGAGGTCAGCGCCCTGACCCACTGGTGTCAAGACAACCATCTCACCCTCAACGTCGCAAAGACAAAGGAGTTGATAGTGGACTTCCGGAGGTGCAGAGAAGTACACACCCCCATCACCATCAACGGCGCCGCTGTGGAGAGAGTGAGCAGCTTCCGCTTCCTTGGTGTACATCTGGCTGAGGATCTTACGTGGTCAGTACACATAAACAAAACAGTGAAGAAGGCGCAGCAGCGCCTCTTCTTTCTCAGGAGACTGAAAAGATTTGGCATGAGCCCCCGCATCCTCAGGACCTTCTATCGCTGTGCCATTGAGAGCATCCTCACTGGATGCATCACCACCTGGTATGGCAACAGCACTGCTTACAACCGCAAAGCTCTCCAGAGAGTAGTGTGGTGCTCTGAACAGATAATTGGAGGTGAGCTTCCCTCCCTCCAAGACATCTACAGGAAGCGGTGCCTGAGGAAAGCGGGGAGGATCATCAAGGACTCCAGTCACCCCAGCCATAAACTGTTCAGACTACTTCCATCAGGAAGGAGGTTCTGCAGCATCCGGTCCCGTACCAGCAGACTGAGAGACAGCTTTTTCCACCAGGCCATCAGACTGCTGAACACTTCATAGACACCTCACCCTCACTACTGGAACTTCAACATTATGCACTCCACACTGTATATAAATGCCACTGTTTTGCACATGTCAACTACCAACCTCTGTATATTTTATATATTTTATTTTATTGTTTACTCTATTTAATTTGTAAAATATGGATACACACACACACACACACATATACACACACGTTGACATACATATTTAGTATACACATTCAGTAATATGCATACACTCTTATATTGTACGTATATTTATTCATATAATTCCCAGATTTAGCCATTCTTATATTTTGCTTGTTCTTATGTTATTGTACTTTGTACACCTCTGTTGCTTGTGAAGCTCGCACACAAGAATTTTACTTACATGTACTGAACCAGTGTACCTGCACATGTGATGTGACAATAAAAGTTATTTGATTTGATTTGATATATGACCAGGACAATCTCTGAAAAATATTCAAGTAGTTCACAGAATTTCTGCTTGAATTCTCATCTGTACTGAACCTCGCCTTACTATAAACATTGTTTTTGACAGCCTTGATTTTGTTTCAACCTTCAGGTTTAAAACTAGTTTGAAGGAGTTTGAAGTTTCGGTTTGTTCCATGACTGCATTTCACTCACTGCATCTGTTTGTATCTCTGTCACTGCAGGACCAACATGGACTGAGAAGTCAGTGCTCTCAGGAGCCCGACAAACCTCACAGAAGAAAGAGAGAGAAAACATACACCTGTGACGAGTGTGGGAAGGATTTTACTGTAAAGTCTAACCTAAGAAGACATCAAGTGATCCACACTGGAGAGAGACCGTTCAGCTGTGACTTGTGTGGAAAATCTTTTAGTTTGAGGAATACCTTAAAGACACACAAACGCATTCACAGTGGAGTTAAACCATTCAAGTGTAACCTGTGTGGAAAGTGTTTTACTCTAAAGAATAACCTAAATAGTCATACGCTCATCCACACTGGAGAGAAACCATTCAGCTGTGACTTGTGTGGAAAACCTTTTAGACAGAAGAGTGGGCTAAAAATTCACCAACTCATCCACAGTGGAGTTAAGGCTTACAAGTGTGATCAGTGCGGTAAATCTTATACTCGCAATGATGCCTTACAGACTCATCAAGTTTCCCACTCTGGAATTAAGGCGTACAGCTGTGACTTTTGTGGGAAAACCTTTAACAACCTTGGACGCCGAAATAAACACCAACGCATTCACACTGGAGAGGATGTGTACTGCTGTGATCAGTGTGACAAATGGTTTACAACATATGCACACTTACAAATCCACAAAATTACCCACACCGAAGAGAGATCCTATAAATGTGACCTGTGTGAGAAGGCTTTTAAATATCCACATTCCCTGAAAGAACACCAACAGATCCACACCAGAAAGAGACTCTACAAGTGCAGTTACTGTGAGGTATGTATTTTTATTTGTATCTTGTCATTTTAGCCTGACTGTTTGGAACAACTCTGCTCATTCAATTGTGTTTGCATGTTAGTAATTCTACTGCATTTAAATGGGACACTGGTTGAGTCATCCAATTTTAGTTTCAGTTGTGAATTTGCTTACATTATCAAAATAAAAATTGCATTTTGTAGTCCTGGTCATTGTTATGTCTACTATTACTACTGGTAGAATTTGTGACAAAGGGCAGCGAGAAGTCCAACACCCACCGGGAGCGAGTCTGACTTGTTGCCGGTTATATAGACTGTTGTTTAAGGATGGAATGGATGGAATTTATGTGTCTGTGTGTGTGTAGTAGGATTCCAACAGTACCATATTCCTATCCTTCTTGTCAGATGGACCCAGCAGTCAGATCTACTTTTGCACTCAGATTTACAGTGGCCTTATTGCTGTATTGCTTCAGAATTGTGTCAGTATTAGAGTGACGTTATTGTGGAATTACTGTGTTTTTATTATAGTCTTGCTTTTATTGGAGTGTTTTTAATCTACCATTGTTGTGGTACCACTGTATTATTACATTGTTATTATCATGGTATAGGATTGGGCAATTTGCTTGACAGTTCAGTCGTTCTGTTGACCCCAGTGGCGTCGCCAGTGAATGAGGGTACCAGTGCCAGGAAGTTGAGAAGTCTCCAGTTTTGGTAGTGATCTGTAACATAACCTAAATGTTATAATTGAAACCATAAAAATGGTGTAGGGACTCTTTTCTTTCTTTCTTTCTTTCTTTCTTTTTTTTTTTTTTTTTTTTTTTTTTTAAGTAACGTTCAGGATAAAAATGTTGAAGCACTGACTTATACTGTCTTTGTGTCTTTGTTTAGAAGCAGAGCGACACCGATGGATCCAGTTCTCAACCCTGTCATCACTGTGGTGGTGGGAAAGACTTTCACTGTGACCTTTGTGGAAAAACTTTCTATCATCAAAGGAACCTAAAAATACATCAACGTGGACATACTGGACAAAAGTTGAACTACTGCAAAAAATGTGGCAGAGGCTTCCCCACACCTAGTGCATTAAAACGCCATGAACTCATTCACAGTGGGGTTAAAAAGCACGTCTGTGACCAGTGTGGGTCATCCTTCACCACTGCAGGTCAGCTTAAAGCACATAAACGAGTCCACACAGGAGAGAAACCATACAAGTGCACATACTGTGACAAAAGCTTCTCACATTCAAATAGCCGTATACTTCATGAACGTACACACATGGAAGGAAACTACAGCTGTGACCAGTGTGACAAAAGCTTCAAGAATCTCAGTTCATACTCCAGACACAAACGATCCCACGCTGTAAATAAACAGTTTCAGTGTGACCAATGTGCAAAAACATTCACTTCATTATCTGCTCTGTGCAAACATCAACATGATCATACAGGGCTGAAATCACTCCCATCATTTGGTCACAGTGAATCCGAAGAGATGAAAATCTCCTCTTCTGGTTGCAGGGAGAGACTTAAAAGCCTTGAGATCAGGCTCCACAGAGTTCAGATGAAATCTCCTGTAAAGGGTGTCAGCTAATATCACAGTTAGATCTGATGAGGTAGTGTTTCTGGGCTTGCAGTGAGTAATGAGTTCAAATATAAGAATCTGCATATATATATATATATATATATATATATATAGTATATATATATATATAAGAATCTGCATATATATATATATATATATATATATATATATATATATAAAAAAACAAGTATTTTTCCTAGAAGCTCTTCATGCTCCAAAATGTCCCAGTTACATTTTAGTCTCTTCCCTTCAAAACAGTAGTATTTGGTGGTAGTAGTACTTGTGTTATAAAGTTGCAGAAATACCTCTTGTGAGTCAGTGAGCGTGCCTGTGTAGCCATTATTTAATTAGGCTGAAGAACTAATTCTTATTTGCATTGGTGGCTTGCAGAAGGAAAAGCCACTTGAAGAAATGGGGTTAAGTTGTAATAGATACATTGTATGACTGAGAACTAATTCTGCATTGATTTTGAATATTCAACATGTGGTGAATACTGAAAGGAAGTGTAAGTCTCACAGCACGTATACTGGCATGTTCAGACTTGCTCATAGAAGGAGGGTGAGTGATAGAGATCCATGGAGATAATCCAATAATCAGTGTTTCGAGAAGATTCAATCGTCCTTCCTCCGAACTCTGTGCAGACCAGACACTCCTGGAAGATGGGATTATACTAAGGATTTGCAGTTGGATTATAAAGCAGAGTGCAGGAGGATTAACCATCACCAAACAAATGCAATCCAAGAAATGGATCTGACTTTTCTACTAAGCTCACTGTACTGTACTGGATTGTAAACAGTGAGGAAATCAGGGGACATCATGGAGTTGGTACTTTGACATCTTTTTTCATCAAACATGCAGGGAACAACAAAACATACAGAGCATCTATGCCTCCCCTTTTCTTCACACCACATTCTGGCTTTGACGCTCCTACTCTGTGCTCTCTTTCACAAGCAGTTTCTGATGCGGCAGAACACGATACTGCACCAGAGTTCCCTTCACCATCAAGCAGCGAGTCAAAGGAGTGACAGGTGTATTGTTCGTACCGCTCCAACTCTGAGCACTATCTGTTTCAGTGCACCTACTTCAGTCAACTGACTACAGGTCAGAAGTGCACGTGGGTGCAGACTAATAAGAAGTGTTGGCACTGTGGCTATGACCACTAGGATGCAAGGTGTTGACTTAAAAGGACGTGAAAGCAATGTAAAGAGACCCACCTGGATGGCCTCTTATGCTGTGAATGTACATAGTAGTGGTGGATAAGAAGAGCAAGACAGCCGTGGTGAAAGATCTAGCTGTGCCAAGTGAGGAGAACATCAGATTATCCACGCTGGAGTGAAACCTTTCAACTGCGATCAATGTTGCAAGTCCTTTGGTCAGATTAGCATCTTAAATTTGCATAAGGTTGTCTAAGATGGAGTTAAACCTTTAAGTTGTGCTCAGAGTGGAAAGTCTTCTGCTAGTTTTTATCATGTTTTTATCACGTTAAAATGACGTTAACACCATAACTGCAGTTGAACTGAATAACAATAATGCAAACTGCAGATGTAAGCATTATTGTGCTGACCTTTGTGGAAAAACATTCAGAGTGCAGTGTGCTCTAAAAACACACCAACAGATGAATACTGCACACACTGCTGTGACAAAACTGCCAGACCATTGGGTCAAACTTTCAAAGTTTAAGATCAGGCTTCACAGAATTCAGCTTTAATCTCCTGTTTAGTGTTACTGCGAGAAAGTCCATCAGATCAGGTATGACCTTAGACGTGCTGTCTGGTGCGAGAAAGTGTTGGTAAACTTTTAAAGTATTCAGCTAAGTATTAGAAAAGTACCGGGACTGTTAAGTTTATCAAGTAAATAAAAATCGAGATGTACAGACAATGAAATTTACCCCGTAAACTAGATACTTCCTGATAACAGCTGCACTTCAAAGAAATGAATATGTAGACTGTATGCTAATCTGAGGCTTTGTTTTACATAATCAGATGTTTATAGTCACCTTATACATTTATAAGCTACATACCAAGAAATCAAAATTACTCAGAGTATAATTTGTCTCCATCCCGATAAAATACCTAAAATTATGCAATACTTAAAGTTACTCATGCATTCTCTGAATTTACTTACACATTACTTAAAACTAACAACAAGAAACTTTTTTTCCTGCAAGAAACTGGTGTTTCACATCTTTATTCTAGTGTACCTAATTTTAAATATTTGTGCTTAAAGCCTTTGAGAGTCCAGAACCTCATCAGATGTAGTTGGTTAACCTAGTACATACTTTTTATTTCGTTTCATGCATTTAATTGACTGCATGCATTTTTGTTGTCCCGGGTTTTGGCAAAAGCACAACCAGTTAAGCTTTGCTATCTGTGTATGAACACTTATCTTGTGGCTTGTCTAACTGTTTCTTTAACAAAACCTTTTAGCAGCATGTACATGTTCATGGTAGCAGTGCTTAATTCTGTAAGTATTCTAAAAACAGTTGTTTGTAATAAAGAATATGAAGTGTAACAATTAGAAAAAGTGCTAAAGCTTTATTGTCACAGCAATATGTACTTTCTCCACTAGGTGGAACCTTTTATCTTTGTAATGAGCTGAGGTTGTATGTGTTTGCTAACTACCTGTCAGAATTGAAATTGAAATTTTGAAATATCCATGTCTCCCACTGAATAATGGAGGTGAAAAAACACACCTGTTTGAAGCTGGCAGCCAGCATTTCCAGAGACTTCCTTTGAATTGTTATGTATTTATTTATTTATTTATTAGCTCTTCTGATTTTACTTAAACTGTGCAATAAAAAGCAGCAGAATTCTGTCAGAACCTCCTGATTCTTGTCAGTGGAGTCGGTGCTGCGCCATTTCTGTTCTAGTTTACTCATGTGAAATGTTCTTTAAATGTCTTTGTTGTTTTAAAATTTGAGTTTATTTTGCTGCATGAGGAGATAAAAATACAAAAAAAGGTTTTTATTGATCCTATAAATAATAAAATATACACGAAGTTAGCTTACATGTAGTTTTGACTCTGGTACTTACTGCTCAGTATCTTATAAATGTCAAATATGGTTCTCATTAAGTGCTCAATTTAATTTTAATTACAACATCAAAGCTTTTATAATGAGGTAAATACCCTACAGTGTATATATAATAGAATCACTAATGAACTGATTACTTTAATATTTTTGGCATACAATAGGCAGTTATTAAAAAATCATGTAAGTCATGATAACTGTTTGGATTTCCATGTATCATATAGCTTGTGAAAATAAAAGGGAAGTGGTTTCAAAGTTAAAGACAGAACATGCAGGATTAAATGCGATGATGCATTTTGTAGGAGGAAGGTGATGCACAAGCAGGAGAAACCCTAGTTAAAAATACAGAAGTAAATGTGTGTGTAGTGTGTGTTTTAATATTTTCATGCAGGGGGGATTTCTGCAGTTCCAGGACTCCACTTTCAGCCTTTTTTGAATAGATATGAAAAAAAATAAACTGTGAGCGCTCAAATACTCTGTGAGCTGTGAAGACACTCCGTTCAAGCAGGTGGTGACAAAACACCAAAATTTAAGCTGGCAACCGCCGCAGAAGAGCAAAAGACTCTTTCCGTACAGCCTACAAGCTGGTGCAAGCTTCCCGCATTTACCGCACATTGTTTGCGCTTGTGCATGCTGGTCTGCCACCTGCTCTGAGCTTTCCAGGCCCTTTCCAGGCTCTGTTCATCTCGGAGACTTCCAGCTTCATCGCAGAATTTGTCATGGTTTGTGATCTGAGCTCTTCCAAAGGTAAATACCGCGCTAATGGCAGCTTAAGTCCTCTGATTTTGCCTCTGTTGTCAGTTATTGTAAGTTGATGCTTCGGTGCCTCCTGTAAACACAGTTACTCAAGTAGTAACTTAATCTGTGCTGTTCGGGTCTGCTGTCATTATTATCAGTTTATTATTATCAGTCATTATTTCATCTTCAGATTCTTTGGCTTTTCTCTGTCATCATCTTGCATAGGCGCTGTGTGTGTGTGTGTGTGTGTGTGTGTGTGTGTGTGTGTGTGTGTGTGTGTGTGTGTGTGTGTGTGTGTGTGTGTGTGTGTGTGTGTGTGTGTGTGTGTGTGTGTGAGAGAGACAGAGAGAAAGAGAGAGAGAAAATAAAGCACAGTATCTCACAACACAAGGTGTGGGTGGGAGTTGAGTTGGCTGGGATGGGATCTCAAAACTTCATTGGAGATGGGCGACTGCCAACAGTGGGGTGAGAGATGAAACATCTTCACGAAACCTAAAGAAGTCCATTCGCTTTCTTTCCAAGCTCCATCTACTTTGATGATGGAGAACCTACACAGACCTACTCCCACAGTATTTTAATCTATGAATCTCATCTCATGCACCACCATCCTGAGATAACTTTAGCTGAGCAAACTCACATTAAAGCGTTTCAACCAAAAAACTATCCAACACTGGAAGCGCTTAGCTTGACAAACGTACCTCATGATTCGGAACAAACTAATGGATCAGTTAAACAAGTGAAAATAGGACAGCGGCCTCTTTACATCTACAAAAAATAAATACATTAAAAAAATCTGTGGTTGCATTCATTTTCTTCACATTATGCAACCGACTGCAACTTTTGGTGACTAAGTTGAACTGAGTGCAGTTACTCTCAAAGTCATTCAGTTCAATTGTTTTATGTTGTGCAAAATCACAGCAACAGTTGCCTCCAAGTGCTTTATTGGCACTTTGTGTAATGGAGGGATTTCATGAAGAATCTGTGCCCCAGTTAAAAGTGGGTGAAAAGGGAGAGAGATGGAGGTGTGGCTCGACATCGGGTGATTAAATGTCAACACAGTGGGGATTGGCTGTATGGAGAGAAAGAGAGGAGGAGAAAAACGGGGATCTTCCTCTAGTTCTTGAGATGAGCAGAAGACATCACATTCCTGTGGTTCCCCAGTTAGGACCAGAACACTGCCTGAACACTGTGGACCCACAAATTGGCATGAAAGAGATAGGTGTGTTGGTGGCCAAGGCCTGCCTATTCTTTCTGACCTCTCTCCTCTCAAAGATCAGAACAAAGGCTACATTAACCCAGAGTAGGTTAATTGGATAAGTCTGAATTAGGTGATTTGGTTGTTATTTGATTTGGCTTTTGCTTTGCTCCCACTAAATTGATTTAATATAATATCCTGTAATCAAAAAATCTAAATTCCATTTAGACTCTCCCTTTTAACCTTTTGTGAAACAGCAAAGGTACAATCTGAGTATTGGTTTGCATCTGTTGTAATAGCTCTTAAATGTTACTCCAGCCTTTAAAAGTAACAGACACCTATGGCCTGTTGTCCAGGCGACTAAAAGGTGAGAATAATACCACATGCATTTTGTAAGCTGTTCCATTCACCAGGTGCTGTTTCCCAGTCAGTCAGGTGCCTACTGTAGTTTACACTCCATTGTTTGGCTTTAATTTGTCTTTTTAGCAACTACCAGTGAGGACTTAGGATGCTTTGACTGGTGTTAAAATACCAAAACCCAATGACAAAAGGTACAAATGTTCTCTGGTAATTTAGTTGCTGTGTGTTTAGATTATAAATTTTGGAACTGTTTGAGCACATTTTACTACATTTAATGAGAATGCAGGTGTGAAAGCTATATACTGTAAATAAAAGATTATTTAAACAGAAAAGTTTTTGTACCATAAACACTATATAAAGTGAATGACATAGCCAGTGTGTGTTCCTGCTGTAAAGCATTTAAACCTAAGAACTGTCACCATTGTCATCTTGTCAGTGAACATACCTTGGATAATCCTACTGATTCTAATTAGGACAATTATTTACCAAAGCAACTTAATGTTTCTTTATTTGTTATTACTTGAATGTAGTGACCAAGTCCATAAAGTCACAAGGAAAGTGTTTGCTGAGGTCATAGATTAAGATATCTGAGGGTTGTTTTCTGAAAGCCTTCTGTGTAATCAGAAGTCGCCCTTTCATGGCTGTTTGAGATTTAAGGTATTCTTGAATTGGCTTTACTTTTCAAACGAAGAAACTGAGCTCATCTTTAATACAAATGGACATGTCATGGTATAAAATCTGGTCTAGCCTCACAGAGTTCATATGTTCAATGGCTGCAAATTCTTTGGTCTAGCTTGTTTTACCGCTTCTTCTCACTAAATTGATAAATGCTTCTGTTTAGCCCCTTTTCCATTAGTACCCACTCGGGTCGGTTCGCCATGGTTTTCAGGGTTTCCATAAGGTCATAGTACCTGGTGCTAGGTACTTTTTTAGTACCTACTCTTCCGAGGTTCCAAGGAATTGATGGCAATATAAAAATGTGACGTCAACAGATTGTATGCCATTGATTGGCTGCTTAGTGGCATCACTCGATGGACACCATATAGAAACCTCCTCATATCCACTAATTGTGTTATTGGAAGCTCAGCCGGGTTGCTATAACAATGACTATGCACTCGATTGTAATGCAAACTAGTAGGCATACCGCCTTGAGTCACATTGAACCAATTCAACTAGGTACTAATGGAAAAGGGGCTTTTGTGTTTCTGCCTCTAACCGCAGGAACGAAAAGGCAAAAATGAGCCGAGACGTGAAACACATCAGGAGGCTGAAAAACCTAATCCAAGGACACCAAAAGGAGAGAAATCACACAGTTGTGGTCAGTGTGGGAAGACTTTTCCTACTACAGAAGTCACCAACGAAACCACAGTGGAGAGAAACCATTCAGCTGTGAGCAGTGTGGAAAGGCTTTCACATGGATGGTTAACTTTAAAAAACATCAACACATTCATACTGGAATTAAACCATACAAGTGTGACCAGTGTGGGAAGTCTTTCACTCGGGCGGATTACCTGAAGCCACGTCAGCTCATCCACAGTGGCATTAAACCTTTCAAGTGTGAGCACTGTGGGAAGGCTTTTAATTGTAAGGGAGCCTTGATGGCTCATCGGCGCACCCACTCTGAAAGTAAACCATACCACTGTGACTTCTGTGGAAAAAAGTTCAGCCAGAAACAGACCCTTAGATTACACAAATGCCTGCACACTGGAGAGGATGTGTACTGCTGTGTTCAGTGTGGCAGACTATTTGCACAGTACTCGGTCTTAAAAGCCCACGAAGTTACCCACACTGGGGTTAAATCACACTGGTGTGAACAATGTGGAGAGGCCTACAGATATGTGGGAGGATTAGTAGTCCACAGACCAAGCCACACAGGGGAGAGACCGTACCAATGTGACCAGTGTGAGAAGAGTTTTAAAACGTCAGGTGCGCTACAACAACACCAAGACATTATTACTCAAAACATGAACCTAATTTCGTCTTCGTATTCGTAACACTACTCAGCCTTTGTAAAACTCTTAAAGCACTGCTTGCACGTCTCTGCAGGCTTCCTGTTGGTTCCTTATCTGATCACCAACATCCTATGCACCAAACTGTCGCTGCTGCTTCAGGTGCCTCTCATCTAAAGTCACCTATCACAAGAAAATGTATCAAGAAAATCCCTATAACTGCTTATTCTACTAAAGGATAAAAAACAACCACTTTAATCACTAAGTGTAAGCACATTATCAATAGCTCCTCCATAAATTACATCATAGCTAAAAGCTGAACTCTAACTGTATTTTAGAACTCACATTTCCTGTGTGTAACCTGTTTTAATATATCATTTTATTTCATTTTGCTGCTCTTAATGTAATGGTTCATTCTAATTTATACTTTATTATTATGTGGGACTTAACCAAAAATATATAAGCTTTCTCCCTTTGCTTCTGTTTTAAGCAAAAACTTAGTCACTTCAACAAGCATTTGTTATTCTGTAACTGCATTTTATATAAGAGGACTAATTTAGAGCTGCATGTGTTATCTCAATATTTTACATGTCACACAGTTTAGTTACAAGCAAAACTCCTATTCAGTTCCTCATTCTGTCATTTGTTATTGGGTCAACTCAAATTCAGTTAAAAGCTAAAGGGATTTCAGGCCTTTGGCCTGGAATACAGCAGCACTTTTAACATCCTCATAAAAGCTCTCCTCTACCCTAGAAATAAATCTATTTACTATCTGTTTCTAAAGCCTACATTATAACAACTTATCCTAAAAATCAAAAAGAAAAAATCTTCACAAAAAGAAAATCTTCCCTATTTTATCCTTCATTCCCACAGTTTATATCCTTTAAGTTTTATATACAGCAGCGTATGAACACCAGCATTTTATCTTCTAAACCGAATTCAGTTCATTTTAATCCTTTCTTTAAAGAAAATAACATTTTCTGCCTCAGCGCTGCCATATCTAAGTTATCAAAAACCCCAATAGTTAAAATCATACTAAAACCCATTTCAAATTAAACAATTTTAAATCTTAAATCCCAGAAAAGGGACAGACCACTAGAGATTCACAAGTGTAAGGGGTCTCTCACCGGGTATGATTGGGTTCAGGGGTGAGGGAGGAGTGCTGATTGAGCTCTGCTCGCACTCTTATTCTCTCCTGCCCCTGATCAACTTTAGGCTCACTGATACTTTGGTGTGATTAACCTCAAGCATGAGTGTTCTCAAGTGGGAGCTGGCATTTTATTACTAAGACCACCTAGATGACCTGAGGTTGTCTGATTTGTTAAGTCACAGGATGCCAAGAGAGGGTCAGAGGGGGAAAAGTGATCCTAATGTACATGACGTCAGGGGTGGACAGGGAAGCAGCTGAATGGGCCGAGGAGTGACCCAACATAATGTATGGCGACCTCTGGTGTGCCAGAGGTCGAGTGAGGGAGTATCGAGAGGAGAAATATTTTGCTGCTATTATTTGCTGCTATTTTTATAATCATCATTACCATTTCATTATTAATAGTGATGTTGCATCCAGATGCATTCAGATGTTCAAATATATTGGTATTAATTAGTCTTTATTACAAGTCCAGCAAGAACCACTTTAAACTGTTGAGTTGAATCTATAATTGTAAAGGCTTTTGAATGTTTTTATATTCTTACACTGAAGTTCAGACTTCAGTGGGTGAGAGACTGAGTTGCAGGCTGACAGGAAACGCCATGCTTTTGCAAAAGTGAAACCGAAAGCAGAGTCTCAGTGCAATAATTCTGAGGCGATGATGCTATTGTCTTTTATATCTGTTGATTAAGCTTTCAGTAGAGGTTCTTGATTAAAACATTTATTCAGTAGAGTACACATACATAGTTTTGGTTCGGTTATTACATACACGAGAGCGGCTTCTGTCTCTCTGTCTGGGGGAGGTCAGGAGATATTCGACAGGTGAGATGGGGTGCGATTGTGGTTAGCACATAGACATACACGTAACCACACACACACTTAGTTAGAGGGATCACTGATAGGGGAAAGTTCAAATTGTTTTGCTTGGGGTTGCTTTTAGACTATATTAGGAGGAGCAAACATATTGGCAGATCTGAGAAGGAAAAACTTGTGTTATGAAAATGATTTTAATCTTTTATACATGATTGCATTTGAGCTTATTAAAGAGCTGTGGCTCCTGGTCAAGTGAGGGTCAGAAACTCTTGGCAGGCGTTATGATCAGCCAATACAAGGTGAGGAGGACAGGAGCTCTGAAAGGAATTGCAATACACCTGCTTACATGACATATCCCTAGAGTGATGTTTATTTTTATTACTTATATCCTTTAGAGCTAAGATTTAAGTTTATCATTTATACTTTATAGTCTTTTGAGTAAGTTTAAGTTTCATTTGATGTTTATTTTAAGTAAGTTTCCTTCATGGGTTGAGGAGCATCTTTTGAGTGTGACATTTAGCCTAGAAGCCACACATAGTTCAGCTGTGTATGTGCTGTGAGGCCTTATGTCTGGCTAGGATGAGAGGTGTGAGGTGAGCCGAGGTGCCGGAGAGGTCATGACACATACATAGAGTATACAGCAGACACCCACACACTCACACACACACACGTACACACCATAGTAGATTCATTTTAGTAGGTAAAAGTTAAGATGTGTTTTTGCTGCAATTGCAAGTTCTGTCGGCGTACTGTCAGATGGTTACAGGAAGTGCACCTGATGTTCTGGGAGATAAGGCTGCGTTCATGGGGCGACACCGGGATGGAGATGAGACGCAATGTTCTTAAAACTATGTTAAAAGTTAGCAGGAACATTTTGTGGTTTAGGCTGACGTATGTTGTATTGTCTGCTTTGCAAAAGGGGGGGGCTTTGTTGTCTTACCCATATAAAACCTTTGTCTAATTATTGTAAGTTTAGTTCGATCACTGACTTTGCCCAGTGGTGGAACTCCGCGCGTGTGAACAATAAATCTTCGCTTTGATCACATCTTCTGGACCAGAGTGGTTATTTGCTTGTGAGCCCTCCGTACTCCTTTTCTCCAATTTTTGAACCTTAACAACATTCACAACAGAAAGTCACTCAACTGCAGTCACTGCAGTCACTATCAGGTATGTATTGTATTTACTATGGAATCTAATTTAATATTTTAAAGAGGAATAGTTAATGCTGTGAAATTATATAGATTTAATGTTTTTGTCCATACTTTAGTTTACTTTTAATTTTAGCTGACTAAATACTATTCTACTAGCATTTCAAAAGACATATTTTTCTTAAGCTTAATAATTCAGTACCAGTGTAGTATGGAAGGCCACAAGTGCCATAATTAATTAAATACTTAATTAAAGTACAGTGGTGTGAAAAACCCACATGGGTCTGTGTGAAAGTGATTGCCCCCTTGAGGTAATAACAGGTTGGGCCACCCCCGGCAGCAACAACTGCAACAAGCGCTTGCGATAACTCTCAATGAGTCTCTTACAGTGCCCACTGTTCTTTGCAGAATTATTGCAATTCAGCCACACTGGAGGGTTTTGAGTGTGAACCACATTTTTAAGTTCAAGCCACAGCATCTCAGTTGAATTCAGGTCAGGACTTTTACTAGGCCACTGCAAGTCTTCAATTCGTTTTTCTTGAACCATTCAGAGGCGGACTTGCTGGTGTATTTGGATCATTGTCCTGCCACAGAACATGAAGTGCACTTCAGCATGAGGTCACGAATAGATGGTCGGGCATTCTCCTTCAGGAATTTATTGTAGATGGCAGAATTCATGGCTCCATTTACCACCTCGAGTCTTCTAGTTTCTGAGGCAGCAACACAGCTCCAGAACGTCACATTACCACCACAATATTTTACTGTTGGTATCATGTTCCTTTTCTGAAATGCTGTGTTACTTTTACACCAGATGTAATGAAACACACATCATCCCAAAAAAATCAATTTCTGTCTTGTCAGTCCACAGAGTATTTTTCCAAAAGTAGTGCGGACCGCCAAGATGTGTTCTAGAAAAACTGAGTTGAGCATTTTTGTTCCTTTTGCTCAGCAGTTGTTTTGGTCTTGAAACTCTGCCATGCAGGCGATTTTTGCCCAAACCTTTGGTGGAGTCATGAACACTGCTCTTAACTGAGGCAATTGAGGCCTGGAATTCTTTGGATGCTTTCTTTTTTGACAGCTTGGATGATGAGATCTCAGTTGCTTTTTTTCTTAGTTGATCCTAAATTTCCTTGGATTGCTGGCTTTTGAGTAGCTTTTGGTTGACTCCACCTGATGAAGATGACAGGTCTGTTCTTGATAGAGAACAGGCGTGGCTAGAGAAATTGATTGAGGTTTGGAATTTCTTTTCTCTTTTTCACACCATTGTATATGCATGGCGTGGTTTCTAGATTTGTAAAATATATAGTGCTGAGGTGGCAACTTGAAAGAACAGAAGCTTACAAATAGTATCTTCACAAATAGTAGTGTTTATGTGGGAATTTTTTAGTGGGGAAATTTCTTCCACTACGTGAAGTATAAATATCACTGACATGTCCGAGGATGTCAGGTCAGGGATAATACCGACATCATTTTCTGATTCACAGTGTATGTCTTTGTTTTAGAATCAGAAGGATGCAGATGGAACCAGTTCTCTTCCCTGTCAGCACCGTGGGAATGGGAAGCCATACCGTTGTGATCAGTGTGGAAGATCTTTCACCAAAGAAGTCTGCAAACACATCAGCACATGCATACTGGACACAAAGTGCACTACTGCAAGCAATGTGGGAGAGCTTTCCCATCACCTAGTTCAATAAAACGTCACGAAGACCTCCACAGTAAACTTAAAAGGCACGACTGAGTCATTTTTCACCTCTTTAAATATTAAAGTGGTGGTAGTGTGACCGAAACTTCTCAGCATCAGCTTATCAAACGTCACAAATGTGACGGAATGTGTTGTGAGACTGGCGTGCAGTTTGCGCTGTAAAGGTGGGCTTGTTGCCTGCTTGTCTATTTAACAGTGATGAAAATGATATTAAATAAATCTCTTAGTGTGTTAATACAGGTGGCTACGGACCTGGACCAACTGCCCACCACAAGCACAGCGGCCAGAGCAAAATTATAGTAATGGGAACCACACCCAGCAAGAATCAGCAGCTGTGGAAGAGACAGCAGCGAGGAGAGAATTAGAGGAGAAATTAAGAGAAGCTTTAACACATAAAATTGGGGCCAACAGACTTGTGGAGGTTGGGAAGGCGTCCGGAGCATCGCAACAAAAGGTGAAACAAAAACACACACAAGCAGAGAAATGTGAGAGAAAGGCACCTTTTAAGAAAACGCCTTGTTGGAGAAAAAGTTAAGATTAACCCGCCTACAAATGCACACAAATGCAATGAAAAAACAGCTTACAGTCATGAACATGTGAAGATTTTCCAGCAAGGTTAAAGCAGCAAAAATTTACACCTGTTGTTAAATGATGAATTTTATCCATTACTAACAAATAAACTCTCTGGGTTGCAGGACAACAACTTAACTTCAAAAAGAAAGACACTGGTATGACCAACCAGTGATGAAATAACAAATTTAGTGGTTAAGAGTCAAATTGTGAGATGTTTTCTGATGATTGAACAACACAAGTGACTTACTGAAGGAAGGAAAATTCTCTTTTGTGAGTTTAAACATGATCTTAAGAATTTAAATATCTACCTGTGTTGTCCTATCAACTTGGTGGGCTATGAGTTAATTATATCGTGAGAAAAAAAAAAAAAAACCTGGACTTCTACTCTCCTCTCTACCATCTTCGACGTAACCCTGACCAAACGCTGCAGCAGCTGGACCCATAACAACAACCTGAAAATGTCAACAGTGCTGCAGGAAAGCGATCTCATGCAGCAGGGACGGAGAGCGTTAAACCCAAGGTCCGTTTCACTGAAAGGGGGAGATTTCCAGACAGTTTCAGCTGACGAGACGCCCGTTAAGCCCGGATGAAAAGTGAGGTCATTAACACTGTGCAGGACAGTGATGGACCAACACGAATGATCGGGCAGTGAAAAGGGCGTGCCAGAGACAGGAGGAGCAAGTGAGGTCAGAAGGCACCTCAGAATGGACAAAAACACAGACGAAGATGTAGGTTTCACCTGCGGTGAACATGGACACTGGAGAAAAGGACTGCCCCAATTGGGGTCAGAACCAGGACAGACTGAACTTTGAACAGCAGCAATGGTGGCAAGCGAACTGAAAAGGAGGAGGGCAGGACCCCAGGGCACGCTTCAGGCCGTGGTTTACCCAAAACACCAGAACATGAAAGTGATAAACCAGTGATTCTTGAGATAAGGGACAAAACAGGTTTTAATTTTCTAAAATATATTTTTTGATTTTTCAAAAACATATTTATATATAATTGTTACACAAAGTTTTGGCTGTCTCACCATGTTTTGGTACAATCTCCCAGGTGTAACATTTTTTAATAATTTATGTTTTTGCTGGAGAAGTGCAAGGTTTTTGTCAACACCGTCAGACACAAAGAAATGCAAAAATATATATTTTAAATTAAATTGTTTCAGCTATTTTGACTATTAGCAGCTTCTCTATTCTATTCTTTATGCACATATGTTTTCAAAGTAATTATACCACATTTAAAAGTAAGATTGTTTTGGCTTTTTATTATTAGAGTTACAGTCATACATATTTTCAGAAGCTTGTATTTAATCTGTATAAGAAACAATCATATTAAGCAGAATGCAAATTACACGTTTATTGAGAAAATTACGTATTTTTATAATTTGGAAGATCATGAGGGAGGAAAATATATGGTTCTCCAAAAGAGAAAAATAAACAAAAACTCCATATCATGGAGTTGACAAGGTGCTGACGGTGGTGACACATATCTGACAGTGTTGACACACTAGTAGAAAACAAGATATTATTTCTTTCAAAATGACCATTAAACCTTAACAATCTTTGTAATATCAGAAGACACATCATAACAATTCTGTTTTTGCACATGTCAAGTTCTACATCTTAATAGTTCAGCAGCAAGTAGCTGCCTGCTACTCCTTGATTCCTAAAGTACTCTGTGGTTGTGTGTTTAGACCCTGCTGTACTTTCTCTCCTTATGTTTCTCTGTGCTTTCTTCCAAAACCTTCTCTTCTGCCTTTTTTCTCTTTCTTTCAGATCACTGATGTTCTTTATTTTTCTCTTTTTCACTCTTTCTCCATCTTTCCCTTTCCTTTATGAGACACTCTTTCTTCAACTCAGGCTGGCTGTTAATTTTTCTCTCCTTCTTTTTTGATCATCCCTGTTCCTTCTCTTTCATTCCTCTGACAGGTTCCCCTTTGCTATTCTAGCCTGAAATGTACCATTTTGTAATTACTATAGTTTTTCTGAACCTGATGCTTTTTTACAGATTAAGGATGAATATTCACAACACAATTATGCATTAAGCAATAGAGATGCTATCCGGTCTTTAAGTCTGATGTCATTAGCCGTTTCCAGGTCCAAACTCCGCTGCAGATCCCAAAGTCAAAGGAACTCTGCGGCATCACTGAGAGTTACAAACTGTCCAAGTTCTTTCATCTTTAATAAAATGATCAGTGTGGCTGCTCTACCAGGTGTGACATCCAGGCATACATGAAAACAGAATATATGACATTTAACAGAGTTATAAGTTAGATTGCTTGTTTCCACCTCAACATGATATACCAGCTCTGCTATCACTTCCAACATAAATGAAGACAGAAAACTAAACAGCAGTGACTATTGTCAGGTTACTGAAGTTGGGCTAGCTGGTATATTGTGATGTGCTACATGATCGCTAGCGACACAGCTATGTTAGCATAATATAAACACAGTGAAGCTGGAGGATGAATGCTAACTTTTTTCCACTTGATAAAAGTTAACGTGAGGGTTCCCGATGGTTAGGCTGACAGTGATCACTGACTGTTTTTAGGGGCTTGTTTAGATGTAATAGAACAAGATAAAAAGCATTAAAACATTTTAACAGCACAACAGCCTTAATAAACACCGAGTAGTTTAGGCCCGGAAGCAGGATTCATACATCATCCATTAAAGACCACCTCTCGGGGCACAGCTAGCTCAGTAGATGCCACATGATCGGAAGGTTGGGCATTCAAATCCAACGAACAGCGCATATCCTGGATTTGTAGCTGCCCACTGCATCACTGAGTGAATGGGTTAAATGCAGAGGACTAAGCATTTTCCTACAGGATTAATAAAGTATACATAAACAATGAGATTCAAGATGAGGCAAATTTGATAATATTTGACAGATCTGTAAAGCAGAAATATCAGTAAAATACACAGGAAGTAATATATCTGAAATATTAGTTAAAAAAATAACTTAATATAAATATAGCACACTTTTGTGGCATTTGTCAACACCATTAGAAAAAGGGTCAACACCGTCAGACAAAAATCCTGATGGTGTTGACAAAATACCCTACTTTCTCTCATAACACATGTTTTTCTGACAGAAGCCATCTTGGTTTTCATCAGCTGCTTATGGCTTCTACAATCTACCTAAATTACGCTCTTTTTACAAAAAAAAATAATTAAATCTTGGATTACATCGACTTTGGTGTTGAGGCACTATGGTTGTGACTAGAGATGGACCGATCCGATATTACGTATCGGTATCGGTCCAATACTGACCTAAATTACTGGATATCGGTGAGAAATTAAAAATATAATCCGATCCATTAAATATAAAAAAAACCCACCTCACAAAACTTGCCACACAGCTTAACTCGGCTCATAACCGTAGCACGTCGGAGCAGTGTGCGTCACGTGATAGAGCGGCTGTGTGTATTTGTAGCCTCGCTACCAAACCAGCATTTCATCTCTGAGGAAGTTATGCCAGAGAGAAGTAAAGCAAATGTGTAAGTTTATCTCTGAATGTTTGTAAAGCATTCCCACGTTAAGTTTAACAACCAGTGTTGGGTAAGTTACTTTAAATTAGTAACTTAGTTACATTACTAGTTACTTCTCTAAAAAAGTAACTCAGTTACTTCAAGTTACTCGTTACTTTCAAAGTAACTAGTTACTAGGGAAAGTAACTTTGGTTTTACTCAGAATTCTCTTGTTAATGTGTTGCTTCTGTAACTGGATACCCAGCAAGATTGCCAGTCTTCTAGCTTGCTTACTTGCCACAAGTGCACTGTGCCACCTACCAACAGAAAGGAAAAATAATGTGCACATTTCCACGAGAGAAATCACGCCTGGACCGACGTTGACCGCCGCCATGATTCTAGCCTGCTTTTTACATCTAACACAAAACTGCAGTCGTGGTGCTTTTGATTGTACTCAGAACTTGGAGATTCTGCCTTCTGAATAGGAAGATGTAGGTAACACCAGACTGCAGATGAGCTGCATACAGAGCTGGACTGGGACAAAAAAAAAAATCGACCGGGCATTTTGACTAGAGACCGCCCACCATTATAGGAAAAATCATAAAGCCTTTGAATGAAAACAAACACTGTTGTGACAGTGATGTACACTGTTCTGATGGTATATATGTATCAATCTATCAATTGTTTGTTGTAAGACTCAGATAATTATTTTTTAAAAGCGAGACATTTTAAATGAGAATAATAAAGAAAAGTATTTCCTTGTCCCCCCTTTCCTGTTAATGCCCTACCTGGCCCCTGGCAAAACTTTGCTAGACCCGCCCCTGCACAGTTACCAGCTGTCAGCTACATAGAAAAGGATCCTGGTGTTATTTGTCTCTCAGAAACCGTTCATAACTTCCCTTCAACTCATTCATGTCACCTAAAAGGTAAACCTGTTTCTCCATCACCTGTTCAGCTCTGATGATTCAGTAAGGACATCTCCTGGTTTCATCTTCATGTTTCCCTCTCACCAGATAACCAAACCGATATCATGACCAGCAGCTTTACAGCTGTGGCTCCAGCAAACATCAGCTGATACTAGAAATTAATATTAAATAAATTCTAACAACAGCTGATCAAGCTTAAATGTGCTGCTGTTGTTTAACGCGACATCCGCTGGTTTCCTCTTTCTGGCGCAAAGTGGGCGATAAATAAACAAGAGAAAAGCCGATCAGCTGATCATTGATCAGTTTCGTGATTGAAGTAGAAACGGAGAGAATGAGAGAAGAAGAGGCAGCTGTGCAGCTTCAGCTTTGTGTCTTTTTCATTGTAGCTGAAGTCTGGGACAAACTGTGCTCCTTTTCACCTCAGTACGAAACGCGTAATATTTTCTCTGAATACGAGACGATTCTGTTTTTTACGGGACGGTTGGCAACTCTAATAATTAACCGTATGAACAAAATAAAGTTCAACATCAGTAACATAGCACCCACCCAGCTGTATACAGTAGAAACTCCGTCATGCTAGCTAGCACGCAGTACGAAAATGTCAGCATAAGGAAAATAAACTCCACCTAAACTTGGTTTATATCTGACTCCGATAGACTGCAGGACATAACTTCTTACCTGAAGTTCAGTTCACCTGACACGCGGACCGGCGGCCGCTTCGGGTCTCTCCTCTTGCCTCCCTTTTCCTTCATCCACCTGCTGGCTTCCACCACTTGCTAATGTTATTGAATCTGTGGAAGCTCCGCGATATCCACCACACGAAGTAACGAGTAACGAGCCTATCTAAATCCCAGTAACGAGTAACGCGTTCCTGGTTTTGGCATAATAACTAGTTACCGTGCTCGTTACCACAATAATAACGTAGTTACTGTAACGCGTTACTTAATAACGCGTTAGTCCCAACACTGTTAACAACCGATACATGGAGCGACTGCCTCTCTCTCCCTCACCTTCCTGCGGCTACTTCAATCATGAAACTGCTTAATGATCAGCTGATCGGCTTTTCTGTCGGCTTTCTGTCGGCTTTTCTGAAAGAGGAGACCAGCGGATAAACAACGGCAGCACGTTTAAGCGTGATAAGCTGTTGTTAGAATGTATTTAATATTACTTTCTACACCAGGATCCTTTTCTACGTAGCTCACAGCTGGTAACTGTGCAGGGGCGGATCTAGCAAAGTTTAGCCAGGGGGGCCGATAGGGCATGAACAGGGAAAAGGGGGCACAAAGACATACTTTTCTTTCTTATTCTCATTTAAAATGTCTAGCTTTTAATAAATAATTATCTGAATCTTACACCCAAAGTTTTAATCTGATGTAAAATGTATAGAAGTCCATTACTGTATATAGTAACTGTTAATTCTAATATACCCTAGTAAGCTAGTACTTTTTCCTTTGGGAAGGTACGATCTGTGCAGTCTGCAATTCTGTTGAAGAAAGATGTTCAATCTATTTAATTATTCTTGAAAATAATTTAATTCTGTGCATTTTTTTTCACCCTGCATCAAATTAAAGTTGATTACATCGATTAAGCATCATGAGGTGGAGAGTGGGGGGTGGTTCCCTATTTTTTTTTGCTGGGAGTTTGCAACCCTATTAGTTAGGTTGCTTAATATTTCTGCTAAGTACTCTTTAAAATACCAGAATAGGGAGGATTAGGTTTATTAGATTGATCAGTATTGCTGAACTATAAAATATTTTGGGTGCAGTGTATTTTTTACATACAGGTATAACAGAATAGCTTTAATGTTGTTGTTTATTTAAACTTGAGTATGAACTTATACAAAATGCAGCAAGATATATAAAAAAAACAGTTTTATTGATTAAAAAACGCACTATATCGGATTCATATCGGTATCGGCAGATATCCAAATTTATGATATCGGTATCGGACATAAAAAAGTGGTATCGTGCCATCTCTAGTTGTGACACAGAATTTTATCAGAAAGGTATGCAATAAATGAAATAAAAATTAAAAAAATTATCAAAGCAGTGACCTTATGGCATGTGTATCAAACAGGAAGTGGTAAAGGGGTCCTCAGAGTGTAAGCTATCCACAATAATTCCTGATTTTTTTGTACTTTTAAAAACATCTGATGGTGTTGACAAAAACTCTGGACACGAGTTTAATCACTTAAAAAATATGTAAAAATAAATTTTCAATTGCATATTTGGATATTATATAAGGTATTGACTTAAATACTTAGTGACGAGAGCCATGATGTTTAATTTTACATTACTTTTAATGTTTTTTTCTGTATTTTAATATTATCACACCAGCTTCTGGACAATGGATTTTTAAGGTACTGGTAATGTATTGTACCATTTAAAATAAATGTATATGTATAAAAAATGCAAAATCATCTTTTGTTGTATAAAAATTGCCTTGGTTTGTCTTTTAGGCAGTTGGGTTAACACTTGTATGCATATTTTTAACCACAAAATTGGGTTTTATCTGCCGGACATGTTTTGTCCCTTATCTCAAGAATCACTGAAACACACAAAAATACACAAACATACACATCTACACACACTGACTCAGAATGAAGAGAAACACACACATGAACAGACGTGCACTCGTTGATTGAGTGAGAAATGACACACACATCTAAGTCGAAATGCTGATTCACTGAGAGGTGATCCACACACATGCACACGCTTGTGCAATGAAGAGTGATGCACACACACACACATGCTGATGCAATGAAGAATGCTTTGCTAACAAATGCTTATGCTGATACGCAAAATGCTGCACACAAACATCCCCTTTTTTTTATCCAAATATCATCCAAATATAGAATTTGTTATAAGAAGCCATTGATTACTTAAAATGTGTTTTATGTCACCCAGAGGGCATTTATGTAGATTTAAGGGACAAGGTCTAAAACAGTTTGGTTATGAAAACAATGTCTGTGCGTGATGTCTGTTTACGGCTCAAGGCCTCGACTGAATTGTTTGCTGTGCTTCACACAGCCTGATGAGGAGCAGTGGTACAGAGTGAAAATGATGAACTAACGGTCTAAGTTTTATTTCAGAGCACCGCATTTGCTGTAATTGAGATTTAAATGAAGGAGGAACAAAAGTTGCTATGGCACCTGAGGTTCTTATCCCATACAATATTGTCCCGGGAGGAAGCAAAACTTTTCTGTGAATTTCTGGTTGATTTTTGGGTTTTGCTTAGTACTAGGTTGATTTTATCAGTGAGGTTTGGGTTGTTTTCTTTCTCTAAGAGAGAGAAAGATGGTTTTGCTTGGACATGTCTGCAACAGGCCCTAGTAGTGTTATTATATTAGTATTTTATTGGTTACTTTTGTTTTTGTTACAGTGCACTGAGATAAGAACATCTGAGAGGTGTGATCCACCGGTGGTGATATTTTGATATTTTGTGAGTTCATGATTTAACAATCAGCTCTTTAAACCAGGCCTGAAAAATTGAAATCTAAAGTGTCATGAAATATTCTTACCGAAAATAGTTGTAAAGTGTGTTTCTCCATGATTATAATGGGCTTTGGCGAAATTCACTTATATGGGACATTGATCACATGAGATGGTTCTGAGTCTAAAAGAATTGCAGCGAGTCAATCCAGTTCAAAAGACAAGGAATAGTTTCCTTTAAAATGATGACGTCATCTTGCTGGTGATGGATGCTCGAATAGGTTGCGCGTGAGACTCCATTATCAGCAACATTTGGTATGAATGTGTGTGAATGAATGCAAGTGACTGGACTGTGATGGACTGACTTAATACTGAGACAAAGACTGCACCAACTTTAGGATTAGTAAGCGTCGACAAACAATTCACCCAGCCTGTAAGAGGAGGGTGGACACTTTGTTTTGTGTTGTTTTTGCAGCAGCAGGAGGATAAGACAGACCAGAGGGGGAGACTGTAGCTTCACATGAGAGTGTGGAACTGCAGACTTAACCCTTTGGTTGCTAGTTTTGAGTTACTGATGTTTGTATTTTTTTTTTTTTTTTTTTTTTTTTTTGTCTGTCCCATTTGGTTCTTAAGCCGTCAGAATTGTTGTCTGAAGACCAACAAGGATACCAAATGGATTTATTTTGCCAAATGGATCATCATGGCATTGCCGTATTGGTCCATTTGATCAAACTTTGTTGTTATTATTTATTTTATTTTCAGTTGTTACAGATGGGACAGACATGACTGGGGGATAGGAAAGGGAGAAAGAAAGAGAGGAAGGAAAAGAAAAACAGAAGGGAAAAGGGACAGTGAGAAAGGGCACTTACAAAGACAAAGAGAAAGAAAAAAAAAAAATCTCCTGGATCACCTGTTGAGAGAAAAGAAGAAGAGAAGACAAAAAAAAACCAAACAAAACAAAGCAACATACTAAACACAACACCATCACGTTAATCTAGCTGAGTGTGAACAGCAGTAAATACTAAATATTGAAAGTTGTTGTGCAGCACGCAGGACAGACAGCGCACAATGTGCTTTGAAGTAGCAGCTAAGAAAGGTGTAGTTTATGTCTCACGAACAGTGAACACCCGTGTGCACACCTGTGTGGATCACGCGCTTGTATACAAAAAGGTTTTCCCATGTAACGGTCTGCTAGAGGGTGTGGAGGCCCATAGCCCCGTCCCCAGGGCATGAAGCAGGCATGGAGGAGATCCAGGCTCCAGACATCCAGAGGACCCAGAGTGCGAGAGCCCAAGGAGTACCACCGGAGGGGCATCCGTGCCACCTTCCTGGGAAGGGCTGAGGAGATCCCCAGACGAGGGGTCACCCAGTAGCCACGGAGCAGAAGCCAGAGGGGGCTGCACCGGCGTGCCCGCCGGCTCTGCCGGCAGCCAGCTGTGCCAGAGTGAACCGAGTTGCAGGCCCCGAGGCCGGAGGCCCGAGGGCCCCCTTTGCCCCGGAAGAGGCCTGACCGAGCGACAGGCATCGGGCCCCGCCAAGTAGCCACCGGGAGTGAGCGGTGCATACCTGGCGCCCAGCCCGGACACCAAGAACCACCAATGCACCAACCCCTGAGGGCATCAGTTACCAGCAGGGAGTGTGGTGAGGGGAGATAGGCCTCCACACTTGGAGGGCCTGGGAGTACCAGGAGGTGGAGTCTAAGACCCGACCTGACATATAGACACAGACAAACAGGCACACACAGACATAAACATGCTTTCCCACCCTCATGCACACATATACAAACACTCAGCACTCACCCAACGTAGGGATAGACATACATAGACATGTACACACAATCATACTCCCCAAACATACTCTGTGCCCTGGGTCCAGGTACCCTCGCCCCCAGAGGGGGGAAAGCGGCACCAGACCCAAGAGATGTGACCCTTTCCCCGGGGTGGAGGCAAGCAGACCGCCCCAGGCTCCGCAGCAGCAGGGATGCCAATCGGACAGCCAACACCTCCTCCCAGCCCCCGCCCGATGGCTAGTAGAGAACGGGGGTGTGTGAAGACCCCATACCTCCCTCCTCCCGCTCATGTGTAGTGTTGCTGCGTGTTGTTCTAAAGTGCATTTAAAACAAGGGAGGGCATGGTGCTGCTGCCAGAGAGCAGCAGGTGTTAGCACGGCCCCTCCCGAGAACCCTCAATGTCTACATGGATTTAAAATTGAGAGGTGGGCACCGGCGCCAGAGGTAGGGTTGAATACACAGACCGTCCTCTGGACGCCGTTAACGTGATCACCCTCAAGGCCCTATATATATATATATATATGTGTGTATGTGTTATGAGAGTGTGAATAATGTGGATGTCTAAGTTGTGAAATAAAATTGAGGCACAGGTGGCCAGAAGGGGACAGAGGGGGGGGAATGCCTCCCCTGCACCCTGGTGACACACCCGCACCCCAAGGCCCTACCTGTGTGGGTGGGTGTGGTGGAGCGGGAAGAGGGAGGCAGCCGGGGATGGGGAGGAAAGAAGGAGGGCAAGATGCCTCCTTAGGGCCAGCTCCCCGGCTGACCCCAGTAGGCACCCCGTCCCCTAGTACCCACCAAGGCAAGGGAGCCCAGGCCCATCCCGATCGGGGCCCACAGCAGCAGCACCGCTAAGCCCCACAGGACCTGGGGAAGCCCACCCCACCCCACCGCAGAGGAAACTATACCCACCCCAACATTCAATCATCTCCAGACTACACAAGACAACAGACACCCAGGTTAGGTTTATTCTCCACCTCTCCTGTGTCTCTCCCCCACCTGCAGAGTGGACTTCTGCAAGGATGGAACAACCTCCCTGCCAGTTGAAGAGTCCCCCAGTTAGGTCGATGCACCAGAGGCACCCTGCGCCAGGGCTGAGCCCCCAAACTGATGTTTGTATTAAGAAAATTGTGTTTTATTGGCTGTGTTTGATTAAGGTATCACTTATATTGTTGGGAATGTCAAATGCTACAGTGGAGAACGCGTTTGATTTTACTCATGACTGGAATATGTTACTAATAACCATAGCAGGCCACTGTGAAAGCCAATTAACTTTTACAGAGGAGAAAGCCAAAAACTTTAACAATATCTATGAATAGCAGGGGAATGGTAGACTTGTCACAATAAAAATAGAGATATGTAATAACAAACACTGGTCCACGTGATTTAGGTTCTCCCTTGAAATAGTCAGTAATTTAAAAAGTAGAGTATAACCGACAGGGGCATCTGATAGGATGTGGTACTGCACAAGAACAAGAGCAAGCTAAAGAAAGAGAAAACTATTGTGTTTAGTTTTGATAAATTCGAATTATAATGTACCATTACACTCAGAGGATCAATATGAAATCAAATGTATGCAAATTTTGTATGAAGTACATGGCTGATAATTGTTCAGTCCTGAGCTTTTGTTTTTACAGCACCGACTTGACCACACCAACAGTTTTACGCCACCAAAGGAGGGTAATTGCAAATATTTGAGGGAAGAATATCACAGAAAGTGGGAAAGGTAAGCCCCGATGGGGGTGATAACACCATTAATTCCACTTTTGGTCAAATTCTTAAAATTTGACACCAAACATGAAAAATTCTTCAAACATTTAGAGACAGAACGGAGTTCTGGATAAACATAATTTGGCAAACCACATAAGGATGGAGGGTTTGAATCTATAATATTTTGAAATAATACTCAATATAATGCTGACTATGTTGATTATGTTTATTCTAGTATGGAAGGGTTGGCTAATCTGACCAGGAAATGTAATAAACAGGAATGTCAGAACAGTCAGCGTTAACGTCACCTTTGACAGTCCAGACTAGGATGGCGTTGGACATCCTCAGGGTGGAAAAGGGCTGGTGTGACCAAGATGTGGTTCCTCGGCCACTTTGGCTGTGAGATCATCATTTGGGTTAAACAACAATCTATAGTAATGTTTTGCACTGTTTCTTTATGTACAAAGTTTCTGGAAAGACCCAAACTATGTACAAACTGAGATTTTCCTGTGGACTACAGATTCTCCCGAAGTCACTTTTAAGTCGGCAGAACAGATACAGAGGGAAGGGAGCAAGGGCTTGAAGGAAATACATTATTCTAATTGGATTCCAGCTGTTGGTTATCTTACTCCTTCTCGAAATATTTGTTGCCTGTTTGGACAAATATTTGTAGGTTTTGAAGAATCCTGTATTTGTGTGATTGAAAACACAATGCAATCTTTTTTAGAGGCTGTGGGTAAAACAATGTGTGTTGAGTCCAGACTCTGTGACGCACTAAGCAGACGAAACGTTAGCACTTCCTGTGACGATGAATAAGATGTTTGATATTCTTGAAAGTTTTCTTACTTGTCCTTTTCCATTTCCCAGAAAGAAACTGTCCACTGGAATTTCTTGTGTTTATTTAATGTATTGATTGATTTATTGTGCATGAGTGTATTATTGTCTTTTTGTTCCACGTGTTTTGGCACTGATTTATGGTTGTATTTTCACATCTGTCGTTTCAAAGTTTCAAAGAAAAAGTTTGGGTCTCCAAAACCTGGAAATTCTACTTTTAATTTTGTAAAAGAAAAGAAAAACAATTCTACAACAATTCTGGGACTCTCGGCCATTTGACCTTAGAACTGAAGAAGCTTCTCGGATGAGAGGTGAAACGTCTTCAAGCAACTCAAGGAAGTCCAGACGCTTTTCTTTGCAAACCCCTTTGACTAATTCTACAAAGTTTTGTTAGGCGTCTGACAGATCATTTTTCTCTCTCTCTGATGTAACAAATGGAAAGTTCTCTTAACGTCAGCATACCTGTTCTCAGTGGCACAGACTGAGGCCTATCAGAGGAGGAGACTTGGCTGATTTCCACATTGAAATTCTACCTTCTGTACAAGCACTGTGGGAGCGACATTGAGTAAAAGATAATCTGGCAAAGGATCAAGAATCTCAAGTGTCAACAAACCAGTTTTTTCTTAGTTGAGCAGAGCTGATGGCAGTGAAACACTGAAACATTTCTGATTTCGCTTTGTGATGTCGGAGGAGAAGCTGAAGTCCAGACAACACCAGAGGGTAAGTTGACTTGCTGCAGTCCAGATCACAATAAGGCCGAAAGAAGCAGGTTTTGTTATTTTTATTGCATGTTTTACTGAGGCTGGATTATCAGCAAAACTTCAGATTCTAGAAGGGCCGAGAAGCTCTGAGCTCACGAGTAAGTGTCAGTTATTTTTGGATAATCTGTCAGTACAAATCTACAACGTCATAGTATGTGAATATCATGTGTGTCAAGGAGAAGCAATAGAGAGAAAAACACGTAGAAAACAGGAACACTGCATTGTGTGAGAAATGACCTGATGCAGAGCCCCGTACAACAAAGCACTTTTAACAACCCAGGGTTTGTTTTCCCTATTACGCCTCACTGACTGTAACTTATCCTCGTGTGTTACATGACTGTGGATTCCAGCTCAATACACCAGCTGAGGGCTATGAGTGCATTCACAATACAGAGACAGTGTTGGCAGCAGGTTCCCTGTTTCAGGGCCATATATTAAGTGGACAAGAAACAGGAAAAAATATGAGAAATAAAGCTCATCTTAAAAATCTGTTTTTCTTGTTAGTTTTTATCCATTAAAGACAAAAACTTCAGGCTTGTTTTCAAAAATTCAGGTCTGCTTATTATCTTTGCACTAAGACCTTTAAGAACAGTGATGCTATTTTCCAAACATTGATTAGTTGGGACCTGTCTAGGTGTAGCTTGGACTTGCTCAGGCTGCACAAGAGACAACTCAAAAATCGAAAGTAGGGGCTGACCTCTCTCCAGACAGAATCCCACTATATCTCTGCATGACAAATCTCCAGACTAGAGCTTTAATTTGGTTATTCTTCCTTATGAAACAAGTAGTGGTTTGGTCTTTAAGTGTTAGGAAATAGTAAAGAAGATCAAACAAAGTTGTGAACAGCTGTCAGGCTTGGATTGGATTTCAAAGATATTTGGGATTTTTTATGTGTGTCATGTGTGTCAGAATGAGATCTCAGATTACTAGTAAAACAAAGTGCTCCCAATATTCAGATCTGTGCACTACGTGGGGACAGTATCTTCTTATCTTTCTAATCCCCACATCCAGCTTCGCAGCACAGGCCTCTGCTTGATCAGCTCTGTTATTTATTTAACTCAGCCTGAAGTGGAGGAAATGCAACATTACAGCAGTTCAGAAAATATTCCCCACCAAGTTGACCCATCGTGCATGTTTTATATTACTATTGTTTATTTCTTCAAAACTAAAGTCAGTCAGGTCTGACCTTTTGTTTCCCACACAGAATGATGGACACTGGAACACCTGCAAATGTTTCCTTAAGCGTTTTATGTGCATTGTGGAATATATATAAAAAGTGCTTTAGAGTGGAAAATTTCAAACAGTAGAGGATACGATTACTAAAGCTGGACAAACACAGAGAATTTACATAAAGTCTGAATGACAAAGGAAAAAAAGCCAGGCGTGCTTATTTGTTTAGCGCTTTTTATGTGTTACGTGAGCCGTGGTGGAGAAAGAGCTCCGTTTGCTTGAGTAACCAAACACAGTACAACAAAGTGCAGGCATGCAAAGTACTGGCCTGTAGATAAGAATAAAATGTGCTTCAAGTGTTACAGTGTAAGCATCTTTGTTTATAATATAAAGTGATTAATATTATTACCATAATAAAAATAATATAAGGGCAATAAATAAGTGGCATTACAAGTCTACAAAATGTTTTGGGTTTTTGTGTTTAGAAGCGATTTAAAGGATGTTGTTGATGACTTAAGCTTTTATATTTAACCCTTAAACAACCAGAAGGACCGACCTGATGATCTAAGACCATTTGAGCGATAGTGGTGTAACAGAAATGCTACCATGTATACAGGGATTCAGTCTGAGAGCTGGGCTTTGTTAATAACTTAATCAGTGATTTGTGTTTTTGACGCATTTTAGTTAATTCATCTCATGATTAAATTAAACCAATGTTAGAAGACTTCTCAAACACAAGAGGAAACTGTTGGCATAACTTCAAACATCATTTTACACAAAAAATGTGTAAATATATATCTGATTTAACAATCAGGGGGTCATATGATGGTTGGGTTTTACTTTGTATGTATTATTGAAGGGTATACCTTACAATATAAAGCACCTTGTGGTGACTGATGTTGACATGGGTACGCTGCCAAAATCTTGGAAGTTTCTGCATGAATGCATCACTAAAACAATCGGCGCTCAGGTTCACTGTACAAATGTTAAAAAAGGAAAACGGCCTCTTAAATGTTAAATCCTCTGCACCGGGTTAATGTGTTCTTGTGTGGCATGTTTGCATGACATCATCCAGGAAGGTAAAAAAAAAAACCTTCTGAGTCTGTTATTGTAGGATTGAGAGTAGTGAAGTCTTTGTGTTACTATTTATAGAGATGTGACTGAATACCAGTCTTCAAATACCAGATCAGTTTAAGCACACAGACTTACAAACTGTGTAAGCAAGTGATAAAAGATTTTAAAAAATTATTATGTTGTTATTAAAATGTTATTATCATTAAAATATAAAATATTATTATATTATTAGTATTAAGTATTCATAATATTATTATAAAATATTAATCGCTACAGAAAATAGATAAACAAAAGACAACTTTTCTTTAATTGAAATTGTTTATATGAACAGTTAATGGGACATTTTGCACATATCCACATACTGAGGAGGCAGTGATCCAATGATATTATGTGATTAACATCATCAGTGCAGATCATATGCTTGTAATGATGTGTTTCCACGCTGTGGTATTCTTACTGATTTAAATCATGTGCCTGGCCCTCTGCCAGTGAGCCACAGTTTTACTGAACGCACCTTTCTTTGTCTCGCTGATCTCGTTCAGGTTTTCTGGCCGTGCCAAAATGAGGCCCTGTGATGGATGCCATCTTGGAAGCATCACAGATCAGCACATACCTGAGACTGGAGCGACCAGCTGCTCTAGTTTCACAGAGCGCCTCATCAGTGCAGACTTCAGCCATCACCACAAACCTACAAAGTGAGACCCATGTAACAACTTACATGGGTGGCTGTAGCTCAGGTGGCAGAGCAGGTCAGCCACTAATCAAAAGGTTGGTGGTTCGATCCCAGGCTGTCTCCTGGCTGCATGCCAAATATCCTTGGGCAAGATACTAACCCCATGTTTGCCTACTGGTGGTGGTCAGAGGGCCCGGTGGCGCCAGTGTCCGGCAGCCTCGCCTCTGTCAGTGCGCCCCAGGGCAGCTGTGGCTACAATGTAGCTTGCCATCACCAGTGTGTGAATGTCTGTGTGAATGGGTGAATGACTGAATGTAGTGTAGAGCGCTTTGGGGTCCTTAGGGACTGAGTAAAGCGCTATACAATGCAGGCCATTTAATGTTACTGTAACAAGCTTATTGTTCCATGTGTGCTTCCTTAAGGGTGGACTAAGGAGCTCGGGCAACTCAACTTCTTTGAGTTGCCCGAGATTCACAGAATTTACAGAAAATGTTACATTTTTGTGATTTATATTGTTATCGGACGATAGATGTCTTAATATCGAGATATGAGATTTTGGTCATGTTGCACAGTCCTAGTTGGAGATAGTTTGAAAGATGAACATAGTGAGAGTAAAAGTGCATGAGTGCAAAAGGGCTAAAAGTGTAAATCTGAATTCATATGCCAAACATACTTCAATAATTACGGTATTTATTCACATGACTGGTTGGTATTTAAACAAAAATCCACTATAAGATAAATAAGGATTATTATGAGCTGTGAATCATGCAAAGCCACCCTGATCCATCTCAGAATAAAAACACCCTTAAGGAATATGTCTGTGAAGGTTCTCAGTCATCCAGATCATCGTATACTACGGAGCTTGGAAAGAAAAGCGTCTGGACTTCTTTGAATTGCTTAAGCAACTCAAAGAAGCAACTCAAAGACGTCCAGGCGCTTTTCTTATCGATATAAATCACAAAAATGTAACATTTTCTGTAAATTCTGTGAATCTTGGGCAGCTCGACTTCCGTGAAGTGTTTCCAGCTGGGCGTCATGGACCTAGAGTCGAGTGTTTTAACTGATGCATGAAACTATACATTTTTAGACATAGGTTGTAACAGCCGCCGTAACAGCGTAAAATGAAATGATAGACGTTTTTATATCATCATCTGATATATATCATTATATTGAACAGCCCTATCTCCAACTGTTTACAGATTGAGGCATGGCTGCCATTAAAAAATGTATAATTTTAAAGAAATGAGGCACACTTCTTCTTTACTTGTCCCGCAGCTACACTACATTTGTCTCTTTAAACTGAACTGACAGACTGACCCTGTCTTTCAGTGATAACCTTCAGATTGATGCGGCGGAGTTTTCCACGATTCTTTATCTGCTGATGAATCACAACCAGGACCCGTTAAACTTTAAATTGGAGAATAAAATCATCAAGTAAGCTTGATTACATATAAATACGCAGTGAAAAGCAGCTCCTATGCTTAAAGCCCTTTCCCTGAGAGTTTCCTGATTATCTTCGATCTGACTGTACTCCTCTTTGATTGTCTCCCTGGTCTCGATGCATTCACGTGGCTTCAATGTGCCCCGTTTGTGTATAAAGTCTGGTCTTCCCTCACCTATTTTTAGATCATCTGTTATTTCTCTCTCTGCGTCTACCTCACATCACCTTATTTGGCCTGCATCTGCATCCTCCCCTTAAGTCCTCTCTCTTACTCTAATATTAAAAACTAGAAGTAGGGAAAAAACATCTGACCTGACATGTGCACTACTCTTGTACAACCTGACATCCAAAATGTATGAAATGAAAAAGTAAAATGTTTTTTTGGCCTAAAATCATATGCGTTGTTTACACACAAACATTTAGCAGAGATATTCGCATTTAAATTAAAGAAACTGCTTCAGGAGCCTCAGTAAGAAGCTCAACATGTTTGATTCAGCAGTTACCCCAAGGCTCGAACTGACCCACAGACTGTTTGCTTTCCAAGTGAATTTGTTAACCACTACACCCGACGGACATTTACAAACAAATTTTTTAAACTTTGTTACGACCAGAAATCACAAATGATCTGCCACTACATAACTACGCTGCATACATATTAATACATCTTAACTTTTATTACTTCAAGTACCTTCATTCTGTGTTTTACTCAGGATAAGATTTTATGTTAGTCATCTGCCTCCATTTCACCCTTTCTTTACCATCCTCGTTTGTCACACCAGCCCACTGTCCTCCTTTACGACCTTCATCCATGAGGTTTTACTCCTTTCCTGGCAGCTCCATCTTCAGCATGCTTTGGCCAGTATATTCACTTTCCATCTTCTGCACATGTGCAAACCATCTCAGCCCCGCCTCTCTAATTTTTTCTTTGTTTCTCACTCATTTCTAATCCTGTCCATCCTCTTTCCTTTTTGTTAGTACCTCCATCTGTAAAATACACATCATAGCAGACCGTACTACCATCTTGTAAACCTTCCCTTGCACTGTTGCTGCTTCCTTATTTTACAAATGACCCCTAACACTCATCTTTACTTGCTTCACCCTCCCCACGCTCTCTTCTTCACCTCTCTTGTTCATTGTTTGATGCTTTGAATGATGACCCCAGGTATTCACTCATCAACTTTCAATATCCTTGCTTCATGCATCATCAACTTTCTGCTCCCCTCTGTCACTTGACTTTTATTATTTTAAATATTTCACAATAGCAATCACATATTAGCCATCTTTACTTTTATTTGTACTTCTGCAAGTGAGATGAGCTGATGGTTTGTGTTTTTGTAGCCTTGCTCCGTTGAGAGTTCATAAACACTTGGCTTCTTTTTTAAAATTTCTTTTTAGAAATGCTTGCATGAGAACCAACAGTAAGGGACTGGACGTAAAATTCTAGACTCCACCCTCAGCATTAAAGTAAGATACCTTTTCTTTGATCAGTTTTTACCGTATTCCTTATACCAGGGGTCCCCAATCTCAGTCCACGAGGGCCGGTGTCCCTGCAGGTTTTAGATGTGTCCTTGATCCATCACAGCTGATTTAAATGGATAAATTACCTTCTCAACATGTCTTGAAGTTCTCCAGAGGCCTGGTAATGAGCTAATCATGTGATTCAGGTGTGTTGACCCAGGGTGAGATCTAAAACCTGCAGGGACACCGGCCCTCGTGGACTGAGATTGGGGACCCCTGCCTTATACCATCAGGTTATACAATCATTTTCTTTGGTGACACGTGGATAATGGAAGTATATTCCACAGGTTATGACATTATCAGCCGGAGAATAGTCACGAATCCTAGGAAGGTGTTCCCTCGATGGAAAACCTTGGATCCAAAATGAAGTTATTGGACCACAATTCTTCCAACTCACCTGCATCGAAGTCATGCTAATGATTTCCATTAACAGCTGGCTGCTGTTGGTTACTTTATTTGGAATTCCCAATAAGAATTTTGTTTCCTTCCATATTTTTACCTTTTTGTTTCAATGATGTGATTATTTTTCTTCATAAAGTCTTTTTTCCAGTGAAGAATATCCATTGACTTATACACACACATGATATATACACACACGTTTGCTTACCACAGGAGTGCACAAAGCAAGTTTGGTATAGCCAGTGTGATAGTTGGCTCAAAATAAGCCATAACCGTTCAGTTCTAAAATGTAAAACGTTGACCTAATAGACGCTTTCAACTGCTCCTTTATTTCCACAGAAGTCCCAAAATAGATGGGTCCACATCACTTGGCACAGAATTTATGGTGCAACCTCCCATTTGTCTGGGCTTAAAGTCCACAAACCTGGCTTAATGTTTCATTCACTATGACCTTGAGCAAACAGCCCATTAACTCTCCAGGAAACAATTTACAGAGGTCAAGGCAGACAGATATTTACGCAGGAGCTTATGTTTTTTTTTTTTTTTTTTGCAACCATAACTATCGCCCCCTGGTGGCAAGCAAGAAAAACTATAGGTTTAGGGCACTTTGCATTGGCTTCACCTTTCAGACCTGGAGTTTGAAAAGAGACTAAAGAGGACATTTAAAGCACCAGCTGAGTCTCCATCAGCACAAAAAGAAACTATTGATTGCCCCCACTTCAGTCAGAGACGTCACAGAGAAGCTTGCAGTGAAAGGAAACACTGCAAATACCTGAACTCTGTTACTCATGTGAATTCAGGTGTTAACCTATTTGTTTTGTGAAATTACATACAATTCGTTATGATCTTGGGGGATAAAAATCCTACAAGTAATATTTTTTTTCTCATTTGTGCTCTGTTAGCTGAAATTCCAGCAATAAACACATTTAGCAGGTAATCAGCAGTGATGAAAAGATGCAAGTGTTGCACTCGACAACCCATTAATGTGGCCTTGTGGCACACCCGTATGCTGCCACCATCTTTACATCATCAAACACTTCAAAACAAATGCTGGGCACAAAATTTCAACTGTGGAAATCTAATGTGCATTTTTTGTATCTGTAAAAGTATAGACTGAACTGAAGAAATTATCGACGGTGGGACTGAGTATGTGTGTTGTGCATCACAATGTTTTGTTCAATTTTGATAACACCAGTAAGTTTTTCTTATGGTAGCGTTTTTTAAAAACATTTTTTTTTAACTCTTTCTCTCCTTTGAAATTTGTAATTTTTTAAACCTAAGTAAGCTATGAGAGCAGTTGTATGAGCTGCAGTTTTTGTTTTCTGTTATTCAACTGAATGAAAGAGTTTTTTGATTAAAGTAAGACATGTTTTCAACAGTAGATGAGTCGATGTGGACTTTTAACTGGACTGCTAGGATGAGTCAGGATGTTGGGTTAAATTTGATTTGGAAAATAACTAAAGCTGTCAAATAATGTAAAGGAGTAAAAAAAAATATGGGTTTTATAAAAATAAGGTTCACTATAATCCAGTTTGCATTTGTTCCAGGTTTGCTGTACTGCAACCTTAGAGATCATCATGACTACATTTGACTTGATTCACAGAAAGTCTTAATAAAGGAGGATTTACACCTTTCTTCAACAGGAAGAGGAAATATGTGCAGGCACCAACTACGGACAATGTGACATACATTTAATCTCACTTTATATGATTTCTGTTTCTTTTTCTGTCAAAGACAGAATTATTGATGAACATAATTTAGATAGACGTGTTTGGCAGTTAGCCTCTGATGGTCTGTCTTGGCAGAACGGACCCCAGCTGTGAAAGGGATTAGAGCAGGACCCCCCAGAGCCTAGATCCTGATGGTGGAGATGAAGGTGGTTTATATGGAGCCTGAGTGAAGAGGGGCAAAGAAGAGGAGGGGGTGGGTTGCACAAAGGCGTCTGTAAAGGCCAATGACAGATGCAAGGTTAGATTTAAAGTATGGGGCATGAATGCTGATTGGTCTGGTGAAGGCTGAACTAGACCAGTGATAACACAAAGAGTTTGACAGCGTGGGAAAGTCAGAGTGATAAAGCTTACGGTGCGTTCACACCGAACGCGATAGAGGCAAGCGAAAACGCCCCAAACGCCCCTAATTTGACGCGTGCACATTCGCACCTCAACGGGCCTCAAAATTGCATCTTTCCACGCGCGTGAACCAGAAATGTGGGAGGGATGTGGGAGGAAGGTGTGCCAGATGGTATCTTTGCAAGATGGCAGCTGTCGAGCTAGAGCTTGAAGAGAGAGTCAGCCTTCTCTATCTACTAGTGATGGTGAGATGAAGCCTCGTGATGAGCTGAAGCTTTCCATCCAACTGGTCGACTCATGGTTCGAAGCACTGTGATGATTCATTTGCTCTACTGCGCCATCAAGTGGACGATTTAAGTGAAATAGGCTCTGTGATTACAGGGAGTGCAGAATTATTAGGCAAATGAGTATTTTGTCCACATCATCCTCTTCATGCATGTTGTCTTACTCCAAGCTGTATAGGCTCGAAAGCCTACTACCAATTAAGCATATTAGGTGATGTGCATCTCTGTAATGAGAAGGGGTGTGGTCTAATGACATCAACACCCTATATCAGGTGTGCATAATTATTAGGCAACTTCCTTTCCTTTGGCAAAATGGGTCAAAAGAAGGACTTGACAGGCTCAGAAAAGTCAAAAATAGTGAGATATCTTGCAGAGGGATGCAGCAGTCTTAAAATTGCAAAGCTTCTGAAGCGTGATCATCGAACAATCAAGCGTTTCATTCAAAATAGTCAACAGGGTCGCAAGAAGCGTGTGGAAAAACCAAGGCGCAAAATAACTGCCCATTAACTGAGAAAAATCAAGCGTGCAGCTGCCAAGATGCCACTTGCCACCAGTTTGGCCATATTTCAGAGCTGCAACATCACTGGAGTGCCCAAAAGCACAAGGTGTGCAATACTCAGAGACATGGCCAAGGTAAGAAAGGCTGAAAGACGACCACCACTGAACAAGACACAAGCTGAAACGTCAAGACTGGGCCAAGAAATATCTCAAGACTGATTTTTCTAAGGTTTTATGGACTGATGAAATGAGAGTGAGTCTTGATGGGCCAGATGGATGGGCCCGTGGCTGGATTGGTAAAGGGCAGAGAGCTCCAGTCCCACTCAGACGCCAGCAAGGTGGAGGTGGAGTACTGGTTTGGGATGGTATCATCAAAGATGAGCTTGTGGGGCCTTTTCGGGTTGAGGATGGAGTCAAGCTCAACTCCCAGTCCTACTGCCAGTTTCTGGAAGACACCTTCTTCAAGCAGTGGTACAGGAAGAAGTCTGCATCCTTCAAGAAAAACATGATTTTCATGCAGGACAATGCTCCATCACACGCGTCCAAGTACTCCACAGCGTGGCTGGCAAGAAAGGGTATAAAAGAAGAAAAACTAATGACATGGCCTCCTTGTTCACCTGATCTGAACCCCATTGAGAACCTGTGGTCCATCATCAAATGTGAGATTTACAAGGAGGGAAAACAGTACACCTCTCTGAACAGTGTCTGGGAGGCTGTGGTTGCTGCTGCACGCAATGTTGATGGTGAACAGATCAAAACACTGACAGAATCCATGGATGGCAGGCTTTTGAGTGTCCTTGCAAAGAAAGGTGGCTATATTGGTCACTGATTTGTTTTTGTTTTGTTTTTGAATGTCAGAAATGTATATTTGTGAATGTGGAGATGTTATATTGGTTTCACTGGTAAAAATAAATAATTGAAATGGGTATATATTTGTTTTTTGTTAAGTTGCCTAATAATTATGCACAGTAATAGTCACCTGCACACACAGATATCCCCCTAAAATAGCTAAAACTAAAAACAAACTAAAAACTACTTCCAAAAACATTCAGCTTTATATTAATGAGTTTTTTGGGTTCATTGAGAACATGGTTGTTGTTCAATAATAAAATTATTCCTCAAAAATACAACTTGCCTAATAATTCTGCACTCCCTGTATAATGATGTGATGTGTAAACCTCTAAACTGAATAAATAGATTGTTTTCGTGGTTATTTATCCCAAATATTGTCTCAGTATGTCTGATACAAAAGAGAAAGTGGAAACTATCAGGACAGAGTTTTGATATGATTTTGTAACTGTTAGGCCTGCTATTGTCACTGATTTCTAGAATCGATTCGATCCAGGATTCGATCAGGGGAAATTGTGCCTCAGTCAGAAATATTATAATTCAGATCATGGATCAGTACATTTCTATATTTTTATATCTATAAAAAGAAAGCTGACACTTGCGAGACTTTATCAAAGGTGTGAGCATCACAGCAGATGCCTTTGTGTCAAAGCAGCTAAGGATAAAACAGAAATACGATTTATAAAAATATTCTGCAGCAGATCAAAAACGAAAGAAAACCATTCATCAACATATGAACATTACCTGATGCTGCTGAATGAAGCAAAGCAAAGTTACAGAGGTTTAGAGACACGGCTAAGCGTTTTGCAATTTTGCATAATTTTAAAAAGTTTAAATTTGTTTGGTAGCCTATTGAACAGCAGAAATTAGGTTTTCTTTTCGGTAGTAAGTAAAAGGAAAAAACAGCGGCTGACAGCACCGTAAACAACAGTAGACTTGTGCGTAACAAGCAAGGGAGTAATGCAGAAAACAGATTTTTAGACGGGAAACTGTTCTTCAAGTACAGAGAGAGAGAGGGAGAGAGAGCTGTGCATGAAGTGTGATTTTATCGTGGTGGAAGCAAAACAGCAAAAGTCAGAGGGAATTCATGACGATGTTTATGTGAAGCGTAGTTTGGATCTTCTTTTGCTGCTGGTTCGGTCAATATTGTTTGGAGAGAAATAAAACCTGCAGCGTCAGAATCAGCGCAAAAAGACGTAAAAACGAAGCGCGGACCCGCCGACACATGAGAATCAGTGAGCTGTCCTTTCAGCCCCGACCGTGTCCGTGTCGTCGGGTGAGAAAGGCGACATCTCACTGATTCTGATCCGTCAGCGGTTCCGCGCTTTGTGTTTGCGTCTTTGTGCAGAATCCGTGTACCTGCTGTCACTTACTGTTTTAGCTGTTTGGTGGTTGTTGAAATTTTTGTGAGGTTTAACCTGAGATTCTGGCATTTCGGGCAAAATAAAGTTATATTAAAAATCGATTCAGGATTTTAATTAAACAATATCACGTTTTCCAAGCGAGAATCGATTTTAATCGATAATCAAAACCCGCCCCTATAACTGTGTAATCATGCTTATGTACATCTGGATAATGACACAAACTGTGTGGTGCTTCACTTTTTAATAAACTAAAAGACATAAATCAGGATCTGTAGTGTTGTTTATTTATATTATGGTACTTATCATTTGTGATATTTATTACTGTGTGCATACTTTATTGGAAGAGAAAACAAATCTCTTCCTTGCAGGCTCCATCGAAGAAGAAATGCTCAAGTAACTATGTAGCACGTAAACAATCCAATTCCGCAACACAATGTGATGGGGGAATCAGCTGTGTTTTGCTGCCCATTTTATTTCGAACCTGGCGCGAACCAGTGAACCAGTTCCCGAATCAGTCACGTGGTACGGACTGCCCGCGAAGCCTCGAACGTCACTGCATACGTAATCAAAGCGAGCCTCGATACGCGCTTCACCCCCCGAGATTACCCGAAGCGCGATTCGAAGCTTCGACACACAGGACACATCACTACTATCTACTGTGGAGAGCAGAGCAGCGGCGTAAAACACGTCCTCGCCGTACCTGGGTCCATCAGCTCCTCCAGAGGCGTGAGCAGTTTGGTGAGTTTCACCATTTGCTCCAGGAGCTGCGCCTAGATGACGGCCGATTCCAGCGATACCACCGTATGTCACCCGGCCAGTTTGAGGACCTGCTTTCCCGCGTCGGTCCCAGGATCGCCCGCCGAGACACCAACTACAGGCGCTCAATCCCACCTGCAGAGCGTCTGTCCATCTGCCTGAGGTCAGTAAAAGTGTTTAATACGGCAGTCCTTTATTGATACCTGTGCTAATGTATGCTAAACCATCCGTTCATACACTGCTAACATGGATGTGGTATGCTAACAGTGAATGCCGTCGGTGTTTACTGATAGCAAACTGTGGTATGGAGACGACTGTTTATAATATTTCTAGTGATACTCGACATCAAGTCCCGATTTAATTTGTCTTCTGCTGTTATCAGTGGTTGCAATGATAGCATGGCTGTGGTGTCATCAGTGTATGCTCTCGGTGTTTGCTGATATCACACTGTGGTATGAGGCCCACTGTTGGTAATCTTTGTAGTGATACTCTCCTTTTTTATTTACACCTGGTTTAATTCTGGTATAGTTGAATATTTGTATATAATCCCCGCAGCTGTCAGACTCTACAGGGGTCACCAGCCTTTCTTAAATCTGAGAGATAAAATTGTGAACAGTTTGGTTCATCTTTAGTTATATGGTTCTATCTAGCATATTCTATCTTGATATGCTGTCTTATCACAGGTTAATTTTTCATAAATATCAACAATGATTTAAGCAAGGAAAGGGCTACATGTCAACATACAACTCTTTATTTCTATTAATGTCTTACTTCATTCCTACCTGACTGACATGTCTAGGAATTATGAGAGATTGGCACACTGTAGTGGTAAACGTTGCTACCAATCAAATTATGATGTTAAAGTTAAAACAAAACAACTGTTTTACATTATATCTAATATATATTATGTAATTATCCTTATAATTACAAAATGTTTTATGTAAGATTTGTTTTGTAATTTAAATCTGATCTAGTTGGTGTGTTCCAACTACAGGGGGATCACACTCCTCAGCCTCCCTGGGAAAGTCTATGCCAGGGTGCTGGAAAGGAGAGTTCGTCCGTTAGTCGAACCTCGGATACAGGAGGAACAATGCGGTTTTCGTCCTGGTCGCGGAACACTGGACCAGCTCTTTATCCTCTCAAGGATACTTGAGGGTGCATGGGAGTTTGCCCAACCAGTCTACATGTGTTTTGTGGACTTGGAGAAGGCATTCGACCGTGTCCCTCGGGGAGTCCTGTGGGAGGTGTTGCGGGAGTATGGGGTGTCTGGCCCATTGCTACGGGCCATTCGATCCCTGTACAACCGTTGCAAGAGTTTGGTTCGCATTGCCGGCAATAAGTCGGACTTGTTCCCGGTGGGTGATGGGCTCCGCCAGGGCTGCCCTTTGTCACCGGTTCTGTTCATAATTTTTATGGACAGGATTTCTAGGCGCAGCCAAGTGGCGGAGGGCTTTCACTTCGGTGGCCTCAGAATCTCATCTCTGCTTTTTGCGGATGATGTGGTTCTGTTGGCTTCATCAGGTGAAGGCCTCCAGCTCGCACTGGAGCGGTTCGCAGCCGAGTGTGAAGCAGCGGGAATGAGGATCAGCACCTCCAAATCTGAGGCCATGGTTCTCAGCCGGAAAAGGGTGGAGTGCCCACTCCGGGTCGGGGATGAGTTCCTGCCCCAAGTGGAGGAGTTCAAGTATCTCGGGGTCTTGTTCGCGAGTGTGGCTGCCGTCAGCAGCAGTCATGCAGTTAAAGATAATTTCATGGTTTAAGTTGCAATAAATAAGTTAAAAATACTTTATTTTAATATATCAGATTTAATGTATACATCGTTGGGTTTAAAAATACACATTTAAATGGTTTACAGAATGTTTCCAGGGTGGAACCAATGTTCAGTCTGTTGTTTTGGGGTTGACAGTATTTTCAGTTGCACGCCACACTTGATAGAGGGCAGCATGCTTTCTTCTGTCACTCGGTGGTAGAGCTATGCAGACGCATGCAACGAAGTTTTCCAGCTGTGAAAAGAAGTGACACTGCAAGATGTGTTTTCATTAACCCCTGCAAGTTAATGCGGCCAATGAGGTATGCAATGTGTGTTTATGTCGTGATAGGGAAATAAGATGTTTGTTTGTAACTGAACTGTTGAGTTTATGGTGGTCACGTGTAATTTGTAAATGTAAAATTGTGAGTGTTTTATCTTGTTTAATAATGTGCTTTATTGTTTATTCTCTATGAGAACAATTTATTGTGGAAATTGATTATTCTATGTTGTTTGTATAGTTCTCACGGCATCGTTGGTGGCACCTGTGTGCAATAAATGCCAGTAAAAATCAAGAACGCCTTGTGTCCGTTTTTCAACTTGGAGGGAGTTACAGTGAGAACTCAGTCTGCTCGACATGAGGCGAGGAGACGAGGAGCTGTGCCTTTCATCCACTGAGCAAGAAGAAATTCATCGCACTCTAGCATCATACAGATAAGACTGTGCATACGCCAGTAACCTAAGCAGCAAGCAGTTGAAGTTTACGTGGATGATCCTTTAAGTGATACATTTAAAACAAGTTAAATGTTAAGAAGTGGATCAATTTTGTCAACTGCTTTAAAGGAACACTGTAAGAACTGAAACTTTAAGTAATCTGGTGCTCTGCATATTTTCTTTCTAAGTTCATGGTTCTGTCCAATTAAGAGTTTTTATAGGTGAAGTCATTTACCTATTTGTGTTATTTGGATGCTAGAAGTGTTGTAGAATTAAGTGCTGCGTTGTATGTGTTGTTGGTATTCGGAAAAAGTTCACCATATTTACGCGACTCAAGATGGTATTTATTTAGATATTTTATTAAGGTTTAAGGTGTTGTAAATCTTGAAGGTATTATCCATTGTTAATGTTTTGGACAAGTTCACCTAAAGGCAAGGTTAAAGGTATAGCTATAATTTATTTTGTGCCAAGTAATAAGTAAACATTGCAAAATGGATCAAATGAGTGAATCTGAAACTAAGAATAGTGACTTACTTGAGGGTAGTAGTGCCACAAATGTACAGCAGTCACGTGAAGAGGAGCCACGAAGAAGTCAGAGATCTCGAAAGCTTACTGAAAAGGCTCAGCAACTGCATGATGATAAGTCAAGAAAACTTCAGCATCGTTTCACTACAACTTATGATAAGTGGAAAGTAACCGCCAAGCAAGCTAAGAAAATGATAAAGGGAGCCCCCTCTGTTGAGGTTGTTAAGGATTTGATGTGTAAGTTAAGTTGTGCATCAGCAAATGTGAAAAACGCATATGAAGATTTGCGCAAATGTGCTTCCCCAGACAGTGAGATCCGTCGTAGAGTAGACACCTGTGACGCGGTATCTAAAATAATCTTGGACAATGCAACCACTTATCTTCAGAATAAAGATAACGAAGATGTTCAGACAGAGGATTTAGTCTGGCCTAAGTCTAGTTCAGTGTTTTCATCTTCAGCTTCTCAAGGCAAAGGTAAGGGCTCTCAAAGAAGTTTAAGCTCTGCAAGCAGTTCCAGCATAAAGTCACGAAAGTCAAGCCTTTTCTCCATTAAGAGACAAGAGGCCGTAGCAGAGCTGGCTGCCACACAAGCTGCATTAAAGGTCCTGCAGGAGATAGAATGTGAACAACAGGAACTTGAAAGCCTTGAAGAAGAGGATAGAAAGAGGATTGCATTACAAGAGGAAGAGAATGTGGCAAGAAAGAAAGCACTGGAAGAGAAGCGCAGACAAATAGAGCGCTTACAGACTGTTAAGAAGCTAAGTGCGGCAAAAGCACGGTTCCAAGTTTATGAACAAGATGCAAGCTCAGATGAGGAAATAACAGAGTTACTTCATAACCACGCAGCTCAGCAACATAGATCTCCAGGAGCTATAAGGAGTCCACATGAGCATCCTGTGATACACCAAGCAGATAGTGTCACAGTCCTCGCTGAAGCAATAGCAGAGTCTATTAATGTAAGCCGTCTCCCAGCACCTGAACCGTCTGTCTTCATGGGAGACCCACTAAGATACAATGATTGGAAGATGTCATTTCAAACCCTAATAGGCAGGAAAAACATTCCAGTAAATGAAAGGGTCTATTACCTTCGTAAATATGTTGGTGGACCTGCAAAAAGGGCCATTGAAAGTTATTTCCTATTGGGAACGGATGCAGCTTACAACTCAGCATGGGATATCCTGGAAGAAAGATTTGGAAGCTCATTTGTGATAGCTAAAGCTTTCAAGGATAAGCTTGCAGCATGGCCCAAAATTGGACCCAAAGACAGTGTTGAGCTGAGGGATTTTTCAGACTTTCTTAGAGGCTGCCAGGCTGCAATGTCCCAGATTAAGAGTCTGGAAGTATTGAACGATTGTGATGAAAATCAAAAACTTCTAACAAAACTGCCAGATTGGCTGGTGACCAGTTGGAATAGGAAGGTGATTGAAATAGAAGAAACGTGTAATGTGTTTCCTACTTTCAGTCAGTTTGTGGAATTCATCACAAAGGAAGCAAAAATAGCTTGCAATCCAGTAACCTCTCTTCATGCCCTGAAGTCCAATGATGTTGAAAAAATAAAGACAACAAAGACTCGAAACATTGGTGCAAAGGTGTTTGTGAGCAAATTGGAAGAGAATGTAGAACGCAAGAGATGCACCTTTTGTGAAAAATGCAATCATGGTATTCAGACATGCTGGAAATTCAAGGAAAAACCAGTTGCCGAACGTGTTAAATTTGTCCAGACAAAGAAGTTGTGCTTTGGATGTTTACAACCAGGACATCATTCAAAGACCTGCAAAAGGAGGAGTGTTTGTGAAACATGTAAGGAAAAACACCCAACATGTTTACATGAAGATCGCGAAAGAGCAACCAGAAGAGAGAAAAGCAGTGATGAGCATGGGGAAAGTGTAAAAAACTCAAAATATGCTATGTCAACGGAAAGAACAGAGAGCAAACACACCCCTGAACCATCAAATGAAGCTACATCAAACAGAGTAGTGCAAGGTATGGACAGCATGTACTCCTCCACAGTTGTTCCAGTTTGGTTATCTGCATCGAGTAACCCAGAGAATGAAATTCTTGTATATGCACTACTTGACAACCAAAGCGACACCACATTCATTATGCAAGATAAAGCAGAAGCTCTGGACATGAAAGGGGAAGCTGTGCAGTTAAAACTCTCCACACTTTCATCCAGAAATACAATCATCCCAAGTCAAAGGTTAGTTGGACTGCAGGTGAGAGGTTTCTATTCATCAAAGAAGATTTCTCTCCCTGTAACCTATTCAAGAGAGTTCATCCCTGCCAATCTAAGTCACATTCCTACACCAAAAACGGCAAGAGCTTGGCTACACCTAGAGCATCTTGCTGAGGAAATTGCTCCATTGATTGAGTGTGATGTAGGACTTCTCATAGGATACAACTGTCCACAGGCTTTGCTACCCCGAGAGGTTGTCCCAGGTAAAGACAATGAGCCATTTGCTCAAAGGACAGATCTTGGATGGAGCATAGTTGGTTGTGTTAGCCCGTGTGTCGACTATGGTGATGCTATAGGAAGCAGTCACAAGATTGTCATGAAGTCAGTGAAACCTCATCTCCAGACATCTAAGAAGCTCACAAATGAAGTGAAATACATATGTCGAACCCAAGTTAAGGAGTTCATTTCACCACCAGATGTGCTGAGGATGCTTGAGTCTGACTTCAGTGAGAGAAGAGTGGAGGATGCTAAATTATCCCAGGAAGATTTGCGTTTCCTAACCATAATGGAAGAAGGAATCAAAATTAAAGCAGATGGTCACTGTGAAATGCCGCTTCCCTTCAAGAAAGATCGACCAAATCTCCCAGACAATAAGGTATGTGCAGTTCACAGGCTTCGATGCTTGAAAGGAAGATTTGAAAAAGACAAACAATACCAAAAGGACTACACGACCTTTATGAGTGAAATCATAACAAATGGGGATGCAGAAAGGGTCCCAATAGGAGAAATTAACAACAGTCCTGTGTGGTACATTCCTCATCACGGGGTGTATCACCCACACAAGCCAGGAAAAATACGGGTTGTGTTCGACTGCTCAGCAAGATATGAAGGCGTGTCATTAAATGATTACCTTCTCACTGGACCAGAATTAACGAACAGCCTGATAGGTGTTCTCTGCCGCTTTCGCAAGGGACAAGTTGCTATAATGTGTGATATTGAGCGTATGTTCCATCAGTTTCACGTCAAAGCAGAGGACCAGGACTACTTGAGATTTCTCTGGTGGGACGATGGAAACTTCCAGGCTCAATCATCAGTCTATCGCATGCGAGTGCACCTATTTGGAGCTGCCTCTTCCCCTGGTTGTGCAAACTTTGGCTTGAAACATGTTGCTGCCCAAGGACATGGTCATTACAGTGAAACAACCATTCAGTTCATTGAACGAAACTTTTACGTGGATGATGGGCTCACAAGTGTCGCAACCAAGGAGGAAGCCATCAAGTTAGTAAAGGAAGCAAGGCAACTCTGCAGTGCTGGCAAACTGCGAATTCACAAATTCATTTCCAACAATCATGAAGTACTTGCATCCATTCCAGAGAGTGAACGTGCAGATTCAGTACGAAATCGTGACTTGGATCTTGGTGAGTCCCAAATTGAGAGAGCTCTGGGAATCAAATGGTGCATTGTTTCAGACCAGTTCCATTTTAGAGTGATTGTGGAAGAACGCCCACTTTCTAGAAGAGGAGTCTTATCAACTGTGGCATCCATCTATGACCCTCTTGGCTTTGTGGCACCATTTGTTCTGGTTGGAAAGCAAATACTCCAACAGATGTGTCAAGACAAGGTTGGATGGGATGAGCCACTGTCAGAAGAGCTCAAACCACGGTGGGAGTCTTGGCTGTTAGATTTAAAGAACCTGGCTGACATCAAAATTCAGCGCTGTCATCTTCCAGAAGGTTTTGAGAAAGTTGAAAGATATGAGCTGCATCATTTCTCAGATGCGAGTGTTAAAAGGCACGGTGAATGTTCTTACTTGAGAGCAATCAGTGTCTCAAACCAAGTCCACTGCTCTCTAGTTATTGGCAAAGCCAGGGTGACTCCTACAAAGGTCACCACAGTACCCAGGCTTGAGCTATCAGCAGCAGTTATTGCCGTGCGAATGAGTGAGCTGCTTAAAAGGGAGTTGGAAGTTCAAGCCAAAGAATTCTTCTGGACAGATTCGAAGGTTGTTCTTGGATACATCAACAACGATGCTAGAAGGTTTCACATATTTGTGGCAAATCGCATTCAGCGTATCCAAGAAGGTTCTAATCCAGACCAATGGAGATATGTGACTTCTGAGAACAATCCTGCTGACCATGCATCACGGGGTCTGACAGCAAAGGGACTAATTACTTCCAACTGGTTCACCGGTCCAGATTTTCTCTGGCAGGATAAACTTCCTGCTGATGACATTAAGGCGGGAGAGTTGGGAGCTGAAGATCCAGAACTTCGTAAGACTTTTGTCCATAAGACACTGACCACAGAAGATTCGTTGCTCAATCATTTCTCAAGGTTCTCAAACTGGATAAGGCTAGTTAAAGCCATTGCACGACTCATGCGATGTGTCAAAGAGCTCAAGGGTCTGATGGGCAGAACAAACGAAGTCACCAGTCTTGAGGAGAGGAAAGAGGCATAGCTTTTCATCATAGCTACTGTCCAAAGCGAACTGTTTTTCAAAGAAATCAAATATCTGAAATCGAAGGAGACAATAACAAGAGATCGTGCAAATAGGCTGTACAAACTGAATCCCTTCTTGGATGAAAAGGGTGTGCTAAGAGTGGGAGGTCGGCTGAAGCATGCAGATTTACACCCACACATCAAACATCCAGCGATCTTGCCGAGCAAAACCCACATATCAAGGTTACTGATTGAACACTTCCATCAAAAGGTTCATCACCAGGGACGTGGGATGACTATGAATGAGCTGCGATCAAATGGCATTTGGCTATTGGGATGTAGTCACGCAGTGTCTTCCTACATCTACAAGTGTGTCAAATGTAGGAAATTCAGAAGGAATGCTGAAGTACAAAGAATGGCAGATTTACCGCGTGAAAGAGTTGGAACATCGCCTCCCTTTTCCTATTGTGGAATGGACTGCTTTGGCCCGTTTTACGTTAAGGAAGGAAGAAAGGAACTTAAACGCTACGGTCTGCTATTCACATGTCTGTGCTCTCGTGCTGTGCATATAGAGCTTCTCGACGACATGACCAGTGATGCCTTTATTAATGCTCTTCGAACCTTTATCGCCATACGTGGAAGTGTCCGACAGCTTCGGTCAGATCAGGGCACCAACTTTGTTGGAGCAAGACGAGAGTTCTTGGAGTCTGCAAAGAAAATGGACCAAGAAAGCCTAAGACAACTAGGTTGTGAGTTTGTCATGAACCCAGCATCTGCCAGCCATATGGGTGGGGCCTGGGAAAGGCAGATCAGGACGATTAGAAGTGTTTTGACATCCATTCTGGATCATTCATCTAAAAGACTTGACACTTCATCCTTGCGTACCTTCCTTTATGAAGTCATGGCGATCATAAATAGTAGGCCCTTAACAACTCACCTGTTGAATGATCCCACTGGTCCACAGCCTCTTACGCCAAATCACATCCTGACCATGAAGTCTTCAGTGGTTTTACCACCACCTGGTGAGTTTGTGAAGGAAGACCTTTATCTTCGAAAAAGATGGCGCAAGGTGCAATACCTGGCCAATGAATTTTGGACCAGATGGAAAAGGGAATATTTGCTGAATCTTCAGCAGAGAGGAAAAAGGTGCAAAACACAGAGAAATGCCAAGATCAATGACATTGTGATGCTGATGGATAATAGTCTACCCAGAAATGAGTGGAAGTTGGCCAAGGTAACCAAGGTGTACCCTAGTGAGGATGGAATCATTAGGAAACTCGAGCTGCTAATCAGTGATGCGACATTGGATGACCAAGGAAAAAGAGTTAATAAGCCAGTGTGTCTTGAGAGACTCATCCACAAAACAGTTACCCTACTTGAAGCTGAATAGTTCAGAACTCCTGTCTTTGTAACTTGTGTTTGGCCCAAGAGACTATTTACACTTATTTTTTCCTTTGCAATGAGGTTCAGTTGAAAATCAGCAGTGATTTGGTGGGAGTGTGGCTGCCGTCAGCAGCAGTCATGCAGTTAAAGATAATTTCATGGTTTAAGTTGCAATAAATAAGTTAAAAATACTTTATTTTAATATATCAGATTTAATGTATACATCGTTGGGTTTAAAAATACACATTTAAATGGTTTACAGAATGTTTCCAGGGTGGAACCAATGTTCAGTCTGTTGTTTTGGGGTTGACAGTATTTTCAGTTGCACGCCACACTTGATAGAGGGCAGCATGCTTTCTTCTGTCACTCGGTGGTAGAGCTATGCAGACGCATGCAACGAAGTTTTCCAGCTGTGAAAAGAAGTGACACTGCAAGATGTGTTTTCATTAACCCCTGCAAGTTAATGCGGCCAATGAGGTATGCAATGTGTGTTTATGTCGTGATAGGGAAATAAGATGTTTGTTTGTAACTGAACTGTTGAGTTTATGGTGGTCACGTGTAATTTGTAAATGTAAAATTGTGAGTGTTTTATCTTGTTTAATAATGTGCTTTATTGTTTATTCTCTATGAGAACAATTTATTGTGGAAATTGATTATTCTATGTTGTTTGTATAGTTCTCACGGCATCGTTGGTGGCACCTGTGTGCAATAAATGCCAGTAAAAATCAAGAACGCCTTGTGTCCGTTTTTCAACTTGGAGGGAGTTACAGCGAGTGATGGGAGAAGGGAGCCGGAGATCGACAGACGGATTGGTGCTGCGGCTGCAGTGATGCGGACGCTGCACCGGTCCGTCGTGGTGAAGAGGGAGCTGAGTGTAAAAGCGAAGCTCTCAATTTACCGGTCGATCTACGTCCCTACCCTCATCTATGGCCACGAGCTGTGGGTAGTGACCGAAAGAACGAGATCGCGGATACAAGCGGCAGAAATGAGCTTCCTCCGAAGGGTGGCTGGCCTCTCCCTTAGAGATAGGGTGAGAAGTTCGGCCATCCGGGAGGGGCTCAGAGTAGAGCCGCTGCTCCTCCACATCGAAAGGAGCCAGTTGAGGTGGTTCGGGCATCTGACAAGGATGCCTCCTGGGCGCCGTGTTCCGGGCATGTCCCACCGGGAGGAGGCCCCGGGGCAGACCCAGGACACGCTGGAGAGATTATATCTCTTGGCTGGCCTGGGAACGCCTTGGTATTCCCCCGGATAAGCTGGAGGAGGTGGCTGGGGAGAGGGAGGTCTGGGCTTCTCTGCTTAGGCTGCTGCCCCCGCGACCCGGCCTCGGATAAAGCGGATGAAGATGGATGGATGGATGGATCACAAAAGTATTTTGGAATTTGAATAATGTATTTTGTAACTGCAGTACACATAATACTAATTTTGAACAATTTTGTCCAGGTCCCTTGCCACCGGGGACTCCTTCAGGACCATAACGTTCAGTTTCAGAGTCGGTGTGTCCACGGTGTGCCAGATCACCCCCCAGGTAGCGACGGCCATCTGGGACTGTCTAGTGGACGACTTCATGGCTGTGCCTTCACCTGGAGACTGGCGGTCCATCACAGAGGGATTCCAGGAGCGCTGGAACTTCCCTCTCTGCTGTGGAGCTCTGGATGGGAAGCACGTCCAGACAAAAGCACCCCATATATCATATAGGAGACACACACATTGATATACACTAAATATTTATTTCATTTCTTTTTTTGTGGTGCTCAAATTTATGCACCTGCTTGATTTTGTTTAAACAATTATTGCACTTTCTGTAAATCCAATAAACTTCTTTTCACTTCTCAAATATCACTGTGTATGTCTCCTGTATGATATATTTAACTGACATTTTTTTTTATTGTAACAACCAACGATTGAGACAGGAAAATACTGGCTATTAACAAGGTTCCCCAAACTTTTGCATCCCACTGTATTAGTATATTTTGTCATTAGTATAATATGAAATAAATTCTACTTGTGTCAAGTCGTGTGCCAACATTTGCTGTGTAGTAGAACTGAGACATTAGTCATTATAAAAATTTATTTGAAATAATATTAAAATTCTCAAACAGAAAAACATTAAACATAAATATATAAAATATAAGTATTTACAGAGAGACAGGAATAAAAAGGACCCAGCTGCTCTCCAGAGCAGGAACAAGGCTGAGGAGGAAATGCTCCATTGGAGACTGGCGTGGCCTCTTCAGGGACACCAGGATGGCCAGCTCCACCACCGATGGACCGTCCTGGGACCCATCCCTCATCTGCCTCGGAGCTGTCCTCCTCTCTGGGCGTGTAAAACACAGCACAAAACACAAAGAAATGAGAAGGCTGCTACTAGATTTTAATTTCAACATTGAAAAAACAAAACCCAGGATATAATCAGATTAGTTGTAGATATTTAGTAAAGGTGATCACAAGGGAATCCCACCGAGTAAAAAGCTATCAGTACGTGCTGTACATCTGATGCTACAATTGCATGCCTGTGGGTGCAGCAGCAGGAGCTCAGGGACTGGGGAGCAAGGAGAAGCAACAGGGGATGCTCTGCTGCAGAATCAGCTGGTTCTATCAAGACAATATTAAATGTTAACAGGTTTTAAACAATAATCATAGAGAAAGTATATACAGTGGTCCCTCATTTATTGCAGCAGGGGTTGTCAGAATAACTAGCCCCTCGCCACGCACTTTATACACTTTTTTCCCCACACACATGAACATTACTCACAGTTCTCACAAGTTGTTTCTCAAAGTGCAAACCTTTGTAGATTGCAAAACGTAAAAGTATTATGCCGTGTTTTGTCTTCATCTGCCTGCCACTTTCGTGCGCCTTTTTCCCTCGCGGTGCAGGTGTCTATTTCTGAATGAGGGTCATAGTTATGAGTGTTTTTGTGCTGTTTTTTCTATTGGACGTGATGGTTATCAAAACCAAACTGATAAATTTGGCAAGTGCAGGAGACACGACACGGAGGAGATTTGTCAATCAGGCTGCAGAATGCAATGCTGTACTGTGCAATACAAAATCAGCGAAAAAGCGAGGCAGTGACGGATGAGCGGGACCACTGTGTGCTGTTTATTAATAAACTATATATGACAACATGCATAAAAGCAGAACGGTATTTGTACATCAGTGGGAAAATAGCGGGACAGTAGGCGGGCTTGCTAGCTTTTGCGCGGCTTTATCGGGTCAGTCTGAAAATTAAAAAGAAGAATGAATGAACTTACCAGGTTGCCCGATCTCCTCACTTCTGTGCCTGCAAGCTCGGTCCTTTTTATTCCTGTCTCGGTAGAAGTAGCAGCTGGCATCATACAGCTCTGGGTGATTAGCCACGGCAGTGATGAGTTTTTCCTCCATACTGAATGAAGAATGAAGGGCTTTGGTTTGATCTGCCCCTGTGACGTGGTTACAACCACGGCACCGGCCTCCTGATTGGTTGTCGGGGCGCGATTTGACGCCGGAGTTCATATTTTCCAACTCGAGCGGTTGGCGCGGTATGGGCGTGTGCACAAAATGCAACACACAATCTGACACGCGTGGTTTTCTTCGCGAGTCAAACGCGCCCCACGCGGTACACTGACGCGCGTTTCACGGGTTTTGGCGTTTTCGCGACGCAAATCTGCTTCCGCATTTTCGCCGGATGCGCAGATGTCATCGCGCTCTTTCCATTGACTTTACATGTGAACCTGACGCTCTGGCCGCCTCTATCGCGTTCGGTGTGTGCGCACCGTAAGATGGCGCCACCCTTGCGTGCAATAGGTCGGCAGCCGTAACATGAAATTTCCCCTTGTGGGACTAATAAAGGTATATCAATCAATCAATCTGTCAACTAGGGAAGCAGATGCCATTTCGGTTGCCAAAGCAATATGTAAGAATATCATCCCGGAACACAGGATTCCGGAGACTATTTATAGTGATGATGGTCCACACTTTGTAAATGAAGTGATTGGATTAATGGCACAGCATCTAGGGATAACACTAAAACATCATTTTTCATATCACCCACAAAGTGCAGAGTTGGTAGAGAGAACTAACGGCACAGTAAAGCTAAGACTTAGGAAGTCAATGGAAGAGACAGGCAGGACATGGTTAGACTGTATAGAACTAGTTAAGATGTACATGAGGATTACTCCAACAGAGAACGGTCTGACTCTTTGAGATTATATATCGTAGAGTATTTAGAGTTTTGGTTTTCTGTAGTGATGATAGAAACGCAGAAGAGAGAACAGTAGCAGATTGGATGCTCAAAATGTTTAAAAGTAAAGAAGTCATGAGAACAAATGATCTGCCAGATGATTCTGTTTCTCCGCAGGAGCAGAGTCTGAAGTCTGGAGATTGGATGTTGATAAGGCCATGGAGAGGAAGTGCTCCGTTCTTACTGGAGGTTTTCATAGAAAGTATAGAAAATAACACCCTCCCTCCTACTCTTACTCAGGGTCTCATAACACTTATTCCAAAGCCAAACAAAGACTTACTTCTTATTGATAATTAGAGACCCATCTGTCTGCTCAATAATGACTATGAGATTACGGCTTTAGTACTTGATAACAGAATTAAAGCAGGGCTATAGAGTGTGACCAAATTGGTCGCAAATGCAACCAAATTAGCAGATTGGTCACAAGTTGTTGTGCGACTAAATAAATATTTGGTCGCATCTGTGCGACCAACTGTTCGGGTAACAAAAAAAAACAAAAAATCTGCAACCTTCCGTGTGGTCAACAACAGACACACATTATGCCCTATCGTGGACTAAACCAATCAGAGATAGTCAGGGGCGGGACCTTTCTGATTGGCCGTGGTCCAGTTGAAAGTGCAGGTAGAAGAGGGAGGTGAGTAGCTTAAATAAAGCGATATCGATTCATTAAATCCTGAATTGACTTTTAAATATAACTGTGTTTTGCCAGAAACGCCAGATTCTCAGATTAAAGCTCACAAAACTATTTCAACAACCACCAAACAGCAAATGAGAGCAGGTACACGGATTCCACACAAAGACGTAAACACAGAGCGGACCCGACGCATCAGAATCAGCTTTGTCTTTCTCGGCTTTCTCACCCGACGGCCCGAACATGGACACGCTGTTGGAGCTCAGCGATTCTGATGCGTCGGGTCCGCTCTGTGTTTACGTCTTTTTGCGCTGATTCTGAGCTGCAGGTTTTGTCTCTCTCCAACCACAATTCACCGATCCAGCAGCAAAAGAAGCAGCAAACTGAGCTTCACGTTTGATCAATGTCATCATGCGTTTTGCTGTTTTGCTTCCACGACTATTAAAATCACACTTCATGCACAGCTAGCTCTCTCTCTCTCTCTCTCTTTCTGTACTTCAAGAACAGCTTCCCGTGTCAAATCTCTGTTTTTTGCATTATTCATCCGGTTATTACCCACCAGTCTACCGTTGTTTACAGCGCTGTCGGCCGCTGTCTTTTTCTTTTCTTTTTTTCACTTAAACGGTTCAATACTGAAGAAATTTAAACTTTATATGCAGAACATTGCAGAATATTTTTAACCTTTCGCATACATTTGTAATCCGTCCTTTCAAACTGGTGTGTTTCCCTCACAAATGAAAATAGCAAAAGTTATTCCAATCCATAAAAACGGAGAGAGATGTCAGTTTACCAATTACAGGCCAATATCACTACTCCCACAGTTCTCAAAAATTTTAGAAAAGTTATTTGTTAATAGACTTGATAAATATATAGAGAAGCATAATCTCCTAAGTGATAACCAATATGGCTTTAGAATGAAAAGGTCCACTTCGATGGCAGTGATGGAACTTGTAGAAGGGATATCTAATGCAATAGATAATAAGGAATATACTGTTGGTGTTTTTATAGACTTACAAAAGGCGTTTGATACAATTGACCATTCTATATTAATGAATAAACTAGAGAGATATGGCATAAGAGGGATAGCATATAAGTGGATGAAAAGTTACCTGTATTGTGTATTGTTTGCTGATGATACCACTCTGTATTGCTCAGGTAAAGACCTAGAACAGCTTCTGACTACAGCGGAAAAGGAGTTAAATATATTAAAAAACTGGTTTGATGTAAATAAGTTATCGTTAAATATAAAGAAAACAAAATTGATTATTTTTGGCACTAGACAAATGAAAAATGTATCTAAAATCAGGGTTAATGGAATTGAAATTGAAAGAGTGTATGAAAATAAATTTCTTGGAGTGATAATTGATGATAAGCTGAGCTGGAAGTCTCATATAAATCATGTGACAACAAAAATGTCAAAAACCATTGCTATTCTCTACAAAACAAAGCATGTCCTGAACAAAAAATCATTATACACACTTTATTGTTCTCTGTTGCTTCCATATATGACTTATTGTCTGGAGATATGGGGTAATGCATATAAAACAAATACTCTTCCTATTTTCAAGTTACAAAAAGAGCTATAAGAATTATAAATCAATCAAACTATATAGAACCAACTAACATTTTGTTTATTAATCTGAATACCCTAAAATTTTATGATTTAGTCGAATATAAAATGGCACAGATAATGTATAAAGCACAAAATAACTTGCTTTGCCGCAGTATTCAGAAGCTGTTTAAAGTCAGAGAGAGTCAATATGACTTAAGGGGAACAGATGTCTTTAAAACAAACAAGATAAGGACAAACATAAAGCAAAGATGTGTTTCTGTTAGAGGAGTTAACCTGTGGAATAGTTATGACAGTGATTTAAAAGGTGTCGTTCATTTTCTTGTTTAAAACATGTTTAAAAATAGAGTATTAGAAAAATATATTAATCAAGAATGAAAAGAGCAAAAATAATAATTCTGAAACTCTTGATTGTTTTGCTTTGATGTAATTATCTAAGGTGGAAATTTTTTTGTTTGTTTGTTTGTTTGTTTTTGCTTTGTTTTATTCTTTGCTTCAAGCCCTGTGTACAGGAGCTGCATGCAAAAGATTTTTTGTTAAAAGGGTTGGCATAATAAGCAAATGCTTCAGCCAATACCTTTTGATTAGCCTTGGCTCATGATTTTTTGCTTTTTGGTAATCTTTATTTTGTATTCTGTATGCTAATCAATAAAATCAATCAATCAATCAATCAATCAAGGTTATCTGCTATAAAAAGTCAGGCCAGAAAAATCTCCTTCATGTTTTCATGTTCACAATTCTGATGAAGTCTCATGTGTATCAGCACTGATAAATGATCAGAATTATAATATTTCTGACTGTCTGAGGCTAAATTGAATCGAATCAGGACTTTGAGAACCGGAATCGAATGGATTATAGAAATCAGTGATGATACTCAGCCCTAGTGAGCAGCCTAGGCATGACAGAAGTGGATGTAGCTGTAATAAGAAAAGAACTATTGATAACTTTTCTGTTAAGTTAAGGCCTGATCCGTCTGAAATTCATAGCCAGCTCTGACACGGTGTCATCAATCTTTGAATGCTGAAAAAGCAGCAGTGTATCCAGAAAAACACATTATATGCTGCAATAAATGCACTGCCCAAGAGTCCCCTCTCCCCACTGCCTTTCAGCAGCAGGCAGCAGCAAACAGGTCGTCAGAGGCCGAGATGATGATTAAGTTTAACATTTTCTACAATATTGACAAAGCACTTTAAGCACAAGATTGTTAGTTAATAACTTAGAAATGAATATTGTCTGTATGGACTGCAATTTCCCCCCAAAGAAGTGCACATGTAAAACTGCGGTGTTAAATGATGCGGTTGAAAAATTTGTGTGCGCCTAACTTTTGTGGCGGTACGCCTTACTTTAAAAAGTTAGTCTAGAGCCCTGTAAAGAGTTCTTGGACACAATTATCAATGAGACATAATCAGGCTTACAAGGAATCACCATAGCTGATAAGGAGCTCGTCATCAGCCAGCTAGCTGATGACACCACTCTTCTTGAAGAATGCTAATCAAATCCGTCTAGCCCCTAGTGTTATTAGTGATTTCTCTGAGGCATCTGGTTTATGTCTAAATCTAAAAAAAAATGTGAATTACTAGCAATTAAAGGCTGCACTGCAAATGCTATCTGTAACATTTCTGTTAAACAAAAAGTCACATACCCAGGACTGTAAATATCCAAAGACCAAAAGTCAAGATGCTCGTCAAACTTAAAATAAAAAAAAAAGTACGTTCTAAATGAAGCTTAAGACGTCAGTAATCACGTGACTCTGGCCAAACGAATCAAGCCTCGACACAGTGCTTCTGAAGCAGCGTGTTGATCTTTTTGACACACGCGCCGGAGCGTCAGCTTCAAGCGGACCATCACTACCTCTCACATCTAAAGGTAAGTGCCAAGGTAACTTTGAACTGAGTTCAGTCAATCTCGAGTTTTTCGAAGTTTTCTGAATGAAGTTTTCTGTTGCTCTCTGTGAGAGAAGACCGTTAAAGGCGAGGCTCTCCAGAGTGTAGCAAAACAGGAAACAGCAGCTGTGTGTGTGTAAGTGTGCAAACGAACAGATTAGAAGTGCAAGTGAGCCACGAGTATAGAAAGGTCAAGTTTCGTGAGTTGTTTTTCTCACCACTGATCACGGGCTCAACACTCTACCCATACTTGCATCACACGCGCGCTCTCAAGCATCAGTATTGTACAATTCTGGGCGTCACGTGAGTTGCAGGTGTTACCATATAACGGAAATCTCCATTGTTCTGTAGCAGTGGTTCTCAAACGTTTCACAATGACTTTCACCCTTACGAGCGACATCAAAGCGCAGTAGTAGTGGTAGTATATATGTGTGTGTGTGTGTGTATATATATATATATATATATATATATATATGTAGAGAGAGAGAGAGAGAGAGAGAGAGAGATACATATATATATCTATAGATATATACATATACATATATTGGTGGGTCGGCCCACTGTGCATTTGATTCTAATAACAGGCCTCAGTCTCTCCTGCTGTACTGCTACATTTTGTATCAGTGCTCAAACCTTTTGTGCTTGTTTCCAATAAGTTGCCCACCTCGGGAAGCAAAAATGTGTTCTTTTACTTGTCAGATGAACATATGAGACACTTTGACTCTTCAGTGCAGTGTGGAGCCTAACAAAGATCTGTTTTGTGTCCCAGCTGATCAGCAGGAGGAGAAGAGTCTGACGGAGCAGCAGAGGAACATTTTCAGCTACTTGGACTCAGCTCAGCCACTACAGAGAAAACAATGAGCTCAACACAGAAGGTGACAGACAGAGCAGGGCGATATTACCAAAAATATTTATCACGATATACATTTGAAAATTTGCGATAACAATATAAGTGACGATATAATTGACACTAGACAAAATACTTTACAACTCCACAACTTTATTAGTGCAAAAAATCCCATCAACGTATTTTCACTTAAACAAACAGCTGTTTTTTTATGTGCATTAAAGTTATATAAAAATGTAACAGTGCAAATTCCTTGCTGACAGTTTAACCAAAAGGCATTTCCAGTGGAAACTGGCCGACATTTGCTCCGAGGAATTTGCATTTGCACTGTTAATATTTTTGGTCATATCGCCCTGCTCTACTTTCATGTGTTACTGTTTAGGCTTAAATTGGTTTGATGTTTGGTGCCTTTTTCTTAATGTAAAAAAACCCTCAGGTTACAATCAGACATTTTTCTTCACTGAACCTGTTGGGTCTAAACTCAGACCCCGCTGTCTCCAGGACTTATTCCTATGAAAGAAAAACAAGGCAACAGCGATCGATCAATTTACTTGCCCCCCCCCCCCCAGAACCTCGAGAGGCTGGGGAGGGGGACAAATAAATTCCTTTCACCACAGAGTTAAAACAATGTAGAGATGGTAGCATAAAAATGACAACATTTAACAATTCACTTTAACAGAACCAAGCTGGCCATTTTACCAGCTCAGCTCTAATTCATATGACAGATAACATATGGTATAAACATCTAGATGATGGGAAAGTGGTATTCTTGGACTTTAGTGCTGCATTTGATTTGATAAATTTTGATCTTTTGATTGATAAACTAAAATGTTATTGATTTTCACCAGCTGCTCTGTGCTCGATGAAAAGTTATTTGTCTGGAAGACGGCAAAAGGTTTATTATAATGTTTATTTCTCCGAGAGCTGCGACATGAACTGTGCTCTACCCCAAGGCAGCTGCCTCACTTCTCTATTCAGTTTTCACAAACGATCTGCAATATGTCTTGGCTTAATCTTCGGTATGCCAATGATTCCACCATGTTTTATTCAGCCAGTGACAACTCTGAATTGATCAGCATGTCACAACAAAATTTGCTGAATGTGTTTGACTGGATAAGTAAAAACAACATGATTTTAAATGTATCTAAATCCAAATCTATGTTAATTAGAAGCAGATTAGTCAACAGCCCACAACTGAGTCTTTCCATAGCCAGTGTTAGAACACGTCACCCAGATTAAACTACTCGGCGTTACCATAACTCACCACCTTTCATGGTCTCAGCACATCGACTGTTTTTAAGAAAACGGGACAAGGCATAGCTATGGCTATGAAATGCTCTTTCTGTATCACTTCTTCAATTATGAAAGATGTCATTAATGCACTAGTAATGTCTCATCTGGAGTATTGTTCAATCATTTGGTCAGCAGCTAATAAGACAGATCTTAACAGACTTCAGTTAGTCCAGAATAAGGCGTCCAGATTAGATGTTCATACTATACTAATTAAAAATGGACCGATCCTCGCCTCACAAAATGCGCTACTTGGCGTAACCCAGCTTTGCTTATCAGAGAAGTATGTGTCACTCGATAGAGCGGCTGTTGTCTGCGAGACCTGTCGGCGAACTGGTGGAGCATTCGGAGCCTCACTACATGCTTCCAAACCGCAGCATTTTTAATCTTAATCTCTTCCATACTGAGGCGAAAAGGAAGCGATTTGTCCCGTACTTCAGCTAGAATGGAGGAAAAAAAGACTGGAGTTAGTCTGTGTCCTTAAGCTGCAGCTGCCTCTTCTTCTCTCATGTTTTCTAAGTAGCTGACAGCTGGTAACTGTGCAGGGGCGGGTCTAGCAAAGCTTTGCCAGGGGGCAGGTAGGGCATTAACAAGAAAAGGGAGGCACAAAAATACTTTTCTTTGTTATTTCAGTTGTCCATTGTGTGTGTGTGTAGGTGGTTGTGGGTGTGTGTATGTTCAGTCCATGAGTTTAACGTGGGTCAGATGTCAGGAGGCAGAGTTCAGGAGTCTGACAGCTGTGGGGAAGAAGCTGTTCCGGTACCTGGTGGTCTTAATCCGGAGGCTCCTGTAGCGCCTCCCAGAGGGCAGGAGCGTGAAGAGTCCATGTGATGGGTGACTGGGGTCTCTGATGATTTTCCCAGCCCTTTTCAGACACCGCTTCCTGTAGATGTCCTTTATGGCAGGAAGTGGTGCTCCGGTGATGCGCTGGGCAGTTTTCACAACCCTCTGCAACGCCTTCCGGTCCGAGGCGGAGCAGTTCCCGTACCAGACTGTTATACAGTTGGTCAGGATGCTCTCGATGGTGCAGCGATAGAAGTTCACCAGGATGTCTGAGGACAGGTGGTTCTTCCTCAGAGTCCTCAAGAAGAAGAGGCGCTGGTGAGGCTTCTTGACCAGCTTGGAGCAGTTGGTCGTCCAGATGAGATCCTCGGAGATGTGGACTCCAAGGAACTTGAAGCTGCTCACACGCTCCACAGCCGTCCCCTTAATGTGGATGGGTGGATGTGGGTCAGCGTTCCTCCTGTAGTCCACGATGAGCTCCTTGGTCTTCTCGGTGTTAAGCAGCAGGTTGTTTGTGTCGCACCACTCAGCCAGACGATCCACCTCCTCCCTGTAGGCGGCCTCGTCGTTGTCACTGATGAGGCCAATCACCGTGGTGTCATCTGCAAACTTAATGATGGTGTCAGAACCATCGGCAGGTCTGCAGTCGTGGGTGAAGAGGGAGTAGAGGAAAGGGCTCATTTGGTATAACGGAATAGCTTTAGTGTCTTGTTTTTAAAACTTGAGTATGAACTTATACAAAATGCAGCAAGATATTTATTTAAAAAACAGTTTTATTGATTACAAAAAACGCTATATCAGATTCATATCGGTATCTGCAGATATCCATATGATATCGGAATCGGTATTGGACATTAAAAAGTGGCATCGTGCCATCTCTAATACTAATATCTATAAAATGCATTATCAGCTTTCTTGGCTTCCTGTACAGGCTAAAATATTCTATGGCTTACTTGTAGGTATAAAGAAAGCAATTCTGTTAAACACACCACATTTATTTCTGCTCAGCTGCAGTATCCAGATGAAATACATAATGATATTACACGATTTTCAACAAACTGCAATTTAGTAAATGCTCGAGTTAAAAGTAACTTTTTGTAAAACTGTTACATTTAGAGCAACTTTCAAGTGGAATAAATTGCCTTATAAAATTAGAGAATTAGCAACTATTCAAAACTTCAGTGAACATTTAAAAGCCGATTTACAGAACTTTTAGTTGTTGTAATATTGTAAGAGATGAATTGTTTTTGATAATTGTGTAATGTGCCTCAATGTTATTGATATTATTATTATTGTTATTATTGATTGCTTATATTTTAATTGTCAAACCTCACTGTGGATGTAAGAGCCAAATTATGTGGATATCTTGAATCCACTTTATTGTATAATATTTTATGTGATTGTATTTGACGGAAGATGAGCAACATCTGTTGTGGAAGCTAATGGGGTTCCTTTTGAATAAACAAATATAGAATTTATTATCATTGAATAATTATGTATAAATCTATAAAAATTATACAAATATGTATTAGAAACAACAAGTGTGTGTGTGTGTGTGTGTGTGTGTGTGTGTGTGTGTGTGTGTGTGTGTGTGTGTATACAAACCTTTAAGGTGTTTGGTGCCACACTCCACCTTCAGGTTTAAAACTAGTGTTAATGGAGGGAGTTTGAAGGTTCAGTTTATTCCACGACTGCATTTCACTCACTGCCTCTGTTTGTATCTCTGTCACTGCAGGACCAACATGGACCGAGAAGTCAGCGCTCTCAGGAGGCCGACAAACCTCACAGTACAAAGGGGGAGAAGAAATACACCTGTGATGAGTGTGGGAAAGATTTTACTCTGAAGGGTTTACTAAAACAGCATCAGGTCATCCACACTGGAGAGACCGTTCAGCTGTGACTTGTGTGGAAAGTCTTTTTCCTGGAAGTGTTCCCTAAAAGAACACCAACTCATCCACACTGGAGTTAAAGCGTACAGCTGTGATCAGTGTGGCAGAGCTTTTACTCAAAGTAGTCAACTACAGAGTCATCTAGTTACCCACTCTGGAATTAAGGCATACAGCTGTGACATCTGTGGAAAAACTTTCAGCCAGAGAGGGAACCGAAATAGACACCTACGTATTCACACCGGACATGATGTGTACTGCTGTGAACAGTGTGGCAAATACTTTGCTACAGATGCACAGTTACAACAACACATGTTTACCCACACTGAGGGACGACCTTATAAATGTGACCTGTGTGAGAAGACTTTTAAATCTCCACATTACCTGAGACAACACCAACAGATCCACACCAGAAAGAGACTCTACAAGTGCAGTTACTGTGAGGTATGTATTGTTATCTTGTCATTTTAGCCTGACTGTTTGGAACAACTCTGCTCATTAAACTGTGTTAGCATGTTAGCAATTCTACTGCATGGAAAAGCAGCTCTTAGTCATTATTCAGATTTTGATTTCAGTTATGATTTTAGTATTACTGTAGTATTATGGTGGTAGTATTGTAGTTATTGCAGCCCATTAAACATAGTGTGTGTTAAGGGAAATCTCCCAAATAGAAGGCTGCCAAAGTAAAACAGAGACACAGTGAGACAATATAAACAATCACATGTACATGGGGTGAATGTCTCTAATGAGAGTCACACCAGTACTCTTCTTTATTGCAGGTTATATAGGCATGTAGGTTACACAGCAGACGGAGGCAGTCTCCGCCTGTTCTCAGAATATAGATTGCTTAACTGACAAATGCATATCTTACTAAACATTCTGTCCGTACTATACTAAACGTCTGCTTAAGTGGCATTTTCCGTTCCTCTTTGCACAGGAACTTGTCTTCACAGGCATTTGATAAGCATAGGCAAGGTTTCATGTTTATCAGGGTGAATCGTCATTCAGAGTTTACACAATCACAAGCAAAGCATATTTGAATAATAAACAAAATCTTTTCACATTTCCCTCCTGTTGTTTAACTTTCACACTAGTTAAAACACCATTGGTTTATTATCTGTGCATGATTTCTTGCAGCGCATTTTTAATCAGCACGTCATACATTAGTGTATCACAGCATTTCAGTGTCAGGGGGATCATCATCATCTTCGTCCATGGGCAGTGTCAGGTATGCCTGCACATGAACTGCAACAACTTTATTAATCATTGATTGTACACATGGCAAAATACAAGAAGTAAAACAACAGAGTAGGAGTAGAAGAACTCCTACAAAAACCAGTCCTTTTATTAAAAGAGATTTCCAGGAACCACTCAACAGCCAGGTAAGCCAATCCTCAGTGTTTGTGACATAGTCCTGTTGCTGAGCGTCCCTGAGTTGTTTCAGCGTGCGTAAGGCGTCGGTCATGTTGGAAGAGTGAACATTATCTGGAATGTATGTACAGCATGTGTTGTTAAAGAGTATACAGAGTCCTCCTTTCTCGGCCAGAATTATGTCCAATGCGACTCGGTGTTGCATCACAGTTATGCGCAGGGCATCAATCTCTTCATTTTGTTGATTGTTGATTTTGCACGAGGCATTCAGGAACAGTCCAAAGTGGTAGTCCAAAGTTTCAATCCTTAACATGTTCTTTCCGGTGCCCACCCATGGAAACAGTGAGTGGAGGACCTTTTGTCCGGTGGTCCAAAGCTTAAATTCCTCTGGTACATCACTGCCATAGATGGGGTCATGTGGTTGCACTGTGGAGACGTCTCGTCGTCGTCTTGTAGTCTGAGAGCTATTTACAGCTGACATCCTGAAGGTGTGGTCTGAAATGAAGATTGGGGCACAGGTGCCCGTCCATCCGGGCGGCAGTATGAAGTAGGCACGTTGTCCACACAGCCAGGCCATTCCCTGCACCCAATAGGTGCCGTTGCTGGGCGCGGACGTGTTTACAGGTGCGCCCTCTCCGTTGGTTGCGGTTTGGTTACAGTTGGTGGTGTTGCCTAGGGGTCTGTTACCGTTGTCTTGTCGGTAACACATGGAGTGGTTCTTCCCTGGGGTTTGGTCCAAGAACACTGGGAAGTGAACGGACGTGTTCCGATTCGTCACGTTGAAGTTGATCCAGAAGAGCTGGTCACACGTTCTGTTGTCATGTCCAGCGTTTTCGACGATGATTACCTCGTATTGGGGTGGTCCCTGAAATATACTAAAGAAGTTAAGCGAGTAGATGGTAGATGAGCTTGTCTCGTTGATGATGATTTTCTTATGTTGATAGCCAATGCCCGTGAAGCTGGCAGCGCACTTGGCTTGTGTTTTATTCATGTAGTTTCCATAAAAAGTGGGATGTGTTGAAGTGCATGGCATGTGGGAGCAGACGTAACATGCAGTGTTATTAGGCTTTCCCTTAGTCCTGTCATGTACGTAGCGGTACCATGCGTTATTCATCCATGGGTGAATGTGGTCTTGTGTCATGTCACGGAGGTGTGAATTGTCATGGGTCCATCTTGTCCGTAGATGGTGTTGTTCGTCTTCTGTACCATCCTCTAGAACCATGAGGAGTCCTGCTGAGAGTAGGAGGACAGCCACAAGGACAACAAGCGTCTTCATGGCGACCAAACACACCTAGGTCCTCAGGTGAGTAGACTACTGGCAAGAAGCAGAGGGCGGGATATACCCGATCAGCCCTCCCTTCACCAGTCAGATCACCTGAGGGTAGGGGTGCCGGAGTCTATGAGTCTGGGCTGTCACTCACTTTCTTGCAGTGGCTTTGGTGAATCCAAGATGGTCTCTCTGCTATCTTACAGGCAGTTGGTGTGGTGATAAGCACTTGGTATGGGCCTTCCCAGCGGGGCGAGCTCCAATTCTTTCTATGGAGAACTCGAATCAGGACCCAATCACCTGGCTTCAACCTGCAAGATACTGGAGAAGATTCAGGAGGCAGTTTATTGTTCAAAACAATATCTTTGTTTTCTAGTAGCTTCGACATCCATTCTGCTAGTGTGGTCTCTCTGATTGATTTATCTAAAGGTTCACTTGTGATTGGCAGTGGAAATGGTCTGCCATGAATGATTTCAAAAGGTGTGAGTTTCTGAGAACCCTGTGTTAGTCTCATCCACATTTTTACCAGGCCTATACACTCAGGCCATGGTCTCCCTGTTTCTTCCATACATTTTCTAAGCCTCTGTTTTATTGTGCCATTAGTTCTTTCCGCTAATCCTGCACTTTGCGGGTGATAAGCACAGTGATGTTTGATGCTGAATTCTAGTGCTTCAGAGACTTTGCTGATTACCTCATTGACAAAGTGTGTCCCATTATCTGATCTTATCAGAGTGGGGATGCCATATGTTGGAATAAAATGGTTACATAAGCATTTTGCTGAAGTTTCGAAATTTAGAGTGTAAAAGTGTTTTGGAGATTATATCTCTTATCCCTCCTGTTGACGCATTCAGAGTAACTCCATGTGTCACTAAGGCTGCTGTTTTGTGTAGAGATTTTGGAAGTATTGGTTTTCCTTCACAAATCATCAAGTCATCTCTTAGTTGCGCTCCGCATTTCAGCCATTTCTTTTGCTGAGCTGTGGGAGCTGCTTTTTGTTCATCCTTTGTCAGTAAAATTGTTTCCCTTTGTAATTTCATAGTCATTCTTCTGATGTGCTGCACACTTGCAAACTGCTAAATGTCGCATCACATGAGGAGTTTCCTCCCATGTAAACAGATGTGTGCCATGATAAAACCTTCTCCACACACTAGAAACAAAAACTAATTTCAACCGTTGTTACATCTTATTCACTTATTTTATAATACAGTTATTTTTTCAAATCTAATATCAATCAACTAATTTGCACATCAGCTTATAATGCGCTAAATTGACAGGTCAACAGAAATGCACGTTCAAAAGATTATCACAAAAGAGAATTTCCTCCATACAGTAAATTACTTGTGTTGCATCAATCAAGCAGAAAGCATCTCACAATTTATTGTATTACCAACTAAATTTATTGTCTGGTCACTGCTTGGTCATACCAGACTCTCTCTGTGTCTTTATTTTTCCTTCTCTGTTTTCACAAACGTTTCACCTATTGTCCTGCAAGCTGGAGAGTTAAATGTCAGTAGTGGGTAAATTCAGCAGTTGATAACAAAACTATTAAGTTTTTCCTGTTTTAACACCAATGTGAGATATAGAGGCGCACATATAGTGTGTGCTCTAGTGTAAGCTGCTCTTCATTGCATGTATGTGTGTTAGTACGCTTGCATGCAGGGCCTCTGGGCCTGTCTCACCCAAAAGGGCATTTTCTTAACAGTTGCCTTTCACTCGCGTGTGTTAAGAAAGGCAAATGTGCTTGTAGCAGTTGTGAGATTATTATGCTGTCATATATTACATTATACCTGTAATCAAAATGAGTGAATCATGATACTGCTGTAGGCCACATCATACTTCTTGTGTAATCAGTATGTAGTTTTAGTTTGCATCACACTTCTGAGTTAAAAGAATTTGAAAATCATTAGATTTATTAGATAGGTTTGTATTATTCTATACTGCTGATTCACTGTTGATTTACTGTGAGTGAGTTACACTGTTTCATGACATTTCATACTGCCGAGTTATGAAGAGAATATTGTATTCAGAGAGTAGGGGCTCTCTTTTTTTTTTTCTTTGTGATAGTAAAGAGAACAGAGCACATGCCACGGGGCGTCACCCCACCCTTGGTGGAAGCAGAAAAACAGGGAGCCAAGGTCATAACTCAGGCTCACAAAGAGTCAGAAAGAATGTGAATACTTAGTTTTGTGGCTGTGGCGCATTTTGTATGGCTTCTTTTCTTTGTTTAGTAGCTTTCTGCCTTCACCTGAGGGTGTGCCCTAAGCATGTGACTTCAGGTCTCCATAATTGGAGTTTATTTAAAGATAAATAAGATGATTTCATATATTGCTCGCAGATCATGCACTAGACGGTATGTTGCAGTATTAGCCTGCTTCAACACTTAAACAAAACATCACTCTTTGTTTTATTATTATTATTATCCTGTCTCAAAACAGAAAACAAAATTGTAGTTGTTCTTGGCTGAGAAACACAAAACCTCTCTTTTTTTTTCTTTTTTCTTTTTTTTAAACAAGAAACTAAGTTTTAATTTCTCAGCCTTGTCACATAAAACAAAACAGACAACCCAGCTCTCAGCTGGCTCTGGACTTTATCATCATCAAGGACACAAAAAGAAAAAGAAAAAGCTGCTGCCAGAAACAGAGCAGAAGTGTGAGGAAAAAACTGAGCTCACAGACAGCTGCATGTGTGACCTTTAATATGCAGCTTCTGCTCTAAAAACAAATAAAAATAAAAAATGTGTAACTTGCTCATCAGCTTGGTAGTGTCCACATATTTAATTCATTTTATTCAGCTTCTCAAACCTGTAGCTTTAGCTGTTGTATACAGGGTTTGGCTCATTAGTTGTTAGTATAGGTTTGCTCTTCATCTTAACAAAGTCTCATCTAAGATGACAGGTTTACAAGCAGGTCAAGTGTCTCTATGCACCTGATTAGTGTAGTTATTTCCTTATTTTCTTCATCTCCTATATCATTGTACTGAGTTTGAGCAAACCTTAAGCTTGGATCAGACTACTTTTAACAATCTTCCACCTCACATCATAACTGACTGAAGTGCCTCTTCCTATTAATAGTATGTCATTATTAATGTTATCATTGTATTGTTTTTCCTTTTTTATAACAGCAATAGTATATCACAATACACTACTTTACTACTAATATACAATAGTATATTAGTTTATATTTTATTATGTATCCATCATGGGTCTGTGTGAACCTGCAGCTTCACACCTTCCCAAGCTGGAGACATTTTCCTTGGCTGAACAATGACGCAGCCTTAATATGCCTTATGCGTCTCTCTTTTTTATTTGATATATTTTGTGTGAATTATCTGGTTTCACGCATTCTATTCATTCAGCTTGGTTGTCTTCCCAATTTTGTTTCATTGCTTTAACCTTAATTTAACCTTTTGTTTATTCCACTTCATTCCTCTTTCCATGCTTTAAAACATTACAACTCTTGTGTATGCTTTGATTTCTTTTTAGCTTCCTTTTCAGTATTTATTTCTGCTTGGAGGGTTTCTTATAATTTAGTTAATGCATTTTCCCTCCCACGTGGGACATTTAGTTTTCTTTGGATTTCTCCATCTATATGCACTAATTTGTCCGGCGCCTGGACATTTCTTTTCTAGCCACTGCTCGTCAGCAGTGAGTTTTGTTGCTTTATTTCCCATTTTCTTATATGTTTTGTTTTATATGTTTATTTCTACTTATTTTATTTATTTCTTTATGTATTTAGCGCTTAGTAATACACACACACACCTGCGGCGCTTTCACTGGCACGAGAACAGAGAGAGGTGGCTGACACACCCTTCTACTTTTGAGCTATTCTCAAAAGCGGTGTCGACTTTATGTGATAAAACACGACCTTCCTCTCAGTTCACCAGTACTTCAGCAACCAACAGTAAACAAATCAGTGGAATAGTTCAGCCTCCTTATTGTGCTGTAAAAAATCAACTTATTCCACCACAAAAATAGACAATAAAAGACAGACAGTTTCAACGCGCGTTCACGCTACCAGCTTCCTTAAAGCGAGCGTAGTGCTTCCAGCCTCTCTTGGGCGAGGTTATAGGCCTATTTTACCCTTTCGGGGAGCTACCAATCATTCTTAGACGAGCTCAATATTTATTTTACTGCTTCCAACCCTCTGCGGGCGAGCTGACTACCAGTCCTCAAGACGAGCTTAATGCTTCCAGTCTCTCTTGGACGAGTCTTAAGTTTCGCTTTCGTTTTTGCGCAAACCTTTATTATCTCAAAGTAGTCTGTCTTACCTTGGCGCTGGTTTCTTCAGATGCACCCGATCAGCCCCCGACGGTGCGGACCGCTTGTAAAACGTTGACCAAGACCCGAATTCACGCTCTTGGATTTTATCACGCACCTAGTGCATGAGCTGCCGGCAGACTTCAACGTGGGCTTCTCGCACCGACGGGACCTGGTGAGGCGCCTTCTGTGAGAGCTGCTTTAAATAGGCCGTCTCATCCGGCTTCGAAGGACCAAGAAATGTTGGAGGAAATCTCCCAAATAGAAGGCTGCCAAAGTAAAACAGAGACACAGTGAGACAATATAAACAATCACATGTACATGGGTGAACGTCTCTAATGAGAGTCACACCAGTACTCTTCTTTATTGCAGGTTATATAGGCACGTAGGTTACACAGCAGACGGAGGCAGTCTCCGCCTGTTCTCAGAATATAGATTGCTTAACTGACAAATGCATATCTTACTAAACATTCTGTCCGTACTATACTAAACGTCTGCTTAAGTGGCATTTTCCGTTCCTCTTTGCACAGGAACTTGTCTTCACAGGCATTTGATAAGCATAGGCAAGGCTTCATGTTTATCAGGGTGAATCGTCATTCAGAGTTTACACAATCACAAGCAAAGCATATTTGAATAATAAACAAAATCTTTTCACAGTGTGTTCACTGAAACAGTAACATTTTATATTTTCTGTACATTTTATATTTTATATATCTTATTTTATTGTTTACTCTATTTCATTTGTAAAACATGTATATACACACTCACACACACACACACACGTAGAAAAACATTTAGTATACACATTCAGTAATGTATATACCTTTATATATGGTACATATATTTATTACTTTTAGATTAACCATTTTTTATATTTTGCTTGTTGTTGCGTTATTGTATTTTGCACAACTCTGTTGCTTGTGAAGCTTGCACACAAGAATTTCACTCGCATGTACTGTACCAGTGTACCTGCACATGTGACGTGACAATAAAGGTGATTTGATTTGATTTGATTTGATAACATGTAATTGGACGTCTGCAGAGATGCTCTTTATTTCAGGCGACGTTCAGGATAAAAATGTTGAAGGACTGACTTACACTGTCTTTGTGTCTTTGTTTAGAAGCAGAGCGACACAGATGGATCCAGTTCTCAACCCTGTCATCACTGTGGTGGTGGGAAAGACTTTAGTTGTGACCTTTGTGGAAAAACTTTCAGTCGAAAACACAGCCTAAAAACACATCAACGTAGACACACTGGAGACAAACTGAAATACTGTGAAGAATGTGGGAGAAGCTTCATCACATCAGGTGCGTTAAAACAACATGAACTGATTCACAGTGGGGTCAAAAAGCATCTCTGTGATCAGTGTGGGTCATCCTTCACCACTGCAAGTGAGCTTAAAACACACAAACGAGTCCACACAGGAGAGAAACCGTACAAGTGCAGACACTGTGACAAAAGCTTCTCACGTTCAAGTAGTTGTAACAGGCATGAACGTACACACATGGAAGGAAACTACAGCTGTGACCAGTGTGACAAGAGCTTCAGGAATCTCAGTTCATACTCCCAACACAAACGATCCCACGTTACTAATAAACTGTTTCACTGTTACCAATGTGCCCAAACATTCACCTCATTGTCTGCTCTGTGCAAACATCAGCGTGATCACTCAGGGCTGAAATCACTCCCATCACTGGATCACAGTGAATCTGAAGAGACAGAAAGATCCTCTGGTTTCAGTGTCAGACTCAAAAGGCTTGAGATCAGGCTCCACAGAGTTCAGATAGAATCATTTAAACTTGTGTTGAACTGAACTGGTTACTGGGCTGAACGTCTACATAATACAGATTTACATGGGATCTTATTTTCTGTCGTTTTACTGAGTCAGTTTTGTCCTTTTTTTTTCTGTCCTGGTTTTGCTCGTCTGTAAATAATTGAAACTCAGTCAAATAGTTCATTGTTCTCCAGCAAAACATTTTGGAAACTCGTGTTTAAAACTCTGACATGTTTTGGCACACAAGGCTTCATCGGGGAGTTCACTCATGATTGGACCATGAGAATAAAGGTTTTTAGTTCTTTCAAAGAGAGTCTTGGAGCTGTTTGATGTTTTTGTTTTTTCTGAAACCACCTGAAAGAAAAACTGTTTTTCTTGCTTTATGTAGTGTGGAAGTTTTTAATGTTTCTTTCATCTGTGATGTTCTTGAATGTGTTGACATGAAGATGGTACAAATAAACTGTCCTTTTAGCTTTAGCTCCTAATTTATTCATTATTTATGGATGTAGCACAGCAGCAGTTTCTTGATTAACACATGGAGGGCTCGGGATCTGATGGTAAATAATGTTTTGTGCCCTTGTACACATCATACAGCTCAGCTGTTCCACAGATGTCAGGTTTACACAGTGGGATGGTTTGTAAGAACGCAGCTCTCCTGTGGATAAATCCTTACTCTTAGCCTCAGGACCTCACACAGTCCCAGCAGGTTCGGTCAGAAGATTTATACCTTTTTCATTTCTATATGATTCTTCTTGCATCTAAACAAAGATGATTATGATGATGATGAGTCATTTATGAAAAAAGAAGCAAAAAACAATATTGTTGTGTGAGGATTTTTATGGCAGATTTTGTGCATCAACATTTTTGTACATGAAAATGTTGAAAAGATGTAAAGGAGGAGGAGGGCACAAGAGCTCAGCACGTGATACTGACTGGAAGCAACACAGCTGCTGTTGACAAAGCAGCAGAGTCAGATATGAATGTGTATTGAATTCATCGTGTAAATATACCAGATTTATCCACATACGCTAGTTTTCACCCTTTTTTTACTTTCAGTAAGTTTACTTTTAGTTTATTTTTATTTTCTTAAGACGCAGGAGAATCTGATTCATCATGATTGAGCATTTCATTAAAGTAATATTTAAAAGACATTTCTCGTTTGTTCTTTCAGCTGCAGCCTCGCTGGTGTTTAACTGTCTGACAGTAAAGAAGATAAAAGATACGTGCAAACACAAACACATGAAAAGTATTTGCAGAAAAGCTTAAAGCTCTTGTTCGTCTGTTTTGTCGTTCATCGCCAACATGGTGAAGATGTGAAGCTGCCTTTCTGCTACAGTATCTCCTTACTAGGGCTGGGCTATATCATACCGTTCACGGTAATACCGGTGTAATTTTGGGCAACGATAGGAAAATGAAATATCGCGATAGAATATGGGTAAAATGCGCATGCGCAGTGCCTATGTTTACATACGCACATGGCGGCGACGCAGAATGAGAAGAGCGAAACGGATGAACCAGAATTGGTTTGTAAAAATGCTGCAACTTCAGTGGTGTGGAACTGGTTTGGCTTTCGTCCGTCAGATACACAACAAAGCACTATTTTTGGTAGAGCATGCTAGCGGGCCGTCGTTATTACCGTGTTTTTTGGAAAATACGGCACACTTAAAATCAATCATTTGATTTTTCTGAAAATCGACAGAGCCCCTTATAATCCCGTGCGCCTTATGTATGAATTCTGGTTGTGTTTACTGACCTCGAAACGATTTTATGTACACGGCGCTCGAAAATCTGTCAAATGTTTCAGTACGACTTTGCTAAGCTACGAACCCGCACCGCTTGATGGATTGTCGGAGCATTACAGCTAAGGCAGGCGCCTCGCGGAGTGATACGTACTGTGCTTCAACATAATATTACCGTATTGTGTGTGTATAACCTCTTTTTAAGTTTTGTGGATATTATACATGGTTATGCTCAGGATATGTCGGCCAGTTTCCACTGGAAATGCCTTTTGGTTAAACTGTCAGCAAGGAATTTGCACTGTTACATTTTTATATAACTTTAATGCACATAAAAAAACAGCTGCTTGTTTAAGTGAAAATACATTGATGGGGTTTTTTGCACTAATAAAGTTGTGGAGTTGTAAAGTATTTTGTCTAGTGTCAATTATATCGTCAGTTATATCGTTATCGCAAATTTTCAAATGTATATCGTGATAAATATTTTTGGTCATATCGCCCTGCTCTACTCCTTACAGACATTTGCTCATATCGTGGGACTTCTTATAGAGTGTCTTTCTTTGACCATGTCTCACTGTGTTTTATTCTTGACGTTGCATTTAAGTCTTGCATGACTTTATTTTAATTAATGTTAAAATGGTTGGATGGCTAGACGGACCCCCTGAATTTATCATCTGAAATCTTTTTATTCCTTTATTCCACTGCTTTCAGGCATTTCTGTGCATCCAAATTTATATATATAGATATCAAAGCACTTATATCTTTACAGTTTGTTAATATCTTCATAATCTCCAATAATGTTACACCCCAGTGCTTTCATTTCAACCCCAAGTGTCATTGTCTTTGAAAAAGCACAGAGTATAATGCATCTATTTTGCAAAAATAAATAATACAATAAATGTTAAAAGACTTTCAAAAGGGTACCCTGTTTTTCCCTTCGTCGTATCGTACAAATGAAGATAATATAATTATCCGAGGAACAATTGTCAATAAGCAGAGAAGTTATTAAAATATTAATGCAAGACATGGAAGCAGGTGGTGTTGTTCCCAAATTAGGAACAATATTTTAAAATTACTTCACAATTCTTCTTGCACTTCAGATTGTTACAAACTATCAGAATATAAAGAAAGTCAGAAAATGGACAACCTCAGCTTATAAAACTGCTGTTTTTTAACCACAAACCACTGGATCAATTTCAAGGGTTTTTCACTTGATTTTTATTTAACCATAAAACACTGCAGAGATGCAAAGAAATAATCATTATAACAGTGTGCAAATACTATGTGTCCAAGCTATAGACGTCTCTGAAGCGACACCTTAAGAAACTCCTGCATAGCTGCGGGGTGCACAGTCCACATTTCACAGTGACAGCACAAAGACCCACACAGCTGGATTTAGATATTTAACATTCTTTCAGTAAAAATTAAACCCTGCATGAGTCCATGAATATCTGGCATTAATCAGATGAAAGCCTCTGCTGTAGCACCCTGTCATCCATTCATCCAAGAGATGTAACCAAGCTAAAAGACACTGCCTCTATTACAGACCTTCCCAAAGTGTGGGGCCCGCCCCCTAGGGGGAGGGGGGGCATGCGGCATGAAAATGGAAAAAAACAAAACAAAACAAACAACGCTTGGACACATGTAAACGCAAAAAAGAAGTTTTAAAAAAATCTCCGTTTTCGGTGATTTGAAACGCCGTTCAGGTGTGGACGAAACAGCTGCGTTTTCAAAAATACCCGTGTAGGTGTGGACGTAGCGTAAAAGAGTTAGCAGTTTATTTTATTACTACCTGTAATTTATTGCAGATTACTCGTATGGTAAATATTATTATAAATGTTTGAGGTGTGAAATAAACCGCAATGGAGCAAAATATGGCTGTGTGTGGTTGGAGGATGTGTTTGTGCATGCAAACGAGAAGGGGGGGCGACCATTTTCGTGTGAAACAAAGGGGGGCCCAGCAAAAAAAGTTTGGGAACCACTGCTCTATTCGATAATTATTTTTGAAAAATAATTTTTAACATCTGATTAATTTCAGATTTTTAATGTCAGATTTTACACGGTCAGGTGTAGCCAAGTTTAACTCAGAAAATTAAACTGTAAAGGGACGGCAATTGTTTTTTAATACCCGTACACTCTTTAATGTTATTTACTCAAAGCATCTATCTGAACTTCCTGAACTTGTGATTTCTTTAGATGCTGAAAAGGCTTTCGATAGGGTGGAGTGGGAATACTTGTTTGCAGTTTTAGAGAAATTTTGTTTATTTCCTGGATTCGGCTTCTTTATTCGTCCCCTAAAGCCAGTGTTCATACTAATGATGTTTACTCTGATTATTTTGCGCTGGGTCGTGGTTGTCATCAAGGTTGGCCTCTGTCACCTTTACTCTTTGCCATTGCCATCGACCCTCTGTCCATTACATTGAGATCTTCTTCTGTATTCAGGGGAATCATCCGTAATGGAATTACACATAAAGTATCACTGTATGCGGATGACTTGTTATTATATATGACTGACCCTGCACGCTCCATCCCTGCTGTTTTAAGTATTTTGGAGAACTTCAGTTCGTTTTTAGGTTATAAATTAAATTTAGGGAAAAGTGAGTGTTTTCCTGTTAATACGGCAGCACGTCAACTTCAACAGTTCGATCTACCCTTTCGTCTCAGTCCATCTGGGTTTAAGTACTTAGGGATTAACGTGACTCGCTCTCTATCTGCGACAACCATTTGTTTCCCCCTTCACTTTTGGACTCGACATTCTCAGTGTGGTGTGACAAGGGTATAAAACAGTTCAAACATTTATATGTGGATGGTGTTTTCGATAGTTTTCCCAATTTGTCTTCTCGTTAGAATCTCCCTATTACCCATTTGTTTCGCTATTTTCAAATTCGAAATTTTGTTGCCAAGTGTTTCCCAAATTTCCCCTCTTTACCTCCAGAACAGCAGTGGGAAACTATGTTATCATTTATTCCTCATCACAGAGGAACCATTTCGAAACTCTATGATGCTATTCTGTCTTTTAGTAACCACTCTAATGTTAAGCTTAAGTGTACATGGGAAGGAGAACTAGGAATTCGAATACATGAGTCGTCTTGGGAACAGGCTATTGCGAGGGTACGATCTTCCACCTCTTTTGCTCGTCTTGGACTTATTCAATTTAAGGTTATACACAGGGTGCATTTCTCTAAGTCTAGACTTTCTGAATTGTATCCAGAAGTGGAAAATAAATGTGATAAATGCCATGGTTCTCCTTGTCACCTTAGCCACATGTTTTTTCTGTGTCCTGAGCTACTAGGTTTCTGGACAGGGTATTTTGCTATTATGTCAACTGTTCTTGGGGTAACTCTTCGTCCTTGTCCTCTGATTGCTGTATTTGGGATTCCTGATCGCTCACTTACACTTGATTCCACACAAAAGGATATTATAGCCTTCCACGCTCCTCCTGCGGGAAACAATAGCGGCAGCTGTCAGGACACTAAACAATGGCAGGCATGCACTTAACGACAAAACCTAAACTGGGTGACTAACGTGGAGTCTCAAGCAATGATCCCGCGTCGGTGGGAGCTCCAAGACTCTCCTAAGTAGCTCCCCCGACGAGGCCTGATCAGCAGCAGGTGTGTGGCTTCGGGTGTGGCCAGTCCGCCAGCAGGACCACACCCACCAGGCCTGAAGGCCAGTAGCGGTTTTAGATACGGGCGACAGTCCAGTCCAGTATATAGAGAGACGAGACGACGAGGCTCCAGTTACAGCAGTGCAAGTAAACGAACAATAAATATTTAAGAGTAAAAAAAATTAATATACAGGGATCAATAATAATTTAAAATGTATATTTTATATTTTGTTGATTTAAAGTCTCAGACACAACCCGTTTTTAAAGTTTAAAAAAAGAGAAAGAAGAGGAGGAGTGTAGCGACTTCCACAGTCGCTAGAGGCCGGGGATTGAGCCTGCCTATTTGCCTGACGCGCTGTCAACTTTAGGCAGTAATGCAAGAGGTGGAATTGCTTGCTTGTTTATTAAAGTGCTTGAAAAGTTTACAGAGCAATGTGATCGGCTCGCAATACAAACTCTTAAAACATCACATCTCTAATGCAACAAGGGGAAACTCGTTGTGTTGCGGTCAACAAAAAATACATCTACCCAGCCCTGCTCTGTCAAAATCAAACCAGTGAAGGACTGAAAACGCCCTCTTAATGTCACCGCTACCCAGGGGCGGATCTAGAAGGGTGGCATGGGGTGGCAAGTGCCACCCTAAAATGATCCCTTGCCACCCCAAGTGCCACCCCAGTTTAGCCTATGACAGTGTTGTTTACTAAAATAAGATAGCATTAACACTTTGAGCGTAGATACAGCCAACAGTGAATATAAATGCTAAAACTGAATATATTGCATAGTGTTCCCCCCTCCACCATTAACGAATGGTTCAGCCCATAGCAGGACCGGCTTTTTTTCTTGTTTTCAGTAGCAAGATGCTTATGATTGTGCCAGAGCACATTTTGAACAACACCATGGGAATTTCAGATTTTACACAGGTGGTTGGATGTTACACTCTGGAAATGGAAGGAAGGTGAGAGTTATTAACCCTCTGTGGTCCACGGACACGTTGCATCTCCAAATCACATGACGGATTTAAGCTGACACAGCAACAAGCTGCAGCCATGCTGAGTCTCTATTTCAGCCCACATTGAAAGTTCAGACTTCCAAGTTTTTAAATTTTAATTACAGGCCAGTAAATCCAGAGTTATGATAATATATATAAGCCATGCTTTTTTCTAAATACTGTCGTCAATTTGTGTGTGTGTGTGTGTGTGTGTGTGTGTGTGTGTTTAAGCGTTTTCAGCGCAAAAACAGTAAAGAAAGAAAAAAAAGCAACCTCTTTCCTATCGGTGGAAAAATGTACCATGTCGACCAATTAAAAAAAACAGTCAACACGTGGGATTTGGTTGTTTAGAAGGGGAGGGAAAGTTTGGGGAGTGACGGTAACGGCAGCGAGAGCAAGCGAGTCCGTGTGTGACAGAGAGAGCTTTTAGATGTGGGAGATTTGTGACGTTTAGTGTGGAGTGTATAGTTAGTGTGTTGTGTTGTCTTCTGTAGTTGTTCTGTTGTGTAGTCGTTGTTTTGCGTGTCAGTGAGGGAACTAATGAATGTCACAAAGGCACATTTGCAATGTAAACACTGTCCAATGTAAACCAGAGTGATACACCTCCTCAGTAGCGGTTTTTGATTGCCCGGGCGGCATCACGGGCATTGGCAAAACAAAAAAAAAAAAAAAAAAAAAAAAAAAAAAAATTGCTCGTACTCATGCTGCCCCGACGTCATGCCAGCGTATACTGGGGATGTCATAGGCACCGATCGGTTTTCTATCGCCCATTTGCTGGGAGTAAAGGCGCCCTCCGTTTCGAAGGTGCGCCTGCTGCTTGTGGCACAGGGAGGAGAGAGGCGGCGGCGGGGATTCTCTGGCTGGCTGGAGCAGCGTCTAATAACCAACTCGCAAAATAAAACAAAATAAAACAAACCAACAAACACGAAAACACCAGACATAATGATACAGACTTATAATTTGCACCGATGTTTTTTCGAAATTCTATAAAGTGAGCGCGAGCCCTCGGTGCGCCCGCTTGGTGCAGAAGTCAAAGTAAACTTTATTGTCATCTCGCTATATACAGTCCAGTATAGAGAGGCGAGACGACGAGTCTCCAGTTACAGCAGTGCAAGTAAACAAACAATATATATAAGAAGAGAAAGAAAATAAATATACACTTAGGGACTCGGGGTAAAGGGATCAATAACTATTTACAATTTATAATTTACAGTTTGATGATTTAAAGTCTCACACACAACCTGTCGAAAGGGAGGAGACCTGCTGCTTCCAAACAGAGCACATTTCATTCATAATGTTGTAAATCCAAGCCCATTATGTATTCATGACTTGAATCCTGGGTTGTGTCAAATCCCAGAAATAAACCGTGAGACAAAGTGAATCTGTGAACTAAGGTGTAGGTCTATTAGGTTATGTAACATAACCTAATAGACCTAAAAAAAAAAAAAAACGGCAGGTGTATTAGCTACATTTTTAGATAAATAATTGTATATGTTTACAAATGTACAATTTATATTTGCATTTCAAGTTATAAACATTTACTCAACATGTCTGTGGTTTTTACAGTAAAAATACTACTAGGATTGTAAGTTCTGTGTGTGATTTCAGATCAGTAATAGTACTATTAATAGTAATCGTAATACTAATGCAGTATGTCAGTGAAAAAACAACTAAATTCAGTTGAGCTGAAAAGAATGATACCAAACAAGGCAAGGGGGAAAAAATTAAATGAAACAATTTGAGGGGGAAATACAAATGTAAAATCAAAAGGGGTCAATAATGGCGGGTTGTATTTCAGACCTCAGAAGGTTAATCTAACAAATCATGAAAAATTAGGTTTAAATTTTTGTTCATGACAGTGCAGATTTCTGACATTTTGTGTAATTTAAGCATGTAACAGTGTGATTGTTTTCTAACAAAAACAGTGTGAAACTTAAGTTAGACCTGTGTTTGTAAATGATGAACCCCCAAGTTGTGAACCTTTCTGGATTTTATACTTATTGGGCTACATGTTTATTTATTATACAGGCTATACAGTACATAAAATCAAAACTCACATGTTTTATGTAACTAACGTGTTTAATTATGTGGACTACAGACAATAATTAAGTTATAGACTATAGTTATATGAAAAATGTGTATGCTTACTGCATTTGAATTATTTTAACCATATATAACCACCTGTATAAGTGTTTAAAAAAGGCTTTGATTTTGCCACCCCATTTGATTTCTTTGCCACCCTCATGCCACCCTATGAAAATTTCTCTAGATCCGCCCTTGCCGCTACCACCCACATGACTCCCGTTACACATCACCATAGCAACCAAACAAATGAAAACCCAGTGATCATTAAAATTCAATACATTTAATTATGGCTCCTACAAGGACAAACGAGCAAAAGATACAGGTAAGCAGATGTGTCATTGGATAATGGCAGGTCATGATTCCTAAAACATTCAGAATACTTTCTTAATTATGTGGGTTACAGTTCCTCCAAGAAGAAATGGTAAAAATAGTTACAGTAACAGACTAAACTCCAAACAATATATACAATAATATAATAGTAATTAGTCAGTGTCAATTGTTGATTTGTCCTGTTCTCATTGGGGGGGGGAGGGGGGGGGCAGAGGGAGTGTTCGCCCAGGGCGCCAAATAGGCTAGGACCACCACTGTAGACAGCGATAAAAAGAAACACAAAAAATGGCAAGAAGCTGTTGTATTATTAACTGCAATAGCCGGTCGCATGACAGCCACGGGAAGCCGACGAGTAAAGAGGTCGTTTTTTTTTTATCGGATTACGTCGTTGAAAAGAAATTTTTTAAGCCATGTTTCCGAAGTAAGAGCCGACGGATGGTCTGGATATACCAAATATAACGTCTCAGAACACTCCAGCTCATGTTAGTCTGCTCCAAGCATTCCCACAAAGGTCAGTGTTTTGTAGTAGTTAATACGTATTTTTCTTAACATAATTGGTGATATAGGTTACAAGCAAGTCTGGCGCTGAACAGAAATTGTCGCGCTGCTCCTTTATTTATTGTGCATAAATAGTGAATTGTCCTGACACAATATTGCGTTTCGCTTCTGTTATTGCCACGTTACATTGACAAAAACATCTACTTTTATTCACAGGATAAAACAGTTGTTTTGTATCACTAATTGTCCAGTGCGATTACAACATACAATATTATTGTCACTGCTACATTTCTGTAATGCGTACCAGAGATTATTTCCACTATTAATTACCGTTGAGCTCAAAGGTTATATTAATAAACGGTAACGAATGTGTATTTATGACGACGATTTGTGAGACTGGTAAACTTACCTTTGTTTTTACGATGGTCTTTCGTTCTACACGGTGCATTTCAAGGTCCTGTACCCATCCGTCGGTAAACTGTACCCGGGCTTGTTGCAGTGACCTGAAGTTACTAAAAACTTCATGAGTGTATGCACTCACTCCAAGAACCGTATAATTATAAATCTGAGCGTGGTGAAAGTTGGGCAGCACGCTGACGTCTTTTGTCCACTCTTCTGACCCTTTCACTCCTTTGATTTTTTCCTCGTACCTTTTCTTTGCCTTTTCGTCTGATCACACGATCGTGAAGGCAAGAAGCTGGATAATGGGCTCTCTTTTCATCGTTTTTCAACCTGGAGGCAACCTGAGGGATCCCATGTATCCGATATTACTAAACAAAGACGTCAGGCTTGCATTGCAGCGGTGAGACGAGCGGATCGAGTTCTGTGCAATCCCCAGCTTTTTGTTGGTTTGGTCTCCGCATCTTCTTTCCGGTGAGTTCTAAATTAATTCATATCATATGCTTTTAGTGTTATTTTCAATGTGCTGAGGTCATAGATAATGAGATAAAACATGCTAATGTATGATGCTGCAGAACCACGTCATGTCATCATGTCGACTGAGTAGCTTATGATTTAGCATTATTGCAGGCAAACCAGCATATGAAATGGATGTAACAAATCCAGACTGGGCACCAACACTGCTCATGGACCTCTAAAAACATACTAAATTGCTCTCATTGTACACTAATCCGCACATAACTTCCAGATGAATCACACACCTGTCATGTGCACTAATTTTATCTTACAGGCTTTTATTATGCAGCTGCAGAGTCTGAAGGTGTGCCCCGTGCAGAAGTAATCGATGAAGATCTGACAGAAGACCAACAACAAAATCACCATGTCATGGAGGCAGTGGACAGCAGTTGTGTTGGACAAGTGGAGGTTGAGGTACCAGCTGCAAATGTGGACAGTGGTGATCGGACAGACAGCATCACGGAAGCTAAAGGGCAGACGAAGTATTGTGTGTGCAATGAACAGGGCAGAGCAGAAATAAACACAAGACTGCTTGATAAGATTGTTAAGGTTTGCTGTGTTTTGGTGAATATGTGCCTCAGTGTGGTTGTCAAACCAGGGCCAAATGAAACTTGCTCTTGTTGAGTATTCATAAAGCTGTTGTGTTGCTTGTGTAGTTCATTGTAAATAATTGTACTTTGTGTGAAGTAGTTTCAATAAAACAGAAAAGAATAGTATACATGTTTTTTTTTTATTCTTGATCTTATCACATGTACTTAGCAAGTACATAAAAATGAAATGCAAACTATTTACATGGCAACACACAGCTGGCATCAATCTTGAACCACAAAATGAAACATTACAGGCTATTTAGAGCAGCACATTGTTTGGAGAAGTATTTCCCAACAAGTTCAGGAAGACACACTTTAAGAAAAAAGTCTTGTGCTTGCTTTAAACGTGGTTCCCAGAAATCCACATCAGGTCACAGTGCAGTTTCATTCAGTCGTTGTGAGTGCAGTACGTGAAACACACAAAAACCACTTTTAATAAAAGGTCTGTAATGAACCAAGGCTAATATAGATGGGTTGGCTGTACGTGCAAATCAAAAACTGTAACAAGGAAGTTGTTTAGAAAGTTATCAAGTTCAAACCGACTTACCTTTCAATTTTTTCAAAGTACCGTCTCTTGGCGTCTGGGTGCAATCGGTCGCGATATAGCCCTTTGTCGGTGGAGTCAGCGCATACACAGCAAACCAGTTTAAGAATTATGCTTATTATTATTAATAAGAACCTTCAGACTCTGCAGCTGCATAACAAAAGCCTGTAAGATAAAATTAGTGCACATGACAGGTGTGTGATTCATCTGGAAGTTATGTGCGGATTAGTGTACAATGAGAGCAATTTAGTATGTTTTTAGAGGCCCATGTGCAGTGTTGGTGCCCAGTCTGGATTTGTTACATCCATTTCATATGCTGGTTTGCCAGCAATAATGCTAAATCATAAGCTACTCAGTCGACATGATGACATGACGTGGTTCTGCAGCATCACACATTAGCATGTTTTATCTCATTATCTATGACATCAGCACATTGAAAAAACACTAAAAGCCTTTTAATAGTGATATGAATTAATTTAGAACTCACCGGAAAGAAGATGCGGAGACCAAACCAACAAAAAGCTGGGGACTGCACAGAACTCGATCCGCTCGTCTCACCGCTGCAATGCAAGCCTGACGTCTTTGTTTAGTAATATCGGATACATGGGATCCCTCAGGTTGCCTCCAGGATGGAAAACGATGAAAAGAGAGCCCATTATCCAGCTTCTTGCCTTTACGATCGTGAGATCTAACGTTGCAACCGACCACACAACACGTACGAACCATAGCTGAAGCTGTATGCTTTGTCTGGCCAAGTGTCATGGCGGAAGGGGGCGTGGCCCACCTCCAGTGACATCACGCTCCAAAGCCCTATAGGAAAAACCTTAAATTAAGACCAAGAACACTAGAGGTGAGACATGATCATTAATTAATATTAAAATTAATAAATGACAGATTTAGTGATATTTTCATAAACACCTCCTTTCCTTTTTTGTTTTCCATTTTCTTTAGTTCGTCTATAAGATTGCTAAACAAGGGGGAGGATGCATCCGGCCTCCTCGGCTGTAATTGGTCCAGCCCAGAGTCGATCATGACCAATTGGCCAATCCAACACCTTTCATTATATATACCCTTCCTAAAAAAAAAAAAAAAAAAAAATCCATCGGCCCATAAAAACAAAATCGCCAACGGCCAGTCCAGCTATGTTACCAGGCCTCTGGAGAACTTCAAGAAATGTTGAGGTCATTTAGCCATTTAAATCAGCTGTGCTGGATCAAAGATACATCTAAAACCTGCAGGACACCGGCCCTTGAGGCCAGGTTTCGGACCCCCTGGCATAGATCTTGGTTATGGAACTTCATTTATTTATTTATCTTCACACCAAATTATGGCTTTATAAGTTCTACTCTGAACTCTAGTAAATTTTATTTCACCATCAGTTATTTCATAATTTATGGACTTGAATCTTGCTTTAACTTTGGATTGAACTCCTTTATCTAAGACACAAAAAATGTTTACTGTGTAGACAGAGTTGGTTTTCAAACCTTTTTCCATCACTTGTCTGTTAGGCTCCTAATTACAGATTAAAAAGATGAGAAAAAGGCCAAACCTCCTCAACCTGGTGAAACCAAACTACGGACCAAGGACCAAGGTTTTCACTGTTAACCGTGCAAGTTTCAGTTACTGCATCAAAATCCCCAATGCACTAATCAATGGAGAATTTTGGATGGACCTTGAGGCGAACCAGACTGCATGAAATACGTTTATAGAGCAAAAGACACTGAAATGTTTTTTTGTTTTAAAGCAAAACTAAACTTTGTCATCTCTGCTATATACAGTACAGTATATAGAGATGAGACGACGAGGCTCCAGTTCCATTCAGTGCAAAAAGAACAACAATTAATATAGGAAGAGTAGGAATAAATATACACCATAAGACTAAGGTAAGGGGAGTAAATATACACTTTGAGGTAAAAAAGGTTAATTTCAGTCTAACTTTACAATTTAGAATTGTCATTTAAAGTGACCATGAAGTGGTTAAAAATGACCAACGTAGCAGCTTTACAGTTTACAGTATGAGTGATTTAAAGTGACCTTGAGTGAAATAAAGTCACCAACATAAGCACAATTGAGTGTAGGATTGTAGGACGGCTCTAATGGCTGTAAAGATAATATAAGATTTCTTTATTTTTCACATCAAAACATTTAATAAGACAAACTTTAAAGTTAATTAAATATAGCTAACAGTTAAACATTCGCTGGATTTAACAGCTGGAGCACAAGATAAAAATGCACTGAATGCAAACTAACATGTGGGCAAGGTTACATGAAACGAACTGAGCCTAAATTAGAAACCAAAACTAAAAGATTAAATCATTTGAATTAACTAAAAAAGAAAAAAAATCAGTCAGGAAATGAGTCTCTGTGCTGCCATATTTATCAAAATAAAATATCAAATGGCTTCAGGTTCAGGTTAGATTCAATTATTTGTAGGTACATTTGGTTTCCACTGAGCAACTCATCCATCTTAACATGAGAAACTTTCATTAATCTTTGGTTCTCTTCCACAGCATGTTTATGTCTCTTCTTCATCCCAGCTCCCTTCATAAAAGGGATCTTTTCCTTCCCACTGTGGCCAAAGCACTTGCTGAAAGGGAGTAAACTGATTGTTGGGACAAAGGCTTTTATTTCTGCGGGCCGCCACTGTAAATAAGTATTACACAGAAGTAAAGCCCAGGTCTAGCTCAAATTTAAAATAAACTGAACTGAAATAAATAAAAAAAAAAGATAAAATGATAATAAAAGAGAAGTTGTTGGGGTTTTTTTTTTAATGCAACTAACATGATGCCAACTGACTTGATCAGCCAGCATCATGGCTAATTATACTGGTCCTATTGTTGGGACCACAGCTCAGAACGCCAGGGCCTCTGCCACCTGGTCCAAAAAGCACTAAATCCATATGGCACCTCCTGTTGGTGGTGAATGTCTGTAGTTTTCAATGGTTGCCACTTATTAAATACAAAGTGTATCACTGCCAGTCCAAAAGTCATAGCTATGTCATAAGAACCAGGTGTGATATTAGCTGACACTCTTTACAGGGGTAAAGAGTCAGAACTATGTGGAGCCTGATCAGGTTTCTGATGCAGAAGAGGTTCTTTCTGTCTGTTCAGATTCGTTGTGATCCAATGGCAGCAATGATTTTAGTCCTGCATGATCATGCAGATGTTTGGTCAGAGCAGATAATGAAGTGAATGGTTTTGCACATTGGTCACACTGAAATAGTTTATTTGCAACGTGCGATCGTTTGTGTTTGGAGTATGAACTGAGATTCTTGAAGCTCTTGTCACACTGGTCACAGCTGAAGTTTCCTTCAATGTGTGTACGTTCATGATCATTACGAGTATTTGCACGTGAGAAGCTTCTGTCACAGTGTCTGCACTTGTATGGTTTCTCTCCTGTGTGGACTCGTTTATGAGCTTTAAGCTCACCTGCAGTGGTGAAGGATGACCCACACTGATCACAGAGGTTCGTTTTAACGCCACTGTGAATGAGTTCATGGCGCTTTAATTCGCCTGCTGTGGGGAAGCCTTTCCCACATTCTTTGCAGTACTTGAGTTTGTGTCCAGTGTGTCTACGTAGATGTATTTTTGGGCTCCTTCGCCAATTGAAAGTTTTTCCACAAATGTCACAACGAAACGCTTTCCCACCACCACAGTGATGACAGGGTTGAGAACTGGATCCATCTGTGTCGCTCTGCTTCTAAACAAAGACACAAACACAGTCAGAGTCAGGGAATTTCTTCAAAATTTTTTTCCTGAAGGTTGTTTGAAATAAAGAGAATCTCTGCCAATGTCCAGTTACATTTTACTATGTCAGTGATAACTAAAAAGTAAAATATAGTTATTGTAGGTCTACCAAAAAGAATACTACAATAACACTCATGTACTTTCAACTACTGCGTTCACAACGAATGCGTTAAACACGACCAGAGCTTCAGGTTAACATGTAAAGTCAATGGAGGAGCGCGATGACGCGCGACTGGGGGTCACGTGAAACTTCAGATTTGAGTCATGAAAACGCTTTTCTGCCTGATTCGCGCAAACAAGTAGCCTGACTGATGCGTTTGAAGCGCGAAGTAAAATATGCACTGCAGTTTGTGTGGTGCATTTTGTGCATTCCCGCTTATTGCGTCTACCGCTCGAGTTGGAAAAATCTCAACTCCAGTGTAGGGCTGCCACAAACGATTATTTTGATAGTCGACTAGTCACCGATTATTTTTGCGATTAGTCGACTAATCGGATCATGCATCCATTGGACGTAAAACGTACAGCTTATTGCACCAGCAGCATCTGCTCTTATATAACATTAGCTTACAGTTTTAAGTGTTTAGGGTATGTGCTAACTAAAAATAAAGACAAGATGATAGTTTATTAAATTTAATGAGATTTACAGATTGTTTCGGTAAAGTTTAATAAACTCCTTGCTATCTAAAATATAACAGGACACCGGAGTATATTCTCGAACATCTCACACTTCTGATAATCAGTTGTCTGCTTGACGTTTATTCAGCCGTGTATAAACTATAACTTTAATCTCAGCCAAACCGATTTACTCAGGAACAAATAAAATACTAAAAAAAAAAAGCCAAACAACAACATTTTTAAGTTATCTAAATGACTTATATATCATGTTTAACCTGAGTAGCGAAAGACGGTGGTGGGTTTGAAAACGATTTGCCGGGAGTCCGGTGTTCTGACGGGCTCTAGTGAGCCTTGAACCCCGGCTAGCTATCGAGCTAGTGGGTAACAGACGTCTCCGAAAACGTCGGAGCGCTTTTGAAAATATGTGGTGTCTTGATAAACTGAGCAGATATTTGAAGTTTACACAGTTACATTCTCGCCTGAAAATATGTTAAATGTTTATTTTATGACCCAGAAAGAATAATAAGAGTAATATTAAAACTAACTAGCTGCCGCCATTGTTGAAAACTGAGCAGGGCCGCGCTATGAATTCTGGGACACAGATTCTTTTTCTTCGGGGTTTAACGGCAGCTGGCATCCTTGTACATGCAGTGCTGCCATCTTCTGTTTCAGTCCGTTATTACACTCTTAAATCCTACTACTTATTCCTGCGTCTTTTGTGATCTTACAAAGCTTCAAACGACGCGTCGACTATTAAATCAGTCGTTGACGATTTTGATAGTCGACGTAATCGTGACTAGTCGACTAATCGTGGCAGCCCTACTCCAGTGTCAAGTCGCGCCGCGAAAACCAATCAGGAGCCTCCAGGGCAGAAACAATGTTCTTATTTTTCTCCTCCTTCTCCCTGAGGCTCTTCCACTTTAAGCTGGGTCCTTTTTATTCCTGTCTCTCTGTAAATAGTTATATTTTATATATTTATGTTTAATGTTTTTCAGTTTGAGCATCTTAATATTGTTTCAAATAAATTTTTCTAATGACTAATGTGTAAAGCGTCCTTTACGCCGCTGCTCTGCTCTCCACAGTGAATAGAGAAAGGAGACCCTCTCTTCAAACGGTAGATCGACAGCTGCAATCTTGCAAACATACTGTCTAGGACTACTTCCTCCCACATTTCCGCTTCACAGGCGTGAAAATTGCATATTTTAAAGCGTGACCAGTTCGCTTTGGACGTGCTTCGAGGTGCAAATGTGCACACGACCAGTGAGGGGCGTGAATGCACCGTTACTCTAAAATTGTCAGTTGAAATAACAAACTTAATGGGGGGTTTTTTGCAATATTAATCTAATCTTTTTACAATTATGTAGTAATTTAGTGTTACACTTTTATTTTCTTTATATTTCACCACTTTATCATCATCTGACAATGTCTTCCATTAGATTAGGTGGCACTCATGGGGATCTTTTTATGGTTGACATTTTTAGTTGACCTCGTAAAAAAGCTGAAGCAGAAAACTTGACTGGATCTCTGACAGTGGTTGAACTTCCCTCATAGTAAATCCCTCAGGTGAGTCAAAGATAACTAAAATGTGTTTTGAACGGAGACAGAAGAATTTGTGCCTCAAAAGTTTAGTTGTGGATAGTTTCAAAGGCCCACTTACCAGCTGTAATGGAAGTGTTATGAAAACATTAATGTTAATAACCAGCAGTGGCATCACAGGCAAACAGCCTACTTATGAGTAGACTATTTAGTTGTGGTTGTTTTTTAAGTCTTATATCTTTATAATGACACTACAATTCTTTTTATTCTATGTAGACCAGACAGAAAATGAGTAACTGTAAACTCACATACAGCCACATTTTTACAGAAATAATACTAAGTCTTTTAATACCATGAAAGTGCCATTAAATAATACAGTGACATAAAGGTTTATTTTTTGACCTAATCATGACAGAAACAAAACAAAAAATTATATTGAAATGTGATGAATCTCCTGTACATACAGCATAGTTGCTAATATTGAAACAAAATTTAATAAGCAGAATTGTTGAAACACTACAACTACAAGATAAAAAGTAAATACATACCTCACAGTAACTGCACTTGTAGAGTTTCTTCCTGGTGTGGATCTGTCGGTGCGCTTTGAGGGAACTTGGATCTTTAAAAGCCTTATCGCACACGTGACATTTATAAGGTCTCTCTCCAGTGTGAGTGAATTTGTGGATTTTTAAGTCTCTGTTTGTCATAAACACTTTTCCACACTGTTCACAGTAGTACACATCCTCTTTAGTGTGAATGCGTAGGTGTGCATTTCGGTGCCCTACTTGGCTGAAAGTTTTTCCACAAACCTCACAGCTGTATGCCTTAATTCCAGAGTGGGCAACTTGATGAGTCCATAAGCCGCTGCGGTGAGCAAAGACTTTACCACACTGATCACAGCTGTACTGTTTAACACCACTGTGGATACGTTTGTGCTCTTCCAACCCTTCTTTCCGAGAGAAACACTTCCCACACCGATTGCAAGTATGTTCTTTAACTCCACTATGGATGAGCTGGTGTCTTTTTAAGCTTCCAGGCTGTCTAAAAGATTTTCCACACAAGTCACAGCTAAATGGTCTCTCTCCAGTGTGAATGACTTGATGTTTTTTTAATGAGACCTTCCAGGTAAAACCCTTCCCACACTCGTCACAGCTGTATTTTTTCTCTCCCTTTCTTCTGTGAAGTTTGTCGGCCTCCTGAGAGCGCTGACTTCTTGTTCCATGTTGGTCCTGCAGTGACAGAGATACAAACAGAGGCAGTGAGTGAAATGCAGTCGTGGAACAAACTGAACCTTCAAACTTCCTCCATTAACACGAGCTTTAAACCTGATGTTGAATCATGGCAGTTGCCAAATACCTTGTGGATTATCCCAACCTTCTGGTGACAGGAGCATACTATACTATCAATTACTCTTTTTTTCTATAACTTAACCATTAGAATATTTGTAAATGGCTATACCTAGTGTTTAGATTGAGATATTAATTAAAACTATACCAGACCCCTTATGACAAAGAAGCAGCTAAAAGCAGTAAATATCATCTCTCTCATGTTTCTCATCCCCACCCAGAACAAGCAGCAATGAGTAGAGTGAAGCTGATTAGAGCAGGATTATCAAGATGCTACAAACTCAATCTCAACACCCAGAAAATTACCTGACACACTGACTGCCAGAGGGAGGGGAAAGAAGAAAATCAGAACAATACTGGACCATGCAAACGTATCCAGCTACTATTCTGTTTATTTTCTATACTTCTAGTCATATTTCATTGCTGATCAGCTGACAGCTGTTAAGGTGGCACTCCACTGTTTTAATCCTATTATATTGTCGAAATGGGAGCTTTAATGACTTCACAATATTTCTCATAAAGACCAGGGCTGCCACTCTAAGATGTTTGACAAGGTTTGTTCAGCTGCTAGTGAGGGGAGAGGCTGTTGTTAATGAGTATCTAATCCAATTGTCATTTTAAATATCTGATTATTAAGAATTTTACAAACCCTACTCAGTAGATACAATATCTATAGTAGGAAAAAAACAACAAAATAACAAGTAAACAAAAATACATACAAGTATAAAAATGCTGTACATACAATTTAGGTTGATATTGCTAAGAACATCTGGCAACTTAACCTGCTTAAATAAATTATATTAACTAAATTATTTTTTTGTAGATCAAATTATGTTTAAATGGGAAATTATTACATTTAAAATTTTGGAGTTTAATATGAATTTCAATTTTCTTAATCTGATATTTTAGTGTCCTGTTAATGTGTGATCTTCTTATTTCATCTATTAACTTGATTCTTGTTTGTATAGGTATGAATGTGTAGCCTGGGGCTAACACACAGCAGCCAATGTGGAACCAGCTCCCAGTTTAGATTTGGGAGCCAATGAAGTGCACCCAGTGTCAACAACAGAGAAACTGATATTTTTCTCACCTTTTCTGTGAAACTCATTGTTTCCTCTGTAGTGACTCAGCTGAGACCAAATAGCTGAAAATCTTTCTCTGCTGCTCCGTCAGACTCTCCTCCTGCTGATCAGCTGGGACAAAGAACAGATTTTTATTAGACAACGAAACGACTGAAAGGGACTACAAAGAGAGAGAATACTACACTGGCTTCCCTTCATTGACTCTCTGTTAAATCAAGAAGTGAATTTTAAATCTTCCTCCTCACATACAAGGTCTTGAATAATCCAGCCCCATCTTAATGACCTCAAAATACCATGCTTCCACTGCAGACCACTTTGCTATCAGACTGCAGGTCTACTTGTCGTTCTTATGATATTTGAAAATAGAATGGGAGGCAGAGACTTCAGCTTTCAACCTCCTGTTGCCCCTCTCTGCTGCAGAACTAGGTCCCAGTTTGGATATTGTAGGCAGATTCTACTTTTGAGATAAGCTTCACAACACTCATCTTTGATCAAGATGGATGTCAGTGCAAACTTTTTACATCACATTTAGCCTGAGATTGAATTTTGTGTTATTTCTATACAAAACCTAACACAAGTATTAAAAAAAAGTGCTTTTCATAGGTTTTTTTGAACCACAGAACTTTTTAGCCTGAAACACAGTTTTTTGCAAAGTCAAACTTTAGTGTATTCATTGTACGACAGGGCACAGACATTTTTCTTTCCTTCTCGGTTTTGTTACTTTAAAATGATGAAATGATGAACCAAAAGTGCATTTATGCCTGTATTTCCCGAATAAAAACTCGAATAACAAAAAACGTACTTAAAATTCTCCTGTTTAATAAAACTTATAGTTAATGTTGGATCAAGTGACCCTGAATGCTTCATTAGTTATGCTGCAACAGGCTCATGCTGCTAAGGCCTTCCCATGATGCAAAGAGCACGTCTTCACACACCTCTTTTTTTTAATCCACATGTGTTAATGTGTCACTGCTGCATTCTTTGTTATTATTAAACTCAGTGTGTCTTCTGTCCCATCTCACCCCTCCCATAGCACATTGGTGCATCTCCTTGAGCCCGACATGCACAAACACATGCACATGCTCAGTGGAGTTGCAGCTTCTATGTAAGGTTTTATCAATTGCTCCCTGGGGATAAATAAAGTCTTTCTGATTCTGATATAGCCTAAAAGACAGCATGTTTGCAAACATTAACCAGATTTGTATAGCTAGCTACATAGAAACAGTGAATATCAGCTTCCTCTGTTAAGCTGGGCTTTTACTCCAAGCTCTGTACATGCTCACAAAAACAGGCATGTCGGGCATCACGTGACTCTGTCTTTGCACAAAATGACCCCTATGAGTGCACAATACTCTAATAAGAGACCTTATCAGATGATGATACAATGCAGATGACAAGTCTGTAAAGAGAATCAAAGTGTAACAGTAAAATTGCTACATTGTTGCACATAACACGCTCTTCATTTGTAACCTCACAGCTGTCCAGTAGAGCTCTGAAACTTTAAAATGGACACATTTAAACATTTAATGTTATTTAGGCATCCTGCGACAAAATATGACCAATAATTTTAACACCTGCTGCTATCAATTAAAAACAATAATATTTGGGGTTTTAAAAATTTAGTAACTCCCCTGCAAACAACCTCCCTGGCTTTTGGAGTATAGATGGCCGAGTTTCCCAGTTGCAGCTTAAGCTTAATTCTCTCCTGGCCTCAACACACAGACCGCATGTCTTTCTTTTTGTCTCCTGCAGTTTGTGTTTTGTCCCGTGTTGTTGCTGGTATCTCTATGCTCCTCTTTTCTCTCCTCATCACTCTCACTGCTGTCTGCAGATCATTTTAGGAGTTCACTTCCTCTCATGTGTTCATCCACAGCAGCTGGACAATAAAGTTTATTGTGACCCTGATACTGCAGCAGATCGCTCTCATCCATTTCCTGTTATCACTTCAAATAGAAATGAGGCTGTAGAGGTTTGGTGCATGCAGAAAAACAGCTGCAGGGACAATGAAAAGACTTTTCTGCTCCAACTTTCTGCCAGCAAACGCGCAGTCAAACAATAAACTGCGAACAGACACCGAGGAGAGCAGCAGAAGACCTCATTCAGGAGCTAAACTCAACATGAACTGAACTCACAGTAAAGTTAGCTCGGTGCTTACCTTTAGATGAGCCCACAAACCGAGAGAAACTCCGTGATGAAGCTGGAACTCTTTCCAAACACAGGAAACCGATCAGGGAGCAGAGACCCACGTGGTTCACGAGGTTGTCAGGTACGATCGTAGCTACAGGTGACGCCACGCGCTGTTTTCTGAAACCGTTTGAAAGCATCGGGATGAGCGTTTTTTTACGGTCGCCATCTTGGTTGCGAGAAAACCCACGTAACTTTGGAAGCACGGATCCGGCTGTGAAACGGCTTGCTCATTGGCTAATAATTTGTGATTGACAGGCTCCTATCCAATGAGCATGCGGAGAATATAAAATCCGATTCTTCCTATTAAAATACGGTATGACCAAGAGGATCTCTCAGGGATGGAGAAGTGAACTTGATTGAACTGTGATTAGCAGAGCTGTAACAGCTTTGGTATCGATCTGATACTGAGTAACTACAGGGCGGGTATTCCTGATGCAATACTTATACCCAATAAACGCAGCTTATGCGGGCTCCATATTGTGTCATGATTTCTGAGATTAATCATCTTCAGTTTACAAATTATGAACACATATAAATGAGCACTACATCAGTTTAGCCTCTGTACAAAACCACAGTGGATTTCCAAGCAAGTACAGAGGTTTTACTTTAATTCAAACCAAGGGCGTAGATTTGGTTTTGGCATTGGTGGGGACGGATGATTCAACCACCGAACCCCGCCCTGTTTCTTTTTTTTTCCTTTTTGTCTTTGCTTCTTGATAAAAAGAGGAGAAATATACTTGCCTACATATGCTATTCTACATGCTTTTGAACCATTTAAAATGACAATTCTTAGTTTTATATGTGAATTATATAATGTTAAATTACTGTTAAACAAATGACTGACTAAGTATTTTAGACTTTAGTTTACTTCAGCCATATTCCATATATATCAGTTATTATACAAAAATAAAAATAGCTTCAAATACAGTCATGACAATAAAAGAATATGACTTTAAGCACTTAACAACATTACTTCAGTTACACTACATTAACACTGAATGACCTCGTAGTTTTGGTCCATAAAACTACTCGTCTAAGATTACCACAAAGTAAAAGATCTCTCAGCAAAATTATGCAACATTTTAGGCACTATTGCCCCGATCAAATCACACTATTGGGATTTCTTATTCTATACATGAACTACTGTTACAGCAACAGACATGGACTACTGGTGTCCCACACTACAACTCAATGTCCACTATGTGAAGGAGCCAAACACATGCCTTCTCCTCTCGTTAACTGAGATAAACTGCTGCCATATTTGTTTCACTACTGTCCAGTCTCTCCTGGTGGACATGGCATCGCGTTATTCATAGTTACATACAATTTTAGACTGATGTGGACCAAAGCCTAAAACGATGTGCTGGGAGTTTGCTGTTCTCCCAGGCTCAGATATTTAAAGTTTACACAGCTACATTCTCGCCTGAAAATATGTTAAGTTTATTTTGCGACCCAGAAAAAGTAATACTAAAACTAAGTAGCTGCAGTAGTAGCTAGTAGCCATTGTTGGAAACTGGAATTGGCTGGGCCAATCAGGGATATGGTTTTTCAATTTTGTTGTCTGGGTGGAAAAACGGGGGAAATTCGGGAGAATGGTGGCGTTCACGCGAGTACGTACTCACGTACTTGAGAATTGAGAAAGGGCCACGACAGAGTTATTCCATGTACTGTAGGAACACATTCAGCATTGTGCAGTCAATCCAGATCATTTCACATGAATGTGAGTGTGATCGTCAGAGCAGCACTGATCAGTGCCAGGTTATAATGTCCACAGTGTACACAAACACTACGTGTAGATGAAATGCTAATTAAAGAAGGACTGTACGATCTGATATCTCTGTGGACATTATACAAGCACCTCATGGCGCATGTTTTTGGATAGCTGGAAAAGTACCCGGGAAACAACCCTGAAATATAGGGAGAACACGCAAACTGCTCACAGGAAGAGGCTGAGGTTGCAAAAGCTTCTCCATTCCTCCTGTCAGGCCTGAACCACTATGCTGCCCATTTTCCAACCCTGCAAACAAACGAGCTCAAAGCCCGAAAGCTGAACTCTACAGCTTGTTGTGGTCCCCTGTGGCTTTAGGTGCTGACAAGCCTTCCATCTGTTCTCCAGCATTTTCATTTACAACCATAAAATATCTCCACATGTTGCTCCTCTTGCTCACTCTCTGCAGCCCAAATTGGTTTTTTGAGAACAGCTGAGTCACGTGACCGCACAGCAGCAAACCACAAAAACGTAGGAAAAAGGGGCGGAGCAAAGTGAATCTCCCGCATAAGAAAAGGTGTTTCCACACACAGAGCTGCTTTTTCATCCACTGAGAGTAAAGTCTTAACTTAACAGTAAACTTAGAGGAGAGAAACAAACTAAAGTATCGATCATAAATCACTACCAACGTTTGGATCGATATCTGCATCGATCTGCCCACCCTTGTCTCCTGGATCGTAGCTGAGATCAGCGTGAACCACGTGGGTCTCTGCTCCCTGATCTGTTTCCTGTGTTTGGAAAGAGTTCCAGCTTCATCGCGGAGTTTCTCTCGGTTTGTGGGCTCATCTAAAGGTAAGCACCGAGCTAACTTTACTGTGAGTTCAGTTCATGTTGAGTTTAGCTCCTGAATGAGGTCTTCTGCTGCTCTCCTCGGTGTCTGTTCACAGTTTATTGTCAACACGTTGAGAGAAGCGTGAGAGAGTGTTTGGAGAAAAACACCAACTAATCATTAGCTCAGCATGCTGGGAGAAGTTGGAGCAGAAAAGTCTTTTCATTGTCCCTGCAGCTGTTTTTCTGCCTGCACCAAACCTCTACAGCCTCATTTCTATTTGAAGTGATAACAGGAAATGGATGAGAGCGATCTGCTGCAGTATCAGGGTCACAATAAACTTTATTGTCCAGCTGCTGTGGATGAACACATGAGAGGAAGTGAACTTTTTTTTTTTTTTTTTTTTAATTAGCAAAAGAAAAACACTAACTAATCATTAGCTCAGCATGCTGGCAGAAAGTTGGAGCAGAAAATTCTTTTCACTGATAAAAGCTCATTGATCAATGACCATGAGTACCTTTCACGAAGAGTTTGGGAATGGCTGCAATCACATGGTCATGAGAATTTGCATATTAATGATCAAGGAACTGACCTCCCAGCCCATTGTTCCTTCGGTGGTGCTAGTTTCAGTCATTATGTAGGTGGGACTGGGGGGCTGAAGGTGTGGAAAGTGTGGGGTGGGGGAGTAACAGGTCTGTCCCTGTTTGTGGAAACCACAGGAGGAGCTGTTCAGGCTGTTGCTGGGTGTGAATTGTTGATGGAGTCTTTAAACTTGTAGTTGCTGTTTTCCAGACTGAAGCAGAGTCGTTAGCTGAAAACTGGTTTTAGAGGTTCATTCAGGACACCTTCTCAGGCTCTTACAGCCTTACCTGTATCATAACAAAGTGTATAAACCCCAATCCACCTTTAACATGGTCCTTCTCCCAAACCTTCAAATATGACTTTCTGGCCCTGTCATAGTAAAGGGCTGCTTAGAATATTAGAGCCAATGTCACAAAGTTCCTCCTGAAGTATAAGTGAGTGAGAGAGTTTCCTCACTTTGCAGCACAACACATCTCACAAGATTTCTACAAGCAATCAGAGTGAAATTTGTACTTTGTGTTGTCAGATGAACATATGAGACACTTTGACTCTTCAGTGCAGTGTGGAGCCTAACAAAGATCTGTTTTGTGTCCCAGCTGATCAGCAGGAGGAGAAGAGTCTGACGGAGCAGCAGAGGAACATTTTCAGCCATCTGGACTCAGCTGAGTCACTACAGAGGAAACAATGAGCTCAACACAGAAGGTGAGGAAAATATCACAGTTTCACCAAATAATCAGTCACGTCTAAAACTCTCATACTCCCAACCTGTTATATGACTGTGTTGTATTTTATTATATACTATGGATTTTTTTGCTCTATTGTGTTGACAAACATCAGGAAGTCACAAGCAAAGGGAGACCACACCATTGCTGATATTTTAAGAAAGAAGGTGTATTAACCAAGTTTATTAATTAATTAATTAATGTAGTTTAAAGCCATGTCAGAGGTTTTCATATATATATATATATATATATATATCTACTAGGGGTGCAACGATACACAAAATTCACGGTTCGGTTCGATACTTTGGTATCACGGTTTGATATTTTTTCGATACAAAAAAATTTCATGCTTTTTTAAGTTGTCATTTATTAAAATTATAAATATATATTTTAACTCAAAAGTACAGTTTTTAAATTTAATGTTGCTGAAACAACAAAGTAATAAAAAAATAAATCTATCTGATCGAGAAATCCCTCATCTTTGGAAAAGAGAGTTTATTACAGAGAAATGGCTCTTTCCAAAATAAAAGCTATACTATACGCTTCTTCTGGGGTATATTCTCAGCAGCATATTAAACATATCAGGTCCCCATAAGGAGAATCATGTGCTAACAGCTGTCTAAATGACTCGGGTAAAGTTTGTAGCATGCGTGCTTGTTGTTTTTGTCTGCTTCCACTTGTCTTTGCACTAGGATGATGTCGGAGTAAATGTGCAGTCATATTCATTGTGTTCCCACTAGTGCTGTCAGCGTTAATCTGAAATGACGTTAACGCCACAACACGGCAAATCTCCCTTAACGAGCTACCGCGGATCGACCCGTGCGTGGGGCTGGACAGCGTCAACACGTTAACGAGCTAACTGCTAACGCAGTAGTTCCCACCCATGTAATTGAGCATTGCGTGGCACATCCGATATACTGTTTTACTTTTGTACATGAGGCGCTTACCTTCAGGGTCATACTTCACATGAAGACCAAAATAGTTCCAAAGGCCAGATCTGAATGCGGGCGGGGGAGGTTCAATTTGCCATGTTGCAACGAGCTTAGCTTCTGTCTTGCTAGCTTGCGCTGCGCTCAGTGGATCTGAGCTCGACAGTGCAGCCTAGGCGGAGTAGTCGAACGCAGATCCACTGAGCTCTCAACACAGACAGCGTCGTCAGAAGAAAAGTTGATCAAATAAATTAAAAATGTTGTATTGTTCGATACACATGCGTACCGAACCGAAAGCACTGTATCGAACGGTTCAATATCGATACAAGTATTGTTGCACCCCTAATATATACACACACATATACATGGAGAAAGACGCAACCCATAACGGCAATGTATAATATCACACTCGGACTGCCCATAAATGGTTATTGGAGGGAGTTCAGTTTGTTCCACGACTGCATTTCACTCACTGCCTCTGTTTGTATCTCTGTCACTGCAGGACCAACATGGAACGAGAAGTCAGCGCTCTCAGGAGGCCGACAAACCTCACAGAAGAAAGGGAGAGAAAAAATACAGCTGTGACGATTGTGGGAAGGATTTTATTTCGAAGGCTCATCTAGAAATCCATCAGGTCATCCACACTGGAGAAAGACCTTTTAGCTGTGACTTGTGTGGAAAGTCTTTTTCTTCGAGGGGTTCCCTAAAAGCACACAAACTAATCCACAGTGGAGTTAAAGCGTACAGCTGTGATCAGTGTGGCAAAACTTTTACTCACAGTCCCAACTTAAAAAGTCATCTACTTACCCACTCTGAAATTAAGGCATACAGCTGTGACATTTGTGGGAAGACTTTCAGACATATAGGGAGCCGAAATGCACACCTACTCATTCACACCGGACATGATGTGCACTGCTGTAATCAGTGTGGTAAAGTGTGTTTAACAGGAAAAGCCTTAAAACAGCACATGTTTATTCACTCTGATGAGAGACCTTATATATGTGACCTCTGTGAGAAGACTTTTAAATCTATGCATTACTTGAGGCTACACCAACAGATCCACACCAGAAAGAGACTGTACAAGTGCAGTTACTGTGAGGTATGTATTTATATTTGTATCTTGTCATTTTAGCCTGACTGTCTGAAACCACCCTGCTCATTAAATTGTGTTAGCATGTTAGCAATTCTACTGAATGGAAAGATGGCACAGAATGATTAAGATTTTCATTTCAGTTATAATTTTTGTGTACATGATCATGAAAAACTAAAAGTGCTGAAAATGATATGATGGTGTTGTTTAATATTCAGGCAGTTTCATGGAATATGATATTGTTATTATTTCTGCATAAATGGCTGTTTGTTTACAGCGGCTCATTCCTCTGTCAGGGTTACATGGAATACAATACAACATAAATTAAAATAAGTACAAAACCAAACCATTCAGTAATCTTCTCTTATGGTTAACAAAGTTGTATCGTTACTTAATTGTATTGTAGTATTGTAGCAGTAGTATCATTGTCTCCTAATAGCGTTCATACTTTTAGACACACGTGTTAAAATACTCATTTAATTTTGTACCTGCAGTGTCATGAGGTAGTATCATCTTTTCCGCAATATAAGGCACTTAAAATCCTTTAATTTTCTCAAAAATTGTCAGTGCACCTTACAATCCAGTGTGCCTTATGTATGAATTTTGGTTGTGCTTACTGACCTTTATGATGTTGTAAAAATGTTTTAGCATGACTTTGGTAAGCTACGGTAGATTTACGGCTACCATAGTCCGGAGCCTCACAGAGCAATTAGAGTCCAAAAGTCCGTCCGCTTCACGTTCCATAGTCAAACGAACACTGCGGCACACTGAGAGTTAAAAACTGTCTAAATTCTTTTATCTTTAATAAAATGATCAGCGTTGCTGCTTTACCAGGTGTAACATTTACACTTAACATCCAGGCATCTATGAAAACAGAATTTTTAAATTTAATGGAGTTAGCATAAAGTTAGTGGAAGTTAGCTCGCTAGTTTCGCTAGTTACCTAAACATAATATAGCATGGTCTGACTGAGAGATTTCTGAAAAAAATAAATGAAGACAGAAAACTACAGAGCAGTGACGCTTGTCGGGTTATTGAAGTTGGGCTAGCTGGTATATGCAATCGCAGGCAACACAGCTATATTAGCATAACATAAAGCATAACACAGTGAAGCTGGAGGACAAACGCTAACTTTTTGAGTTGAATAAAGTTTGATTCATCTGTCACTGCTTAATGCGCCTTATAATCCGGTGCACCTTATGATCAGAAAAATGTGGTAGTGTTTTTCTTGTGTTCCAATCAGCTGTGTTATAACTGCACAGTTACAGTGTTATTAATGCAGTATTAAATTAGTAATATTGCAGTGTTACATTAGTAGTTAGCACTGTGTTGGTAGCCTATTAGTATTACAGTGATATTCTACTAATATTATAGTATTATTCACATTATTACCATGTACTTTAGTGTAACACAGATATTACTGTAACAATGAGTATTACTGTAGTATTATGGTGGTAGTATTGTAGTTATTACAGCCCAGTAAATTTGTTGTTTTTAACTGAAACGGTAAAATGTAATCTGAAGTTGACAGAGTTGCTTTTTATTTCAGGCGACGTTCAGGATAAAAATGTTGAAGGACTGACTTACACTGTCTTTGTTTAGAAGCAGAGCAACACAGATGGATCCAGTTCTCAACCCTGTCATCACTGTGGGAAAGCGTTTCGTTGTGACATTTGTGGAAAAACATTCAGTCGACAAGACTACCTCAAAGTACATCAACGTATACACACTGGAGACAAAATTAAGTGCTGCAGAGAATGTGGTAGAGGATTCCCCACATCACGTGACTTAGAACGACATGAACTCATTCACAGTGGGGTTAAAATGCACGTCTGTGACCAGTGTGGGTCATCCTTCACCCTTGCAAGTGGCCTTAAAACACACAAACGTGTCCACACAGGAGAGAGACCATACAAGTGCAGACACTGTGACAAAAGCTTCTCACAAACAGGTAGTCGTAACAAGCATGAACGCACACACATGGAAGAGAACTTCAGCTGTGACCAGTGTGATTAAAAGCTTCAGAAATCTCAGTTCATACTCCAAACACAAACGATCCCACGCTGCAAATAAACTGTTTCACTGTTACCAATGTGCCCAAACATTCACTTCATTGTCTGCTCTGTGCAAACATCAGCGTGATCACTCAGGGCTGAAATCACTCCCATCACTGGATCACAGTGAATCTGCAGAGACAGAAAGATCCTCTTCTGGTTTCAGGGTCAGACTCAAAACCCTTGAGATCAGGCTCCACAGAGTTCAGCTGGAATCTCCTGTAAAGATCTGATGAGGCAGCTATGAATAAAAATGTGCCTCTCGTTACATTTTAAGCTTTCTAAACTGTTCTACTGTAGTGTTCGTGTTGAGTGGTTAGCTTTGTTCCAGCAGTTGGATGAAGAAATTTCTTTCCTGTTATGTTTTTATTTAATGCATTTTGATCCACGTTTTCTGCAGAGGTTTATTTTTTTTCAGGTTGTTTTTATGAAATCCTGCAACAGTTAAATACAATTTAAAAATTTTAAATAAAGAAATCATTTAATGACAGAGTTTGAGCAATGATGTCATTTCCTGTATTTCAGAGCAAAAACTGAAGTTACGAATGGAAACATCTTCATAGTCAGAGTCAAATTAACTGTTTTCAGTGACACAGATGGACGTTTATCAGAGGACGAGACTTGGCTGTTCTCACAGGGTTCCTGCAGCTTATTGCAAACTCTGACCTAAAATTCATGAAAAATAAGATCTTTATTTTTTTTTTTTAATATTTGATGAAACTTTCTGTAGCTATTAAAACATCTGATTTTGTGTTTATCAGCATTTCCATAGTTGGCACTGCCTCTCTTCAGAAGTTGTTGATGTATATTGACATGACAGCATCACACAGTTGCTGCAGATTTTTCAGCTGGACATCCATGATGTGAATCTATATAGAAACTGAACATTTAACACTTTTCTGAAAACTCTCTCTCTGATCAAACTGACCGGGATGACCTCAAACTTTCTGCTGCTGATTGTACTTGGCTCTAAAATCCATAGAAATATGGTATCCAACCAGATACTTGCTCCAGATGGCATTACCTTTGCCTCCAGTAACACTGTTAGAATCTTGGAGTCATTTTTGTCCAGGACATCAAACAAATATGTAGGGCTGCTCATATGCGCAACATCTCTAAAATGCGAAATATTCTGACTCACAGTGACACTGAAAAATTAGTTCATGCATTTGTTGGATCTCGGCTGGACTACTGTTATTCATTGTTGAGGAGTAGTAGGTGAGGGTTAGCTCATTTAGGTTTAGCACCTAACAAGATGTTGTAACGGTCAGTAATAACAAACAAATTGCCATGAGACCAAATATATACACACAGAAGCAGCTCAACTTATATAAACTGATAATATCTGTGGAATTAAACCCACACATCCATCTAAATATATCCATGACCTAATATATGATAACTCAAATTAAGCACAGTGGTAATGCAGTACTATAAGCAGAATAATTTACTCTAACTCTGCCCCCTTTTGTTTTACAAGAAAAATGTTATGTCCACACGTAAAATACCCTATACAGGTATTTTTGAAAATGCAGCTGTTTCTATGCGTTTGGGCCTTTTGTCCACGCATAAACGGCGTTTTGTATCACCGAAAACAGATTTTTTTTTTTTTTTTTTACACACAGTTACTGTCCCTCCATATAGAAAGGCAGAGGCGTCACGGTGTAATTATTTTATGTGTAGTTGTTTTTTTCCTGTGTAATAATATTTAACATTGCTATCAATACATTTCTCAAAAATGCCTCTCTGTGCAAAATGGGTTCAAAAACATAAACAACTGTCGGATACTGTTTGTCCCAGGGGAACAAATCGTGGCAGGATCAGCCTGGTATTATTCCACTGTAACATTACTGTATAAAGAGCTAACATTTCCAAAATGTCAGGAGTAGTTAGTCATTACAAGAAGTGTTTGTGAACTAAAAATCAAGTATGTAGGATACTGTTTGTCTTTAATTTGGAGAGCCCAGCTCTGCTCCCAACGAAGGGAAAACCAATTCTGCAGGGAGACCTACCTCGGCACTTGTGCAGGTGAAACCAAAGGGAAGATATGCTTCACCATATTTTCTAGTCTTTGTCTTAGAATGAAGTTGGTTTGGAAACATATTCAGCGATGCTTCATCTCCTGCTTTGCATTTGTGTGGGAGCCCCGTCAAAAACCTGTCCATTATCCTAGCAGTGTCCAAGTGTTTTTTTTTTCCTTTTATTCTCACAAGAAGATAAATATTCTCCCCTACCCCACCCATTCCAACATCTTCAGCCCCATTAGTCCCACCACCTCCACCATTCAAAATAGCTTGGACCTGATCACCACTTCACAAGCGTCTCCACCCCCCATGATGCCTCCATACTGGAGAGTGGAGATACAAACAGACTCTTTAACATACAGAACCCAACAAAGCAGCTGAACCAGACTCAGTGTCTCCATCATAAACCATACAGTGGATCACAATATGAAGCAGTTTAAGATGACTGTTGCTGTGAACTATAGAAAGAAAACTTCACAGAACATCTGAATTCACTCGATGCTAAACATTCATTTCATAGAATGAAGAATTGTAATTATACTCAGATCTACCTGTGCTTTAATGATGGGGCCTTTAAACTCACACATTCAACAGTTTTAACCAGCTTTCCTTCCTGCCTTTGACTGCAGCTGTGTTTGACACAGGAAGACATTATTACATTCTTCAATATTATACTTTACTTCCTGTGCATCACTTTACAGCAGCCAGACTCATTAAAATGAGACTTTGTAGGAGTTCACTTCCTCTCATGTGTTCATCCACAGCAGCTGGACAATAAAGATTATTGTGACCCTGATACTGCAGCAGATCGCTCTCATCCATTTCCTGTTATCACTTCAAATAGAAATGAGGCTGTAGAGGTTTGGTGCAGGCAGAAAAACAGCTGCAGGGACAATGAAAAGACTTTTCTGCTCCAACTTCTCCCAGCATGCTGAGCTAATGATTAGTTGGTGTTTTTCTCCAAACACTCTCTCACTCTTCTCTCAACGTGTTCACAATAAACTGTGAACAGATACCGAGGAGAGCAGCAGAAGACCTCATTCAGGAGCTAAACTCAACATGAACTGAACTCACAGTAAAGTTAGCTCGGTGCTTACCTTTAGATGAGCCCACAAACCGAGAGAAACTCCGCGATGAAGCTGGAACTCTTTCCAAACACAGGAAACAGATCAGGGAGCAGAGACCCACGTGGTTCACGCTGATCTCAGCTACGATCCAGGAGACAAGGATGGGCAGATCGATGCAGATATCGTCCAGATGTTGTTAGTGGTTTATGATCGATACTTTTTTTGTTTCTCTCCTCTGAGTTCACTATTTTACTCGCAGCTCTGTCTGTGCGAACACTTCTTCTTTTGTGGCAGACGGCAGAATCTGAAGAGACAGAAAGATCCTCTTGTGATTTCAGGGTCAGACTTAAATGTATTACATTAACTTTAATGTATTTTGATCCATGTGTTCTGCAGTTTTTTTGTTGGGTTTTTTTTTGTTTGTTTGTTTTTTTGTCAGGTTGTTTGTGCTATGAAATCCTGCAACAGTTAAACCAAAATGTTAAATGTTAAAAAAATAAAGAGTTTGATCCATGATGTCATTTCCTGTATATCAATCCAAAAACTGACGTGACAAATGTTCTCAGTGACACAGATGGAGGTTTATCAGAGGAGACTTGGCTGTTCTTACACTGAACAGGGTTCCTGCAGCTTACTGAAAATTCTGACCTGAAATTTATGAAAAAAATAAGATCTTTAAAATCTTTTATATTTTAACAAAGTTGCTGTAGGTACTAAAAATTCTGATTTGTGTTTGGGATATAAAAAGATTAATTTTGGAAAATGATCTTTTAAAGTTGTGGTTTGATTTGCTCAGTTTATCAGAGTTTCCTTTGTTGGCACTGCCTCTCTTCAGAAGTTGTTGGTCTATGTTGACATGACAGCAGATTTTTCGTCTGGACGTCCATGATGTGAATCTTATTTCACCACATCCCAAAGGTGCTCTATTGGACTGAGACTCAGGTAGGCTGTGGTCTGTAAATGATGTCAGTTGGTACTAAGGGACCCAAATTGTGCCAACCAAATATCTCCACGCTATTTTTTTTTTTTTTTTTGATTGATTGATTGATTTTATTGATTAGCATTTAAGTATCTCAGTGAATACAGAATACAAAATAAAGATTACCACAAAGCAAAAAATCATGAGACAAGGCTAATCAAAAGGTATTGGCTGAAGCATTTGCTTATTATGCCAACCCTTTTAACAAAAATCTTTGCATGCAGCTCCTGTACACAGGGCTGAAGCAAAGAATAAAACAAAGCAAAGCAAAAACAAACAAACAAACAAACAAATAAACTTTCCACCTTAGATAATTACATCAAAGCAAAACAATCAAGAGTTTCAGAATTATTATTTTTGCTCTTTTCATTCTTGATTAATATATTTTTCTAATACTCTATTTTTAAACATGTTTTTAAACAAGGAAAATGAACTACACCTTTTTAAATCACTGTCATAACTATTCCACAGGTTAACTCCTCTAACAGAAACACATCTCTGCTTTATGTTTGTCCTTATCTTGTTTTTTTAAGACATCTGTTCCCCTTACGTCATATTGACTCTCTCTGACTTTAAACAGCTTCTGAATACTGCGGCAAAGCAAGTTATTTTGTGCTTTATACATTATCTGTGCCATTTTATATTCGACTAAATCATAAAATTTTAGGGTATTCAGATTAATAAACAAAATGTTAGTTGGTTCTATATAGTTTGATTGATTTATAATTCTTATAGCTCTTTTTGTAACTTGAAAATAGGAAGAGTATTTGTTTTATATGCATTACCCCATATCTCCAGACAATAAGTCATATATGGAAGCAACAGAGAACAATAAAGTGTGTATAATGATTTTTGTTCAGGACATGCTTTGTTTTGTAGAGAATAGCAATGGTTTTGACATTTTTGTTGTCACATGATTTATATGAGACTTCCAGCTCAGCTTATCATCAATTATCACTCCAAGAAATTTATTTTCATACACTCTTTCAATTTCAATTCCATTAACCCTGATTTTAGATACATTTTCATTTGTCTAGTGCCAAAAATAATCAATTTTGTTTTCTTTATATTTAACGATAACTTATTTACATCAAACCAGTTTTTAATATATTTAACTCCTTTTCCGCTGTAGTCAGAAGCTGTTCTAGGTCTTTACCTGAGCAATACAGAGTGGTATCATCAGCAAACAATACACAATACAGGTAACTTTTCATCCACTTATATGCTATCCTCTTATGCCATATCTCTCTAGTTTATTCATTAATATAGAATGGTCAATTGTATCAAACGCCTTTTGTAAGTCTATAAAACACCAACAGTATATTCCTTATTATCTATAGCATTAGATATCCCTTCTACAAGTTCCATCACTGCCATCGAAGTGGACCTTTTCATTCTAAAGCCATATTGGTTATCACTTAGGAGATTATGCTTCTCTATATATTTATCAAGTCTATTAACAAATAACTTTTCTAAAATTTTTGAGAACTGTGGGAGTAGTGATATTGGCCTGTAATTGGTAAACTGACATCTCTCTCCGTTTTTATGGATTGGAATAACTTTTGCTATTTTCATTTGTGAGGAAATACACCAGTTCGAAAGGACAGATTACAAATGTATGCTAAAGGTTGCACTATATATTCTATAATACTCTTAACTAATTTCATGTCAATACCAAAACAGTCGGTGGACTTTTTATTTTTAAATGTCTTCACAATGTTAATTATTTCTCTATGAGTTACAGCACCAATAAACATGGAGGACACATTCTGAGTAATATGTTTATTTAGGTCATTATTATTTCTTGACTCTGGAATTTCTTTTGCTAAATTAAAGCCAACATTTACAAAGAAATCATTAAATTCATTTACAATGTCTTTAGTTTTATCAAGCACAATATCTTTATCTTTTTAAAATAGTCTGGATAATTCTTATTTTTGAGCCCTTTTGATTATGCTATTTAATATCCTCCATGTTTCTTGTGTGTTACTTCTATTTTGCTCCAATAATGTGTGGTAATATTCTTTCTTACTTGTTCTTATAATATTTACTAATCTATTTTTATATAACTTGTACTTTATTTCAGCATCTTTTGTCCTCTGTTTTATGAATCTCTTATATAGATTATTTTTCATTTTACATGCATCTTCTATCCCCTTTGTGATCCATGGCTTATTTGATCTGTGATGCTTTCTAGTGATTTTCATTAAAGGACAATGTTTTTCATATAGTGAAATTACAGTTGATAGGAATGCATCATATGCACTATTTGAATCTTCATTTGCAAAAACCTCATTCCAATTGTGTTCCTTTAAGTCCACCTGGAGGGCAGCAATGGCTCTTGTTGTTCTATGTCGTATCATATCAAATGTTTGATTCTTTTTTTTAGTTTTAATCCCAAAATAATTTTGAAAAATTGCAAAAACAGGAAGATGATCGCTTATATCAGTTATAAGAAGTCCACCTACTATTTCATGGTCAATTTTATTTGTGAATATATTATCTATCAATGTAGCTGTATCAGTTGTTATTCTACTTGGTTTTATAATTACAGGAAAAGGCAGTTACTATACATTGTACTGATGAAATCTGTTGTTTTCTGATGTCCGTTTGGGTTTAGCAAATCTATATTAAAATCACCACAAATTATTTGCACTTTTTTATCATTTAGGTTGCTAAACATAGCAGCAAGTTTTTCATTGAATGTGTCAAGGCATGATCCTGGTGTCCTATAGATGCAACTTATAATTATATTGCTAGCTTTTTCAACATGGATTTCAATAGTAACACATTCCATTACGTCATCTATGATGCTTGACATACATTCAATCAGACTACATTTCAAAACTTTATCTACATATAAAGCAACACCACCTCCTTTTTTATTCACCCTGTTCATTGTAAATAATTCGTATCCTTCCAGTCCCATTTCACTAACTTTCTCATTATCGAGCCATGTTTCTGATATTGCAATTATATTAAACTTTTTTAACTTACTTAAACATTCTGTAATTTTAGAAAAATTTTTATACAGGCTTCTACTATTGAAATGTATGACCGACAATGCATTTGCCATTTTAATATTCATATTAAATTGGTCATCTGTATAGTACTCACAAGTACTATTATTGTTATTGTAGAAGTGATTATCTGGGTCAATGTTAGTTTCAGGGTCATGCATGTTGTGCTCTGCATAGTTAAACGTTTTGAAGTTCATCTTCTCAGCGTGTGTGGCAAAATAGCCTCCTTGACAGTCCTTCTCATAATCAAAGTCTTCCTCTTCAATATCTCTGAATGGAAACCTATAATCTGTGTCCAAACTTGTCATTTATGTGTTTTTGTTGTTGTTTTTTCCATTGTTTTTTGAGCCATAAGGCCAGAAACACTTTCCATACCCATTGTTCATTATCCAGTCGTCACTTTTCCAATAGATTCCATAGCAGATTCCTGATTATTTATATTGCTCTAAGTCTTTTAGTTCTCTTATCATCACAACTTTCGCTTCGTCTGGATTGCCATTTAGTCTTATCATTACTTTGCAGTTCCTCGTCCATGTCGCTTGTATCTTATTTTGTTTTCTCAGGCTGCGTGCCTGTCTTGCAATTTCTGCAGTCTTTTTCGTTAAATGTTCATTTAAATACACACCGGTCCCTTTTAGTTTCTTTCCCTGTTTCAGTAACTCAATCTTTGTTTTGCGACTCACAAACCGAAGAATAATTGCTGGCTTTGTTTTACTGTCTTTTCTGGGGAGCGTGTGGCATGCTGCGATATGATGGCTCTGAATACTTACATTCTTCGTTTGAAGGAATTTTATCACTTGCTGTTCAAGCGTTTGCAGCTCCTCTACCGGGGCATCTTCACCGTCTTTACCTCCGCCAGCTGTTACTCTGGCGTAGGTTCGGTGTTGCGTCTCCAGTCCACTTATGACTAAGTCATCCATTCTTGTGTACTGTTCAAGGTCCTCGAGTCGCTGCTCCAAGTCGTCTATTTTCTTGTCCTTCTCCTTTATCAAGTTTTTTAGTTGTTTTATTTCATCCATTAGGTCATGTAGCATACCTTGTTGTTTAGCCACTTTGCTCAGTTCATCAGACATGAAATTAAGCGATTTCCTAATCTCCTCCAACTCCTCTTCAACTCCTGGGTTTGCTTTTTTAGGCGGCATTTTGAAAATGGTGAGATTGGTATTACCTTGTGATGGCCCGTTGAAGTCACTGTCGATTTACTTGTTGGTGCCTTGCTAGAGGAGCCTGGGCCCAGCGGTTGCTGGAGGATCCCGGGCCTGGTGGAGCAGGAGGATCCTGGGCCTAGCAGCTGCTGGAGGATCCTGGGCCTGGTGGCTGCTGGAGGATCCTGGGCCTGGTGGCTGCTGGAGGATCCTGGGCCTGGTGGCTGCTGGTGGATCCTGAGCCTAGTGGCTGCTGGAGGATCCTGGGCCTAGTGGCTGCTGGAGGATCCTGGGCCTGGTGGCTGCTGGAGGATCCTGGGCCTGGTGGAGCAGGAGGGCCCTGGGCCTAGCAGCTGCTGGAGGATCCTGGGCCTAGTGGCTGCTGGAGGATCCTGGGCCTGGTGGCTGCTGGTGGATCCTGGGCCTGGTGGAGCAGGAGGGTCCCGGGCCTAGTGGCTGCTGGCGGATCCCAGGCCTGGTGGCTGCTGGTGGATCCTGGGCCTGGTGGCTGCTGGTGGATCCCGGGCCTGGTGGCTGCTGGTGGATCCTGGGCCTGGTGGAGCAGGAGGGTCCTGGGCCTAGCAGCTGCTGGAGGATTACCTATAGAGCTGAAAAACTGGAGTTGCACAACTGTTATATAGGCCCATGATTACACCAGCAGCAGGATGGATCCATGCTTTATGTTGTTTAAGACAAATTCTGCCCCTAAAATCTGAATGTTGCAGAGATTGAAAAATGTTGCCTGGACTGATGGGTCTCAATCTTTTCTTGTCCACTTTTGTTGATCTCCAATGTAAAGTAACCTACCCATCACGTTAATCACACTCTAGAACTTGTTTTAAATTATGGCATAGAAACTAAACATTTAACACTGTTTTTTGTAAACTCTCTCTTGCCCGATCACTTGATTATAACATTTAAATTTACAGTAATGGAATGAAGCCAGATAACACACATATAAAGACCTGGGTGACCTCTAACTTTATGCTGCTGATTATACTTGGCCTACAATACCTAGAAATATGGTATCTAACCAGATACTTGCTCTGGTTGGCATTACCTTGGCCTCCAGTAACACCTTGAAGTAATATTTGACCAGGATAGTAAACAAATATTTAGGGCTGTGTAATGGACTGTGTTGAAAAAGGAGGAGGAGTCACAAGAATTATTAGAAAAACAGGGTTTTCATTCATTTAACCCAAAAATTATATTTACAAAAGTAATTGATGTTGAGCTCATTAAAAAGGTCAAAGAAACAAAACTGAACTCAGGCAAAGAACTGCAAACTTAACAAACCAAATGACTGCACAAAGAAATATAACCGACCTAAACAAACATAACAGTACTAAAACAAGAAATGGCACAGAAGGTTATATATAAAGTCTGATCAGATCACTATGACACACGAGGAGTAACTAAACAAAACACAGTTGTAAACAACAAACAATACAGTATAGTCTGGTTTGTTAATAAACTAAACACCAAAAAAGGAATTCAAAACTACTAAACCCTAAACTCAAACATTAAGTACAAATACTTTGTTTTCAATTAAAGAAAACACCCTTCACCAGGAAGTGGTGGTACAGTCCAATTATCGCTCTTTGTATTTAAGGGCTTTAAACCCAGGCCACCACCTTTTGTCTGGCAACTCCCCAGATCATGGCAGCTAAGAAGTAAAAGAAACAAATGTTAGTCAAAAATCCAACTAAGTAATGAAATGGTATAAATTCATAAGTAAACTAAATGTGTGTGCTTACAAATAGAACTAAAGTATCCAAACCAATCGGTAGTGATGGCCAAATGAAGCTTTCTGAAGCTTGTATTGAAAAACGGTTCATTACTCGAAGCTTTTCAACACAGTCCTCTCTGGTGACATCTGGTGGCCAAAAATATGAAGACCAGCTTGAATCCACACAATAAAACTAACTGCTTCATTATGATTGCCCACTCTACAGAGTGGAATTCTGTCTGATATCGGGCCGTCGTTGTGTTGCTTTGAACGTGTATTTTGAGGGGGTTAAAAAAATGTGGGTTTTTTTGTGTAATAAATCATTTTGACCAGTAAACTCTCCTTGTTTAAACATGCACCTTGGTGTGTTCTTTCTTTGCTTGTGACTTCTTGATGTTGGTAAACACAATAATTGGAAAACACCATGTTACATATAATATACATATAATAATGTACAACACATTATGGAGTAGGCTTCTGCTGTGAGGTCCTGCTTCCATTATATATGCAATTAATCGCTAGACGGGTGTATTTATCAATAATATTATATTGGGGAAATTTTTCTATACTTATTTTTGACCTGGGGGGAGACTGGATTAAGAACTGGAAAGGGAAAATGCTCATGAACTTACAAATTAAAAACATGATGCATTTAAGAAGAGAATTTGTTTCACTGTGCGATGGCCGAACCTGTTCCTTTTCGTGGAGATAATTTCTCCTGCATTAAGGAAAATCCCTTCACATGGCACAGAAGAGGCTGGAGTGCAGAGAAACTGGTAGAGATGCAGTTATTCACCTACCCGGGCCCCACAAACTATCAGCTAAAGAGAATAAATACATTAAAATGCTGCACATTTGGCAGACTAACATTTTAAGATTAACTAAACAATAAAATATATATTTTTATAACATTAAATGTAAAGAGTCAAACAGAAGGTTTGAAGTTATTTAATGGTATTTATATTTTGAAAAGCAGATTTTTGACATTTTGAGTTTTTCCCGTTTCCAGATAAAATAAACACGCACAAAACAAAAGCAAACAGCCAGAACACAAAGCTGGAAAACCCACCAAGTTGACCAAAATCTACTCAAAATACTCCCACACAACAGAACCTCCTCTCCTCGGTCCACTACCTCCATGATCCAATCTGGAGCCACTAACCCTAAGGGTACGTACATCTTTCACCATCTTACAATGCTGGCATTCCCCAACTCTCTGTGAATGGTACTCGTGGAATTTGATCAGTGGCTGTTGATCAATGGTCATCATTTGCATATCAATGATGAAGAAACTGACCTTACAGCCCATTGTTCATTCAGTGGGCTGTTTTCCGTCATTGTGCAAATGTACTGTTTACTAGGTTTGGGAAACCTGCAGTCAACTGAGATTGAAGAAGTCACTTGGAACACTGAAAACACCACGTCCAGATGAACAGAATCAATTATTTTGGTACAAACAATTCACCACAAAAAAGACTCAATATTCAGAAATGCTTTAAACTGTGCAGTAAATATGTGCAACAAACATAAAACAATGTAACTTAAAACATACTGCAAAACAGTGCTGGCTCTCATTTCAGTGGGAGAAATTTTCATGGACATGTGCAACTAGAATTTTACTTTGGAGGAAATGGGGTCAATGCAATTCTTAAGCATGTGTGCAAATGTCCGATGGATGGATGGAACTTTATTAATCCCTCGGGTCGGTTCCTCCGGGAAATTCAGTTTCCAGTAGCACAGCACCGACAGAAGTTGCATGTTACAGATATGATAAGGGAAATGAGAGTAAGGATATAAGCACACAGCCCCACTCCACTGACGACTTGCTGTTGGCCAACACCCTCAACAACTTTTACTGCTGGTTTGATGATCCATCAACCAGCCTTGACACCTCCACCTTCCCCAACAATAGAGACACTTTGGTCCATCATCCCCCCACCTCCCCACACCCACCAGCACAGAGCCATCACCACCATCAAAGACTTCACCCACAGGAGCTCCCTCCTCACTCCACAGCTATGAGGATTTCACACCACCATCTTCCACTACAACCCTTCATATTCATGAAGCAGATGTGAGGAAGCAGTTTAACCCTTTAGACCTACCACAGAACCAAGTCTGCCTGAGTTTATCTTTATATTTTTACATGTTGTGCTGCCATTTTTGGGAGTATTTCAATTTGCTATACATCAATACAACCATTATATCCCAAATTTTAATCATATGTATGCATTAAGTCAACAGTAACTACATCAATTCCAAAAGTGGTATTTTTACACAAATTTCTAGTTAAAGAAATTTCAGAGGTTCATCCCTCAAAATTGTAAAAGTAAAAATGTTGCATAAAACAGTTTCCAACCAGACAAAATTAATTTTGAGTGTCTTCATAGTTTCATTTTTGAGATACACCAATTTGTATATACTGCAGCCACCAACTTTGTAATTCTCATTTACATGACTTATTTAAACATTCTCCCCTTGAATGCAAAATTCTTAAAAACATCTTTGATCCTTTACGAGTAAATAAATCTGAAAGCTGTTTCATCCTAAAAGAGTACAACAATGTGTAGTTTATGATGTTCTAAAGGTTTCAGCATCTTTTTGAATTTGTCACATCTGGAAAGGTATGAGTGAGCTTTCGTATCGTACTGTGAGTGATGCTCGTCAGCACACAAACCCAGAGTTTCTCTACAGCAGGGATGTCAAACTCTATTGCACACGGGGCCAAAACTCACGGCACACTTTAGGTTGCGGGCCAAACAAGATAAACATTTTTTGAACACACTTAAACATTGTTTTTTAAACATAAATATGAATAAACACAGACAAGAATATTATTCCAGAAAAAAAATAAACTTAAAAAAAACTTTAACTTTAAATATTTTCCTCTTTTTAAAAATATATCCTGTCAAAATTATGCAAGTTAGAAATATGAACATGCTGCCAAAAACCCAGAATAAATAAATGAAAGCAAACACAAGGTTCGAGCCACATGTAGATGGAGCTGGGGCATTGCTTCAGGAATGGAACTAATAAACTGTGCGGGCCATTCAGTGTCGTACTTTGGCTTGAGTGTCCCATTACAGTGCAACTCCATCTGAATCTGCACAGGTGCAGTTTCCACATAAATAGGTTGCGAAGCAGCTCGAAATTCTCTTTTTGTGCTTCAAAGTCACCAAAGCGCCGGGCGTACTCAGTGCGCTCAGTTTATCAGCAAAGTGCGCCGACTTGGTTCAACATTACTTGGCAACAGGGAAAGTGGTGGGTCTTATCACCAACGGTGATGAGACGGCCTACAGGGAGGAGGTCAGCGCCCTGACCCACTGGTGTCAAGACAACCATCTCACCCTCAACGTCGCAAAGACAAAGGAGTTGATAGTGGACTTCCGGAGGTGCAGAGGAGTACACACCCCCATCACCATCAACGGCGCCGCTGTGGAGAGAGTGAGCAGCTTCCGCTTCCTTGGTGTACATCTGGCTGAGGATCTTACGTGGTCAGTACACATAAACAAGACAGTGAAGAAGGCGCAGCAGCGCCTCTTCTTTCTCAGGAGACTGAAAAGATTCGGCATGAGCCCCGCATCCTCAGGACCTTCTATCGCTGTGCCATTGAGAGCATCCTCACTGGATGCATCACCACCTGGTATGGCAACACCACCGCTTACAACCGCAAAGCTCTCCAGAGAGTAGTGCGGTGTGCTGAACGGATAATTGGAGGTGAGCTTCCCTCCTCCAAGACATCTACAGGAAGCGGTGCCTGAGGAAAGCGGGAGGATCATCAGGACTCCAGTCACCCCAGCCATAAACTGTTCAGACTACTTCCATCAGGAAGGAGGTTCTGCAGCATCCGGTCCCGTACCAGCAGACTGAGAGACAGCTTTTTCCACCAGGCCATCAGACTGCTGAACACGTCATAGACACCTCACCCTCACTACTGGAACTTCAACATTATGCACTCCATACTGTACATTAATGCCACTGTTTTGCACATACCTACCTCTGTATATTTTATATTTTATATATCTTATTTTATTGTTTACTCTATTTCATTTGTAAAACATGTATATACACACTCACACACACACACACACACACACACACACGTGAAAAACATATTTAGTACACACATTCAGTAATGTATATACCTTTATATATGGTACATATATTTATTACTTTTAGATTAACCATTTTTATATTTTGCTTGTTGCACGTTATTGTATTTTGCACAACTCTGTTGCTTGTGAAGCTTGCACACAAGAATTTCACTCGCATGTACTGTACCAGTGTACCTGCACATGTGACGTGACAATAAAGGTGATTTGATTTGATTTGATTTGAAGTGAGGCAAGTTGCACTGGTGCATTTGTGACAGCTTCACTTGAAATGCCTTCACATCATACATGCCATGTCTATGAACTGACAGATTTCCTTGCTGAGCTCAAAAACTCTATTGAGAACTTTTCTCTAACTCAGCCAGCGTACCTCTGTATGATAAGGAATGTTGGCAAACTCTGAATCTATTTCCCACATAAAAGACTGAAATTGAGGGTGATTTAAACCTTCAGCTCAGATAAAATTTACAGTTTGCGTTATGGTGATCATTACATGCTCGATTTTTAGGACTTTACCACACAGCCTTTCCTGGTGTATGATCAGTGAGTGATATGCTGTTAACTCACCGGTACATTTCTCCTCCTGCATCTTTACTCTCATCCTGCCGACTTGTCCACTTTTTCCCCAACACAACACCGGCGCTCCATCTGCTGTAAGTCCAACAAGTTTGTCCCAGGGCAGTTTCATGTCGGTTACACTTTCACATGCGTTTTCAAAAATGTCTTTTCCTGTCGTTGTCCCGTCCATCGATTTAATGTTCAATATTTCCTCTCCACGGATGTAGATGGCCAGCCGTGCAATGTCCATCATGTCTGTACTTTCATCCACAGCAAGAGAGTATGCAATAAAGTTCTTGCTTCTTTCACACAATTGTGTTCTTAAATCAGTGGCCATCTCACAAACCCGATCAGCAATCCTGATAGTACCTGACAGTTAAAGTTTCTGCAGTCCCCTTCAGCCTGTTACCCACTACTCTATCTCACATTTGGAGGCTCACATTTACCAAAATCTGCGTTTTGTCTGGATAGAAGACGTCGCACAGCTTCATCATGCAGCGGGCTCATTTGGCTGTCTCCTCTGCTACAATAAAATTTGCTTTCACAACAGCTTCACTTTGTGATTTACCAGTTTACTAGCAATGTAAACTGCTGGTAAACTGTTTACCACCAATGTCTGTAAACATATATTCAGTCTCCCATCGGTGCTGAAAGGCTCTGTTGTCAGAAATAACTTTTCTCTTTGCCATTGTGAGGGGCTAGCTTCGCAATAACAGAAGTTTGACTTGATTGACGCAGGAATGTTCCCAGGTAGCCTAACGTTTGGGAAGGAGGCTGCAGCGCTGCGTTACAGGATCTGTTGTTTGTGTGTTATTATTGTGTTATTAGCACCTCATATCGCCAGAGCAGCACTGATCACTGTCAGGTTATGATGTCCACAGTGTACACAACCACTAAGTTTGAGTGTGTGCTGTGAGAATTCAGTCAAAGCATTTAACTGGGGTGTGAAAAAATAAGCTGAACTCTACAGCTTGTTGTGGTGCCCTGTGGCTTTAGGTGCTGACAAGCCTTCCATCTGTTCTCCAGCATGTTCAATTACAGCCGTAAAATATCTCCACATGTTGCTCCTGTTTCTCACTCTCTGCAGTCCAAATGCGTTTTCTGTGAGTAGCCGAGTCACGTGACGGCATAGTATCAAATCCGAGCAGGGCAGAAGAAGGGGGCGGAGCAAAGTGAGTCTGCCGCATAAGAGGAGGTGCTGGCAAAGACAGCTGCTTTTTCATCCGCAGCGAGTAAAGTAGTGAATTCAGAGGAGTATCGATCGTATACCACTACCAACGTCTGGATCGATATGTGCATCGATCTGCCCACCCTTGTCTCCTGGATCGTAGCTGAGATCAGCGTGAACCACGTGGGTCTCTGCTCCCTGATCTGTTTCCTGTGTTTGGAAAGAGTTCCAGCTTCATCACGGAGTTTCTCTCGGTTTGTGGGCTCATCTAAAGGTAAGCACCGAGCTAACCTCAACACTAGATTTACTAACCCTTCTCAAATTTGCGTAAATCGCTTGACACACATACAAACGCTGCAAATCTGTGTTTATTTGACAGTGTAAAAAAAAAGCAGCCAGAATAACAACTGTACCAAGAGTACAGTCTAAAAGGCTCACTATACAAACAATCTGGAGACATAAATATGGACACGTGTATTGAAAAATATTGATGTATATATTAGGGCTGCCATGATTACTCAACTAGTACGATTACGTCAACAATCAAAATCATCAACGACTAATTTAATAGTCTACGCAGGAATAAGTAGTAGGTTTTAAGATTGTAATAACCGACTGAAACAGAAGATGGCAGCACTGCATGTACAATGATGCCAGCTGCCGTAAAACCCCGAAGAAAAAGAAGCAGATTCCGGTATCTAGCTGTGTCCAAATTCAGCAACCGCATCTTCCTGTGCCTGCATTTGTAGGTCGATTACGTTACAGCGACACCACAAAGAATGTCCAAATGTATGTATATATATGTCTGTACATACATATATATATATATATCTCTATATATATATAGATATATATATATATATACACATATGTATATGCATGTATATACATATATATGAGTGGAGATATATACATATATGTGTATATATATATGTGTGTGTGTATATATATAAATAATAAAATTCTCTATATATACGTACATATTGAATTTGTATGTATGCATATGTATAGAATTTGGACATTCTTTGTCGTGTTGCTGTAACGTAATCGACCTACAAATGCAGGCACAGGAAGATGCGGTTGCTGAACATCGGAATGTCATTCAGGCTGGAGAAGTGTAGTCGGATGGTAACAAAGAGAGGGAAGGTAGTCAGAACTGAGGGGATCAAACTACCAGAAGGCAACATTGCAGACATAGAGGACAGTTACAAGTACCTGGGGATCCCGCAGGCAAATGGGAACCATGAAGAGGCCGCTAGGAAAGCTGCAACCACCAAGTACCTGCAGAGGGTCAGGCAAGTCCTGAGGAGTCAGCTGAATGGTAAGAACAAGATCCGGGCTATCAACACCTACGCCCTGGACTGAAAGACAGCACGGAAGCACTAATGATGGCAGCACAAGAAAAAGCACTAAGCACAAGATCCATTGAGGCTGGGGTCTATCACACCAGGCATCTGTGCCGAGTATAACCTGGAAGTCCCAGGGTCAAAATGGGAGAGAATAAGAGAGCTAAGATCCTGTGGGACTTCCAGATACAGACAGACAAAATGGTGGTGGCTAACCAACCGGACATAGTGGTGGTAGACAAACATGAGAAGACGGCCGTAGTGATCGATGTAGCGGTTCCAAATGACAGCAACATCAGGAAGAAGGAACACGAGAAGCTGTGTGTTTCCTGCCGTTATTGTCTACTCATACATGTCTCTGAAACATCCGGAGTACATCCTGTGCTAATCTCACTGAACAGGCGTACAGGCACTTTGCAGGCCAAATGTCTCTAATCTTTGCCCTAGAAACAAGTCGAATATATATCTTTGTCTGTAAGCGTGTTTGACCCTCAAAAGACTCAATGCCATCTCTCATGAGCACATTTGCAATGGGTGTATGAAAATGAGTATAACTACTTATTTAATAAAAGCTTTTCACAAAGTACCACTACTAAAAGCCCGGTAAGAATAATGCGTTTCCCACAACTCACTGCCTCTGTTTGTATCTCTGTCACTGCAGGACCAACGTGGACTGAGAAGTCAGCGCTCTCAGGAGGCCGACAAACCTCACAGAAGAAAGGGAGAGAAAAAATACAGCTGTGACAAGTGTGGGAAAGATTTTACCGTAAAAGCTGCCCTAAAAATGCATCAGGTCATCCACACTGGAGAGAGACCGTTCAGCTGTGGAGACTGTGGAAAGTCTTTTACCACGTCTGGAAACTTAAAAATGCACCAACTCATCCACACTGGAGAGAGACCGTTCAGCTGTGGAGACTGTGGAAAGTCTTTTACGCAGTCTGGACACTTAAAATCACACCAACTCATCCACACTGGAGAGAGACCGTTCAGCTGTGACGAGTGTGGAAAGTCTTTTACCGAGTCTGGACACTTAAAAAGACACCAACTCATCCACACTGGAGAGAGACCATTCAGCTGTGACGAGTGTGGAAAGTCTTTTACCAAGTCTGGACACTTAAAAACACACCAACTCATCCACACTGGAGAGAGACCATTCAGCTGTGACGAGTGTGGAAAGTCTTTTACCAAGTCTGGACACTTAAAAACACACCAACTCATCCACACTGGAGAGAGACCATTCAGCTGTGACGAGTGTGGAAAGTCTTTTACCGAGTCTGGAAGCTTAAAAAGACACCAACTCATCCACACTGGAGAGAGACCATTCAGCTGTGACGAGTGTGGAAAGTCTTTTACGCAGTCTGGAAACTTAAAAACACACCAACTCATCCACAGTGGAGTTAAAGCGTACAGCTGTGATCAGTGTGGCAGAGTTTTTACTCACAGTAACAGCTTACAGAGTCATCTAGTTACCCACTCTGGAATTAAGGCATACAACTGTGACATTTGTGGAAAAACTTTCAGCCGGATAGAGAGCCGAAATACACACCTACGCATTCACACCGGACATGATGTGTACTGCTGTGATCAGTGTGGCAAACAGTTTGCTATAAACACGCAGTTACAACGCCACATGTTTACCCACTCTGAGGAACGACCTTATAAATGTGACCTGTGTGAGAAGACTTTAAAATCTCCATATTACCTGAAAGCACATCAAAAGATCCACACCAGAAAGACTCTACAAGTGCAGTTACTGTGAGGTATGTATTTATATTTTTATCTTATCAGCCCGACTGTTTAAAACAACTCTGCTCATCAAATTGTGTTAGCATGTTAGCAATTTTGCTGCATGGAAAAACACCTCTGAATGATTATTCAGACTCTTATCACAAGTTTTTAGTGATAGTGTTTGAGAATTATATTACTGTTATTGTAGCATTAAACTAGTATTAATTTAATGTTTTTACTCTTATCGTTTTTATAGCACATTATATTGAGCTGAGTGTGATAATGTAAATAGTAAAATGTAATTGGACTTTGGCAGAGATGCTCTTTATTTCAGGCGATGTTGAGGATGAAAATATTGAAGGACTGACTTAAACTGTGTTTGTGTCTTTGTTTAGAAGCAGAGCGACACAGATGGATCCAGTTCTCAACCCTGTCATCGCTGTGGGAAAGAGTTTCATTGTGACCTTTGTGGAAAAACTTTCAGTCATCGAAGGACTCTGAAAATGAACAAAATGAACTACTGTAAAGAATGCGGGAGAGGCTTCACCACTTCAAAGGACTTCAAACAATATGAACTCCTTCAAAGTGGGGTTAAAAAGCACGTCTGCGATCAGTGTGGGTCATCCTTCATCAGTGCACATAAGCTTCAAAAGCGAGTCCACACATGAGAGAAACCAAACAAGTGCAGACACTGTGACAAAACCCTTTCACAATCATGTGATCACACTAAGCATGAACACAGACACATGAAAGAGAACTTCATCTGTGAAAGAGTTTGAGTAATCTCAGTTCATGCTTCACTCACAAATGATTCCATGTTACGAATAACCTGTTACGTCTTGATTCCCGCTTTTAAGTAAATCTTGTAAACAGAATGAAAATGTGCCTCGCTACATTTTAAGCTTTCTAAACTGTTCTACTGTAGTGTTTGTGTTGAGTGGTTAGCTTTGTTCCAGTAGTTGAATCAAAAAATCTGTTTCCTGTTATCATGTTTTTAATGAATGCATCGATCCATGTTTTCTGCAGGGGTTTTTTTTTTTTTTCAGCTTGTTTGCGTTATGAAATCCTGCAACAGTTAAACCAAAATTTTATATGTCAAATAAAGAAATGGTTTACTGACAAAGAGTTTGAGCCGTGATGTCATTTCCTGTATATCAGAGCAACACCTGACGTTACCAATGTTTAAAGTCATAGTCAAATTATGTGTTCGCATGACCTTGTGAAAACTGCTTGGCGATGCATCTCTGTGTTATCTGCTAACTGTTAGGGCATAGAAGGACTAAACTCCCAGGATGACCAGTGCCAGGACCTTCCTGATGCAGAGAGTTGTGTGTGTGTGTGGGGGGGCGTATAAAAGAGAAGCTGAGGCATCCCAGGTTTAAAGCTGGCATAACTGAACTTTAATGTTTGATGTGTGTTTTGGCTCTCCTGCGCAGTAATTAATAGCTTGAACACAGCAGAGCTTGATATAAAGACCCGGGTGACAACTAACTTTATGCTGCTGATTATACTTGGCCCTAAAATACCTAGAAATATGGTATCTAACCAGATACTTGCTCTGGATGGCATTACCTTGGCCTCCAGTAACACCTTGGAGTAATATTTGACCAGGACATTAAACAAATATTTAGGGCTGTGTTGGACGGAGTTGAAAAAGCAGAAGGAGTCACAAGAATTATTAGAAAAACAGGGTTTTCATTCATTTAACCCAAAAATTATATTTACAAAAGTAATTAATGTTGAGCTCACTAAAAAAGGTCAAAGAAACAAAACTGAACTCAGGCAAAGAACTGAAAACTTAACAAACGAAATGGAAGGACCAATGGCAGGACCTTCCTGATGCAGAGAGTTGTGTGTGGGGGGGTATAAAAGAGAAGCTGAGGCATCCCAAGGGTAAAGCTGGCATAACTGAACTTTAATGTTTGATGTGTGTTTTGGCTCTTCTGCGCGCAGTAATTAATAGCTTGAACACAAACTTAACAAACCAAATGACTGCACAAAGAAACCTAAACAAACATAACTGACCTAAACAAGAAATGGCACAGAAGGTTATATATAAAGTCTGATCAGACCACTATGACACACGAGGAGTAACTAAACAAAATACAATTGTAAACAACAAACATGGCAGTATAGTCTGGTTTGTTAATAAACTAAACACAAAAGAAGGAAGTCAAAACTACTAAACCCTAAACTCAAACATTAAGTACAAATACTTTGTTTTAAAAGTAGAATGGGAGGCAGAGCCTTCAGTTTTCAGGCGCCTCTTCTGTGGAACCAGCTTCCAGTTTGGATTCGTGAGACAGACACTATCTCTACTTTCAAGATTAGGCTTAAAACTTTCCTTTTTGCTAAAGCAGGCTGCCGGGGATTCCCATTATGCATTGAGCTTTTCCTTTCCAGTCACCTTTCTCACTCACTATGTGTTAATAGACCTCTCTGCATTGAATCATATCTGTTATCAATCTCTGTCTCTCTTCCACAGCATGTCTTTCATCCTGTTTTCCTTCTTTCACCCCAACCGGTCGCAGCAGATGGCCGCCCCTCCCTGAGCCTGGTTCTGCCGGTTTCTTCCTGTTAAAAGGGAGTTTTTCCTTCCCACTGTCGCCAAAGTGCTTGCTCATAGGGGGTCATATGATTGTTGGGCTTTTCTCTGTATCTACTGTACAATATAAAGCGCTTTGAGGCGACTTTTGTTGTGATTTGGCGCTATATAGATAAAATTGAATTTAATTTAATTTAATTGGTTCTTTAGTACAGGGGTTAAACTGCGTCCTCACATCTGCTTCATCATCATCATCAACTTTATTTATAAAAGCACTTTAAAACAACCACAGCTGACACAAAGTGCTGTACATTGGAACTGTAAAATAAAATTACATGAGATATAAATAAAAACCAAATAAAAGAAGAGTGAAATCATTAATTAAATAACTACTTCAATTAAAAGAGAAACTAAGTCTCACTGAGGTTAAAAGCCAAGGAATAAAAGTGGGTTTTAAGACGCGATTTAAAAGTGGACAGTGAAGTGGCCTCTCTAACATGCATGGGCAAATTATTCCATAATTTTGGAGCCACAATAGAGAAGGCCCTGTCCCCTCTGAGCTTCCTCCTGGATCTCGGTACCTCCAGGAGCAGCTGGTCAGCTGACCTGAGAGACCGACAGGGTATGTGGGGATGAAGAAGCTCAGAGAGGTAAGGCGAGGCAAGACTGTGAAGGCATTTAAAAATAAACATGAGAATTTTAAAATTAACTCTAAAAGACACAGGCAGACAGTACAGAGAGGCTAGCACGGGGGTTATATGCTCTCTTTTTCGAGTTCCTGTTAGGAGTCGTGCAGCCGCATTTTGAACCAGCTGCAGACGTGAGAGCAATGACTGACTGACCCCCACATAAGGTGAGTTACAGTAGTCCAGGCGGGAAGAAATAAAAGCATGGATCACTGTTTCAAGGTGCTGCCCCGAAAGAAAAGATTTTACTCTTGCCAGTCGCCTTAAATGATAAAATCTGGACTTCACCACTGGTCTGATTTGGTTGTCCAATTTAAAATCACTGTCCAACTTAAAACCAAGGTCAGTAACAACAGGTTTAAAATAGACTTCCAGGGATCCTAAAACAACAGAGGTGGACTCTCAGGGACCACTGGGTCCAAAAACCAACACTTCTGTTTTCTTTTCATTAAATAATTTAGATACAGTAAAAAGAGCAGTGGCCCTAAAATTGAGCCCTGTGGGAAAGTTCTATTTGACAAATAAGACCTAAACCAATTAAGTGCAGTGCCACCAATACCCACTACATCATGTAACTGAGAAATCAGAATATTGTGGTCTACGGTGTCAAAGGCAGCAGTTAGGTCAAGCAAGACAAGAACAACATGGTTACCAGAATCGCATGCCAGAAGGATGTCATTAAAAACCCTTGATAATGCAGATTCTGTGCTGTGAAGGGTTTTAAAACCTGATTGAAAAACCTAAAAGATGCCATTATCATCTAGAAAATCTTTCAGTTGGCTAAAAACAATTTTCTCTAAAACCTTGGAGAGTAAAGGCAGCTTGGAAATAGGCTTATAGTTCGCTAAAACTGTGTGATCAAGGCCAGGTTTCTTAAGCAGTGGCTGCATGTTTGAAATTTGCAGGAACCATACCAGAAGACAAACTGCTATTAATAATGTCAAGGACATACTGTCGTATACTAGGAAAAATTTCTTTAAAGAATTGTGTAGGGAAAGGATCCCGAAGGGAACCTGTGGGCTTAATATGGCAAACCACATCCTCTAAAGTGGAGAGCGTCACAAGCTCAAACTGAGTAAAAACAGCAGCGTGAGGGACAAAGACAGAGGGGTCAGAGTCAGGAGCTGTGATAAGAGCCCTGGTGGTGACAACCTTTTTAATAAAAAAGTTCAGAAAATCATTGCAAATCTCAGGAGAAACTTCCAAACAGACATTCAATGGAGTAAATAACACACGTGGGTTATGACAGTTGGAAGAAATAATATTTGCAAAATATTCCCTTTTTGCCTCTTTAACAGTGTTCTGGTAGCGATGCCAGCAGTCTTTTAGAATTTGAAATGATACATGCAGTTTATCCTTTTTCCATCTCCGTTCTGCTCGGCGACATTCCCTCATAACATCACGAGTGCTCTCATTAAACCAAGGCTCAGGTTTAGCCTTAGGCTGCCTGGTTTTTAAAGGAGCCACAGAGTCCATGATTTTTTGACAGCAAGAATAAAACCAGGAATTTAGCTCTTCTGTGTCAGAGGAAACAAAGTCAGAAGGGCCGCCGAGCTGATTAAAAGCAGCAGAAAACTGCGCGGCAGTGGTGGGGTTAATAACCAGACAGCACCGAGTAGCAGTGCCAGATTTAACTGCAGTTTATGTCAAACCAACGTTGAATAACACAGGCATATGATCTGAGAGTGCACAGTCACAAATCTCCAACTTAGTAACAGGCAGACCATATGACAGGACAAGGTCCAGTGTGTGTCCGTGCTCATGTGTAGGGCCAGGCACGGACTGTACCAGGCTAAAAGAGTCAATAAGGCTTAAAAAGTCCTTTACCAGTGGCTTATCAGAACAACATACATGTATATTAAAATCTCCAACAATAAGAACACTATCATAGTTGGGCATAATCCCAGCTAAAAAAGTTCTTATTGTATTTCGGAGGGCCATAGATGACAGCGCAGAAAACCGGGTTTGTACGAGTCACCTCAAATGAGGTAAGTTCAAAGCTGGAGAACGAAGGCTGTAGAAAACACTAAATACATTTAAAATCCTTTTTGTAAACAGTCACTGTGCCTCCACCTCTGCCTGACGTCCGTGGCGAGTTAAAATAGCAACAATCCACAGGTAAAAGTTCAGATAGAACACTGGACTCACCAACACTCAGCCACGTCTCAGTCACACACAGAAAATCCAGATCATGGGAACTGAAGAAGTCCCGAAGAATAAAAGTTTTGTTTAAAAGTGATCTGGCGTTCACCAGGCCAATCCTAGCAGGAGCTGGAGTTGGCGCTCGGGGTTCAGGAGGTCCAGAAACCCGCCGCAGCGGAGGTTTAGCCTGGGAGGGCATGGGCAGCGAGGCCGAGGAGCATCACCATCTAAGCCGACCACAGGCACCAAACAGGCATCAACAGGATCCAGAAAACGCTGAGACGCAAACACCCTTGGAAAGAATCCATGCACGTTCGGAAAACAGCAGAATAATTCTTTAGGGAAACCTTTAGCTTCACCAGGCGACCGCTTTGTTTACCCCAGCGATGATGACGCTTTCGCCGGGAAGGTAGCGTGGGAACCCGGTACAGGTAACCCGGGGTTTCCGATGCAAATGGGGGCAGGGGTTGCTGCCCACAATAGTGTCTGGCGATCATACCACAGCAGAGACTTTGTTTCGTGGATGACACAAATTAGAAATAATATAAACAGGAACAAACTTGGCAGTGACAGACGAGCAGCCACACACACCGGCGCCATCTTGACTCGTTTTTTTCAGATACATAAATATGAAGGGCTTTAGTGGGAGAAGGTGGTTTGAAATCCTCATAGGTGTGAAGTGAGGAGGGGGCTCCTGTGGGTGAAGCCTTTGATAGCATCAATGGCTCTGTTGTGGTGGGAGTGGGGAAGGTGGGGGGATGACTGACCAAAGTGTCTCTATTGTTGGGGAAGTCTCTATTGAGGTGTGAAGACTGGTTGATGGATCATCAAAGCGGCTGTAAAAGTCGTTGTGGGTGTTGGCCAACAGCCAGTCGTCAGTGGAGTGGGGCTGTGTGCTTCCTGAAGTGAAAATCTGGCATTTAAAGATAAATGGGAAAAACTCGCTCACAGCTGACTAATGTACATTTGCATGCATGCTTAAGAACTGCATTGACCCCATTTCACCCAAGGTTTAAAATTCTGCCTGCAAATGTCAGAGGTGTACTCGTCTGTGTCCATATTTTCTCCAGCATACGGGGGATTCCCATCATAATGAATCTTTTGGTAAGAGGTGATAAAGAACCTAATCAAAATTTTCCATCCAAATTCCCTCCATCTTTGTGAGGGAGTGCATTTCCATTGTTGTTTCCATATTTGAGTCCATTCATCCTGTGTTATGCACACTAGTAGTAGTAGTCCAGTCTAGAAGTAATAAATTAATTAACAGCATCACTCTGAGACAGGATATTTTGAGATGTTTAGAGATATTGCGCATATGAAATAAAGCAGTCCTACATATTTGTATAATGTCCTGGTCAAATATTACTCCAAGATTCTGACAGTGTTACTGGAGGCCAAGGTAATTCCATCCAGAGCAAGTATCTGGTTAGATATTATGTTTCTAGGAATTGTAGGGCCAAGTACAATCAGCAGCAGAAAGTTAGAGGTCACCCAGGTCTTTATATCTTTAAAACATTTCAGCAATTTAATTAACTGGTGTGTGTTACCTGGTTTTATGGATAGACAAAGCTCAGTGTCATCTGCATAGCAACTACTGCAGGGGTCCCCAATCTCAGTCTGGTGTCCCTGCAGGTTTTAGATCTCACGCTGGGTCAACACACCTGTATCACATGATTAGCTCATTACCAGGCCTCTGCTGTGTAATCCATTATTGTACATTTAAAAGTTTTTAGGAAATTATCCGAGAAGGTTTTCAGAAAACACTGTTAAATGCTCAGTTTCTATGCCATATGACATTTCTGAGTTTTAACTAATTGCTGTGTGTTACCTGGCTTCATTCCATTATTGTAAATTTAAATGTTATTAGAATATGATCAGACAAGAGAGAGTTTTCAGGACTTTAATTGTGTTAATATCTTAAAGACAAAATTTTCAACAGAATTTTTAATACCTATAGAAAGTCTGATAAAAATTGAAAAAATCTGAAATATTTTAAAGATCTTATTTTCATGAATTTCATGTCAGAGTTTGCAATAAGCTGCAGGAACCCTGTTGAGTGTCAGAACAGCCAAGTCTCCTCCTCTGATAAACCTCCATCTGTGTCACAGAAAACAGTTCATCTGACTGTAAACATCGGTTACTTCAGTTTTTGTTCTGATATATAGGAAATAACATCATGGCTCAAACACTTTGTCATTAAACTATTTCTTTATTAAACATTTAGAATTTTGGTTTAACTGTTGCAGGATTTCATAAAAACAACCTGAAAAAAATTAACATCTGCAGGACACGTGGATCAAAATGCATTCAATAACCACTCAACACGAACACTACAATAGAACAGTTTAGAAAGCTTAAAATGCAACGAGAACATTTTCGTTTGTTCATAGCTGCCTCATCAGATCTTTACAGGAGATTCCACCTGAACTCTGTGGAGCCTGATCTCAAGGGTTTTGAGTCTGACCCTGAAACCAGAAGAGGATCTTTCTGTCTCTGCAGATTCACTGTGATCCACTGATGGGAGTGATTTGAGTCCTGGATGATCACGCTGATGTTTGCACAGAGCAGATAACGAAGTGAATACTTTTGCACATTGGTGACAGTGAAACAGTTTATTTGCAGCGTGGGATCGTTTGTGTTTGGAATAGGAACTGAAACTCCTGAAGATCTTGTCACACTGGTCACAGCTGAAGTTCTCTTCCATGTGTGTACGTTCATGATCGTTACGACTACCTGTTTGTGAGAAGCTTTTGTCACAGTGTCTACACTTGTATGGTTTCTCTCCTGTGTGGACACGTTTGTGTGTTTTAAGGCCACTTGCAAGGGTGAAGGATGACCCACACTGATCACAGACGTGCTTTTTAACCCCACTGTGAATGAGTTCATGCTGTTTTAAGTCCTTTGGTCTGGTGAAGCCTCTCCCACATTCTTTGCAGTAGTTCATTTTGTCTCCAGTGTGTCTACGTTGATGTATTTTTAGGGTCTTTTGATGGCTGAAAGTTTTTCCACAAAGGTCACAACGAAAGTCTTTCCCACCACCACAGTGATGACAGGGCTGAGAACTGGATCCATCTGTGTCGCTCTGCTTCTAAACAAAGACAAAAAGACAGTGTAAGTCAGTCCTTCAACATTTTTATCCTGAACGTCGCCTGAAATAAAGAGCATCTTTGCCAACGTCCAGTTACTTTTTACTGCTTACATTATAACACTTAGCTCAGTTTAATGTGCTACAAAAACTATGATAGTAACAAAAGTATTATAATAATTAGAGAGATACTGACCTAAATTACTAGATCGGACATCAGAGAAATAAAAAAATGTAATCCGATCCATTAAATATCACAAAAGCACCTCACAAAACTTGCGACATGGCGTAACCTAGCTCAAAACCTTAGCACGTCGGAGCACTACGCGTCAATCATGAAGCTGATCAATGATCAGCTGATCGGCACTCCCGTCTCTCTTGTTTGTTTATCGCCCATTTTGCGCCAGAAAGAGGAAACCAGCAGATAAACAACAGCAGCACGTTTAAGCTTGATAAGCTGTTGTTAGAATTTATTTAATATTACTTTCTACACCAGGATCCTTTTCTACGTAGCTGACAGCTGGTAACTGTGCAGGGGCGGGTCTAACAAGGTTTAGCCAGGGGGGCAGGTAGGGCATTAACAGGGAAAAGGGGGCACAAAGACATACTTTTCTTTCTTATTCTCTTGTCTAGCTTTTATTAAATACATATCTGAATCTTACAACCAAGGTTTTCATCTGATGTACAATGTATAGAAATCCATTATTGTATGTAGTAACTATTAAGTCTAATATACCCTACTAAGCTATAGTACTTTTTCCTGTGGAAAGATGCCATCTATTATAATTCTGTTGAAGAAAGATGTTGAATCTATGTAATTATGTAGAAAAAGTATTGCTTGTTTTTTTAAAACTTTGAGTAGCAACTTATACAAAATGCAGTAAGATATTATTAGAGATCGTGCCATCTCTAATAATAATAATAATACTAAATTAATGATACGACAAGAGTAATATAATTCTCAAATACTATCACTACAAAACTGTGACTCAAAACTAAATAATCACTCAGAGCTGCTTTTCCATCCAGTAGAATTGTTAACATACTAACACAATGTAATGAGCAGAGTTGTTCCAAACAGTCGGGTTAAAATGACAAGATAAAAATAAAAATACATACCTCACAGTAACTGCACTTGTAGAGTCTCTTTCTGGTGTGGATCTGTCTGTGTTCTTTCAGGTTACGTGGAGCTTTAAAAGTCTTCTCACACAGGTCACATTTATAAGGTCTCTCCTCAGAGTGGGTAAACATGTGGCGTTGTAACTGTGTGCCTGTTAAACATAGTTTACCACACTGATCACAGCTGTACACATCATGTCCGGTGTGAATGCGTAGGTGTGTATTTCGGCTGTCTATCCGGCTGAAAGTTTTTCCACAAATGTCACAGCTGTAGGGTTTAATTCCGGAGTGGGTAACTAGATGACTCTGTAAATAGCTACTGTGAGTAAAAGCTCTGCCACACTGATCACAGCTGTACGCTTTAACTCCACTGTGGATGAGTTGGTGTGTTTTTAAGTATGAAGCTGAGGAAAAAGACCTTCCACAAATATCACACTTGTATGGCCTCTCTCCAGTGTGGATGACCTGGTGTGCTTTTAAGCTTCCAGACTGGGTAAAAGACTTTCCACAGTCATCACAGCTGAACGGTCTCTCTCCAGTGTGGATAACTTGGTGTGCTTTTAAGCTTCCAGACTGGGTAAAAGACTTTCCACATAAGTCACAGATAAACGGTCTCTCTCTAGTGTGGATGACCTGATGCATTTTAAGCGAAATCTTCCAAGTAAAATTCTTTCCACACTGATCACAGCTGTACGCTTTAACTCCACTGTGGATGAGTTGGTGTGTTTTTAAGTATGAAGCTGAGGAAAAAGACCTTCCACAAATATCACACTTGTATGGCCTCTCTCCAGTGTGGATGGCCTGGTGTGCTTTTAAGCTTCCAGACTGGGTAAAACACTTTCCACAGTCGCCACAGCTGAACCGTCTTTCTCCAGTGTGGATGACCTGATGCATTTTTAGTGAAACCTTCCAAGTAAAATTCTTTCCACACTGATCACAGCTGTACGCTTTAACTTCACTGTGGATGACCTGGTGTTTTTTTAAGTATGAAGCTGAGGAAAAAGACTTTCCACAGTCGCCACAGCTGAACGGTCTCTCTCCAGTGTGGATGACCTGATGCTGTTTTAGTGAAGCTTTCACAGTAAAATCCTTCCCACAATCGTCACAGCTGTATTTCTTCTCTCCCTTTCTTCTGTGAGGTTTGTCGGCCTCCTGAGAGCGCTGACTTCTCGCTCCACGTTGGTCCTGCAGTGACAGAGATACAAACAGAGGCAGTGAGTGAAATGCAGTCGTGGAACAAACTGAACCTTCCAACTCCCTCCATTAACACTAGTTTCAAACCCGAGGCTGGTAGTGATGTGTCGTTCATGAACGAGTTCGCTCTAAGAGCCGATTCTTTGTAGCGAACAAGATGAACAGGCTTCTGTCGGGGGGAGCCAAATAATCTCTTTCAGCTCTCCTGAAAATTCATGCAGGCAGACTTTAGACTGACGGCTCACCATGCAGCAAATCACATACTAAGACAGCCTAGCATCATATGATTAATTAAAAGGAGAAAGGGAGGAGATGCTCTAAACACAGCGATTGAAGTGGTACAAACCAGGTACACAGATCAATAGAGAGAGAAAAAGGATTTTCGAGAAAAATTGAAGAATGAGAGAAAAGGAGCAGCATCTGGCTGCATTTCAGTGGAGACTGTTTGTAAAATGAGAAGCTGGCTAAAATGAAAGCCATTTTTATTTTCAGCCATTTTACATCATGAAGGTGTCGTGGAATTTTTCATAAAGTCTGCAACACAGTCAGCTGTGACCAAGCCTTTTATTTCTGCATGCAGGAGAGCAAACAGACAGCAAACATCACAGTTACACAGTCATGAAAGCTTTGACCTCGAGATGTTGCAGTGTCTCTTTTATAACATTAAATACACACAAAACTCCTGTAACAACTTCTTCTGCTGTCTGTCTTGCTCCTCCCCAACCCCCACACTGTTGCTGTGCAATTCCTGGCAATGGAGCGACTCCGACTGTCTATGTTCCATGAAGCACCTGGCACTGGTCTTCGTTTAAAAAAACTTTTAAATTCGTTTGTGGTATTTTCCCACCATTGTTTCTTTTAATTTTTGCTATGATGTTTTGACACTTTGTTTTTCCTATCATAAAGTCTTAATAACATTTATACATTAAAATAATCTTGGACACATACTGCTATTTTAATGTGACAAGCTATTATGTTGGTATTTCTTATCAAATCATTTGACTCCTGGGTGTAATTACAGTTTTGACTTCCACTTTCACATCCAAGGCCAGAGCTATTGCTACACTTATATGGAAAACGACTACATTTATATTTGTGCCTGCGGTCCCCCCTGGACTTTGCTTTAGCTATGGAGCCACTAGCCATTGCAGTTAGGAACTCTGAAATCCATCATAACTTTATATGCAGATCATGTGGTACTGACGATGTCAGATGCCAGCAGCTCATTGCCTGCCCTGCTTCACCCCATCGACAAATTTGGGCAACTCTCCGGTTTCAAAATTAATTGGGTCCCTTGACTTGAGACTTTTGACACTTTTTATTATCATTGAGATCTTAAATAACATTTAAATATTTCAGTAAAACAGCAATACTTTCCTCACCGTCTGTGTTGAGCTCATTGTTTCCTCTGTAGTGACTCAGCTGAGTCCAGATGGCTGAAAATGTTCCTCTGCTGCTCCGTCAGACTCTTCTCCTCCTGCTGATCAGCTGGGACACAAAACAGATCTTTGTTAGGCTCCACACTGCAAGATTGACTTGTTCCAGCAGCTGCAGGATGGTTTCTACAGGCTGAAGAACAGCAGTCACTGCAGCAATAAACATCTGCACATTGACTTTCTGTTAGAGGAACAACATGAATGCAGACACACACAGAGGCAAACTCTTTCCAAACCCTGAAAATAAAAACTGTCCAGCTGTGTGTGTCTGTCAAAATGCTTTCTACAAATCCTGCAGGAATCACTGTTGTTAAAGCTGCAGTTAGAAGACATGGCCAGAAACTACAAGTCTAAAGACTCCATCAAGAATTCACACCCAGCAACAGCCTGAACAGCTCCTCCTGTGGTTTCCACAAACAGGGACAGACCTGTTACTCCCCCACCCCACACTTTCCAGACTTTCAGCTCCCCAGTCCCACCACCTCCCCCATCCATAATACAACAGCCACCACTTCACAAGCGTCTCCACCCCCCATTATGCCTCTCTCCATACTGGAGAGAGATGCAAACAGACTCTTTAACATACAGATCCCAACAAAGCAGCTGAACCAGACTCAGTGTCTCCATCATAAACCATACAGTGGATCACAATATGAAGCAGTTTAAGACGACTGTTGCTGTGAACTTTCACTATAGAAAGAAAACTGGACAGAACATCTGAATTCACTCGATGCTGAACATTCATTTCATAGAATGAAGAATTGTAATTATATTCAGATCTACCTGTGCTTTAATCATGGGGCCTTTAAACTCACACATTCAACAGTTTTAACCAGCTTTCCTTCCTGGCTTTGACTGCAGCTCTGTTTGGCTCAGGAAGAAATTATTATATTTAGGTAGAGCTGGGCGATAGAACGATAACGATATGCATTGCGAAATAACTTTTCCTCGATAGAAAAATTAAACTATTGCGATAGGCCTCATCTCCTTTGTCCTCTTAAAAAAAAGAAGAACAGCCAATCCAAATTAAGTAGCGCAGAGCCGAACCAATCATAGCCACAGCGTCACGTCACGTGACTTGTTACATACAGCACAAGTGCCAAGGTGCACATGTGTATTTGTTTGGGAAGCAGCCAGCCGGGCTGCCCAGGTAATGGAGGAAATGAGTGTGCCGACTAGAGAAAAATCAATGGAGAGCGTGACCGACCGAAGTCTGGAAATACAATAAAGCGGTGCATGCTCAATCTCTGACTGAAAGCGCTAATTCGTCATTCGGCTTTTGTCAGACTAAAGTAATTGTTAAAACTGTTTGAAAAGCTAAGCTATACAACAAGGAGAGATTGAGAATTTCCTTTTAGTTCTCAGTTTATTTGATATTGACAGAAGTTAGTCAATTTTGTCTGTTCTTCTGTAAAACAAACTAAGATTTATTTTTAGAATTAAAATTTTGTTTCTAAGTGGAATTGACAATTTAGTGGTCTGTTTTGTTTGTTCTATTTTGAAACTTAAACGCTTTAGCGGCTGCCTTTTGTGTAGTTTGCAATATTTGCCTTTATTTATCTGAAACTGAAGTCTCATGTTCCTTAAGTACATCTGCCCTGTTGAACTTATTATGGGAAATAAATATTTAAATCAAAACAAGCTGCTGATTATTTCACATTTTACTTGTGAGCAACAGCAGATTTAAATCTTACAAATATAGTTATTTGGCTTATATCGTGATATATATATCGTTATCGCCTGAAATGAAAAAAACATATCGTGATATGAAAAAATCTTATATGGCCCAGCTCTACACATTCTTCACGATTATAGTTTATTCTTCTTGTGTCCGCAGTTTTCCGATGTCGTCACGTAGGAACGCGTTGGGTGCCCGAAAACGTAATATGTTGACGATTTGTCACCTAGCGTAAAATGTTACGCTTTGGGAGTGAGAACGTGTTGGACGGCTTTAAACCTTCACATGATTCAAGTGAACCCAACAAATCAACAAATCAATCAGAATGATCAAAAGTGGAAAAAACTTCTGTAGATAAAATGAAATCAAACCCAACATTCAATCCACAACATGATTAAAACATGATTCTTCCAAATCACCAATAGCTGCACATTAACCAGCACAATATATTTTTATTCTCTGTGCTTTCAAATATGAACACTGTTTACTTTCATCTCTGTTTCATTAGTTTTTGTTAACATCTTCCTGTGCATCACTTTACAGCAGCCAGACTCATTAAAATGAGACTTTGTAGAGTTCACTTCCTCTCATGTGTTCATCCACAGCAGCTGGACAATAAAGTTTATTGTGACCCTGATACTGCAGCAGATCGCTCTCATCCATTTCCTGTTATCACTTCAAATAGAAATGAGGCTGTAGAGGTTTGGTGCAGGCAGAAAAACAGCTGCAGGGACAATGAAAAGACTTTTCTGCTCCAACTTCTCCCAGCATGATGAGCTAATGATTAGTTGGTGTTTTTCTCCAAACACTCTCACTCTTCTCTCAACGTGTTCACAATAAACTGTGAACAGACACCGAGGAGAGCAGCAGAAGACCTCATTCAGGAGCTAAACTCAACATGAACTGAACTCACAGTAAAGTTAGCTCGGTGCTTACCTTTAGATGAGCCCACAAACCGAGAGAAACTCCGTGATGAAGCTGGAACTCTTTCCAAACACAGGAAACAGATCAGGGAGCAGAGACCCACGTGGTTCACGCTGATCTCAGCTACGATCCAGGAGACAAGGGTGGGCAGATCGATGCAGATATCGATCCAAACGTTGGTAGTGGTTTATGATCGATACTTTACGTTTGTTTGGCTCCTCTAAATTCACTACTTTACTCGCTGTGGATGAAAAAGCAGCTCTGTCTGTGCGAACACCTCGTCGTATGCGGCACTCACTTTGCTCCGCCCCCTTCTTCTTGCCCTGCTGGGATTTGTTACTGTGCTGTCACGTGACTCACCTGCGCTTACAAAACGCATTTGGGCTGCAGAGAGAGAGAAAGAGCAGCATCATGTGGAGATATTTTATGGTTGTAAATGAAATTGCTGGAGAACAGACTGAAGGCATGTCAGCACCTAAAGCCACAGGGGACCACAACAAGCTGTAGAGTTCAGCTTTCAGCTCGTTTGTTTGCAGTGTTGAAAAATAGGCAGCATAGTGGCTCAGGCCTGACAGGAGGACTGGAGGAGTTTGTGCAACCTCAGTCTCTTCCTGTGAGCAGTTTGCATGTTCCCGTATTTCCAGGTTCTCCAAAAGTTGATTCTGTTCATTTTTTACAAATAAATAACTGCAAAGTGGAAATTATTCAGCCCCCTTAGTCAATACTTTGTAGAACCACCTTTTGCTGCAATTACAGCTGCCAGTCTTTTAGGGTATGTCTCTACCAGCTTTGCACATCTACAGACTGAAATCTTTGCCCATTCTTCTTTGCAAAACAGCTCCAGCTCAGTCAGATTAGATGGACAGCATCTGTGAACAGCAGTTTTCAGATTTCAGATCAGCCCTTCCCAGGAGGGTGGCACGGATGCCCCTCCGGTGGTACTCCTTGGGCTCTCGCACTCTGGGGCCTCTGGATGTCTGGAGCCTGGATCTCCTCCATGCCTGCCTCATGCCCTGGGGACGGGCTATGGGCCTCCACACCCTCTAGCAGACCGTTACATGGGGAAACCTTTTTGTATACAAGCGCGTTGATCCACACAGGTGTGCACACGGGTGTTCACTGTTCATAGACATAAACCACGCCTTTCTTAGCTGCTACTTCAAAGCACATTGTGTGCTGTCTGTCCCATGTGTATGCACAACAACTTTCAATATTTAGTATTTACTGCTGTTCACACTTAGCTAGATTAACGTGATGGTGTTGTGTTTAGTATGTTGCTTTGTCTTTGTTTGGTTTTTTTTGCTTGTCTTCTCTTCTTTTTCTCTCAACAGGTGATCCAGGAGATTGTTTTTTTCTCTTTGTCTTTGTAAGTGCCCTTTCTCACTGTCCCTCTTCCCTTCTGTTTTTCTTTTCCTTCCTCTCTTTCTTTCTCCCTTTCCTATCCCCCAGTCATGTCTGTCCCATCTGTAACAACAGAAAATAAAATAAATAATAACAACAAAGTTTGATCAAATGGACCAATACGGCAATGCCATGATGATCCATTTGACAAAATAAATCCATTTGGTATCCTTGTTGGTCTTCAGACAACAATTCTGACGGCTAAAGAACCAAATGGGACAGACAAAAAAAAAACCAAAAAAAAAAAAAACACAATAAGAGGAAACAGATTTTTTGATTCAACTGCTGGAACAAAGCTAACCATTCAACATGAACACTACAGTAGAACAGTTTAGAAAGCTTAAAATGTAACGAGAGGCACATTTTCATTCATAGCTGCCTCATCAGATCTTTACAGGATATTCACTCTGAACTTTGTGGAGCCTGATCTCAAGGGCTTTGAGTCTGACCCTGAAACCAGAAGAGGATCTTTCTGTCTCTGCAGATTCACAGAGATGGGAGTGATTCCAGTCCTGCATGATCACGCTGATGTTTGCACAGAGCAGACAATGAGGTGAATATTTTGGCACATTGGTGACAGTGAAAGAGTTTATTAGTAACATGGGATCGTTTGTGTGCGGTGTATGAAGTGAAACTCCTGAAGCTCTTGTCACACTGGTCACAGCTGTATTTTCCTTCCATGTGTGTACGTTCATGAAGTATGTCTGTGAAGGTTCTCAGTCATCCAGGTCATCGTAGTCAAAGGAGTTTGCAAAGAAAAGCGTCTGGACTTCTTTAAGTTGCTTGAAGACGTTTCACCTCTCATCCGAGAAGCTTCTTCAGTTCTAAGGTCAAATGGCCGAGAGTCCCAGATTTAAACCCAGTGGGAGTATCCCCAATGAGGGACAAAGGACCCCTGGTGATCCTCTAATCACATGCGCCAAGGTGTGAAAGCGGGTGTGGGACCTAATCAGCCAGGGTTTCGGGTGAGCCCATTGTGAAACCTGGCCTCACCTTGTCATGTGAATTCCTGAGGTCAGATGGCCCAGGATGTGAGTGGGGGCGTTAAGGCGTCTGGGAGGAACTCAAAACTGGATTATAGATGGCAGACAGTTGGTGTCGTAAACCACCGCCTCTGTTCAAAGATGGTCGCTCACAGTGGACATAGATGGCCTCTTTCACTCCTCTTTCAAACCATCTGTCCTCTCTGTCCAATATGTGAACATTGGCATCCTCGAAAGAGTGACCGTTATCCTTAAGATGCAGGTGGACTGCTGAGTCTTGTCCCGTGGAGGTGGCTCTTCTATGTTGTGCCATGCGCTTGTGAAGTGGCTGTTTGGTCTCTCCAATGTAGAGGTCTGGGCATTCCTCGCTGCACTGTACAGCATACACCACGTTGTTCAGTCTGTGTTTTGGAGTTTTTTCTTTCGGGTGAACCAGTTTGTGTCTGAGTGTGTTGCTGGGTCTGAAGTACACTGGGATGTCGTGCTTGGAGAAAACTCTCCTGAGTTTCTCTGATACACCGCTACATAGGGGATGACAACGTTGTTGCGTCTGTCTTTCTTATCCTCCCTCGCTGGTGTCTGATCTTCTTTCTGTGCCTCTTTGCTGACTTTATGAACGCCCAGTTAGGATAACCGCATGTTTTCAGTGCTTCCTTTACATGTGTGTGTTCCTTCTTTTCCCTTCAGGCTTGGAGGGAACATGTTCTGCCCGGTGGTGTAGGGTCCCAATTACTCCAAGTTTGTGTTCCAGAGGGTGATGGGAGTCAAAGAGGAGGTACTGGTCCGTGTGCGTGGGCTTCCGGTAAACTTCAATGTTGAGGTTGCCATTCTCTTCAATGTGCACCGCGCAGTCCAGGACTGCTGCATTGAGTGACTGAATAAGTCTCCACTGGTCTACTGATTAGCCTCTTCCCAGAAGAGGCTAATGCGCTGGTGCACATTGAAGAGAATGGCAACCTCAACATTGAAGTTTACCGGAAGCCCACACACACGGACCAGTACCTCCTCTTTGACCCCATCACCCTCTGGAACACAAACTTGGAGTAATTAGGACCCCACACCACCGGCAGAACATGTTCCCTCCAAGCCTGAAGGGAAAAAGAAGGAACACACACATGTAAAGGAAGCACTGAAAACATGCGGTTATCCTAACTCATGCTCATAAAGTCAGCAAAGAGGCACAGAAAAGAAGATCAGACACCAGCGAGGAGGATAAGAAAGACAGACGCAACAACGTTGTCATCCCCTATGTAGCCGGTGTATCAGAGAAACTCAGGAGAGTTTTCTCCAAGCACGACATCCCAGTGTACTTCAGACCCAGCAACACACTCAGACACAAACTGGTTCACCCGAAGACAAAACTCCAAAACACAGACTGAACAACGTGGTGTATGCTGTACAGTGCAGCGAGGAATGCCCAGACCTCTACATTGGAGAGACCAAACAGCCACTTCACAAGCGCATGGCACAACATAGAAGAGCCACCTCCACGGGACAAGACTCAGCAGTCCACCTGCATCTTAAGGATAACGGTCACTCTTTTCGAGGATGCCAATGTTCACATATTGGACAGAGAGGACAGATGGTTTGAAAGAGGAGTGAAAGAGGCCATCTATGTCCACTGTGAGCGACCATCTTTGAACAGAGGCGGTGGTTTACGACACCAACTGTCTGCCATCTATAATCCAGTTTTGAGTTCCCTCCCAGACGCCTTAACGCCCACTCACATCCTGGGCCATCTGACCTCAGGAATTCACATGACAACACAGGGGCCAGGTTTCACAATGGGCTCACCGAAACCCTGGCTGATTAGGTCCCACACCCGCTTTCACACCTTGGCGCATGTGATTAGAGGATCACCAGGGGGTCCTTTGTCCCTCATTGGGGGATACTCCCACTGGGTTTAAATCTGGGACTCTCGCCATTTGACCTTAGAACTGAAGAAGCTTCTCGGATGAGAGGTGAAACGTCTTCAAGCAACTTAAAGAAGTCCAGACGCTTTTCTTTGCAAACTCCTTTGACTACGTTCATGAAGGTTACGACTACCTGAATGTGAGAAGCATTTGTCACAGTATCTGCACTTGTATGGTTTCTCTCCTGTGTGGACTCGTCTCTGCACTTTAAGCTCAAATGCAGATGAGTAGGATGACCCACACTGATCACAGAGATGTGTTTTAACGCCACTGTGAATACGTTGATGTTTTTTTAAGATACTTGGTTTGGGGAAGCCTTTCCCACATTCTTTGCAGTAGTTCATTTTGTCTCCAGTGTGTCTACGTTGATGTAGCTTTAGGGTCTTTTGATGACTGAAACTTTTCCCACAAAGGTCACAGTGAAAGTGTTTCCCACCACCACAGTGATGACAGGGTTGAGAACTGGATCCATCTGTGTCGCTCTGCTTCTAAACAAAGACACAAACACAGTGTAAGTCAGTCCTTCAACATTTTTATCCTGAACGTCGCCTGAAATAAAGAGCATCTCTGCAGACGTCCAATTACATTTTACTGTTTACATTATAACTCTCAGGTCAGTTTAATATGCTACAAAAATGATAATAGTAAAAACCTTGAATTAATACTAATTTAATACTACAATAACAGTAACATAACTCTCAAACACTATCACTAAAAACTGTGATTAGAGTCTGAATAATCACTCAGAGCTGTCTTTGCATGCAATAGAATTGCGAACACAACTTGATGAGCAGAGTTGTTCCAAACAGTCAGGCTACAATCACAAGATAAAAATATAAATACATACCTCACAGTAACTGCACTTGTAGAGCCTCTTTCTGGTGTGGATCTGTTGGTGTCATCTCAGGTAATGTGGAGCTTTAAAAGTCTTCGCACACATGTCACATTTATAAGGTCTCTCCTCAGTGTGGGTAAACATGTGGCGTTGTAAGTGTGCGTCTGTTAAACATAGTTTACCACACTGACAACAGATGAACACATCATGTCTGGTGTGAATGCGTAGGTGTATATTTCGGCTCTGTTTCAGGCTGAAAGTTTTTCCACAAATGTCACAGCTGTATGCCTTAATTCCAGAGTGGGTAACTAGATGACTCTGTAAGCTGCTACTGTGAGTAAAATCTCTGCCACACTGATCACAGCTGTACGCTTTAACTCCACTGTGGATGAGTTGGTGTCTTTTTAGGGGACCCTTCCTGGAAAAAGACTTTCCACAGTCGTCACAGCTGAACGGTCTCTCTCCAGTGTGGATGAGTTGGTGGGTTTTTAAGCCTGCAGACCTGGTAAAAGACTTTCCACACGATCGTGGCTCAAGAGTTGGGCGTTCGTCTTGTAATCGGAAGGTTGCTGGTTCGAGCCCTGGCTCGGACAGTCTCGGTCGTTGTGTCCTCGGGGAACACACTTCACCCGTTGCCTACTCGTGGTGGTCAGAGGGCCCGGTGGCGCCAGTGTCCGGCAGCCTTGCCTCTGTCAGTGCGCCCCAAGGTGGCTGTGGCTACAATGTAGCTTGCCATCACCAGTGTGTGAATGGGTGAATGACTGGATAGGGCTTTGGAGCGTGATGTCTCAGGGGTGGGCGTGGAAAGGATTTTGGCCCGATCCGCCATTTTCGGGGTCTAGCGCAAGTGAAAAGGGAGCGAAGGCACACACAACAGCCATGGTTCGTATTTGCTGTGCGGTCGGCTGCAATGTTCGATCGCACGACCGGCAAGAGAATAAGCTTGAAAAGGGTTTGTCTTTTTATTCTTTCCCAACCTGGAAGCAACATGAGGCAGCTCGTGTATCGATGTTACCAAACGAAGGCGTCTAGCCTGGATAGCAGCTGTGAGACGAGCTGATATCCTGTTCTCTTCCATCTCCAAATATCTGTTGGTGCTCCAGACGGTTTCATTCCGGTAAGTTCTAAATATGTTCGTATCACTCTTTATAGCCTATTAGTTTTATTTTCGATGCACTCTGAGGTCATAGCAAATTAGAACAAACATCCTACTGAGTGATTTTGCAGAACTACCTTCTCTTTATAGAGTTGCTAATTATTTGGCATTATTGCAGCAAACCAGCCTATGAAATGGATGAAACACACCGTGACTGGGTTCCAGCGCTACATAACGGACCTGCTTCAAACATACCACCATGCCAATCAGATTACTTCTTCCATGTGAGGGTGAAGAGGTGACCCTTCAGGATAAGATGGTGAAGGTTTGCTGCGTTTGTTGAACAGTGTTGTAGTAAAACCAGGGAAAATGAAACTTGCTCCTGTTAAATATTCTTAAGTCTTTTGCTGTATAAATAGTGGGGTTTTTTTTTTCAAAAGATACAGTAAATAATGTTAGTAGTGGGTGATATCATGTAAACACTGTCATGATTTTATGTAAACATTTTGTCTTTTATAAACTATAAATGACATGGATTCTACACTGTAACTGATGTGATGTTCTATAAAGTGCTTTTAATAATAAAAAAGAGGCAAAAATTAGTTTGTTTCTTTATTCAACTTTTGAACAGTGGTACTCAGTCAGTACATATTCAGTAAATGCAAATTATTTAGATGGCAGTGCACTACAGGCATAAATCTAGACCCCTAGATAAAACATTATGGCATTATAGCAGTGACAACTCCTCCACAGTAGCAGGTGGGATTTTTTTCTTTTTGAGGACGGCTCCTTTTACCTTTCATCACGGATGGTCTGTTTATGTTTTGATCAAGAGCCTTTTTTTGGGCAGCTGAAGAGGAGAAGTCTATCTTATGGCCAACCTCTGGCTGTATCTTGGTCACATAACCCAGCAAAACCCAGTATGCAGGTTCATCTGTAACAGTCCTTGTGCCACAGATCTGCACTGTTGCTTCTAGATTAAACAGAAGAGCAGCGACATGGCTGCAGGTCTCCACGACTCCGGCCATACAGGTGCAGTGGGCGGCTTCAACCTTCCCTGTGATGCTCACAGTGACCCATGGCTGCAATGCTGTTCATTCAGTCTTTGAGAGTGCAGCACCTGAAACACACAAAGTTCATTTAAAGACAAGAACTATGAGCCAAGGCCGACATAAATGTGTTTTATCTACTTTATCATAAATGTAACAAAGTGTTTAGAAAGTTAGCACATACATGTAATTTTTCATTTCTTTATGCATCCATCTATAGAACGCTGCATGTTATAGGGTAAATCTGCCTGTTCTCTGTCAGAAACATGCCTGCAGAAAATGAACCTAAAGTATGTAATGCAAGCATGTCATCACTTTAGAGATGGAGAAAGCATAAAGTGACAATTATGAATCACTTAATATGATAAGGAGAATCTGCAGGTCATTAATCAATGTATAAAATTAAAATTAAATGTATTTTTCGTGACACAAGATACAAATATTGAAGCAAGATCTATAATTAGAATTATTTATAATAAATATGAATAAATTATTGCAATTTCTTTAACCATAAAGAATAACTAAATCCTTCAGGACAATGTCACATCAATGCACTGAACTCACTATGTTATCCCTCTAACAGCCTCCACATGTTCTCACTGTAATTTCCCCTCATGAATGAATTTCTGCTGCACTAATCTGAATGTTTGCAGGGAAATCAAACGCATTTCACACGCAGTACTTGAGCTGACTTACCTTTGTTTGAATGACGACTTGTATGCGCTGACTCCACAGATAAGGTACGAAAATATGTCAGGCTACGTCAATAGCGGTTGGTCTTCAGGGTTTCTACTCCACGGCCGTGTTTCATACGGGTCCACATTTCCAATGCACGCTATTTTCTGCAAGTACCGCTGCTTCGCCTCTGGACGCAATCGGTCTCTATACCGTCCGTTTTCTTTGGAGCTGCTTTTAAGCATGATTCTTGTCGTCGTCGTTCCAACACAGTGTCTCTTTTGATTCGTAGACCCCGAAAATGGTGCCGCGCTCCGCGGCGTGACGTCAACTCCAAAGCCCTATATGTAAAGCGCTTTGGGGTCCTTAGGGACTAGTAGAATAGAATAGAATAGAATAATCCTTTAATTGTCCCACAAGGGGAAATTTGGTTGTATCAGCAGCAAAAACACACATATACAAACAGAACAGGACACAGAACAGAAGCACAATTTTAGTAAAAGCGCTATATAAATACAGGGCATTTACAACTTGTCATAGCTGAACAGTCTCTCTCCAGTGTGGATGAGTTTGTGGGTTTTTAAGCCTGCAGACTGGGTAAAAGACTTTCCACATTTGTCACAGCTGAACGGTCTCCTCCAGTGTGGATGACCTGATGCATTTTTAGTAAAGCTTTCACAGTAAAATCTTTCCCACACTCATCACAGATATATTTTTTCCTCCCTTTCTTTCTTCAACAAATTTGTGGGCCTCCTGAGAGCGCTGACTTCTCGCTCCACGTTATTCCTGCAGTGACAGAGATACAAACAGAGGCAGGGAGTGAAATGCAGTCGTGGAACAAACTGAACCTTCAAACTCCCTCCATTAACACTAGTTTTAAACCCGAGGCTGGAAGTGATGTGAAGTTCATGAACAAGTTTGCTCTAAGAGTCGATTCTTTGTAGCGAACGAGAAACTGGCTTCTGTCACAAGGAGATAAATAATCTCCCCGACCCCACCCGCTTCAACATCTTCAGCCCCCTTAGTCCCACCACCTCCACCATTCAAAATAGCCTGGACCTGATCACCACTTCAATTCACTCGATGCTGAACATTCATTTCATAGAATGAAGAATTGTAATTATACTCAGATCTACCTGTGCTTTAATCATGGGGCCTTTAAACTCACACATTCAACAGTTTTAACCAGCTTTCCTTCCTGGCAGCTGTGTTTGACACAGGAAGACATTATTACATTCTTCAATATTATACTTTATTCTTTTTGGGGGAAGTGCAGCTTTAAACCTTCACATTATTCAAGTCAACCCAACAAATCAATCTGAACGATCACAGGTGGAAAAACTTCTGTAGATAGAATGAAATCAAACCCAACATTCAATCCACAACATGATTAAACCAACTCACCAAGAGCTGCACATTAACCACCACAATATATTTTTATTCTCTGTGCTTTCAAATATGAACACTGTTTACTTTCATCTCTGTTTCATTAGTTTTTGTTAACATCTTCCTGTGCATCACTTTACAGCAGCCAGACTCATTAAAATGAGATATTATAGAAGTTCACTTCCTCTCATGTGTTCATCCACAGCAGCTGGACAATAAAGTTTGTGACCCTGATACTGCAGCAGATCGCTCTCATCCACTTCCTGTTATCACTTCAAATAGAAATGAGGCTGTAGAGGTTTGGTTAAAGTTAGCTCGGTGCTTACCTTTAGATGAGCCCACAAACTGAGAGATGGCTACAAATATTGATCCAAACGTTGGTAGTGGTTTATGATCGATACTTTGTTTGTTTCTCTCCTCTAAGTTCACTATTTTGCTGGCTGTGGATGAAGAAGCAGATCTGTCTGTGTGAACACCTCTTCTTATGCGGCAGACTCACTATGCTCCGCCCCTTTCTTAATGCCCTGCTGTGATTTGTTTCTTGGAGGTCACGTGACGAAGCTGCTCTTAGAAAACCAGACCGAGAAAGTGGGGCGACAACTCTCAAAAATCTGGGACTTGCACAAACAGACTAAACATCACTGTTGTGGCATCACTTTTACAGGACATCAAAAACCAGAGCAGGTACTACTGTTCTGCAGTTTCATGAATGTGGGTCACTTCTTACCTGCAGTCCTAACCTGCTCTGGAGCACGTCACAGACCGAGCGACAAAGCAGAGCATGGCATCAAGCTTCAAATGATGATTTATACATATGCAAAAAAATAATAATCCCTGTGACCTCAACACCCATTTTGGAACAAATTCAAAGCCTAATTTGGAAGCTTTCACTTAAATAAATGAGGGAAAACTCATGACTTGATGTTCAGTGGTGACGACAACATAAAAAGTGTTTGTGTCAAATCATTATTTAAAATTGTTTTTTAAACAAACAAAGAAAATAAAGCTTGAATCTTATGGATACATCTAAAATTTTACTGTGATAATGAGGAAACGTGACTACCAACACACAGTATTCCCCTGCAGGTTTATATTCAGCTTTCTTGGAATGCCATGTGTAACAGAGTTAGAAAATAGCTTAATGAATCTCCTCAAAATTGATGTGCTATGTGAATAGTTGGAGCCACCTGGTGGACAAATACCGCAACTACAACTGTTAAGGTTCCAAATTGCTGCACAGCGCATGCCTCAGCAAAGGAAAATACTCCCAAGCTGGTCAACTGAATGTTGCAGTTGCTTTGCACACTGTTAATGACGACTGTATGCTGTTTTCTTTGTACCAGTTGCCAGAATAAAGAGGGAGCCCAGAGTAAGGGCAAGTCCAGTGTCGCAGTGCCGTCCTTTCTACATGGGCATATCACACCACTTACACCATAGACTCACAAAACAGCAACAGCTACACGTCTCCTCCTGATCTAACGTGTCAGTTTAAAGGGACTCCACTCTGCCTGTGTCAGCATTTCTTTCAGCTCTTTTTTCACAAATTCCTCACTTTTTCATCCAGACTTTATTTATTGAACATTGTAAACAACGTGTAAAAAAGTACACACAGATAAAAAAAAAACTAAATACAACAACAAAAATATCAAATAAAGGAAAAAAAATTTGAAAAATATTACAAAATTAGCCACATTTACATGTCATAATGTCAGGATATCACACATACAGCATATTTTATTCATTCAGCACCATAAAGCTTATTCCAGGAATCTTGTGGTTTGTTAGATGCAGCTTGTAAAGCTAAGTCATGTTGCCATGTTCTTATTAGAAACAAGAGACTTTCTCCTGGTAAGCCTTCCAATAAGCCATATGTGTTCAGTCTTTTTCTAAGTTTATCAGGAACTTTAACTATAAAGGTACTAACAGTGGTAGAAATTTCCTTTAGAAGAGGAACAACATCACAGGGGGAGCCAGATGGTTTCATACTGGTAACCAGTTTCGAGAGAGAGGGAAGGGAAATAGGCTCCAAGTGATCAAAGACAGCAGGGTAGGGGCGCAAAATGGACAGACAAGCCCTAGTCTTACAACCTTGACCAAAAGAAATTAAGAAACGATCACAGAGTTCTCTGCAAGCTTCCAGAGAGACAGGCTCATGAGCACTGAAAGCAGTGGTCAAAGGACACAGGGGTTGTGACAGTTAGCAGCAATCCGGTCTTTAATTTTGACGTCACTAGCCGTGTCTGGGCTCAAACTCCGCTGCAGGTCCATAAATCAAACGATCACTGTGGCATCACTGACAGTTGAAAAACTGTCTAAAGTCTTTCATCTGTAATAAAATGATCAGTGTTCTGCTCTACCAGGTGTAACAATTGAGTTTATCATCCAGGCACCCATGAAAACGAAACGGAATTTATGACATTTAACGGCGTTAGAAATTAGCAGTAAGTTAGCTCGCTAGCTTCCATCTAAATAATATAGCATTTCCTGACTGAGGAATTCTGGAAACAAATTCAAATGTACGGCTCTGCTATCACTTCCAACATAAATGAAGGCAGAAAACTAAACAGCAGTGATGTTTGTAGGGTTATTGAAGTTTGGCTAGCTGGTATATAATGATGTGCTACATGACCGCTAGCGACACAGCTATGTTAGCATAATATAAACAAGCTAACTTTTTTCCATTCGATAAAAGTTAACGTGAGTGTTCTCGGTGGTCAGGAACAAATGTAATCGCATGGCAGGATGCTGTAAACGGACCAAACTTCAGTCAGGAGAACAACTGAGATAATCCATCCACAATATGAGGTTAGTCATTCATATACTGCTGCATGGGCTGGGCTGTAGCTACATCGTAAGGTTTTAAAAACTGAGCTTTAAAATGATTAGTGGTGATAAAAGCCGAGGGAGGCCAACAGTGATCAATCACTGTTTTTAGGAGCTTTTTGAGATTAAATAGGAGAAAATACAAAACATTTAACATGTTAACAACACAAAACCCATATTAAACACAGACTACTTTAGGCCCGGAAGCAGGATTCGTCACGTGATCACTTAAAGACCGGATGATGTCAGAAAATTATTTTGCTCCAACAGTTTTCACAGCTATTAGATAACAACACTCAGTATCTCGAAAGAAACTTGCAGTCCATCCTTCTTCCACTTTCACTCATTTCTCCTGCACTCCCATCTAACTGCATGGGTATGGACACTTAACCAAGGGTCTGATCTGGGCTTTGATCCCCTGGGTTTAATCGGAGTCGCAGAATTCAGAACAGGAAGTCTCTGAATTAGGGCTGCCACAAACGATTATTTTGATAGTCGACTAGTCACCGATTATTTTTGCGATTAGTCGACTAATCAGATCATACATCCATTGGACGTAAAATGTACAGTTTATTGCACCAGCAGCATCTGCTCTTATATAACTATCATTAGCTTACAGCTTGAAATGTTTAAGCTATGTGCTAACTAAAAATAAAGACAAGATGATAATTTATTAAATTTAAATGAAATTTGCAGATCGTTTAAGTGAAGTTTAATAAACGCAGCCATCTGCTCCTTGCTATCTAAAATATAACAGGACACCGGAGTATACTCTCGAGCATCTCACACTTCTGATAATCAGTTGTCTGCTTGACAGCTGTGTAAACCTTAATAAATTTAACTTTAAACGGTTTAAACTCTAACCTTAACTTTAATCTCAGCCAAACCGATTTACTCAGGAACAAATCAAATACTAAAAAAACAAAAAACAAAAAAAAAACAAAAACAAAAAAAAAACAATAACATTTTTAAGTTATCTAAATGACTTATATATCATGTTTAACCTGAGCAGCAAAAGACCGCGGTAGGTTTGAAAACGATTTTCCGGGAGTCCGATGTTCTCACCAGCTCTAATGAGACTTGAACCTTGGCTAGCTATCGAGCTGGTGGGTAACAGAGGTCTCCGAAAACATCGGAGCGCTTTTGAAAATATGTAGTGTCTCGATAAACTGAGCAGATATTTGAGGTTTACACAGCTACATTCTCGCCTGAAAATATGTTAAACGTTTATTTTGTGACCCAGAAAGAATAATAAGAGTAATATCAAAACTAAGTAGTAGCTGCGCGTTGTTGGAAACTGAGCAGGGCTGAGCTATGAATTGTGGGACACAGTTTCTTCTTCTTCTGGGTTTAACAGCAGCTGGCATCCTTGTACATGCAGTGCTGCCATCTTCTGTTTCAGTCCGTTATTACACTCTTAAATCATACTACTCATTCCTGTGTCTTTTGGGATCTTACAAAGCTTCAAACAACGTGTCGACTATTAAATTAGTCGTCGACGATTTTGATAGTCGACGTAATCGTGACTAGTCGACTAATCGTGGCAGCCCTACTCTGGATGACTGAAAGTTTTTCAACAAAGGTCACAACAAGTCTTTCCCACCACCACAGTGATGACAGGGTTGATAACTGGATCCATCTGTGTGGCGCTCTGTTTCTAATCAAAGACACAAACACAGTGTAAGTCAGTCCTTCAACATTTTTATCCTGAACGTCGCCTGAAATAAAGAGCATCTCTGCCAATGTCCAATTACATTTTACTGTTTACATTATCAAACTCAGCTCAGTTTAACAGTACTATAATAATACTAAATTAATACTACAATAACAGTAATATAATTGGTGTCGTCTCAGGTAGCGTGGAGTTTTAAAAGTCTTCTCACACCGGTCACATTTATAGGGTCTCTCCTCAGTGTGGGTGAACATGTGACGTTGTAGCGCTGCGTCTGTAGCAAAGTGTTTGCCACACTGATCACAGCAGTACACATCATGTCCGGTGTGAATGCGTAGGTGTGTATTTCGGCTTCCACTCTGGCTGAAATTCTTTCCACAAATGTCACAGCTGTATGCCTTAATTCCAGAGTGGGTAACTAGATGACTCCGTAAGCTGCTACTGTGAGTAAAAGCTCTGCCACACTGATCACAGCTGTATGCCTTAATTCCAGAGTGGGTAACTAGATGACTCCGTAAGTTGCTACTGTGAGTAAAAGCTCTGCCACACTGATCACAGCTGTACGCTTTAACTTCACTGTGGATGAGTTGGTGTGTTTTTAAGGAACCCTTCCAGGAAAAAGACTTTCCACACAAGTCACAGCTGAAAGGTTTCTCTCCAGTGTGAATGACCTGATGCCGTTTTAGATAAGCCTTCACAGGATAACCCTTCCCACACTCGTCACAGCTGTATTTTTTCTCTCCCTTTCTTCTGTGAGGTTTGTCGGCCTCCTGAGAGCGCTGACTTCTTGGTCCACGTTGGTCCTGCAGTGACAGAGATACAAACAGAGGCAGTGAGTGAAATGCAGTCGTGGAACAAACTGAACCTTTAAAGTGAAGAAATGACAGAAAAGAAGCAGCATCTAACTGCTTTTAAATGATACTGGTGACAGTTTATAAAATGAGAAGCTGGCCAAGATGACATATTTTTATTTTCAGCTATTATCCATCATGAAGGACAAAAGATTTTAAATCTTGTCCTTCTATCCAACAATTGTCTTCGGCTTATTCTTGTCAGGGTGGTGGGGGGCTGGAACCCATCCCAGCTACCGTAAAGAGGTAGGGTACACCCTGGATAGGGATAAGACAGAGGCTGTATCCCAATTCAGGGTCTGCAGTATGGGCTCAAATTGTGGTCATAAATATTTTGTACTTGTAAATCAGGATTTGTGTGTGTAAAAAGAATTTGTGTGTGCTCAAAAAAGATTTGTATGTGGACTTAGCCAAAAAATACATGTGAAACTCTGCAAGTTACAAGTGCGAATTTTAACCCGATTTTTCTTCCTTTCATCTGATTGGCCAATGTTATGTCAATAACAAATTTAACTATCCAATCAGAGAACAGATGGGCTTGGCTATTGGAGGGGTGCTTTATGGAGCTTCAGGTGCTTGAAGGGAATAAATGCCCTTTTACATGCCAGCCCAGCGTTTTCCTTCATCACCACGAAGGAAAACAGTCTGTGGTGGTCTCAGTTTGGTGAATTTTGTGTCACAAGTTTACGTGACACAATTACGATGTGAAAGGACCTTTATGCTGTGCACTGTGACTCACAGCAATGGTCCCGGGTCAGCCCTGACTTAAACTAAGCGTAAGTAAGTAATAATGGTATTTCTAACCACTGATACACCACAACTTTATCCTTTCAACAGCTACTGAAAGTTAGAGGACCTAGCTTCTATTTACATAGAGATCTTCCAGCTTCAAACTGTATTACCCTTCAAGGACCTGCAGTTCAAAAGCGCCCTCCGAAAGCCAAAGCCAGTTGTTTAAATGTTGCACATTTGCAGAAACCCACCTCTGAGGGCGGATTAGGCCTCCCAGTTTTTAGTCACTATTACTGGGCTTTGAACACCAGGATGTGGGTTTTCTGGAATAATGTTTCAGGAGGGATGTGGTCCTTCCTGGACTTTTATAGAGTCATACAACGCTAAATCCATCTTTGGCAGATTACCTGGTGCTATTTAGTATGTTTTTACTTTGACATACCTACTTACAAACTTCTTAGTAAAGATTTTGTCATAGGTCATTCTGTTAGGGTTTTAAAGCAGGTTACAGGTGCTTTGTCTAAGGACCTTTATATCGACAATCGTTTTGCTTCTTTTTCCTCAGCTGCAATCAAAATGTATCCTCCCCTCTGCTCATCTTGTTTCGATGCTTATAAATTAGGAATTTTGTTCAACTCTCCTCCCATCTGGATCAACCCGTTCATAGTGACTTTTAAGATGATTCAATCATATAAACAGGGATTCGACATGATCTCACCCATTTGACTGCACTTTGTGTTTATATGAAGCTACACCTCTGCCGGACCCTGATTCCACATCTTTTGGACTCTGAACCCTCCATTGTCATGTCTAACTTCACATACAAGATCATTCTTTGTGGAAGCTAGCCTGTCTCCTGAACTTTTGATTTGGACTGACTAACTTTGAACTTATATATAAACACAAAAAAAAGAAAAAAGAAAGACCCCTGGGCAGGTGGAACTCTGAACCTTCTAGCTGTGAGGTAACAGTGCTAATCATTGCACCATCGTGCTGAGGAGGTTGAGGTAAAAGAGCTCCCTCAGCACGGGAAAACAACTGGACCCATCACTAGAAGTTGAAGCTTTGGAGTTGCTAAACATGTTGAAATTCCACCCACTGTGGTGGTAGAAGCACATTACACATCCAACCAGGTGTAGTCAAAAAACAAAGAAAACTTCATAATGATTCAAATACGGATGGCATGACACCACTTTTTAATCATACCGATATCTTAAATTTTGATATCTGCTGATACCGATATGAATGAGATAAACTCTGTTTTATAATCAATAAAACAGTTTTTTAATGCCTTGCTGCCTCTTGTATAGGTTCATACCCAAATTTAAAAACAAAACAAAACACTGAAGCTATTCCGTTGTACTTGTATCCAGGAAATACACTGCACCCAAAATATGGCTCAGTTCAGCAGTACTGATCTTTTTATTTAAATTTTAGCACCGTTTAGCTTTCAGCAGTATCGAACATCCATCCTGAAAGTGAGCAACTTTATGCAGGACTTTAAATCTAAGTATTTAAGTAATATTACACTAATATAATAAAATTAATTCAAAACGCAATTTGATGCAAATGTCAAAAGTCTGTGGTTCTTACAAATAAATGAAGCGTTAAACTAACATTTATATTCAACAACTTAAAAAACAAAAGCAATTGTAGAATCGACCGTTTTATACTTGTTTCTATCACATTTAACCTGAGATTTGTGTAATTTCTATACAAAACTTTACACAAATATGAAAAAAAGTGTTTTTCATAGTTTTTGAACCACAAAACTGTTTAGTCTGCAACACTGCATTTTACAAAGTAAAGCTTGAGTCTAGGGATGGGTACCGGTGTCCGGTGCCATGATGGCACCGGTTCTGACATAAACGGTAGTAACCAGACCGAAAAGCAGCACACATTTCGGTGCTTTTTTTTTTTTTTCCTGAGCCAATTCTAGCCAATCATTTTACGTTTCCGAGGATAGTAGGCGGGGCCAGGTACGTACGTTCTTTTAGAGCAGAGCTACAGATTAAAAATGCCCAAGGCGAAGCGGTCAAAAGTCTGGCTGTACTTCACAGCAAAAGATGCAAACTCAGCAGCCTGCAACAAGTGCTTTAAGGTGATACTGTGATACTGTCAAAGGAGGTAACACCTCAAATCTGATGAAGCACCTGGCGACGCATAGCGTTTTTTTTTTTAAAGCCGAGAAATGCGCTGTGTTTGATAACTTGCTGCGAGCCCTCACACCGTGCACATCTACTGCAGGTGTGGTGCCTGTTATCGGACCCGGAGTTAGCAACATCCCCCAAAAACCCGAAGAGTAGAGTCCTGGGCCCTAGCCCTGCCAGTGTAGCAGAAATGATGACGGATGATCATGGCAGCAGCAGCCGTTCTTCTCTGCGTGAGTAGCTTCATGTTGTTCGTGTGTAATTAATGTTGAGTACGCTAACCACATTATTACATTAATGCACGTAAGGTGAACTAGCAAACACCGTCGTAGTTACATGCGGCTGTCTTCTTGTTTGATGGCAGATGCTCCCTTCACCCTGGCCAAAAAGACTAAAATGACCAAAGAAAAACTGGAAAACAGTTAAACATGAGAGGTTTTTGGACAAAGTTTGTGTTTTTTTCCATTGTTTAAGCACTGCTTCCAGCCAAGAGTGAGACCATATATGCCCTATAGCTGCAGAAAAGGCTAACATTGTTATCTTTTTAAAAAAACAGCTGAACATGAGAGGTTTTGGACCAATTTTGTGTTCTCCATTCTTTAAGCACGGTTTGAGCACCGTGTAAGCACCGGCACCGTTTCAAAAGTACCAGTTTGGCACCGGTATCGGATAAAACCTAAACGATACCCATCCCTACTTGAGTCTATCCATTGTACGGTCAGACGATGGACAGACGTCCGAGCCCCAGATATCAGCTGTTAAGCTTAAAGTGGGAATGCTTTACAAACGCTCAGAGATGAACTTACACACTTGCCTGTAATTCTGTGGGATAGCTTGCTCTGAGATTAAATGGCAGTTTGGCAGCACGTAGTGAGACTCTGATACAATACTGTATATCGGATCGGTCCATCGCTAGATTCAAATATTGTAAAATCATGCCCATCTCTGGAGCTCGTAAACAAATTTTCATATCATGTTAAGACACTAAGAATGGTCATTAACATTTACCAGGTCTATGCTTTCTCATGTTTTTCGTTCTATTATATATTTCTATGATTTTCTAATTAATATTATTCAATGATAACAAATCAAATGCAGTACTTCATAAGGCAAAAACCTCCACTGCTCTGGTCAACAATAAGCTTGGTTGATTGAAGGAAAATATAGATATAGAGTCTATTTGTAATATGAGCTTATTGATATTTCTTTGTTAACATTGCGTTCTTAAATATCATTTAAATTTTTCAGTAAAACAGCCATATTTTCCTCACCGTTTCTGTCGAGCTCATTGTTTCCTCTGTAGTGACTCAGCTGAGTCCAGATGGCTGAAAATGTTCCTCTGCTGCTCCGTCAGACTCTTCTCCTCCTGCTGATCAGCTGGGACACAAAACAGATCTTTGTTAGGCTCCACACTGCAAGATTGACTTGTTCCAGCAGCTGCAGGATGGTTTCTACAGGCTGAAGAACAACAGTCACTGCAGGAAACAACATCTGCACATTGACTTTCTATTAGAGGAACAAACAGGGCTGGACTGGGACAAAAAAATCGAACCGGGCATTTTGACTAGAGTCCAGCCCACCAGGTATTATAGGAAAAGCCATAAAACCTGTAAATGAAAACAAACGCTGTTGTGACAGTGATGCATCAGCCACACATGAGTAAAACAAGTCCATCCATTCACCTTATTAGTTTGGTTTGCGGTTGCTTCATTAATATGATTCATTGTGGACATAGTAGCACTGTGTGGTTTTTTTCAAATGTTTTCTGTTATAATAACCATGTTTCTCTTTCTTTGAGTTACCTGGTGTGGGGCGGTGGCTGTTCCCTGTCTGGGCAAAAGGTGTGGCTGAGGACTTTGAGAACAAAACGCAGGACCAACCATGTGTTATCAGAAACAGGGGTGTTATAGGTTTACTTATGTTATTCTGTGCTTAGTTAGTATTATCATCATCATCATCATCAACTTTATTTATAAAGCACTTTAAAACAACCACAGCTGACACAAAGTGCTGTACATTAGAACTGTAAAAATAAAATTACATGAGATAAGTAAAAACCAAATAAAAGAAAAGTGAAATCATTAATTAAATAACTACTTCAATTAAAAGAGAAACTAAGTCTCACTGAGAGTTTAAGTGTGTGTGTGTGTTTGCGTGTGTGTGTGTGTGTGTGTGTGGGGGGATGTTTGTATTCATGATCGTTTATGTTAATGAGAGGGTGGGGTGGGCTGCTTTTAACCATGTAAAGCACTTTGTGCTACAGTTTTTTGTATGAAAAGTGCTTTATAAATAAAGATTGATTGATTGATTAAAAGCCAAGGAATAAAAGTGAGTTTTAAGACGCGATTTAAAAGTGGACAGTGAAGTGGCCTCTCTAACAAGCATGGGCAAATTATTCCATAATTTTGGAGCCACAGTAGAGAAGGCCCTGTCCCCTCTGAGCTTCCTCCTGGATCGCGGTACCTCCAGGAGCAGCTGGTCAGCTGACCTGAGAAACCGACAGGGTGTGTGGGGATGAAGAAGCTCAGAGAGGTAAGGCGGGGCAAGACTGTGAAGGCATTTAAAAACAAACATAAGAATTTTAAAATTAACTCTAAAAGACACAGGCAGCCAGTGCAGAGAGGCTAGCATTAGTGTTTGTTTTTCCCTCTATTGTGTGTAAATGGTTTGGCCAAACCACTATAAAAGCTACCCTCCAGTCTGTTTCATTAGATCAGTTTGTGAGTTAAGAAACAACGTGGACAGAACTTAACTTTGTAGAAATTTTTTTTTTTTTAATAGTTATATTTAGGTGACCCCTTTTATGGGCCCACTAATTATATTTTTGAATGTTGTCTTTTTGAACTTTGTTTGAGGGTTAAAATAAAGAAAACTCATTTGAAGACATTTTTTCCTGTGTCCTCTACGCCTTCGCTGCTTAGTCCTGCACAGATGAACACTGTCTTGTTGGCATATATATATGATTTCTATGCATTTCACAAGAGATGACCAGATAATTATTTATTAAAAGTTAGACATTTTAAATGAGAATAAGAAAGAAAAGTGTTTCTTTTTGCCCACCAGGAAAATGCGCGGTATGCCCGATGGCCAGTCCAGCTGTTGGAGGAATGCAGACACACACGGAGACAAACCCTCAGAAATAAAGCTGTTCTGAAATGAGGCTGTAGAGGTTTGGTGCAGGCAGGAAAACAGCTGCAGGGACAATGAAAAGACTTTTCTGCTCCAACTTCTCCCAGCATGCTGAGCTAATGATTAGTTGGTGTTTTTCTCCAAACACTCTCTCACTCTTCTCTCAACGTGTTGACAATAAACTGTGAACAGACACCGAGGAGAGCAGCAGAAGACCTCATTCAGGAGCTAAACTCAACATGAACTGAACTCACAGTAAAGTTAGCTCGGTGCTTACCTTTAGATGAGCCCACAAACCGAGAGAAACTCCGTGATGAAGCTGGAACTCTTTCCAAACACAGGAAACAGATCAGGGAGCAGAGACCCACGTGGTTCACGCTGATCTCAGCTACGATCCAGGAGACAAGGGTGGGCAGATCGATGCAGATATCGATCCTGACGTTGATAGTGGTTTATGATCGATACTTTAGTGTGTTTCTCTCCTCCAAGTTCACGATTTTACTGGCTGTGGATGAAAAAGCAGCTCTGTCTGCGCAAACACCTCTTCTAATGCGGCAGACTCACTTTGCTCCGCCCCCTTCTTCCTGGCCTGCTGGGATTTGGTACTGTGCTGTCACGTGACTCAGCTACACACACACACACACACACACACACACACACACACACACAAACAAACAAAGCGCATTTGAGCTGCAGAGAGAGAAAGAGGAGCATCATGTGGAGATATTTTATGGCTGTAAATGAAAATGCTGGAGAACAGCTGGAAGGCTTGTCAGCACCTAAAGCCACAGGGGACCACAACAAGCTGTAGAGTTCAGCTTTCAGTTCGTTTGTTTGCAGGGTTGGAAAATAGGCAGCATAGTGGCTCAGGCCTGACAGGAGGACTAGTGGAGCTTTTGCAACCTCAGCCTCTTCCTGTGAGCAGTTTGCATGTTCCCGTATTTCCGGGTTCTTCAAAAGTTGATTCTGTTCATATGGAACGGTACGTCCAGATAAACATCGTCAACTTTTTGAGTTTCACTTACCTGGATGATTGAGCATGCATCAAGATATTTCCGGGTTGTTCTCTGGGTACTTTTCCAGCTATCCAAAAACATGCACCATGTGGTGCTTGTATAATATCCACAGGGATATCAGATATCAGCATTTCATCCACATGTAGTGACTGTATTACTCATGTTACATGCAGCTGCAATTCACAGATGTTTCCTGAACACCTCATATGGAAGCGAATGAGAGATGTGAGATGAACAAAATACAAGAAAAACTCATCCAAATGACTTCATGCTCAGTTAACGGCCTGTGAAGAACAAACACATACAGTGGTTCATTTCCTTCTTACTAGGAAATATGCAGAATTATATTGTACAGCTGCCACGACCTCAATATTAAATACTGTTATTTTAGATTTTTTCACATCCCAGTTAAAGGCTTTGGCTGAATTTTCTCTTCACACATTTTAATATCAAACTTAGTGTTTGTGTACACCTTGGACATTATAACCTGACCCTGATCAGTGCTGCTGTGACGATCACACTCACATCCATGTAATCATTTAACTGGGATGATCTGGTTTTACTGCACAATGCTGAATGTGTCCTTACAGTACAGGGAATAACTCTCTGTGTGTTCCTGTAGAGAAACTCTGGGTTTGTGTGCTGACAAGCATCATGTTTTAAAACTCCTCAAGCTGAGTGTTCAGAGAGCCCCACTCATTGTTCCTCAGTAACACTGTTTTCATCAAACAGAGCAGAAATTGACAGAAATGCTCGGCTCTGTGTGCACAGCGAGGGACTTCTCTCTGCTGAATCTGTGACAAAGTGTTAGTGTGTGTAACCGAGGACAAGGTATGAGTAAACGGGGCAAAGAAATAAATTGATAATTTATTTATTACATTAATTAAACATACAAATTCCCAGTTATTTCTAGACAGGACTTGCAACACATCCTGCTGATATCCCAGCTGCACATGAGACTTACCAGACAAATGGTGCGAAAAATAACACAACACTGCAAACCGTTACACCCCGTTTAGTGACACTGCAATCGATTTACCTGTGGCACGCACTGCAAACAATTCGGGTCTCAGCACAGCTGGGAAGCAGCGCTATGCATGACCTGTAATCTGGGATATAAAGGGAAGTGGCACAAACAAATAAACAAAAAACAAAAAAGGACGTTAGTCCGCCCTTGCACAACTCACTCCCAATCAATAACCGTCTTTACGGCTGGACGGACTAACCAAAACAAAATTCCAAATAAATCAAGAGAATGAAAAAGGACAGCAGAGACAGCACAGAATATTGAACAGTTTCCCTGCATGCAGTCAATGTAGGGCTTGATCAATTCTTCTATTAAAACACGTGAAAATAAAATAAAATAAACAATAAAAGGTGAATCAAATAGACCATTACGGCAGGGCTGGGATGGTCCATTTGATAAAGTGAATCCGTTGGGCATCTTTCTTCGCCTTTAGACAATAATTCTGATGGCAAAAGAGCCAAACGGGACAGGCAAAAACAACAAAAAAAAAAAACAACACGTGGTCACACAACAGTATACCCACTCGCACCTGAGTGAATTAATCGCCTCTGGTTTTTTCCACAGAAGAGCGCTGACTTCACCCCACACACCCACTACCTTTTCGCAGCTCTTCAGCCAATCACCTGGCAGAGACCAACAAACTGCCAGGTGACACTTGTTACATGTGTTTAGGTTTTCAGTTGGATTTTACTTTAATCATAACAACAGTCTCCTCAAAGTACTTTATATGGTAAGGTAGACCCTACAACAGAGATCCCCAATCCCATTACTCTGGTCCAAATCTGGACCCCAAGAGGGTTTTGTCTGGACAGTAAAACATTTTTTCATTTAGTATGTAGTTGGAGATTTTATTCCTGCCATCTGCTGTGGGCAACTCTTGAACAGGCGTGATGCAGCCTGTAAAATAAATAAATAAAAATAAACATTTTAAAAAGTGTGAAGCAGATTGAAATCTACATGAATGCAGGTGATGATCAGTGCAAAAATGGGACAGATGCAGAGAACACAGTATAGGTCAAGTGTTTGTGGTGGGAACAGTCTTATGTTTATTGCTCATGAGTCCAACAGCAGAGGGGTAGAAATTGTTCTTATGGCGAGAGGTTCTGGTCCGAATGGACTGGAGCCTCCTGCCTGAGGGGAGCAGGTCAAACAGACTGTGTCCAGGGTGAGAAGGGTCAGCTGTGATCCGAGCTGCACGCCCCAGTGTCCTGCAGGTGTACAGGTCATGCAGAGATGGGAGTCTGCAGCCAATCACCTTCTCAGCAGAGCGCACAACACACTGCAGTCTCTGTTTGTAAGAGGTGGCGACTCCAGCGTACCACACGGTGATGGAGGAGGTGAGGATGGACTCGATGATTGCAGTGTAGAATTGCATCATCGTCCGTGTTGGCAGGTTGAATTTCTTCAGCTGCCTCAGGAAGTACATCCTCTGCTTGGCCTTCTTTATAATTATGGTGATGGTGGGCTCCCACTTTAGGTCCTGGGTGAGGTCAGGAAGCGGAATGAGTCCACAGAGGTGATGAGGGTGTCAGTCAGGATGATGGGGGGAGGGAGTGGGGGTGTGTGCACAAGTCCACAATAATTTCCACTGTCTTCTGGTTGTTCAGCACCAGGTTGTTGCGGCTGCACCAGGACACCAGACGTTCAACCTCCATCCTGTAGACAGACTCATCCCTCTCTGAGATGAGTCGATAATGGTGGTGTCATCTGCAAACTTAATTAGCTTGACACACTGGTGGTTGGAGGTGCAGCAGTTGGTGTACAGGAGGGGTGGCCAACTCCAGGCACGAGGGCCGGTGTCCTGCAGATTTTAGATGTGTCCTGGATCCAACACAGTTGATTCAAATGGCTAAATTACCTCCTCAATGTATTTTGTAGTTCTCCAGAGGCCTGGTACTAAACTAATACTTTGATTCAGGTGTGTTGACCCAGAGTGATATGTAAAACCTGCAGGACACCTGCCCTCGAGGAGTACAGGGAGAAGAGCAGAGGACATTTGGTGGATGACTAGGGTGGAGGACTTGAAGCAGGCAGGAGGAATTGAAAATGCCAGAAAACACTGGGGCAAGCTCATTTGCACAGTGAGGCAGTAGACACACCGTCTGGGCCAGGAGCTTTCTGAGCATTCGGGCTCTTAAACTGCTTCCTCACATATGCTTCATGAATATGAAGGGTTGTAGTGGGAGAAGGTGGTGTGAAATCCTCATAGGTGTGGAGTGAGGAGGGAGCTCCTGTGGGTGAGGTCTTTGATGGTGGTGATGGCTCTGTGCTGGTGGGAGTGGGGAGGTGGGGGGATGATGGACCAAAGTGTCTCTAGTGTTGGGGAAGGTGGAGGTGTCAAGGCTGCTTGATGGCTCATCAAACCAGCTGTAAAAGTCGTTGAGGGTGTTGGCCAACAGCAAGTCGTCAGTGGAGTGGGGCTGTGTGAAAATCTTTCCTGAAGTGAAAATCTGCAATTTAAAGATGAATGGGGAAAAAAATCACTCACAGCTGACTAATGAACATTTGCATGCATGCTTAAGAGTTGCACTGACCCCATTTCACCCAAAGTTTAAAATTCTAGCTGCAAATATCAGACATTCAAAGATGGTCTTTCCATTTTCACATAATTCTTCAGAAGTCACTTGGATCAGAGCTTCCCAAAGTGTGGGGCCCGCCCCCTAGGGGGGGCGCAGAGCCATTGCAGGGGGGGGGCGCGGTATGAAAAGGGAAAAAAAAAAAAAACGCTTGGACACTGCTAGCACGGGGCGCCCACACAAACACAAAGCAAGAGAAGAAGCATAGCTGAATATGTTTCCAAACCAACTTCATTCCAAGCCAAAGACTAGAAAATATGGTGAAGCATATCTTCCCTTTGGTTTCACCTGCACAAGTGCCAAGGTGGGTCTCCCCTGCATAATTGCTTTTCCCTTCGTCGGGAGCACGCGCTGGGCTCTTCAAATCACGGGCAAACAGTATCCCATATTCTTGATTTTTAGTTCACAAACACTTTTTGTAATAACTAACTACTCCTGACATTTTGGAGATGTTAGCTCTTTATGCAGTAAAGTTACAGTGGGATAAAAATAATGTAGCGGGCCAGGGCTATTCGGAGTTTTGTTATTACAGTTATGTTTGTGTTGTCATGTTGTTATGGTGACGGGTGACGCGCTCTCTCGGCGACTATGTTTCCGGTGAGACAGCGCCCTTTTTGTTGTTGTTCTGTGGTTGCCGCGCTGAGCAGGAGGTAGCGGCAGTGTTCTGGCGCAGAGATAAATAAACGGCTGTGCTCCCAAGAAACCTCTGTCTCCTCCTTGTCTGAGCTCGCCACATTGGTGTCAGAAGTCGGATAGCTCACCCTCGCCGGAATGGAGAGAGACACTCAGAGGCTGGAGCAAGCCGTCGAGGAGAGCATTCGCTGCTTGGGAAGTGGGCGATTGAGAGAGAGCAAGCGAGCGCCATGTAAGTCCCCTCGACGGGTCCCGGACGGCGCGCGAGCGCACAGCGGCAGCGGCCGTCGTGACCGACGCTGGGACAGTGCTTCATGGGCTGCCTCTGTCGACCGACACGCGGGCCCCCAACAGCGAGCAGTGATGCCTGCAACGCCAGCTAAGGTACCGAAATACAACGGGCTAACCCCGCTAGAGCCCTACCTCTCACAAGTGCGGCTAGCAGCGAGGCATAATGGCTGGAGCGACGAAGAGGCTGCTACACACCTAGCGCTAGCATTGGAAGGAGATGCACTGCAGGTACTCCTTGACCTAGCCCCGTCAGAGCAGCATGAGCTCCAGGCCCTCACCATCACTCGAGAGGCGATTTGGGCAGCGGCACTCCACTGATCAGAGCAGGGAGCAGCTGACCAAGCGAGCCGTGAGGCCGAGGGAGAGCCTGGGCACCTTTGCAGCGGATGTGTTGCTGTATGCTCGTCGTGGCTACCCAGAGTTCCCAGCAGCAGCCCGTGAGTAGCTTAGCCTGCATGCATTCCTGAGAGGACTTTTCCCAGAGCAACTACGCCAACACGTCCGCCTGGCCATGCCTCAGACTCTCCGTGAGGCGCTCCTTGAGGCTGAAAGGGCCGAACTTGTGCTCACCTAGCGACCTGACCAGCAGTTGCGCCCCCCAAACTACCCTCAAATCAGAGCTACAGGCTGCGACAGTGAGGGGGAGGTCGCGGCGATATGCCAGCCGCAGCCCTCGGTGCCCTGGAGGCGTCCCCGTCGACCGACCAACCGCTGCTACCGGTGCGATGAACCGGTGCGATGAGCTTCCTGCCCCCCTCCAAGAACGATGCACGGTGGCGGGCCTAGTCGGGCACCTCAAGGGACTCTACCTGAGCTGCTGTGTTGAGGACCAGCCCTGCCAGGCCCTGGTGGACACGGGTTCCACCATTTCCCTAATACGACCTGGTGTGTTTCCTGGAACATCCGGGCCGCTTCTGATGGGTTGGTCGCCCACCGACACCCAGCTGATGACAGTGACGGGGAGAGAACTGACATGTGGGGAAGAAACCGTTGCGGATCCGGTGAAGGATCTGGAGCTGGTGCACGACTTCTGGCTTGCTGACATCCAAGACCAGTGCATCATCGGCCTTGATCTGCTGACCCGCTGGGGGCCTGCGTTGACACCACGAAGCTGGCTATCACTCTTGGTACAGAGACTCTGGCCCTCCAGTGCTGTCAAAAGCAGGGAACCAGAGACCGCAGGCAGGCGTGGCTGGTTCAGCACACCATCGACACCGGCTCTGCTCAACCCATCTGTCTGCGCCACGCCAGCTGCCCCTCGCGAAACGGCAGGGAGAGCGGGCCCTGGAGGCACACGGGCGTGGCTACTGCTCGGGCCACAGCCGGGCGGAGGGGAAGGGCTCTCGTTGACAATGCAGCAGCTGAAGCAGAAGCAGGAGCAGGAGGCTGATGCGACGTTGGTTCAGGTGGGGGCCTGGCTGGAGGCAGCACGACGCCCAGGCTGGACAGGGGTGTCAGGACAGGGGCCCGAAGTGAAGGCCTACTACTCCCAGTACAACAATCTGGAGACCCGCGACGGCCTCCTGTACCGGAGATGACGGGCCCCCGAACAGGGCAAGGATCTCCTGCAGCTGTTGGTGCCTCGGTCGCTGCGGTCGCAGGTGCTCGAGCTTGTCCATGGCTCGGTGGGGGCCAGCCACTATGGGAATGCTAAAACTCTCCGCCGTCTCAGGGGACAGTTCTACTGGCCTAGTTGTCGACGGGATGTGGAACTTCATGTGCACTGCTGTGACACCTGTACGGCACGGAAGGGCCCCACTCAACGCCCCACTGGCCCCCTGCAGCAGCATCGGGTGGGGGCCCCGATGGAGAGAGTGGGAGGAGACGTTCTAGGGCCTTTCCCCGTCCCCGAGGCAGGGAACCGGCACGTGTCGGTGGCCAGGGACTGCTACAGGAGGCTGAGGAGGTTTGGGTGTACTGCCCGGTTCGCAAGAGAGGGGTGTCCCCCAGGCTGTGCTGTCACTGGCAAGGGCCGGTGGAAGTCGTGGGGCGGCTAACAGAAGTGGTGTACCGGATCCGCATGCCGGGCCCAGGGCGCGTGGCGGTGTTGCACCAGGACAGGCTCTCACCGTACCACCCGCTCCAGCAGCCACCGGGGCAGGGGATGCTGGTGGCACCCCAGGTTCTCATCCGAGTGACTCTTCCCCTGCTGGTCGAGATCGGCCTGCGCGCCGAAGGAAGACACATGGACATTTGCAGGACTTTGTGTTGGGTAATGGGGTTGTCGGGGACGACTGACCCCTTAGGTGGGGGCTATGTAGCGGGCCAGGGCTGTTCGGGGTTTTGTTATTACAGTTATGTTTGTGTTGTCATGTTGTTATGGTGACGGGTGACGCGCTCTCTCGGCGACTGTGTTTCCGTGAGAGCGCCCTTTTTGTTGTTGTTCTGTAGTTGCCGCGCTGAGCAGGAGGTAGCGGCAGTGTTCTGGCGTAGAGATAAATAAACGGCTGTGCTCCCAAGAACCCTCTGTCTCCTCCTTGTCTGAGCTCACCACAATAATATCAGGCTGATCCTGCCACGATTTGTTCCCCCTGTCTAAATCACGGACAAACAGTATCCCACAGTTGTTTATGTTTTTAAACCCATTTTGCACAGAGAGGCATTTTTTGAAAAATGTATTGATAACAATGTTGAATATTATTACACAGGAAAAAACAACTACACGTAAAATAATCACACCATGACGCCTCTGCCTTTCTAAATGGAGGGACAGTAACTGTGTGTGTGTATGTAAGCGTGTAAAAACTGCAGATAGTCAGATTAACAGTAACAGTATTTTGTCTCTATCTGCCATTCTGCAATTCATCTCATGTAAACAATAACATGGCGCACAGCGTGACGTGAAAAAAGGCACATACCTTTGACGTTGCGTGATTTAACTCTGTATTCCTCGTCCACACGTAACGCAAAAAGGAGTTTTAAAAATCTCCGGGGCACATTTTCTTGTAAAACAAAGGGGGGCCCAGCAAAAAAAGTTTGGGAACCACTGACTTGGAAGATTGATGAAACGTTTCTCCCAGTGAAAACATTACGTTCAGATGAATAGAATCAACATTTTGGGATTTACTTACCTGGATGACTGAGCATGTTGGTCATGTGCAACAGATGTGGTAAAGAATATTGCATAATTTCATTGTTAAATTGTATTTTATTTAAATTAGTTCTTGAAGTGGATTGCGCTTGTCTGTTCAGCCAATGATTTAATGGGCGTATGAATAATTGATCAGTAGTTTCCAGACAAAAATAAATATGTATATAATGTTGGCCAAGTATCTGGTTAGATACCATATTTCTAGGAATTTAAGGGCCAAGCACAATCAGCAGCAGAAAGTTAGAGGTCATCCAGGTCTTTATATCTTAAAGACATTTCAGCAATTTAATTAATTGGTGTGTGTCATCTGGCTTCATGGATAGACAAAGCTCGGTGCTATCTGCATAGCATCTACTGTGATGAAATTTACTCCCCACTGGTGTGTAATCCATTATTGTAAATTTAAATGTGTTTAGGAAATGATCAGTGACGGTTTTCAGAAAACACTGTTAAATGTTCAGTTTCTATGCCATATGTTAAAACAAGTTCTAGAGTGTGATTAATGTGGTGGTGAGTTCTTTTACATTCGAGATCAACAAAAGTGGACAATTGAAGATTGAGACTCATCAGACCAGGCAACATTTTTCAATCTCTGCAACATTCAGATTTAAGGGGCAGAATTTGTCTTAAACAACATAAAGCATGGACCCATTCTGCTGCTGGTGTAATGGTTTGGAGACTATTTGGTTGGCACAATTTGGGTCCCTTAGTACCAACTGAGCATCATTTACAGACCACAGCCGACCTGAGTCTCAGTCCAATAGTGCATTGTCGTGGAATTTTGCAAATAAAGTCTGCAACACAGTAGGAGCTGTGGTCAAGCTATTAATTACTGCGCGCAGGAGAGCCAAAACACACATCAAACATTAAAAGTTCAGTTATGCCAGCTTTACCCTTGGGATGCCTCAGCTTCCCTTTTTATACTGTGCCACTGAAACAGTTCATCTGACTCTGACTGTAAATATTTGTCACCATTTGTCACTTCAGTCTTTCCTCTTGTACACAGGAAATGACATCATGGCTCAAACTCTTTGTCAGTAAAACATTTCTTTATTTAACACATAAATTTTGGTTTAACTGTTGCAGGATTTCATAAAAACAACCTGAAAGAAAACCCTCTGCAGAACACATGGATCAAACTGCATTAAATAAAAACATGACAACAGGAAACAGAATTCTTAATCCAACTGCTGGAACAAAGCTAACCACTCAACACGAACGCTACAGTACAACAGTTTAGAAAGCTTAAAATGTAACGAGAGGCACATTTTCATTCACAGCTGCCTCATCAGATCTTCCTCATCAGAGGTTCACTCTGAACTCTGTGGAGCCTGATCTCAAGGGTTTTAAGTCTGACCCTGAAACAAGAAGATGATCTTTCTGTCTCTTCAGAGTCACTGTGATCCAATGATGGAATGATTTCAGTCCTGCATAATTAGGGTGATTTTTGCATGGAGGAGATAATTTAGTAAATGTTTTTGGACTTTGGTAACAATGAAACAGTTTATTAATAACATCGGATCATCTGTGAATGGAGTATAAACTGAGATTACTCAAACTCATTCACAGCTGAAGTTGTCTTTCATGTGTGTGCGTTCCTGCTTGTTACGATTACATGATTGTGAAAAGGTTTTGTGTCTGCACTTGTATGGTTTCTCTCCCGTGCAGACTCGTCTATACACTTTAAGCTGACGTGCACTGATGAAGGATGACCCAATACTGATCACAGATGTGCTTTTTAACCCCACTGTGAATGTGTTCATGCTCTTTTAAGTCTTTTGGCCTGGTGAAGCCTCTCCCACATTCATTGCAGTGTCTTTTGCAGAGTGAAAGTTTTTCCACAAAGGTCACAATGAAACGCTTTCCCACAGTGATGACAGGCTTGAGAACTGGATCCATCTGTGTCGCTCCGCTTGTAAACAAAGACACAAAGACAGTGTAAGTCAGTCCTTCAGCATTTTTATTGCGAACATTGCCTGAAATAAAGAGCATCTCTGCCAACTTTCAATTACATTTTACTGTTTACATTATAAAACTCAGCTCAGTTTAATATGCTACAGTTTGAAATACTACAATAATATTAATTTAATACTTCAATAACAGTAATATAATTCTAAAATACGGTACAAAAAATTAATTCAAGTCTAAATAATCACTCAGAACTGCTTTTCCATGTAGCATGAGCAGAGTTGTTCCAAACAGTCAGGCTAAAATGACAAGATAAAAATAATATATCTCACAGTAGCTGCACTTGTAGAGTCTCTTTCTGGTGTGGGTTTGTTGGTGTCGTCTCAGGTCATGTGGAGATTTAAAAGTCTTCTCACACAGGTCACATTTATAAGGTCTCTCCTCAGAGTGGGTAAACATGTGGCGTTGTAAGTGTGTGCCTGTTAAACATAGTTTACCACACTGATTACAGCTGTACACATCATGTCTGGTGTGAATGCGTAGGTGTGTATTTTGGCTTTCAATGTGACTGAAAGTTTTTCCACAAATGTCACAGCTGTAGGCTTTCATTCCAGAGTGGGTAACTAGATGATTCTTTAAGTGGCTACGCTGAGTAACAGCTCTGCCACACTGATCACAGGTGTACGCTCTAACACCACTGTGGATGGGTTGGTGTTTTTTTAAGCCTGCAGACTGGGTAAAAGCCTTTCCACACTCGCCACAGCTGAACGGTCTCGCTCCAGTGTGGATGAGTTGGTGGGTTTTTAAATTTGAAGAATGCCTAAAAGACTTTCCACACGCGTCACAGCTGAATGGTCTCTCTCCAGTGTGGATGAGTTGGTGTGATTTTAAGTGTGAAGCCTGCATAAAAGACTTTCCACAGTCTCCACAGCTGAATGGTCTGTCTCCAGTGTGGTTGACCTGATGCTTTTTTAGTGAATTCTTCCTAGTAAAATCTTTCCCACACTCGTCACAAGTGTATGTTTTCTCTCTCTTTCTTCTGTGAGGTTTGTCGGCCTCCTGCGAGCGCTGACTTCTCGGTCCATGTTGGTCCTGAAAAAGAGCTTAATCTTTGAAAACAGCTGGAGCTTTGGCATTGCCAAACATCCTTAAAGTCAATTGCCACCACCTACTGGTGGTAGTAGCACATTACATATCCAACAACAAAAAAACCTAGTAATAACATTTCGAAGATTGTAAAATCATGCCCTCTCTGGAGCTCATAACCAAATATGCATTGTATCATCTTAAGACATAAAGAATGGTCATTAATATTTACCAGGTCTATCCTTTCTCATGTTTTTGTTCTGTTATATATTTATAAAATTTCCAATTAATATTACTAAGTGATAACAAATCTAATGTAGTACTTTTCAGTGCAAAAACTTCCATTGCTCCGGTCTGCTTGTAATATGAGTCTTTTGACACTTTTTTGTTATCATTGGTAGGGATGGGAATCGAAAACTGGTTCTTGTTGAGAACCGGTTCCCACTGTTTCAATTAATTGGAATTGTTTGCCATTTTTACAAACGATTCCCTTATCGATTCCAGTCACCTCGAATGATGTCACCACGTTGCGGAGCATCATTTACCTGGCAGGAAACACGGCGCCTAAGCGGCTCAAACTCTGAAAAGTTTGGTTATACTTTACGAGAGCGGATGACAACAGGGCAACTTGCAATACTTGCAAAGTAGATATTTCATTTAAAGGAGGAAACACTACGAATATGCAAAAGCATTTGCTCAAAAACACGCGATAACCTTAAATGAATGTCGTGTTTTAATTCGCGCCCGGACTCGTGAATCTCAACCCAGCAGCAGCGGTAACGTTTGCACGTCCTCTCCCGTTAATGCGGCAGGTAAATAATCAACTAACAGTGCATATTATGTTAGCGCGATCTGCCTTATTACAAAACCTGCCATCACTGTGCATTTAGGTGACCATGATGAGAGAGAGAGTCTGGCTGGCAGTTGTCGCTGCAGTCTACCATTAGCGTCTCCTTTCAGGCCAGGATAGATGAATGTCACCGAGCAGTGACTAAGTTTGTGGTAAAAGGCTTGCACCCATTTGCCACAACAGATGCCCCCGATTTTCGGTAAGTGAATGTGTTTAATTGTAGGCAGGAACATTACTGGATATTCTTGTGTAATTGCTACAGAATAATTTATGTTATACTTTGTTATTGCTACAGAAGAATATTTATTTTATTATGTTACATATAAATTTTTTTTTCCCGGGGACCCTGTGACACCCCATCGAAGAGCCGTAGGCTGTGGATCTCTTAAGATCTCACTGTTGGGTTTGTAAGGCCATGTTACTCTTCAATTTCTATCTTGTTCAAAGAGTAGATATAAAACAAAGTTCTAAGCTAATCGACCTTAGTGTTCTCCTTTTTTAAAAATAAGAATCAATAAAGAATCGAATCGTTAAACAGAATCGAAAATAATATCAGAATCGTGAAAATCTTATCAATACCCATCCCTAATCATTGGGTTCTTAAATATCATGTAAATTTTTCAGTAAAACAGCAATATTTCCCTCACCATCTGTGTCGAGCTCGTTGTTTCCTCTGTAGTGACTCAGCTGAGTCCAGATGGCTGAAAATGTTCCTCTGCTGCTCCGTCAGACTCTTCTCCTCCTGCTGATCAGCTGGGACACAAAACAGATCTTTGTTAGGCTCCACACTGCAAGATTGACTTGTTCCAGCAGCTACAGGATGGTTTCTACAGGCTGAAGAACAGCAGTCACTGCAGGAATAAACATCTGTACATTGACTTTCTAATAGAGGAACAACATGAATGCAGATAAACACATAGAGACAAACTATTTGCAAACCCTCAGAACAAAAACTGTCCAGTCTTGTGTGTTACTGTCAAAATGCTTTTTACAAATCCTGCTAGAATCAGTGTTGTTAAAGCTGCAGTTAGAAGATGAAAATGGACCTCACTCAGACGCTAGTGGACCCTCACAGTGAGAAACTAGAAGTTTAAAGACTCTCCAAAAGTTGATTCTGTTCATCTGGACGCAACGTTTTCAGTGGGAGAAACGGAGATTTTGCATAATTATGATGAAGGTGACCTCCCAGCCCATTGTTCATTCAGTGGGCTGGTTTCAGTCATTATGCAAATGTACTGTTTATAAGATTGAGGAAACCTGCAGTCAGCTGAGACTGAAGAAGTCACTTGGATGAGTGATGAAACATTTCTCCCACAAAACGCTACGTCCAGATGAACGGAATCAACTTTTGGAGATTTACTTACCTGGATGATTGAGAATGCATCAAGAAGTTTAAAGACTCCACTCCATCCATTATTCACACCCAGCACCACCCACCAGCTCCACCATTCAAAATGGCCTGGTCGTAATCACCACGTCAGTGTCTCCACCCCTATGATGCCTCTCTTCCACTAATGATGGGGCTTTTGAACTTACACATTCAACAGTTTTAACCAGCTTTCCTTCCTGCTTTGACTGCAGCTGTGTTTGACACAGGAAGACATTATTACATTCTTCACGATTATAGTTTATTCTTCTTGGGGGAAGTGCAGCTTTAAACCTTCACGATTCACATGTTTTACCTCTCTAGTAACTTTTGCAATGTTACGGGTTGTTTGTTTGTTTTTTTACCGCCTCCTCTCAACCACTGAACACAACCCAACGTTAGAACTGTTTACTTTGTCTAAGGACCTTGGAAAGAAAAGCGTCTGGACTTCTTTAAGTTGCTTGAAGACGTTTTACCTCTCATCCCCCAGTAACGCCCACTCACATCCTGGGCCATTTGACCTCAGGAAATCGCATGATAGGGTGGGGCTAGGTTTCACAATGAGCTCACCCGAAACCCTGGCTGATTGTGACCCACACCCGTTTTCACACCTTGGCTCATGTGATTAGGTAGATCATCAGGGGGTCCTTTTGTCCCTCTTTGGGGGGAAACTCCTACTGGGTTTAAATCTGGGACTCTTCGCCATTTGACCCTAGAACTGAAGAAGCTTCTCGGATGAGAGGTGAAACGTCTTCAAGTCCAGACGCTTTTCTTTCCAAGCTCCTTAGACTACGATGACCTGGATGACTGAGAACCTTCACAGACAACTGTTTACTTTCCTCTCTGTTTCATTAACCAGACTCATTAAAATGAGACTTTATAGGAGTTCAGTTCCTCTCATGTGTTCATCCACTTCAAATAGAAATGAGGCTGTAGAGGTTTGGTGCATGCAGAAAAACAACTGCAGGGCCAAGGGATTTGGTTTTGGCATTGGTGGGGACGGATGAACCCCTATCAAATCAGTGAGCTGGGATTTTTATTCTAAACATGAACCACTGTTACCAATTGGTGTTAGCACAAAACCTTCGGCCTTCTGTTAGAAAGCGGATGATAAAGAGGAACTTCATCTTTCAGCACAACAATGACCCAAAGCACACATCCAGAACAACAACAGAATGGCTTCACCGGAATAAGACTGAAGCTTTGGAAGAGACCAGACAGAGTCCAGACCTGAATCCCATCCAACATCTGTCGGGTGATCTGAAGAGGGCTGTGCACAGGAGATGTGCTTGCAATCTGTCTGATTTGGAGGGTTTTTGCAAAGAAGAGTGAGCAAATATTGCCACATCAAGATGTGCCACGCTGATAGGCTCCTACCCCAAAAGACTGATTAGTGTGATAAAAGGCAAAGTTGCTGCAACAAAATATTAGTTTAAGGTTGTGCACATTTGTGCAACCAGGTTATTTTAGGTTTTTTATTTTATTTTTCCCCCCTTTAAAGGTTTCTGTTTGTTTTTCAGGTACATTGTACATTATAGGTCACATAAAGGTGGAAGAAGTTTTGGAACTATTTCACTTGCTGTCATTTTTTTTACATGACAAAACCCTGGCATTTAAATATGGGTGTGTAGATTTTTTATAGCCACTGTACATGAGTTTTATCCACAGATTAAAATTATCATTATAACAAACAAAGAGAGGAGATGTGTTGTTTAAGTGGTGATGAAAATAATATTAAATAAGTCTCTTAGTGTGTCCGCTGCAGGTGGCTACGGACCTGGATCAACCCCCTCCACGAGCACAGCAGCCGGAGCAAAATGTTGTTAACATAATTGGAACCACACCCAGCCCATGTTTTGGCTGAATATTTCACAGCTTCACCTCCATGTACATCTTAACATCTCATCTTGAAGAACACGGTTCAACGACAATCAATCTCTCCCTGAAGACAAAATGCAGCTCCAGCACAACGGCGTCAACTTAAAAGAGTCAACACCAGGTGAACAGACAGCTGCACTGCCCTAAAACCTTAAAGGGTTCAGCAGCATGCCATTGTGAATGGAAGCATGCGCTCCCAATCACGAGCTGGGAGGTTCACCAGCTACATCACTGTGTGTGAATGGACTTAAGAAAACTATCTGAGTTTCACATTTGCCATACTGGGAGTTGAAATGGCAAAGGAAGAGACTGAAAAGAGAGAAAGAGAAAAAAAGGCAAAGCTGAAGAAGAACGGCCCACTGGGCCCCTGACACGCCACAACTGTGAGCTGCTGGAGATGTGGGAGAGAGACAAAAGCTGTGAGAAGTGGGGAGAAGAAAGCATGGAGAAAAATGAAGTCTGTTGTTGTTAATGTGAGAGCACATGAAAATTGAATTCAAAATTCGGGCCGACTGACTCGTGGAGGTTGAGAAGTGTCCGGAACGTCACAGCAAAAGGTAAAGACATATATACTCACACACAAGCAGAGAGATGCGAGAGAAAGGCAGCTTTTAAGAAAATGCCCTTTTGGGTGAGACAGGCCCAGAGGCCCTGCATGCAAGCGTACTAACACACATACATGCAATGAAGAACAGCTTACACTATAGCTTACACTATACATGCGCCTATATCTCTCATTGGTGTTAAAGCAGGGAAAACTTAACAGAGTTTTTGTTATCAAATGCTGAATTTATCCACTGCTGACATTTAACTCTCCAGCTTGCAGGACAATAGGTGAAACGTTTGTGAAAACAGAAAAAAAAAAGCGAGAGAGTCTGGTATGACCAAGCAGTGATCAGACAATAAATTTAGTTGGTAATACAATGAATTGTGAGATGCTTTCTGCTTGATTGATGCAGCACAAGTAATTTACTGTATGGAGGAAATTCTCTTTTGTGATAATATTTTGAACATGCATTTCTGTTGTCCTGTCAACTTAGCGCGTTATGAGCTGATATGCAAATTACTTGATTGTTACTAGATTTGGAAAGATGACTGGATTATAAAATAAGTGAATAACATTTAGCAGAGGGTTGAAATTAGTTTCATATTTCTAGTGTTTGGAGGAAGGTTTTATCATGGCACACATCTGTTTACATGGGAGGAAACTCCTTATGTGATACGACATTAGGGTTATGTTACGTGGTGTGAGGTGTGTGGCTGATGGATGAATGTTTTGGGATTAATCTAGCTGATGATTTTTCTTTTGTTGCAAAGTTGGACCTGCCAATTAGGTTTGGTATGATTTACTCTCCTGAGATAAGGAGCATGTGTCATGACTTAACTACGCCTTTTTATTCCTTATTTTGTTACTTTCACAGTGCACTGAAAGTTTTGTTTGATAATCTCTGTCGTTTGAGCAGATATGCACGATTAGAACGGAAAGCGCTATACAACACATTGTCGGGAAAATGGTTGCAAGTGAGCTTTTCCAAATGAAAATAGGTTCTGGAGAAGGCCACTTATTTGGGATGTAATCAGAGAAGGAGTCCCGGTCTAAAAGAATTCAGCGAGGTAATCCGATCTAAATTCTTCTTTTTCTTTTTGAAATGGCGTCATATTGCTGACAGTGAGAAACTTAATGCGACGACAGATTCTACTGCCAGCAATGAATAAACAATAAAAAAATGGGGACCTGACTGGACCGACAGGAGTTGACTGAGTTGCCTGACTTAACACCAACATGCAAGATCCCACTTCCACCCAGATATGACAAAGGAGTGGATATATGAATGTGTGTTTCTCTGTTTTTGCAGGAGCAGGAGGATGACAGAGTCCAGAGGGTCAGACCACAGGGTCACATGAGAATGTGGGCCCTACAGATCTAACCCTTAACTGCAATTTTTGTGTGAAGGAAACCGTGTTTACAGGCTATGTGTGGGTGATGCAATTAAACCATGCTGTTGGGAAATGTTGAATATTACTGTGAGCATGTGTATTCAATGTGAAACACATGCTGTGTTAAAATCGGTATCACTCCTTTCACAGAAAAGGAGGGTTGACCACATGATTTACAGCGGCACCTCTGGAATCTGTTGATCCAGGCCTGACCTCCACGATGCTCCAAGGCTAATGTGTTGTTTTTTTTCTAAGAATGCTTGTGAAGGATTCAGTACGGACAGACAAACGACGTTAGAGCACATGTGCAGTGATTAAAGGACATTTTTAATGTTGGGCTCATTATCTGACTACTATTGAGCTCATAGTGATGAAATGAGTAAGTGACATTATTTAAGGAAAGTCACTGATTACAGTAATTTGGAATAAACGCATGGGATGATCCATGGTTTGGGGCAAATTATAGCAATAGTAGTGGGTTGAATGACTTGAAAAAAGAAAAAAAAAAGAAACTGCATGTAACACTTGTCTTTGTAGTGCTGAATACTTTATGATCTACAGTTGTTTGCAATTGTGAAGTTTGATTTACCTTACAGATTTGTCTTCTAGGATACAGGCTCCAAGCGGAGCTGGGAGTTGAACAACTTTAACGTGAAAATCACTGGCTAATGTTTTTCTTATGACAGGGTTACAGGCTTGGAGTAAAGCTGCTCGGAGGGACAAGCCCTGGGAATCTTTAAGAGGGAATGTGCAACTTTCTTGTGTATGTCTAATTGTGTGAAGTTGACACATGGCCCTTGCCATGTGGCAAAAGAGGGTTTTCTGGTGTGGTGTCATTGTTTATATTACAGGTGGAATGAGGTGAAGTGATGGAAGAAGAGACTGAGATCCAGATGCAGACTGAGGCTATGACAGAGGCGACAAAAGGATCAGTGAGGAGTGCAGAACGCCTCCAGCTGACGACCCGCAGAGAGCTGTGCCACTGGGCTTCCTAGAGAGCATCGACAGGAGATGGTGGACAACAGAATGGGCATCTGAAGGATAAGGGGAGCATGCCAAGCTCCAACTGACAGCGCAGAGGAAGTTCAGGGATCATCATGATTCCGTAAACAACACAGAAACCAGAAGCTATGGTGGTGACGGGAAATGACTGACAGCAATTTCCCAAGGATTATCACCTAATGCTTTTTCACTGTGCCATGCTGAGGTTGACACTCTACTGAGAGTCTCCCTTTGTGTCATTGCTGTTGTCATTTGCATCATGAACACTTCTACAAGACTGCTGCTAAAATTTTGAGCCATGGGCGTGGTCATGACTCAACAGGAGGGAGCAGTATAGCACCAGTAAAACAGAAACAACTGGATCCAATTTCCTTTTAATTATTCTGTGTCAAAACTGTGCCAGGTATGGAAGGAACGAGAGTACTGGTGGATTGGTATTTCCTGTGTGGACAACAAAGCATACCTGTGACTCCCAGAAGGTTGGGGAGGACTGTGTGCTTTGGTAAAACTGAGTGATCATGTGGAAATCAACAGATATGCACTCCTGAGGCATACAAGTCTTACCAAGGTCCTGGGAACGGCCTTGGCAGAGGAACAGAAGACAATATGTATGATAGTGTTGCAAAACAGACTGACGCTGGACCTGATAACAGCATCCCAAAGTGGGGTGTATAAGCTAATTGATGAGACGTGTTGCACATTTATCCCAGAAGGATATTCCACAGGCGGCAACATCCATGAGGCCCTAAAGAACTTAACCGTGCTGCAAAGGTATGTGGCAGATCACACGCCAGGAGCCTCAACACAGGATGGGCTCGCATGGCTGACTTCTGGACCCTGGTGGCATATGCTACTGAAGATCTTGAACCCAGTATTTGTTGTTTTACTCTCTGTTTGTTGCGGTGACCTGTATTCTCCCTTGCATTAAGAGCATGGTACAAAGGATGGTGACTAATACCTTTATTTACTACGTATTAGCCCAGGAAGACCCAGAGAAGGGCATGAAAGATTGTGTTCAAATGAAGTAAGCATTGAAAATGCACCTGCAAGTGATGCTGTACTGATAGTTGACGACAAAAGCTTTTAAAATGTCAAACAGGAGGGAAGAATGTTAGGTTTAATGTATGTGTTACAGGTTGCCATTTAGAAAGCTAGAATGCTTCTGTTTGCTATCTGGGTAAACTACACATATGACTACGTGCATGACATTGATAAGGGGAACAAGCAGCTTTGAGAAGAACAGATTCTACCAACAACAATCTGGGAGAGCTGCACTCCCATCATATAACCACACACAATGTATAATCAAGCTTGCACAGCACAATCACTTTGTAACCAGTTATAGTAGTTTCTCATAGGTAATACAGCAACAAGCTTTATGAATATTCATGTGTGTAACCAATAAAAACAACCTGCAGGGGGAAAGCAAGTTGAAGTGGGTTGGAGACAACTGCTTCCCCCTCGCGAGTGAAAACTTGAGCTCTGTGTGACCTCGTTCCTGAGTGAGTTTCTGTTTATCCAGCAGCATCAGGGGTAAAACTCTGACATAAGTGAAACCACAACTTTAAAACATTATTTTCCAAAATTAATCTTTAATACCTACAGAAAATTAGAAAAAATATGAGATTTTCAAGATATTATTTTTTCATAAATTTCAGGTCAGAGTTTGCAATAAGCTGCAGGAACCCAGTTTAGCGTGAGAACAGCCAAGTCTCCTCCTCTGATAAACCTCCATCTGTGTCACTGAGAACAGTTCATCTGAATCGGACTGTAAATATGTTCCTATTTGTCACTTCAGTCTTTCCTCTGATATACACAGGAAATGACATCATGGCTCAAACTATTTGTCAGTAAACTATTTCTTTATTAAACATTTACAATTTTAGTTCAACTGTTGCAGTATTTCATAAAAACAACCTGAAAAAAATAAACATTTGCAGAACATATGGATCAAAATACATTCAATAAAAACATGATAACAGGAAGCAGATTTCTTCATCCAACTGCTGGAACAAAGCTAACCACTCAACACCAGCACTACAGTAGAACAGTTTAGAAAGCTTAAAATGTAACGAGAGGCACATTTTCATTCATAGCTGCCTCATCAGATCTTTACAGGAGATTCCACCTGAACTCTGTGGAGCCTGATCTCAAGGGTTTTGAGTCTGACCCTGAAACCAGAAGATCTCTCTGTCTCTGCAGATTCACTGTGATGGGAGTGATTTCAGTCCTGCATGATCAGGGGTCCGTTCTTCGTACCTCGCTAAGTAAGTTAGCCGGATTTGAATGTTGACGATTTCGCGTGATCTTGGATCGTTCGGTTCTCCGAAGCTCATCCGGGACTTGCTGTCATAGCAACAGATCCGTAAGCGTAAACCTGCTTGGGAGCAGGCTTACTTTATGTAAACAAGATTAGATCGCGGCCACTCAGGTATGTCCGCTTCATTTATACGAAAGCAACAGCGATATTTCTCCACTGTTTTACCATAAATAAATATTATCAATGTAACTAAAGATAATGCAGCATTTGATTCTGTTATTGATTTCATACAGATACATACAGGTCATTTCCTAAAAAAAGGGAAATGTACTAGTAATCATTCTATGTCATGTAGTAGATTATGTCAGATGTAGTTCATATTTTAGAGTAGTAATAGTAAATTACTACGTGCAATCAAGATGAGAGACCACGGCTATAGCGAAGGTGGATTTGGGAAGTCTGTCGCAGCCATGTCCTGTCCGTTTGTACGCGAGCAAGGAAGGTGCAAGATTGATAAGGAGAGTTTACAGAATTCAGCGTATATTGCGGGAGGGAGGGATGGATGGATGGATGGATATCTCAACTTACTGTGCATGCTTCAGTCACCCCTTGCATGGGAACAGGTAGAAGTGATGGAGTGTTATGTAAAACTACACAAAAAACCCCACAATGTCAATAAATGTCACAGTACAAAAAGCATTTTAATTAAGGCAACAACCAAATATTTTACATTGTACAAATAGAATTATGAGCTCATTTACCAGTTATGAAGGTGCTGCTACTGCACCCCGGCTGCTGAGCCCAAGGAAGAGCTGCCCCAGGGATGCCCCTCCACAATGGGTCTGGTGGCATTCAACCCTAGGGCCAGCTCCTCTGCCGGGTGTGACGAGGGGTGCAGGACCACCACCTGTCTTTATTTGCTCTGCCCTTTTCTTGGTTGCTGTTATAAACAAACAAACAGATTATTTCAGGGTCTCTTTTCAGGAGACTAAAAGCAATATAAGTGATAAATATTACTATTCTGTAGTATATTCTTATATTTCACTTTTACTTGTTCCCATGTTCTAGTGGGTCCTGTTGTGGCTCTAATGTGAAAGAGGATATAATGTAATATAATATAATATGATATGATGTAATATAATATAATGTGGTATAATATAATATCACATGATATAATGTAATATCATGGATCACTTACGAGTTTGATTTGTCAGCAACTTTCTGCCAGCCCTCTCTCCTTGCTTTTGCAGCCTTTGCAGTGTTCCCTTGCGTTTTAATTAAACTCTGAAACTCCTGAAATCCCTCAATCAAGAGTTCTTGCTCTGCTGCCGTGAAATACTGAGCGCGCTCCTTCGACATCTTCGCCGACCAATCACAGGGTTGCCGATCAATGTTTCTACTATCGATGCGTAGCCCCTTTTAAGCCACCCAGTGATCTCAGATTACTTCATCCAGCTATACTAATCGTCAACAACAGGTGTGTTCGGAGAACCGGATTAGCGAGCTCAAAGTTAGCGCGATGATTTGATCTTGGATGTGTCATTTGATCTTGGATGTAGTAAGCGAGGTACGAAGAACGGACCCCAGGCTGATTTTTGCACAGAACGAAACAACGAAAGTCTTTCCCACCACCACAGTGATGACAGGGTTGAGAACTGGATCCATCTGTGTCTAAACTCTGCTTCTAAACAAAGACACAAACACAGTGTAAGTCAGTCCTCCAACATTTTTATCCTGAATGTCGCCTGAAATAAAGAGCATCTCTGCAGACGTCCAATTACATTTTACTGTTTACATTATCACTCTCAGCTCAGTTTAATGTGCTACAAAAACTATAATAGTAACACAACAGTACTATAATAATACTAAATTAATACTACAATAACAGTAATATAATTCTCAAACATCACAAAAAACCTGGGATCCAAATCTGAATAATCACTCAGAGCTGTATTTCCATGCAGTAGAATTGCTAACATGCTTACACAGTTTAATGAGCAGAGTTGTTCCAAACAGTCAGGCTAAAAATGACAAGATACAAATATAAATACATACCTCACAGTAACTGCACTTGTAGAGTCTTTCTGGTGTGGATCTGTTGGTGTGCTTTCAGGTAATGTGGACCTTTAAAAGTCTTCTCACACAGGTCACATTTATAAGGTCTCTCCTCAGAGTGGGTAAACATGTGACGTTGTAGATCTGTGTCTGTAGCAAAGTGTTTGCCACACTGATCACAGCAGTACACATCATGTCCGGTGTGAATGCGTAGGTGTGTATTTCGGCTGTCTATCCGGCTGAAAGTTTTTCCACAAATGTCACAGCTGTACGCCTTAATTCCAGAGTGGGTAACTAGATGCCTCTGTAAGTGGGTACCGCGATTAAAAGCTCTGCCACACTGATCACAGCTGTACGCTTTAACTCTACTGTCAATGAGTTGGTGTTTTTTTAGGGAACCCTTCCTGGTAAAAGACTTTCCACACAAGTCACAGCTGAACGGTCTCTCTCCAGTGTGGATGACCTGATGCCGTTTCAGGTTACACTTGAAAGTGAAATCTTTCCCACACTCATCACAGGTGTATGTTTTCTCTCCCTTTTTTCTGTGAGGTTTGTCGGCCTCCTGAGAGCGCTGACTTCTCGCTCCATGTTGGTCCTGCAGTGACACAGATACAAACAGAGGCAGTGAGTGAAATGCAGTCGTGGAACAAACTGAACCTTTAAAGTGAAGAAATGACAGAAAAGAAGCAGCATCTAACTGCTTTTAAATGATACTGGTGACAGTTTATAAAATGAGAAGCTGGCCAAGATGACAGATATTTTTATTTTCAGCTATTATCCATCATGAAGGACAAAAGATTTTAAATCTTGTCCTTCTATCCAACAATTCTCTTCAGCTTATTCTTGTCAGGGTGATGGGGGGCTGGAACCCATCCCAGCTACCGTAAAGAGGTAGGGTACACCCTGGATAGGGATAAGACAGAGGCTGTATCCCAATTCAGGGTCTGCAGCCTTAACGGTCCTCAAGGGCCGCGTACTCAAAGACCGGTGAGGCCTGAAGTGCGAGGCTTGTAGGCTTGTGAAATGGGACGGTCTAGCCTCTGATGCGCTGTCCAGGTTGCCTAGCAACCATGATACTAACAGCTGGAAACGTGTCATACAGCTTTGTTTGACAGAAATGAAGGAGAACATATTTTGTTCATTTGTTTGTTTGTTTCTACATGAGCTTTGATTTGTTGAGTATCTGAGGCTGAGACCACAGGACTGTAAAACATGATTGTTGGGCTTCATTTCTGTACTGAACAGTCATTTTAAGATTAGCTAGTAAATAACAATTAGCTCATGTTGTTCATGAGACTAAAGTCATCTCACTTTGGTAATGTAAATATAATATGGCCAATAATAAAGTTATTATATTAATCATTAGTAGTTATTACAGCAGTGAGTTTGAACTCTGTGTCAAATACTGAGCTGCAGTAAAGATTCAAGTTTCAGTTATTTATATTTCCTATCACCTTAAAGCTTCACTCAAAGACAAGTATCTTTGACAGTGTATCTGTAGATGTTTTATATATAAGAGACATATATTGATCGTTTAATATGTTGGCATTACTAAATTTGGCTCAATGCTTACATATATGTATAAAAAGAAAATGTACGAGGTGTGATAACTGTTTCTCATAAAATGAAGAGTAGACTGATATATGAAATATTCCTTTATTGGGTGAGAAAATCAGACCATGTCATAACTGCTTTAAGTCATACAGAATAGATATCAGAGCCTTAAACAGGCCGACTTCTGCTAAATGGGTCAAACTGGGCAGAAAGTAAACAAACACATAACATCCTTATAGAATATGATGTAACACTATAGATCAACTTACCTCAGAATATATAAAGCATATAAACAATTACAGCAATATGATGCAACAAACACAGCAGTGCTACTAATCCAAAATACTCAAAGCTTCATAGAACTGAAACAAACATTTATTTTAGCTCCATTCTGCTGCTGATACATACTTTAGGTTTCTGAATATTAAACTTGTTGCTGCCTTTCATAGTGTGTAACTTGAAGGCCCTGAGTACTTTCTCCCACACTGAAAACACTGGAATGATCAAATTATTTGAACATTACCTAATAAGACTGATTCAGGACAGACAATTAGTTATGTTAAACTTTCCTAGCAGTCCTTCACAAACAGGGAACAGTCTGTCTATTCTCTCCATCTGTCAGCTGCTGCTGGCTCTTCCTCCTCCTCTTCCTCACACACTGCTGAGTTTGTCCTGGTGGATCATCAGGGTGCAAAGCCTCACAGATGATGTGCAGCAGTGGGTCCCTCAGTCTGTCCTCACTTGGACACTTGCAGTTGTCACACATGGAAATCAAATGTGTGATAAGCTGCAGGATTCAAACACAAGTGTAACTTATAAATACATGTTCATACTTTTATTCCACAATCAGAGAGAAAGAAACAGAGAGAGAGTGCAGGACAGACAGACAGGTGACAGTCTCAGGTGTATACACTGCTACAAAACAGCACAAGAGAAGGAGGATTTAGTGTTTGTGTTATTACGAGTGCTAAACAAGAAGAGTTCCAGATGGTCCAGTGGACACATGTGTGACTCCTGTGATTAAAGCATCTTTCTTTCAGCTTAACGAGTGAACCGTCAGCTCGTTCAAACACACGTTAAAGTCCGTTTGGCTCGACACCACTGAACAGAGGCAGCAATATAACATAGCTAACATTAACAGTGCAGTGAATCCTGCTTGTGCCGTCATATTCAGGACTGCAAACCGAGCAGCATCACTGACTTTCAGCTTGTTGTGTTTGTGGATATATGACTGACTTTAATTATCCATAAAATCATCACATTCTCTATAAGATTAAGGTCGACTATTGAACGGCGTATATTTTAAAGTAAAGGCTTTAAAACCAAGTAAATACTGAAAGTACAAACATCGCTAATGTCACATAACTTTGCCGACATGTGGACAACAGTAATGTTTTAATGTTCTTCATTATTCAACATTCGCACATAAATAAGTGACATAATATTCAGCACTTACTTTTAGAAGTTAGTCTTCGTTTTTTTCGGCAAAATTATCCACACCCACGGCCACACTATGAAGTCTGGGATACGCTGCACCATGAAGGATACACCGACCCATCCTTAAAATTCAAGGAAAGGAAGGACGCATTTGAGGGCCGCATTTCCAGCAGCCTTTGAATTGGGACAGCCTTTGTTGCGTCGCTGTGACGTTATCGGCCTTAAAATGCGGCCTTTAAAGCTGCAGACCCTGAATTGGGATACAGCCATAGAGACAACCATTCGCACTCACAATCACACCTATGGGCAATTTACCATTACCAGTTAACCTAACCCAAGTTAAGCCCATTTCCCATTAGTACCTACTCGGATGGACTCGACATGGTTTGCATTGTTTTCCAAGCTGATCCAAACCTTATTAACGATAGATTTGTGGAATTCTTCAGCCAACGCTGCTCTTCTAAATCCAGTGCCAGTGACTCTGAGCTTTCCAACTTGCTCAAATCCCTTAATATTCCAGACTTTAAAGAATCTGCCAGCCAGGCGCTTGAAGCTGACTTTTATTTTATTAAGCCCATATTGATATAATTGCTCTGCTTTTGCTTAGGATGGTGAAGGGCTCCATTGCACGGGGTTCTTTTCCAGATAGCATGTATGATGTCCATGTTTGTTTTCTTCCGACGAAGGACACAGAACCCACCAATGTGGCTTCATATCGCCCACTTAGTCTAATAAATTGCGATTAAAAAAGATCATTGAAAAAGTCTCGTCTTCATGTCTAAATACATTTTTCAATAGGATCAAATTGAGTTTAATCCAGACAGATTTGCTCGACATTGTCAGATATACTACTGACTCTATCATTATGCCTTTCATCTGTCCAAATAAACCCTACAGACGTGAATTCACATTTGCAGAAACCCACCTCTGAGGGCGGATTAGGCCTCCCAGTTTTTAGTCACTATTACTGGGCTTTGAACACCAGGATGTGGGTTTTCTGGAATAATGTTTCAGGAGGGATGTGGTCCTTCCTGGACTTTTATAGAGTCATACAACGCTAAATCCATCTTTGGCAGATTACCTGGTGCTATTTAGTATGTTTTTACTTTGACATACCTACTTACAAACTTCTTAGTAAAGATTTTGTCATAGGTCATTCTGTTAGGGTTTTAAAGCAGGTTACAGGTGCTTTGTTTAAGGACCTTTATATCGACAATCGTTTTGCTTCTTTTTCCTCAGCTGCAATCAAAATGTATCCTCCCCTCTGCTCATCTTGTTTCGATGCTTATAAATTAGGAATTTTGTTCAACTCTCCTCCCATCTGGATCAACCCGTTCATAGTGACTTTTAAGATGATTCAATCATATAAACAGGGATTCGACATGATCTCACCCATTTGACTGCACTTTGTGTTTATATGAAGCTACACCTCTGCCGGACCCTGATTCCACATCTTTTGGACTCTGAACCCTCCATTGTCATGTCTAACTTCACATACAAGATCATTCTTTTTGGAAGCTAGCATGTCTCCTGAACTTTTGATTTGGACTGACTAACTTTGAACTTATATATAAATGTTTAAAAAAAGAAAAAAAGAAAGACCCCTGGGCAGGTGGAACTCTGAACCTTCTAGCTGTGAGGTAACAGTGCTAATCATTGCACCATCGTGCTGAGGAGGTTGAGGTAAAAGAGCTCCCTCAGCACGGGAAAATAACTGGACCCTTTACTAGAAGTTGAAGCTTTGGAGTTGCTAAACATGTTGAAATTCCACCCACTGTGGTGGTAGAAGCACATTACACATCCAACCAGGTGTAGTCAAAAAACAAACAAAACTTCATAATGATTCAAATACGGATGGCATGACACCACTTTTTAATCATACCGATATCTTAAATTTTGATATCTGCTGATACCGATATGAATGAGATACACTCTGTTTTATAATCAATAAAACAGTTTTTTAATGCCTTGCTGCCTCTTGTATAGGTTCATACCCAAATTTAAAAACAAAACAAAACACTGAAGCTATTCCGTTGTACTTGTATCCAGGAAATACACTGCACCCAAAATATGGCTCAGTTCAGCAGTACTGATCTTTTTATTTAAATTTTAGCACCGTTTAGCTTTCAGCAGTATCGAACATCCATCCTGAAAGTGAGCAACTTTATGCAGGACTTTAAATCTAAGTATTTAAGTAATATTACACTAATATAATAAAATTAATTCAAAAACGCAATTTGATGCAAATGTCAAAAAGTCTGTGGTTCTTACAAATAAATGAAGCGCAAACTAACATTTATATTCAACAACTTAAAAAACAAAAGCAATTGTAGAATCGACCGTTTTATACTTGTTGTTTCTATCACATTTAACCTGAGATTTGTGTAATTTCTATACAAAACTTTACACAAATATGAAAAAAAAGTGTTTTTCATAGTTTTTGAACCACAAAACTGTTTAGTCTGCAACACTGCATTTTACAAAGTAAAGCTTGAGTCTATCCATTCTACGGTCAGACGATGGACAGACGTCCGAGCCCCAGATATCAGCTGTTAAGCTTAAAGTGGGAATGCTTTACAAACGCTCAGAGATGAACTTACACACTTGCTTGTAATTCTGTGGGATAGCTTGCTCTGAGATTAAATGGCAGTTTGGCAGCACGTGGTGAGACTCTGATACAATACTGTATATCAGATCGGTCCATCACTAGATTCAAATATTGTAAAATCATGCCCATCTCTGGAGCTCGTAAACAAATTTTCATATCATGTTAAGACACTAAGAATGGTCATTAACATTTACCAGGTCTATGCTTTCTCATGTTTTTGTTCTATTATATATTTCTATGATTTTCTAATTAATATTATTCAATGATAACAAATCAAATGCAGTACTTCATAAGGCAAAAACCTCCACTGCTCTGGTCAACAATAAGCTTGGTTGATTGAAGGAAAATATAGATATAGAGTCTATTTGTAATATGAGTATTTTGACATTTCTTTGTTAACATTGCGTTCTTAAATATCATTAAACATTTTCAGTAAAACAGCCATATTTTTCTCACCTTTTCTGTCGAGCTCATTGTTTCCTCTGTAGTGACTCAGCTGAGTCCAGATGGCTGAAAATGTTCCTCTGCTGCTCCGTCAGACTCTTCTCCTCCTGCTGATCAGCTGGGACACAAAACAGATCTTTGTTAGGCTCCACGCTGCAAGATTGACTTGTTCCAGCAGCTGCAGGATGGTTTCTACAGGCTGAAGAACAGCAGTCACTGCAGGAAACAACATCTGCACATTGACTTTCTATTAGAGGAACAAACAGGGCTGGACTGGGACAAAAAAATCGAACCGGGCATTTTGACTAGAGTCCGGCCCACCAGGTATTATAGGAAAAGCCATAAAGCCTGTAAATGAAAACAAACGCTGTTGTGACAGTGATGCTGTGATGGCATCAGCCACACATGAGTAAAACAAGTCCATCCATTCACCTTATTAGTTTGCAGTTGCTTCACTAATGATTCATTGTGCACATAGTAGCACTGTGTGTTTTTTTCAAATGTTTTCTGTTATAATAACCATGTTTCTCTTTCTTTGAGTTACCTGGTGTGGGGCGGTGGCTGTTCCCTGTCTGGGCAAAAGGTGTGGCTGAGGACTTTGAGAACAAAACGCAGGACCAACCATGTGTTATCAGAAACAGGGGTGTTATAGGTTTACTTATGTTATTCTGTGCTTAGTTAGTATTAATGTGTGTTTTTCCCCTCTATTGTGTGTAAATGGTTTGGCCAAACCACTATAAAAGCTACCCTCGAGTCTGTTTCGTTAGATCAGTTTGTGAGTTAAGTTCTGTCCACGTTGTTTCTTAACTTTCTAGAAATTATTTTTGTATAGAGTTATATTTAGGTGACCCCTTTTATGGGCCCACTAATCATATTTTGGGTTATTATATTGATGGTTAAAATAAAGAAAACTCATTTGAAGACATTTTTTCCTGTGTCCTCTACGCCTTCGCTGCTTTGTCCTGCACAGATGAACACTGCCTTGTTGGCATATATGTATGATTTCTATGCATTTCACAAGAGATGACCAGATAATTATTTATTAAAAGTTAGACATTTTAAATGAGAATAAGAAAGAAAAGTGTTTCTTTTTGCCCACCAGGAAAATGCGCGGTATGCCCGATGGCCAGTCCAGCTGTTGGAGGGAATGCAGACACACACGGAGACAAACCCTCAGAAATAAAGCTGTTCTGAAATGAGGCTGTAGAGGTTTGGTGCAGGCAGGAAAACAGCTGCAGGGACAATGAAAAGACTTTTCTGCTCCAACTTCTCCCAGCATGCTGAGCTAATGATTAGTTGGTGTTTTTCTCCAAACACTCTCTCACTCTTCTCTCAACGTGTTCACAATAAACTGTGAACAGACACCGAGGAGAGCAGCAGAAGACCTCATTCAGGAGCTAAACTCAACATGAACTGAACTCACAGTAAAGTTAGCTCGGTGCTTACCTTTAGATGAGCCCACAAACCGAGAGAAACTCCGTGATGAAGCTGGAACTCTTTCCAAACACAGGAAACAGATCAGGGAGCAGAGACCCACGTGGTTCACGCTGATCTCAGCTACGATCCAGGAGACAAGGGTGGGCAGATCGATGCAGATATCGATCCAAACGTTGGTAGTGGTTTATGATCAATACTTTAGTTTGTTTGTCTCCTCTAAGTTCACTATTTTACTCGAAGTGGATGAAAAAGCAGCTCTGTCCGTGCAAACACCTCGTCGTATGCGGCACTCACTTTGCTCCGCCCCTTCTTCCTGCCCCTGCTGGGATTTGTTACTGTGCTGTCATGTGACTCAGCTACACACAGAAAACGCATTTGGGCTGCAGAGAGAGAGAAAGAGGAGCATCATGTGGAGATATTTTATGGCTGTAAATGAAAATGCTGGAGAACAGCTGGAAGGCTTGTCAGCACCTAAAGCCACAGGGGACCACAACAAGCTGTAGAGTTCAGCTTTCAGCTCGTTTGTTTGCAGTGTTGAAAAATAGGCAGCATAGTGGCTCAGGCCTGACAGGAGGACTGGAGGAGTTTTTGCAACCTCAGTCTCTTCCTGTGGGCAGTTTGCATGTTCTCCTTAAATTTCTGGGTTTTCTGTGGGTACTTTTTCAGCTATCCAAAAACATGCACCTTAACGGAAAACTCAAAGTCACCCACTGAAAGCTGACTTAGTTTGAAAATAAAAGAGACCATTTAAAGATTTAACCAATGCTGATTTTTGATTTTATCCAAAACATGTCTAGTTGATGGTAAAGGACTGAACAGGTCTCCAGTAAATCTAATCAGCTTCTAGATGGATGTTTTAATGGATAGATTTGACACAAAGGAGCACAGTAGTTCCATAACCCAGTTGTCCTCCAATAATTTCCACCTACACAGATATGAAAACAGATTTTTAGATGATGCCACATCCTTTCTGTCACTACTCAGTGTGCTAAACATGTAAAGTTCATAAAAAGGTTCAGCTGTCCTCCCTACAGACGACAGTTTGCTGAGTGAGACTTTCTGTGAGAAAAAAAAGTTTGTTCATTTAAGATCTCGAGCTCTGCTCATTAGAACAAAAGAGCAATGGCAATGAATCAGAGCATTCGGTCCCTGCTGGGATTTGAAACTAGGATCTCTGTTTAGTTACATCAGTTCTGTGATGGAAATTTCTTCTAATTTTAAGTATTGTTTACATGTTTTAACAATATCACCTCTGTGTTACTCAGTTATATACATATGTAATGGCATCACACGTGTGTCAAAGGTTATTTTACACATAGTGAGGCACATAGTGGATGACTGGTTGTGTAAAGCACTTTGGGGTCCTTCGGGACTATTGAAGCGCTATACAAATACAGGCCATTTACCATCTACCATAATCTTCCTTCCCTCTCGTCCTGTCTGTGTACAAAGTGATCAGTTCCCTCCACTTGTATCCTCAAAACTCCAGGAATACAACAAGCAACTGGTGAGTACACACCACTTCTCAACGCCAGAAACACTGTTACACACTTAATGGGAACTAACTGATTTCTCTCAACAATCCAGTGTCCATTGAGGCTCAGCTCCTCTGTTAAGTAGCCCTCAGATGCTGATCAGCAACAGCTGAGTGCCTTTATCTTACAGGTGTGGCTGTTTTAATGCCGGGTAACTCTCCAAGATACCCCCCTGGAAAGCCCTGAAGACCGCTGAACGCACACACTCCACTCCCCTTAGCGGAAATGAGAGATAGGGAGAGAAACAACAAAAACAAAAAAACAAATGGCGCCGGGGAAATGCCACTATGACAAACAGGCAGCGTGCTGCCATTTCACTGGCTCTCAGACCTCTCTGAAAACGTCAAAACTGGAATTGGCTGGGCCGCACTATGAATTCTGGGATATGGTGGGCCACGAAGGATACATCAAACCCATCCTTCAATTGGAGGAATAATTTCTGTTTTACAACTTCAAGATATCTCTGGATATTTTTGTTAAACGTGCCAGTTCATCACAATTAATTATTATTACAAATGAACTGCATGTAATTTCTTTAGTGCACTCATAAACCCATAGCAGACTGTTAGGAGACATTTTACCACCATCTTGGTGCTTGGAAGGATGGATGGAAGGTACTAAGTACCTGTCTGGTGTGTCGATGCATCCCATATCAAAAATATCCAATACTGTGTCACTTATTGGACACTGGATTTGAGAGTAGTGAATGTAGGAGAATATCCCACTGTACCTACAATAAATAAAACACATGGATCAGGTCAGTACATCATTACTTTTAGGATAAATTACATGTTAATTTCTTTCTCCTTTCTCCTGCAGAGTGGCATCCCGGCTCCATTGGTTATATCCTGCCTGATCTCGACCTCACATCTCAGAAGGAAGGACACTGGAAGACAGTCGGCAATTTGGGTAACACTTTCCACCTGGTGAAACTGGCAGATGAAGTGAAGTTGAAGCAAGGAAGCATGAAGGACAAAGTCATCACATAGACCAGGCTGCTGTCTGTGAGGGTACAGCTGTGCAGCTTAACTGCAGATGTTTCCGTCATGTCTGCGAGTTTCAGCAACAGAAACTGATGGCCTGGTCTGATGCCTGTGACATGAGTCACAGGCATCAGACCAGGCCCCAGTCTTGAGATTGTAGTATTCAACATTAGGGGTGGTGGTGAAGCCGTTGTAGCCCCCTGCAACAAACAGGCAGTCATCCATCACAGAGATGCCAAAGTTGCTGCGGGGGCTCAGCATGGGGGGGCATATCCAGCCAGGTGTTGGTGTCAGGATGGTATGCCTCGACAGTCTGCAGACAAGCAGTTCCACTGAAACCACCTACCTATATGAGGAAAACAGAAATGTGAAGATGAGGAAGCCATTTATTAGAAGGACAGACAGACAGACAGATGATGGCAAACTAAAATATCTTCTATTAATAATTTATTTTCATGACTCTGCGTCCTACTGTCTTTGCACATGATCATTGTGCTTACTGCAAATACATGGCCTGCAAAGGTGATGACCCTGAGGCCGCTGCACCTGCTGCCCATTCTTCTGATCAGAGTCCATTGGTCGGCTCTCGGTTATAAATTAAATGAGAGACACTTAGTTCCAGTGAAACCACCACAGATGTAGATCTGGAGTCATAAATATATGTAAGGGTTCATGTAGACAAGTATACAAAAACACGAGTTTAATATATAGCACACATATTTTAAGGACACCAGACAGCTGGCAGCAAACAGATAAAACTCTATGAAGTAATGCCAAAAAACTTTTTTTTCCAAATCTTCACAGTTAAAAGTATTTTGCCTATTTTATTGAATAAAGATGGCAGTTTATAAAATTCACTGTATGTTAGTGATGAGTGATGATACAACAAATATTAGTGTCTGTCCAATACCAAGTAAATACAGGGCCAGTATTGCTGATACCAATACCAGTGTAGATATGTTTAACCTATAAAGCCAGCTGTGGAGGACAGAAGTGTGTCATGATATATGAGATGAATTATGAACACATTTGAATGATTTTTACTTCAAACAATAATGAGTCAACACAATAAAAACACACCTGAAATGTAAATGTGCATGTCTCTAAAACACTTTGACTCTGCTTCTGCTGTTTAATGTCTCATAGCCGAGGCTATAAATAAAATAGAGCTAAAAATTAACATTAAAAGGTTAAGCCATTTTTCATGGAGCGTGTTTGAAGTATACTTTTCTTTTACATTTCCATAAAGAAAAAAAGACATTTATATAATTCAGTGTTCAAATATCAATCCTGTCACAGTAGCTCCAGTTTCTCCAAACAAAGAAAAAAATAATCGAAACACATAAAAGCAGCGCCACCTACTTTGTGGTGGAGGGTCGTGCAGCTAGCATCACTCCGTCGCTTGTGCATGGATGCAATTGCAGTCAACTGGTTGGTGCTTAGTGTTCAACACTCTTGAGTCTGCTGTGCCCATCAAAACCTCCCATGGCGTATATGTACCTGTCCATGGTAGTTACGCTGACGTAGGACCAACATGCATGCATTGGTGCCACCTCCTGCCAATTGTGTGTGGTCAGGTCAAACTCTGCACCGACACAAAAGTTAGGCGCACTCAAATTTTTCAACTGCATCACTTAACACCGCAGTTTTACATGAGCACTTTTTTGTGCTTGAAGTGCTTTGTCAATATTGTAGAAAATGTTAAACTTAATCATCATCTCGGCTCCTCTGACGACCTGTTTGCTGCTGCCTGCTGCTGAAAGGCAGTGGGGAGAGGGGACACTTGGGCATTTATTGCAGCATATAATGTGTTTCTGGATACACTGCTGTTTTTTCAGCATTCAAAGATTGATGGCACCGTGTCAGAGCACTGGCTATGAATTTCAGACGGATCAGTCCTTAACTTAACACAAAAGTTATCAATAGTTCTTTTCTTATTACCCACAGCTACATCCACTTATGTCAGGCCTAGGCTGCTCACTAGGGCTGAGTATCATCACGGATTTCTATAATCCATTCTGGTTCTCAAAGTCCTGATTTGATTCAATTTAGCCTCAGACAGTCGGAAATATTATAATCATCAGAATTGTGAACATCACAGCAGATGCCTTTGTGTCAAAGTAACTGAGAATAAAACACAGAAAAACATGAAGGAGATTTTCCAGGTCTGGCTTTTTATAGCAGATAACCTTAAAAATATTCTGCAATTTTGCATAATTTTAAAAAGTTTAAATTTCTTCAGTATTGAACAGCAGAAATTAGGCTTTCTTGTCCGAGGTCATTTAAGTGAAAAAAAGAAAAAAAAGAAAAGACAGCGACCGACAGCGCTGTAAACAACGGTAGACTGGTGGGTAATAAGCCAATGAATAATGCAGAAAACAGAGATTTGAGATGGGAAACTGTTCTTGAAGTACACAGAGAGAGAGAGAGAGAGCTGTGCATGAAGTGTGATTTTTATTGTGGTGGAAGCAAAACAGCAAAACTCAGAGTGAATTGATCAAATGTGAAGCTGCTTCTTTTGCTGCTGGGTCGGTGAATATTGGTTGGTTTAGAGACAAAACCTGCAGCTCAGAATCAGCGCAAAAACACGTAAACACAGCGCGGACCCGACGCATCAGAATCGCTGAGCTCCGACGGCGTGTCCGTGTACGGGCCGTCGGGTGAGAAAGCCGAGAAAGACAAAGCTGATTCTGATGCGTCGGGTCTGCTCTGTGTTTACGTCTTTGTGTGGAATCCGTGTACCTGCTCTCATTTGCTGTTTGGTGGTTGTTGAAATAGTTTTGTGAGCTTTAACCTGAGATTCCGGCGTTTCTGGCAAAACACAGTTATATTTAAAAGTCAATTCAGGATTTAATGAATCGATATCGCTTTATTCAAGCTACTCACCTCTCTCTTCCAACTGCACTTTCAACTGGACCACGGCCAATCACAGAGGTCCCGCCCCTGACTATCTCTGATTGGTTTAGTCCACAATAGGGGCATAATGTCTGTCTGTTGTTGACCACACGGAGAGTTGCAGAGATTTTTTTGTTGTTACCTGAACAGTTGGTCACACTGGTATGATCAAATATTTTTTTTAGTCGCACCATTGAAAAATTTGGTCACATTTGCGACCAAATTGGTCGCACTCTAGAGCCCTGTCCATCCACGAAAGCGACACCCTGATAGGCCTGAAGTACTTCGCTAACATTAGGTATATTCACCCAGCGGTTTGCACTGATGTTGTAGGCCTCTATGCTATTGATGAGACTGTCTTTACTGCAGCCTCCAACAGCCAAGATGATAGAGGAGGGCAGGCAAGGACGGGCCAGAGGGTTGCAGAGCATGTGGTCGGACACCTTTAACCTGAGGTCAAACATAGTCTCTACAGTACGGATGAGAATTTTTCGACACTCTTTACTCCTGTTCACTATTTCATGTCCAGATAAGATTCCCATGATGTAATGTGGATTAATCAAAGCCAGCCTGACCTGCACAGAGACACGAGGACAAACCTTTGAATTAAACTGTCTATAACAGGGCCTGTCATTATGTTGCCAACACATTTCCTAAACAGGAAAAAATCATTAGCTAACTTGTCCAAATGTATAATAATGAATACAATTAAAAGAAGCATGAAAAACGTGAATACATACTCAGATGTTCATAACTATTTTTAAACAGTTCTTATATATATGAAAAACTGTAATATTCATGTTTGGGCTACTGTAAATTACGAGTTTAACTCTATCCTTCCTATTATTTTAGATTAAAATTCTCAAATACATTTGAGCAGTTGCTCCCTTACTTACTTTGGACAGAAGCAGAGACATGTACTCTCTGCGTTGATCTGGTGCAAAGGCGATCCAGCGAAGGACGGCCTCGTACACGGTTTTCTCCTGCTTCACAATGAGCCGGTCATTCTCAATGATTTTAACGAGTTTGTTTGCAGAGAGTGTCAGGAATTCATCAGAGTGGCGACGATATCCTCAAAATGGTTCAGTATGAAGAGGAAGTCCTTCTCCCTCAGCTCTGGGTTGTAGTAGAGGTCTGTAAACCCCAGATGCCGATGCAGTTCTGTGGGGCCATTTGCTTCTCCCAGAAGTCGCTGCAGGCTTGTGCGATACCTGTTATTCCAAACCTGTCTGCTGCTATTAAAAGCTCTTGCACATTATCCGTTCTCACAGGAAGAACTCCAGTGTAGGCACATTCAATGATGAGCTCCACTGCTGCTTTCAGGGCTGAAGCATTAGCTGTAAACTGCTTCTAAACTTCTAAACATGTTTAAAGTCCGGTATAAAAAGCAGTTTTATCTCCTCAGGTAATGTAAGTCACTGAACTTGACCTCAAACACATCCAGGTGTTGTTACCTTTAAGTATTTTTCCTGCAGTTACCTGTGAAATAATATGGCATGCTGTATTGTAACTGTTATGATGAGTTCAGACATCAGTACTTAACTCTTACCTTCAGGCTCTCATTAATAATGAGATGAACACAAGCATTCATACATCGTTTCCTAGGGGCTTGTTTTGCTGATGACTGTTGCATCTGTCTGTGTCTAACCTCTAGTTTCTTCTCTCTCCATGAGCACCTCCTTCTGGCTGCTGATGTATTCAGTGAGCACGCCGCCTGACCTCCAGCACTGTGGACAGGCGCCCAGTGTATTCTGCCAGCTGATGTTCCTCTAGATAAGTTCTGTCTTAACATTTATTGGTCAGCTCTGAGTCTTTGGGGTAAGAATTATATAACATAGCAGAGATAATTCTCCTTAGGACCCGGCCTTTGCAGTCAACGTGGGCCGGGTCAGGGTGCACAATCAGAGTCTTGTCCATACATTCTGACTTTTTAACAAAAAAAAAATGTCACAATCAGTCAAAAAGTCTATTCTTTCTACTGGGCCGGAGTGAATGTCCATAGAACGAACTGCCTTCACCTCACTACTCTAAGCCGTGAGAGAAAAATAGTCCCCATTACTATTTACAGGTGAAGCAATATGGGTACAGTCAACATCACTCACCACTGCCTGCTGTTCTGACCAGTGGCTGGGCTCCGACTGTAGTGTGGAATGATGGCGGAGGCACCGCTTCCTGCTGGATGAGGGGGCTGAGGCGACAGGAGAAACTGGTGACAATGGAGAAATGACGTCCTCGTCCTCATCCTGCGACCACATTGCCGCCCAGCAGGAGGCGGGTGAGCTAAGCGGCAAGTAGTGGAACTCTGTGGCTGCGGTGTGGAAACGCCTCTCCCCCGCGGCGATGGGTGTATTTATATATAATATTATATTAGGGAAATTTTCCTATACTTATTTTTGACCTGGGGGTAGAATTGATTGTGAAATGGAAAGGGAAAATGCTTATGAACTTGCAAATTAAAAACATGCATTTAAGGTAAGCCTTTTTCATTTTTATTTAAGAAGAGAATGTGTTCCACTGTGCAATGGCCGAACCTGTTCCTTTTCGTGGAGATAATTTCTCCTGCATTAAGGAAAATCCCTTCACATGGCACAGAAGAGGCTGGAGTGCAGAGAAACTGGTAAAGATGCAGTTATACACCTACCTGGGCCCCACAAACTATCAGCTAAAGAGAATAAATACATTAAATTGCTGCACATTTGGCAGACTAACATTTTAAGAGTAATTAAAAAAAATTACCTATCTATCCATATATATATATATATATATATATATATATATATATATATATATATATATATATATATATATATATATATATATATATATTAACATTAACATCAAATATAAGTTTTTCTAAAGTTATTTGATGATTTTTATATTATGAAAAAAAGATTTTTCACATTTTGAGTTTTTCCCGTTTCCAGATAAAATAAACACGCACAAAACAAAAACAAACAGCCAGAACACAAAGCTGGAAAACCCACCAGGTTGACCAAAATCTACTCAAAATACTCCCACACAACAGAACCTCCTCTCTTCCTCGCTGGCACCATATCAGTGGTTGATGATCAGTGATCAGTAGTTTGCTATCTGTCACCATCAAAACACTCCACAAATCCTGTGAATGATTCACTTCCTTATAAGCCATTGAATGAGACACCGAAGCAGTCACGTTCTAAATGAAGCTTCGGACGTCACTGATCACGTGACTCTGGCCAAACGAATCAAGCCTCGACACAGAGCTTCTGAAGCAGTGTGTTGATTTTTTTTGACACACGCACCGGAGCGTCAGCTTCAAGCGAGCCATCACTACCAATCAGTAAACTTATTAGAAACTAAAGTGTGTGATTGTGTTCAAATGAAGAAATTAAAATACACAAGAGTTACCGACTTTACAGTGTGGCCATTGTTTTAGCCATCACAGGCTATTTTATTTCATATGTGCAATATCTCTAAACATCTCAAAATATCCGGTCAAAGTGACAGTCAAAAACTACTCCATGCATTTATTATTTCTAGACTGGACTACTGTAATTCGCTATTATCAGGATGTCCTAAAATCTCCCCAAGAAGCCTGCAGGTAATCCAAAATGCTGCAGCAAGAGTACTGACAGGGCTTAGTTGTTGTTCCTAGAGTATTTAAAAGTAGAGTGAGAGGCAGAGCCTTGAGTTTTCAGGTCCCTCTTCTGTGGAACCAGCTTCCAGTTGGGATTGGTGATGCAGACACTATCTCTACTTTTAAGATTAGGCTTAAAACTTTCCCTTTTACTAAAGCATATAGTTAGGGCTGGACCAGGTGACCCTGAATTCTCCCTTAGTTACGTTGCAATAGGCGTCGGCTGCTGGGGGATTCCCATGATGTATTGAGTATTTCTTCCTCAGTCAGCTTTCTCACTCACTATGTGTTAATAGACCTCTCTGCATTCAATCATATCTGTTATTAATCTCTGTCTCTCTTCCACAGCATGTCTTTATCCTGTTTTCCTTCTCTCACCCCAACCAGCTGTGGCAGATGGCCCCGCCCCTCCCTGAGCCTGGTTCTGCTGGAGGTTTCTTCCTGTTAAAAGCGAGATTTTCCTTCCCCTTGTCACCAAAGGGATTGTTGGGTTTTGTATGTATTATTGCAGGGCAGTACTACCTCCATGATCCAATCTGGAGCCCCTAACCCTAAGGGTACATCTTTCACCATCTTACAATGCTGGGATTGCAGCCATTCCCCAACTCTCTGTGAATGGTACTCATGGAATTTGATCAGTGGCTGTTGATCAATGGTCATGATTTGCATATTAATGATGAAGAAACTGACCTTACAGCCCATTGTTCATTCAGTGGGCTGTTTTCCGTCATTGTGCAAATGTACTGTTTACTAGGTTTGGGAAACCTGCAGTCAGCTGAGATTGAAGAAGTCACTTGGAACACTGAAAACGCCACGTCCAGATGAACAGAATCAATTATTTTGGTACAAACAATTCATCACAAAAAAGACTCAATATTCAGAAATGCTTTAAACTGTGCAGCAAATATGTATGACAAACTCAAAATAATGTAACTTAAAACATACTGCAAAACAGTGCTGGCTCTCATTTCAGTGGGAGAAATTTTCATGGACATGTGCAGCTAGAATTTTACTTTGGAGGAAATGGGGTCAATGCAATTCTTAAGCACGTGTGCAAATGTCCGATGGATGGATGGAACTTTTTTAATCCCTCGGGTCGGTTCCTCCGGGCAATTCAGTTTCCAGTAGCACCGACAGAAGTTGCATGTTACAGATACGCTAAAGGAAACAAAAGTAAGAATATAAGCACACAGCCCCACTCCACTGACGACTTGCTGTTGGCCAACACCCTCAACGACTTTTACAGCTGGTTTGATGAGCCATCAAGCAGCCTTGACACCTCCACCTTCCCCAACAATAGAGACACTTTGGTCCATCATCCCCCCACCTCCCCACACCCACCAGCACAGAGCCATCACCACCATCAAAGACTTCACCCACAGGAGTCCCCTCCTCACTCCACAGCTATGAGGATTTCACACCACCTTCTCCCACTGCAACCCTTCATATTCATGAAGCAGATGTGAGGAAGCAGTTTAACCCTTTAGACCTACCACAGAACCTAGTCTGCCTGAGTTTATCTTTATATTTTTTACATGTTGTGCTGCCATTTTTGGGAGGATTTCAAGTTGCTATACAACCATTATACCCCAAATTTTAATCATATGTATGCATTAAGTCAACAGTAACTACATCAATTCCAAAAGTGGTATTTTTACACAAATCTCTAGTTAAAGAAACTTCAGAGGTTCATCCCTCAAAATTGTAAAAGTAAAAATGTTGCATAAAACAGTTTCCAACCAGACAAAATTAATTTTGAGTTTCTTCATAGTTTTATTTTTGAGATACACCAATTTGTATATACTGCAGCCACCAACTTTGTAATTCTCATTTACATGACTTATTTAAACATTCTTGTCTTGAATGCAAAATTCTTAAAAACATCTTTTATTCTTTAAGAGTAAATAAATCTGAAAGCTGTTCCATCCTAAAAGAGTACAACAATGTGTAGTTTATGATGTTCTAAAGGTTTCAGCATCTTTTTGAATTTGTCACATCTGGAAAGGTATGAGTGAGCTTTCGTAACGTACTGTGAGTGATGCTCGTCAGCACACAAACCCAGAGTTTCTCTACAGCAGGGATGTCAAACTCAATTGCACACGGGGCCAAAACTCAAGGCACACTTTAGGTCGCGGGCCAAACAAGATAAACTTTAAATATTTTCCTCTTTCTTAAAAATATATCCTGTCAAAATTAAGCAAGTTAGAAATATGAACGTGCTGCCAAAAACCCAGAATAAATAAATGAAAGCAAACACAAGGTTCGAGCCACATGTAGATGGAGCATTGCTTCAGGAATGGAACTAATAAACTGTGCGGGCCATTCAGTGTCGTACTTTGGCTTGAGTGTCCCATTACAGTGCAACTCCATCTGAATCTGCACAGGTGCAGTTTTCACTTAAATAGGTTGCGAAGCAGCTTGAAATTCTCTTTTTGTGCTTCAAAGTCACCAAAGCGCCGGGCGTACTCGGTGCGCTCACTTTATCAGCAAAGTGCGCCGACTTGGTTCAACATTACTTGGCAACAGGGAAAGTGAGGCAAGTTGCACTGGTGCATTTGTGACAGCTTCACTTGAAATGCCTTCACCGCATCATACATGCCATATCCATGAACTGACAGATTTCCTTGCTGAGCTCAAAAACTCTATTGAGAACTTTTCTCTAACTCAGCCAGCGTACCTCTGTATGATAAGGAATGTCGGCAAACTCTGAATCTATTTCCCACATAAAAGACTGAAATTGAGGGTGATTTAAACCTTCAGCTCAGATAAAATTTACAGTTTGCGTTACGGTGATCATTACATGCTTGATTTTTAGGACTTTACCACACAGCCTTTCCTGGTGTATGATCAGTGATATGCTGTTAACTCACCGGTACATTTCTCCTCCTGCACATCTTTACTCTCATCCTGCCGACTTGTCCACTTTTTTTCACCGCACAACACCGGCGCTCCATCTGCTGTAAGTCCAACAAGTTTGTCCCAGGGCAGTTTCATGTCGCACTCACATGCGTTTTCAAAAATGTCTTTTCCTGTCGTTGTCCCGTCCATCGATTTAATGTTCAATATTTCCTCTCCACGGATGTACATGGCCAGCTGTGCAATGTCCATCATGTCTGTACTTTCATCCACAGCAAGAGAGTATGCAATAAAGTTCTTGCTTCTTTCACACAATTGTGTTCTTAAATCAGTGGCCATCTCACAAACCCGATCAGCAATCGTATTTCTCCTCAGGCTCACATTTGCCAAAATCTGCGTTTTGTCTGGATAGAAGACGTCGCACAGCTTCATCATGCAGCGGGCTCATTTGGCTGTCTCCTCTGCTACAATAAAATTTGCTTTCACAACAGCTTCACTTTGTGATTTACCAGTTTACTAGCGATGTAAACTGCTAGTAAACTGTTTACCAGCAATGTCTGTAAACATATATTCAGTCTCCCATCGGTGCTGAAAGGCTCTGTTGTCAGAAATAACTTTTCTCTTTGCCATTGTGAGGGGCTAGCTTTGCAATAACAGAAGTTTGACTTGAATGACGCAGGAATGTTCCCAGGTAGCCTAACGTTTGGGAAGGAGGCTGCAGCGCTGCGTTACAGGATCTGTTGTTTGTGTGTTATTGGCACGTCATATCGCCGGGCCATGCATAACAGTAATAAAAAATCTATATAAAATGATCTTGCGGGCCGGATATGAATGTATGCCGGGCCGGATGTGGCCCGCGGGCCTTGAGTTTGTAGTGTAAGGACACATTCAGCATTGTGCAGTAAATCCAGATCATCCCAATTACATGATTACATGGATGTGATTGTGACTGTCAGAGCAGCACTGATCAGTGTCAGGTTATAATGTCCACAGTGTACACAACCACTAAGTTTGAGTGTGTGCAGTGAGCATTCAGTCAAAGCATTTAACTGGGGTGTGAAAAAATAAGCTGAACTCTACAGCTTGTTGTGGTCCCCTGTGGCTTTAGGTGCTGACAAGCCTTCCATCTGTTCTCCAGCATTTTCATTTACAGCCGTAAAATATCTCCACATGTTGCTCCTCTTTCTCTCTCTCTGCAGTCCAAATGCGTTTTCTGTGTGTAGCCGAGTCACGTGACGGCATAGTATCAAATCCCAGCAGGGCAGGAAGAAGGGGGCGGAGCAAAGTGAGTCTGCCGCATAAGAGGAGGTGTTCACACAGATAGAGCTGCTTTTTCATCCACAGCGAGTAAATAGTGGACCTCAAGGAGAGAAACAAAATAAGGCATCGATCATAAACCACTACCAACGTTTGGATCGATATCTGCATCGATCTGCCCACCCTTGTCTCCTGGATCGTAGCTGAGATCAGCGTGAACCACGTGGGTCTCTGCTCCCTGATCTGTTTCCTGTGTTTGGAAAGAGTTCCAGCTTCATCACGGAGTTTCTCTCGGTTTGTGGGCTCATCTAAAGGTAAGCACCGAGCTAACTTCAACACTAGATTTACTAACCCTTCTCAAATTTGCGTAAATCCCTTGAACCCAACACCTACTAAAATCACTGACTTTTTTATTTTCTGGTGCAAGTCCCGAGGTGTTAATCACCCCTGCTGAGATTTTTACAGGTCATATGCTCGATTCTCCTCCTGCTTTTGTTGTGCAAACCACCCATTGTCTTTGACGCTTGGCACATTTGCTTTCGCACACTGTAACGTGAAGCCAGCCGCGGAGGTGTGCAGGTAGATAGCGAATGAGCAACAGTTTCTGACTTTCCAAAAGTACTCATTTATTTAGAGTATCAAAAATAAAAGTGCTACCTCTACCACACATTACTCGAGAGCACAGTAGTCCGCATTAGGGTTGCCAACTCCCTGAAAAATAAATAAGGGACACCTCGTGGCCAGGGCCGGTGTTCCAGATCTACTGGCGTTTAGATCAACTGGCGTTGGTCAAACAGATGTGTGGCAGTCTTGCGTTTCAGGAGCTGCTACCGACAAAACAGCAAAAAAAACGCCAAATATGTCATCCGTGACACTTGTGAGGTTATCTCAAACACACTCCGTCAGTCTTGATGCTGTTGAACAACAAAATGTTTAAAAATGTCGCGAGTTTACCTGGTGATATCCTCATGCTCGACACGATCGCGAAAACAGCAAACAATTAACACCACGCCGGTGTTGTTCACAGGACAGCGAGAATAAACGATCGGGAGACTCTTGTCGTCGTTATCGTTCCCCTCGCACGTCTTATTTCTCCGGTTTCAGCGTTTTATGCTCAAAACTAAAGCGTGCAGTTTACTTTGTGTGCACTAACATGGACTCGAATCAACCAGCGCCACCTCTGGCCAAGTGCCACAGCCTACAGCCAGATCAACTTGTGACACACATCTGCAGCACGTTTGAATTCGTTTCATGCACAATACATGTGTACCTTTCAATTGTGTCTGTTTGTGCGTCATGCAAATAAACCTTTGAAATGAATGAAATCATACCATTTATTTATTATTGGCCTACATTTGTACAAAATGCCAAATTATATACACAAAGTCATAGAAATCACCACTCCAATTGGTCATCATGATTATAATGTTCTCTTTTTCCATAACAATGAAATACGCCTTGGACAAATATGACATATCAATAGTTCATTAGTGTTGTCACATCACATCCTGTAAGCATCTTCTGTCTGTTTTTTTTTTTGTTTTTTGTTTTTTGTTTTTGTTTTTTTTTTGTTTTTTTTGCTGTTTTGTCGGTAGCAGCTCCTGAAACGCAAGACTGCCACACATCTGTTCGACCAACGCCAGTTAATCTAAACGCCAGCTGATCTGGAACACCGGGCAACCCAGTTGTCTTCACCCTTCCCAGTGTGGTGAATTTTGTAGCTCTTTTTTTTTTTTTTTTTTTTTGCTTGCGAAATTATTTTTTTAACCGTTTGACTTGAATTTGATTTAAGTAGATGCATGTTCTTTGTGATATGAACACATGGGAAACAAATGATCATTTAGCCATTTATTTTTAGCTCAAAATGACAACATTAACACAATAAAACAGGTCTCTTTCTTAAACAGAAGCCTGTCATGCTTAACTTTTGAGAATATAAGTAAATCTTTCTTTAAAAGAACTCTGTCCTGCTTTACTTAAAATTATATAAATTAATAGAAAACAATAGAACGAAAAACATTCTTGTAACAGTGCACATATAGTGCATTTAGTGCAGTTGGCTTCAGTTGAGGCATTATTTCAGCTTTTCTAATGCTAATCAGCTGCTCCTGTTTGTAAACCCACCTGTTCCCATGATTACGCATCATAACTCATCATCATTACTTTTATGTATTAGTCATCTATTTGTTGTAATCATCTATCCTTGCAGTTGTTTATTACACAAAATAAATTATATTCTCACACTTCTGGCCACATAGCGCTGATATTCACTGCACATGCCCATATTAACCTTAACCAGAGGGTTTAAAATAAACAAACCAGTGTTTACAGACCATATCTGCTTCTGTCGTGGCCTGGTGGACAAAAAATTGGTTAAGGGTTCCCCAAGCTTTCACGGGCCTCATGTTCTTCATGTGCCCACCATTAGAAGCATGCCTATGGAAAAAGTGCGCTTTATAGGTGTTGTCATGCACTTTTCCAGCCAGGTGTTTTCCTGTAAGATAAAATTAGTGCACATGACAGGTGTGTGATTCATCTGGAAGTTATGTGCGGATTAGTGTACAATGAGAGCAATTTAGTATGTTTTTAGAGGTCCATGAGCAGTGTTGGTGCCCAGTCTGGATTTGTTACATCCATTTCATATACTGGTTTGCCTGCAATAATGCTAAATCATAAGCTACTCAGTCGACATGATGACATGACGTGGTTCTGCAGCATCACACATTAGCATGTTTTATCTCATTATCTATGACCTCAGCACATTGAAAATAACACTAAAAGCATTTTAATAGTGATATGAATTAATTTAGAACTCACCGGAAAGAAAATGCGGAGAGCAAACCAACAAAAAGCTGGGGATTGCACAGAACTCGATCCGCTCGTCTCACCGCTGCAATGCAAGCCTGACGTCTTTGTTTAGTAATATCGGATACATGGGATCCCTCAGGTTGCCTCCAGGTTGAAAAACGATGAAAAGAGAGCCCATTATCCAGCTTCTTGCCTTCACGATCGTGTGATCAAACGTTGAACTGATAACACAACACGTACGAACCATAGCTGAAGCTGTATCCTGTGTCTAGCCTACTGTCATGGCGGAAGGGGGCGTGGCCCACCTCCAGTGACATCACGCTCCAAAGCCCTATTAGAGGATCACCAGGGGGTCCTTTGTCCCTCTTTGGGGGGATACTCCCACTGGGTTTAAATCTGGGACTCTCGGCCATTTGACCTTAGAACTGAAGAAGCTTCTCGGATGAGAGGTGAAACGTCTTCAAGCAACTTAAAGAAGTCCAGATGCTTTTCTTTGCAAACTCCTTTGAGTGCCTTAACATGGTTGCCAACCAAGAAGAAGAGGAAGCTGTGAGACAGGAGGGAGGGGGTGAGTGAGTGAGCGATTCGTAACAGGAAGGGAGGGGGTGAGTGAGTGAGTCAGTGATTCGTTCAACTCGTTTGAGCTGTGAGCCAGGAGGGAGGGGGTGAGTGAGTGAGTGATTGGCTTATGCTATGATTCAGCACAGCAAGGGAGGGGGTGAGTAACTCAAATGTGCTGTTAGCATGCTAGCTGAGCGATGGTACTGTGAACCCAGGAGCTATTGTCTTGATGTGAGCTTCTACTCAGGGTTTTTCTTCCAGTTCAGAGCAGAAATGTTTTTGTTAAGAAGCTGGCTGTTGTTTTTTCCCCCCACAATTTTAATTATATATGGAGGACCACAAGAGCCACAGCATCGAAATAAAAAATTCTGTGCTTAATGAATTTTTTATTTCGATGCGCGTGGCTCTTGTGGTCCTCCATAAATACGGGACATGTACTTTTGTTTCTAAATATGGGATGATTCCATTTTTCAAGGGACGGTTGGCAACCCTAGTCTGCATACACAGGGGAGCATCCATTACAGGGAGAGACGAAGAAGAACAAAGACTGGGTGACACACCAGTCATGAGAAGGGGGCACCGCCATGTGGTGATACACTGCAATACAACAGCAACTGTTACAACACTCATACAAACGCTGCAAATCTGTGTTTAATTGACAGTGTAAAACAAGAGGAGCAAAAATAAAAACTAAACAAAAATATAACTATTGAAATGGGTGGGGTAGGGGAGATTATTTATCTCCTTGTGACAGAAGCCAGTTTGTCTCGTTCACTACAAAGAATTGGCTTCTAGAGCAAACTCGTTCATGAACTTCACATCACTACCACCCTCGGGTCTAAAACTAGTGTTAATGGAGGGAGTTTGAAGGTTCAGTTTGCTTCACGACTTCATTTCACACTGTCCCAAAATCACATCCCGATTTCACACTTCAGAGAAGTCCAGTCAAACAGTGATTTATTGATTACACGTACGCGGGAGAGGTCTGCAATGCCACTCACTTACAGAGATCTCAACTAGGAAGCACACATCACACTATTTTTGTATATTAAAGTCCAGCCTCACAATACATAAGTATATATCATAATATACATGAATTACAGTTAGAAACAGACACATTTCCTTTTTTAACTCTCTTGACTTCTATAACAATTAAAAACCCTCTTCACTGTCTCACACTCTGTTTTTCCTGCTGTTATTTTCTCCTCATACACTTCTCTGAAACATCCGGAGTACATCCTGTGCTAATCTCACTGAACAGGTGTACGGGCACTTTGCAGGCCAAATGTCTCTCACCTTTGCCCTAGAAACAAGTCTAATATTTATCTTTGTCTGTAAGCGAGTTTGCATTGACCCTCAAAAGACTCAATGCCATCTCTCATGAGCACATTTGCAATGTGTGTATGAAAATGAATATAACTACTCATTTAATAAAAGCTTTTCACAAAATACCACTAATTAAAGTCCGGTTAGAATGTGTTTCCCACAACTCACTGCCTCTGTTTGTATCTCTGTCACCGCAGGACCAACGTGGACCGAGAAGTCAGCGCTCTCAGGAGGCCGAGAAATTCGTTGAAGAAAGAATTGGAAGAAAAAATACAGCTGTGACGAGTGTGGGAAAGATTTTACCGTAAAAGCTGCCCTAAAAATGCATCAGGTCATCCACACTGGAGAGAGACCGTTCAGCTGTGGAGACTGTGGAAAGTCTTTTACGCGTTCTGCAAGTTTAAAAACACACCAACTCATCCACACTGGAGAGAGACCGTTTAGCTGTGGAGACTGTGGAAAGTCTTTTACCATGTCTGGACACTTAAAAAGACACCAACTCATCCACACTGGAGAGAGACCGTTCAGCTGTGGAGACTGTGGAAAGTCTTTTACGCGTTCTGCAAGTTTAAAAACACACCAACTCATCCACACTGGAGAGAGACCGTTTAGCTGTGGAGACTGTGGAAAGTCTTTTACCAAGTCTGGACACTTAAAAACACACCAACTCATCCACACTGGAGAGAAACCGTTCAGCTGTGGAGACTGTGGAAAGTCTTTTACCCACTCTAGAGACTTGAAAACACACCAACTCATCCACACTGGAGAGAGACCGTTCAGCTGTGGAGACTGTGGAAAGTCTTTTACGCATTCTGCAAGTTTAAAAACACACCAACTCATCCACACTGGAGAGAGACCGTTTAGCTGTGGAGACTGTGGAAAGTCTTTTACCAAGTCTGGACACTTAAAAACACACCAACTCATCCACACTGGAGAGAAACCGTTCAACTGTGGAGACTGTGGAAAGTCTTTTACCCACTCTAGATACTTGAAAACACACCAACTCATCCACACTGGAGAGAGACCGTTCAGGTGTGGAGACTGTGGAAAGTCTTTTATGCAGGCTTCAAACTTAAAAAGACACCAACTCATCCACACTGGAGAGAGACCGTTCAGGTGTGGAGACTGTGGAAAGTCTTTTATGCAGGCTTCAAACTTAAAAAGACACCAACTCATCCACACTGGAGAGAGACCGTTCAGCTGTGGAGACTGTGGAAAGTCTTTTATGGAGGCTTCAAACTTAAAAACACACCAACTCATCCACACTGGAGAGAGACCATTCAGCTGTCACGAGTGTGGAAAGTCTTTTACCCACTCTGGAAACTTAAAAAAACACCAACTCATCCACAGTGGAGTTAAAGCATACAGCTGTGATCAGTGTGGAAGAGCTTTTACTGACAGTAACCGCTTAAAGAATCATCTAGTTACCCACTCTGGAATTAAGGCGTACAGCTGTGACATTTGTGGAAAAAGTTTTAGCCGGATAGACAGCCGAAATACACACCTACGCATTCACACTGGACATGATGTGTACTGCTGTGATCAGTGTGGCAAACAGTTTGCTATGAACACACAGTTACAACATCACATGTTTACCCACTCTGAGGAGAGACCTTATAAATGTGACCTGTGTGAGAAAACTTTTAAATCTCCACGTCACCTGAAAGCACACCAACAGATCCACACCAGAAAAACTCTACAAGTGCAGTTACTGTGAGGTATGTATTTATATTTTTATCTTGTCAGTCTGACTGTTTAAAACAACTCTGCTCATCAAATTGTGTTAGCATGTTAGCAATTTTACTGCATGGAAAAACAGCTCTGAATGATTGTTCAGACTCTTATCACAAGTTTTTAGTGATAGTGTTTGAGAATTATATTGCTGTTATTGTAGCATTAAACTAGTATTAATTTAATGTTTGTACTCTTATCGTTTTTATAGCACATTATATTGAGCTGAGTGTGATAATGTAAACAGTAAAATGTAATTGGACTTTGGCAGAGATGCTCTTTATTTCAGGCAATGTTGAGGATGAAAATGGACTGACTTAAACTGTGTTTGTGTCTTTGTTTAGAAGTAGAGCGACACAGATGGATCCAGTTCGAAACCCTGTCATCGCTGTGGGAAAGACTTTTTTTGTGACCTTTGTGGAAAAACTTTCAGTCATCGAAGGACTCTGAAAGTACATCAACGTAAACACACTGGAGACAAAATGAACTACTGTAAAGAATGCGGGAGAGGCTTCACCACTTCAAAGGACTTCAAACAATATGAACTCCTTCACAGTGGGGTTAAAAAGCACGTCTGCGATCAGTGTGGGTCATCCTTCATCAGTGCACATGAGCTTCAAAAGCGTGTCCACACATGAGAGAAACCAAACAAGTGCAGACACTGTGACAAAACCCTTTCACAATCATGTGATCACACTAAGCATGAACGCAGACACATGAAAGAGAACTTCATCTGTGAAAGAGTTTAAGTAATCTCAGTTCATACTCCACTCACAAACGATTCCATGTTATGAATAACCCGTTACGTCTTGATTCCCGCTTTTAAGTAAATCTTGTAAACAGTACATTTGCATAACGACTGAAACCAGTCCAATGAATGAACAATGGGCTGTGAGGTCAATTTCTTAGCCTCTCATTAATAAGCAAATTCTTATGACCATTGATCAACAACCACTGGTCAATGGCCATGAGTACCATTCACAGAGTAAAATTTGCATAATGATTATGAAGAAACTTGTTTTACTGTTACCAATGTTCAAAAACATTTACTAAATTATCTCCTCTGTGCAAACATCAGCCTAATCATGCAGGACTCAAATCACTCCCATCTCTGGATCACAGTGAATCTGAAGAGACTGAAAGATCCTCTTCTGGTTTCAGGCTCCACAGAGTTCAGGTAGAGTCTCCTGTAAAGATCTGATGAGGCAGCTATGAATGAAAATGTGCCTCGTTACATTTTAAGCTTTCTAAACTGTTCTACTGTAGTGTTCATGTTGAGTGGTTAGCTTTTGTGAAGAGAAAACTCCTGACAGCTTTGTTCCAGTAGTTGGATCAAAAAATGTGTTTCCTGTTATCATGTTTTTAATGAATGCATCGATCCATGTTTTCTGCAGGGGTTTTTCAGCTTGTTTGTGTTATGAAATCCTGCAACAGTTAAACCAAAATTTTAATAAATGTTAAATAAAGAAATTGTTTACTGACAAAGAGTTTGAGCCGTGATGCCATTTCCTGTATATCAGAGCAACACCTGAAGTTACCAATGTTTAAAGTCAAGAAGAGTTCCCAGATGGTACAGTGGACACATGTGTGACTCCTGTGATTAAAGCATCTTTCTTTCAGCTTAACGAGTGAACCGTCAGCTCGTTCAAACACACGTTAAAGTCCGTTTGGCTCGACACCACCGAACAGAGGCAGCAATATAACATAGCTAACATTAACAGTGCAGTGAATCCTGCTTGTGCCGTCATATTCAGGACTGCAAACCGAGCAGCATCACTGACTTTCAGCCTGTTGTGTTTCTGGATATATGACTGACTGTAATTATCTACAAAATCATCACATTCTCTGTAAGATTAAGGTCAACTATTGAACGGCGTGTATTTGAAAGTAAAGGCTTTAAAACCAAGTAAACGCTGGAAGTACAAAAATCAGTGATGTCGCATAACTTGCCGACATGTGGCCAACAGTAATGTTTTAATATTCTTCATTATTCAACATTTGCACATAAATAAGTGACATATTTACTTACTTCAAAAGTTTACTCTTCCGCCGTTTTTTTTTTTTGGCAAAATTATCCACACCCACCGCCGCACTATAAAGTCTGGGATATGTTGGGCCATGAAGTCTACAACGCCACATCCTTAAAATTCAGGGAAATGAAGGACTCATTTGAGGGCCGCATTTTTAGCCTTTGAATTGGGACAGCCTTCGTCGCGTGGCTGTGACGTAATCGGCCTTAAAATGCGGCCTTTGAGGCTCCAGACCCTGAATTGGGATACAGCCACAGAGACATAAACCATCAGGCAAAGAACTCTAACAGTGCGTTCACACCGAACGCGATAGAGGCGAGCGAAAACGCCCCAAACGCCCCTAATTTGACGCGTGCACATTCGCACCTCAACGCGTGTCCAAGACAAATCCATCGCGTCTCAAAATTGCATCTTTCCACGCGCGTGGACCGGAAATGTGGGAGGAAGTTGTGCTGCAGATGTCCTCTGAATAAACACATCATCTCGTTAGCGGAAAGGTATTTGTACATCAGTGGGAAAATAGCGGGACAGTAGGCGGGCTTGCTAGCTTTTGCACGGTTTCATCGGGTCAGTCTGAACATTAAAAAGCAGAATGAATGACCTTACCAGGTTGCCCAATCTCCCCACTAATGTGCCTCCAAGCTAGGTCCTTTTTATTCCTGTCTCGGTAGAAGTAGCAACCAGCATCATTTAGCTCTGGATGATTAGCCACGGCACTGATGAGCTTTTCCTCCATACTGAATGACGAATGAAGGGCTTTGGCTGGATCTGCCCCTTTGACCTAGTCACAGCCACGTCACCAGGCTCCTGATTGGTTGTCGCGGCGCGATTTGACGCCGGAGTTCAGATTTTCCAACTCGAGCGGTTGGCGCGATACGCGCGTGTGCACAAAATGCAACACACAACCTGACGCGTGGTTTTCTTCGCGAGTCAAACGCGCCCCACGCGCTACACTGACGCGCGTTTCACAGGTTTTGGCGTTTTCGCCACGCAAATCTGCTTCCGAATTTTCGCCGGACGCGCAATCGCGTGTCATCGCGGGTTGATTCTGTTCATCTGGACATTTTCAGTGGGAGAAACGTTTCATCACTCATCCAAGTGACTTCTTCAGTCTCAGCTGACTGCAGGTTTCCCCAACCTTATAAACACATGTGAGTGAAGTTGCCCCCCCTACCATAGCTGGACTGGCCATCGGGCATTTGCCCGGTGGGCCGATGGTGATTTTTCGTTTTTATGGGCCGATGTTTTGGTTTTTCTTTTCTTTTTTTTCTCCTAACGGTATAAACACTGAAAGGTGGTGGATTGGCCAGATGCTGGGAGATGTGTAAAAATAACTCAATTGTTTGATGGTGGCTATTGCGGAGCTTCCACAGATTGAGTAACATTAGCAAGTGGTGGAGGCCAGCAGATGCAACACGCTGGCAGGTGGATGACGGAAAGGTGAGGCAGGAGGAGGAGAGACCCGAGGCAGCCGCTGGTGTCGGTCCGAGTATCAGGTGAACTGAACTTCAGGTGAGAACTTATGACCTGCAGTCTATCTGGGTCAGATATAAACCAAGTTTAGGTGGAGTTTATTTTCGTTGTGCTGACTTTTTACAGTCAGTTACAATAACTCAAGTGTACTAGCTAGCATGACGGCGTTTATACACAGCTGGGTGGGTGCTATGACGTTACCGATGTTGAAATTTATTTTATTCACAAAGTTAATTAGTTTCCAACCGTCCCGGAAAAAACAGAATTGTCTCGTATTCAGAGAAAATATTCGTGTTGAGCTGAAAAGGAACGCGATTTGTCCCGTACTTCAGCTAGAATGAAAAAGACACAAAGCTGGATTTAATCTGTCTTTATGCTGCAGCTGTTTCTTCTTCTCTCATTCTCTCTCCCCTGTTGTTATTTCAATCATGAAACTGATCAATGATCAGCTGATCGTCTTTTCTCTCTTGTTTATTTATCGCCCACTTTGCGCCAGAAAGAAGAAACCAGCGGATGTTGCGTTAAACAACAGCAGCACATTTAAGCTTGATCAGCTGTTGTTAAAATTTATTTAATATTACTTTCTAGTATCAGCTGATGTTTGCTGGAGTCACAGCTGTAAAAGCTGCTGGTCATGATGTCTGTTTGGATATGTGGTGAGAGGGAAACATGAAGATGAAACCAGGAGATGTCCTTACTGAATCATCAGAGCTGAACAGGTGATGGAGAAACAGGTTTACCTTTTAGGTGACATGAATGAGTTGAAGGGAAGTTATGAACTGTTTCTGAGAGACAAATAACACCAGGATCCTTTTCTATGTAGCTGACAGCTGGTAACTGTGCAGGGGCAGGTCTAGCAAAGTTTTCCCAGGGGGGGCAGGTAGGGCATTAACAGGGAAAGGGGGGATAACACCAGATAATTATTTATTAAAAAACAGACATTTTAAATGGGGGCGGCACAAAGAAATACTTTCTTTCTTATTCTCATTTAAAATGTCTATTTTTTAATAAATAATTATCTGAATCTTACAACAAACTTTTTCATCTGATGTAAAATGTATAGAAATCCATTATTGTACATAGTAATTTTTTTCAGGGTCCCATTATAATTTCTTCAGAAATAAGTACTGTATATGATGCCAGTATTTTCCCACAGTTTGTAAAATGCCATCAAAAAGTCAATTAAGTTTTATTCTTTCTCACCTGTCTTTCTGTCTCCTTTCACTTTTTAAAGGTTGCCATGTTAGAAAAAACATTTTACCCTGCCATGCTGTTTATTGATGTGGTAAATGAATAGTTTATGATACTATATCTAAATCTGTCATTTATTATTTTTAATATTCAGTAATGATCATGTCTCACCTCTAGTCCTCTCTGTCTTAATTTCAGGTTTCCACCATGTGTTGTAGATAGTTCAGGAGGTTAACTCGACCAAGTCTTTGGGTTTCGGCTAATTACTGTTTAGAATACCAGAATATTGAGGATGGTGTAGTTTATTAGATTGATACATATACCAACAGGACAGTGTACATCACTGTGACAACAGCGTTTGTTTTCATTCAAAGGCTTTATGGTTTTTCCTATAATACCTGGTGGGCCGGTCTCTAGTCAAAATGCCCGGGCCGATTTTTTGTCCCAGTCCAGCCCTGCCCCCTACCTTCTTCAAATCGAACAAAATTGATGTCAAACATTTGTCCTGCAAATTATTTTGTTTGTGCAGGTTATGTTTCCCTAATTTTATAAACAGTACATGTACAGTGAGAGAGAGAGATGTTACATCTGTCTTCACTTGCATCCCAGTCACGGAAGCGTTGGAGGTAGTTCATAAGAGATTACAGGATCACCCCAACCTCAGCAACAGGACCACTCTCAGCACTGATCAGTTGTGTTTGCTTTTGGAACTGTGTCTTAATTCCACCTATTTCGTATAAGGGTCAGTACAGGCAGAAACCTAGGTGTGCCATGGGTTCCCCCAGGCCCCTGGTCAAAGTCACCAAACCAGTTTGTAACAGGTGTGGCCAGAAGGGTCCTCAGAGGGACTGCAAGACTGCTTTTCCACCACAGGCTGCCACGCACAACAACACCACAGACTTTCAGGAATATACAGAAACTGTCACTGCCTACATCCCAAAATGCATCGATGATGTCACAGAGACCAAGACTATCACTGTCCATGGCTCACAGGTCAGGTTTAAATGCTCCTAAGGTTGAAAAATCCAAGCCTTCAGAGCCGGGGATTAGGTGAGCCTAAGAACAGCAAGGGCAAACCTGTCACATGGCATCAGCTACAGCAAAGCTTCAGCGACAGCAGAGATACTTGGAGGCAGTGGCAAGGAATACAAACCATCACAGACTACAAGCCCACTCTACAGACTGTGGTGACACAATCCCCAGACAGTGTGTGCAGATCCCTTGCCAAAATCAATACACGCAAAGCTCCAGGTCCTGATAACATCCTTGGACGAGCAGTGACGGACTATGCTGTGGAATTCACAAATGTCTTCACAGACATCTTTAACAAATCACTAGGGTCAGGCCATTGTTCCCACATGCCTCAAAGCCTCCACCATCATTACTGTACCCAGAAAGTCATCTACCTCCTGCTTTAAGGATTACCGTCCTGTCAAACTCACCTCCATCATTAAGAAGTGCTTTGAACGATTAGTCATGCATCAAATCAAATTATCGCTTTCCCCCAACCTGGATCCATTTGAGTTTGCATACCGGTCAAAACGCTCATCGATGATGGAATTTTAACTGCCCCTCACTCAGCCCTCACACATCTGAACACTAGAGATTCATATGTCAGAGTTCTGTTCATAGACTTCAGCATTCAACACCATCATTCCCCAGCAATTCATTCACAAACTGGATCTGCTGGGGATCAGCACCTTGCTGTATAACGGGCTGCTAGATGTCTTGACAGGAAGACAGCAGACAGTACGGTTCGGCAGCAACACCTCCAGCCCAAGAACACTGAATATGGGGGCTCCCCAAGGATGTGTGTTGAGCCCCCTTCTCTTCACTCTGCTGACCCACGACGAGATCTGCTACAGGGGTGAAGTTAACCATCTGGCAGAGTGGTACAGCAACAACAACCTGTCCCTGAATGTGGAGAAGACCAACAGCGACTCTACTTCCTCTGAAAACTGAGAAGCACAAGAGATTCAACCCCCATTATGAGCACCTTCTACAGAGGCACAGTTGAGAGTATCCTCACCAGCTGCATCACTGTGTGGTATGACTCCTGCACTGGGTACTGCAGGAAAAAATGACAACGGGTAGTGAGAGCAGCGGAGAGGATTGTGGGGACCTCTCTTGCCTCCCTCCCCAGGAGATCTACTGCACCTGCCTCATCCAGAAGGTCCTCTCCATTACAGGTGACTCCACTCATCCCTTCAACAGCTTCTTCAGTTTGTTGCCATCAGGAAGATACTGAAGAGCCTCCGGGCCAGAACACGCAGACTGAGAGACAGCTTCGTCCATCAGGCTGTCAGGATGCTGACCATCTCTGAATCGAGAAGGGAGGCCCAAGGGTACATCTTTCACCATCTTACAATGCTGTGATTGTAGCCATTCCCCACTTTCTGTAAATAGTTGTCATTGATCAATAGACATAAGAATTTGCATACTAAGAATCATGGAAGTAACCCCCCCCCCAGCACATTGTTCATTCAGTGGTGCTAGTTTCCTTCACTATGCGAATGTACTGTTTATAAGGTTGGGGAAACCTGCAGTCAGCTGAGACTGAAGAAGTCACTTGAATGAGTGATGAAACGTTTCTCCCACTGAAAATGTCCAGATGAACAGAATCAACTTTTGGGATTTACTTACATGGATGATTAAGCACACATCAAGACATTATTTACAGACCACAGCCTACCTGAGTCTCAGTCCAATAGAGCACCTTTGGGATGTGGTGAAATAAGATTCACGTCATGGACGTCCAGCCGAAAAATCTGCTGTCATGTCAACATAGACCAACAACTTCTGAAGAGAGGCAGTGCCAACAAAGGAAACTCTGATAAACTGAGCAAATCAAACCACAACTTTAAAAGATCATTTTCCAAAAATTAATCTTTTTATATCTCAAACACAAATCAGAATTTTTAATACCTACAGCAAATTTGTTAAAATATAAAAGATTTTAAAGATGTTATTTTTTTATAAATTTCAGGTCATAATTTTCAGTAAGCTGCAGGAACCCTGTTCAGTGTAAGAACAGCCAAGTCTCCTCTGATAAACCTCCATCTGTGTCACTGAGAACATTTGTCACGTCAGTTTTTGGTTTGATATACAGGAAATGACATCATGGATCAAACTCTTTGTCATTAAACTATTTCTTTATTTAACATTTAAAATTTTGGTTTAACTGTTGAAGGATTTCATAAAAACAACCTGAACAAAAAAAAAACACCCAACGAAAAACATCTGCAGAACACATGAATCAAAATACATTCAATAAAAACATGATAACAGGAAAGAAATTTTTTGATTCAACTGCTGGAATAAAGCTAACCACTCAACACCAACACTGCAGTACAACAGTTTAGAAAGCTTAAAATGTAACGAGAGGCACATTTTCATTCATAGCTGCCTCATCAGATCTTTACAGGATATTCACTCTGAACTTTGTGGAGCCTGATCTCAAGGGTTTTGAGTCTGACCCTAAAACCAGAAGAGGATCTTTCTGTCTCTGCAGATTCACAGAAATGGGAGTGATCACGCTGATGACAGACAATGAGGTGAATATTTTGACACATTGGTAACAGTGAAAGAGTTTATTTGTAACTTGGGATCGTTTGTGTGCAGTGTATGAAGTGAAACTCCTGAAGCTCTTGTCACACTGGTCACAGCTGTAGTTTCCTTCCATGTGTGTACGTTCATGAAGGTTCCGACTACTTGAATGTGAGAAGCATTTGTCACAGTATCTGCACTTGTATGGTTTCTCTCCTGTGTGGACTCGTCTCTGCACTTTAAGCTCAAATGCAGATGAGTAGGATGACCCACACTGATCACAGAGATGTGTTTTAACGCCACTGTGAATACGTTCATGTTTTTTTAAGATACTTGGTTTGGGGAAGCCTTTGCGACATTCTTTGCAGTAGTTCAGTTTGTCTCCAGTGTGTCTACGTTGATGTAGTTTTAGGGTGATTTGATGACTGAAACTTTTCCCACAAAGGTCTCAATGAAAAACTCTTTCCCACAGTGATGACAGGGTTGAGAACTGGATCCATCTGTGTCGCTCTGCTTCTAAACAAAGACACAAAGACAGTGTAAGTCAGTCCTTCAACACTTTTATCCTGAACGTCGCCTGAAATAAAGAGCATCTCTGCAGACGTCCAATTACATTTTACTGTTTACATTATAACACTCAGGTCAGTTTAATATACTACAAAAATGATAATAGTAAAAACCTTGAATTAATACTAATTTAATACTACAATAACAGTAATATAATTCTCAAACACTATCACTAAAAACTGTGATTAGAGTCTGAATAATCACTCAGAGCTGTCTTTGCATGCAATAGAATTGCTAGCACAACTTGATGAGCAGAGTTGTTTCACCCAGTCAGGCTACAATCACAAGATAAAAATATAAATACATACCTCACAGTAACTGCACTTGTAGAGACTCTTTCTGAAGTGGATCTGTTGGTGTCGTCTCAGGTAATGTGGAGCTTTAAAAGTCTTCACACACAGGTCACATTTATAAGGTCTCTCCTCAGAGTGGGTAAACATGTGGCGTTGTAAGTGTGTGTCTGTTAAACATAGTTTACCACACTGACAACAGATGAACACATCATGTCTGGTCTGAATGCGTAGGTGTGTATTTCGGCTCTGTTTCAGGCTGAAAGTTTTTCCACAAATCTCACAGCTGTAGGGTTTAATTCCAGAGTGGGTAACTAGATGACTCTGTAAATAGCTACTGTGAGTAAAAGCTCTGCCACACTGATCACAGCTGTACGCTTTAACTCTACTGTCAATGAGTTGGTGTCTTTTTAGGGAACCCTTCCTGGAAAAAGACTTTCCACAGTCGTCACAGCTGAACGGTCTCCTCCAGTGTGGATGACCTGATGCATTTTTAGTAAAGCTTTCACAGTAAAATCTTTCCCACACTCGTCACAGATATATTTTTTCCTCCCTTTCTTTCTTCAAGAAATTTGTGGGCCTCCTGAGAGCGCTGACTTGGCAGCTGTGTTTGACACAGCTTTACTTTATTCTTTTTGGGGGAAGTGCAGCTTTAAACCTTCACATGATTCAAGTCAACCCAACAAATCAACCCTGACTAAGCTGCTCTTAGAAAACCAGACCGAGAAAGTGGGGCGACAACTCTCAAAAATCTGGGACTTGCACAAACAGACTAAACATCGCTGTTGTGGCATCACTTTTACAGGACATCAAAAACCAGAGCAGGTGGTACAAAGGTTTAACACCTTGTTTTGCAGTTTCATGAATGTGGGTCACTTCTTACCTGCAGTCCTAACCTGCTCTGGAGCACGTCATAGACCGAGCGACAAAGCAGAGCATGGCATCAAGCTTCAAATGATGATTTATAAATATGCAAAAAAATAATAATCCCTGTGACCTCAACACCCATTTTGGAACAAATTCAAAGCCTAATTTGGAAGCTTTCACTTAAATAAATGAGGGAAAACTCATGACTTGATGTTCAGTGGTGACGACAACATAAAAAGTGTTTGTTTAAAAAACAATTTTAAATAATGATTTGACACAAACAAAGAAAATAAAGCTTGAATCTTATGGATACATCTAAAATTTTACTGTGATAATGAGGAAACGTGACTACCAACACACAGTATTCCCCTGCAGGTTTATATTCAGCTTTCTTGGAATGCCATGTGTAACAGAGTTAGAAAATAGCTTAATGAATCTCCTCAAAATTGATGTGCTATGTGAATAGTTGGAGCCACCTGGTGGACAAATACCGCAACTACAACTGTTAAGGTTCCAAATTGCTGCACAGTGCATGCCTCAGCAAAGGAAAATACTCCCAAGCTGGTCAACTGAATGTTGCAGTTGCTTTGCACACTGTTAATGACGACTGTATGCTGTTTTCTTTGTACCAGTTGCCAGAATAAAGAGGGAGCCCAGAGTAAGGGCAAGTCCAGTGTCGCAGTGCCGTCCTTTCTACATGGGCATATCACACCACTTACACCATAGACTCACAAAACAGCAACAGCTACACGTCTCCTCCTGATCTAACGTGTCAGTTTAAAGGGACTCCACTCTGCCTGTGTCAGCATTTCTTTCAGCTCTTTTTTCACAAATTCCTCACTTTTTCATCCAGACTTTATTTATTCAACATTGTAAACAACGTGTAAAAAGTACACACAGATAAAAAAAAACTAAATACAACAACAAAAAAATATCAAATAAAGGAAAAAAATTGAAATATATTACAAAATTAGCCACATTTACATGTCATAATGTCAGGATATCACACATACAGCATATTTTATTCATTCAGCACCATAAAGCTTATTCCAGGAATCTTGTGGTTTGTTAGATGCAGCTTGTAAAGCTAAGTCATGTTGCCATGTTCTTATTAGAAACAAGAGACTTTCTCCTGGTAAGCCTTCCAATAAGCCATATGTGTTCAGTCTTTTTCTAAGTTTATCAGGAACTTTAACTATAAAGGTACTAACAGTGGTAGAAATTTCCTTTAGAAGAGGAACAACATCTGGGGGGGGAGCCAGATGGTTTCATACTGGTAACCAGTTTCGAGAGAGAGGGAAGGGAAATAGGCTCCAAGTGATCAAAGACAGCAGAGTAGGGGCGCAAAATGGACAGACAAGCCCTAGTCTTACAACCTTGACCAAAAAGAAATTAAGAAACGTATCACAGAGTTCTCTGCAAGCTCCCAGAGAGACAGGCTCATGAGCACTGAAAGCAGTGGTCAAAGGACACAGGGGTTGTGACAGTTAGCAGCAATCCGGTCTTTAATTTTGACGTCACTAGCCGTGTCTGGGCTCAAACTCCGCTGCAGGTCCATAAATCAAACGATCACTGTGGCATCACTGACAGTTGAAAAACTGTCTAAAGTCTTTCATCTGTAATAAAATGATCAGTGTTCTGCTCTACCAGGTGTAACAATTGAGTTTATCATCCAGGCACCCATGAAAACGAAACGGAATTTATGACATTTAACGGCGTTAGAAATTAGCAGTAAGTTAGCTCGCTAGCTTCCATCTAAATACAATATAGCATTTCCTGACTGAGGAATTCTGGAAACAAATTCAAATGTACGGCTCTGCTATCACTTCCAACATAAATGAAGGCAGAAAACTAAACAGCAGTGATGTTTGTAGGGTTATTGAAGTTTGGCTAGCTGGTATATAATGATGTGCTACATGACCGCTAGCGACACAGCTATGTTAGCATAATATAAACAAGCTAACTTTTTTCCATTCGATAAAAGTTAACGTGAGTGTTCTCGGTGGTCAGGAACAAATGTAATCGCATGGCAGGATGCTGTAAAAGGACCAAACTTCAGTCAGGAGAACAACTGAGATAATCCATCCACAAGGATGAATAGGATTAGTCATTCATATACTGCTGCATGGGCTGGGCTGTAGCTACATCGTAAGGTTTTAAAAACTGAGCTTTAAAATGATTAGTGGTGATAAAAGCCGAGGGAGGCCAACAGTGATCAATCACTGTTTTTAGGAGCTTTTTGAGATTAAATAGGAGAAAATACAAAACATTTAACATGTTAACAACACAAAAGCCATATTAAAACGCAGACTACTTTAGGCCCGGAAGCAGGATTCGTCACGTGATCACTTAAAGACCGGATGATGTCAGAAAAATATTTTGCTCCAACAGTTTTCACAGCTATTAGATAACAACACTCAGTATCTGGAAAGAAACTTGCAGTCTATCCTTCTTCCACTTTCACTCATTTCTCCTGCACTCCCATCTAACTGCATGGGTATGGACACTTAACCAAGGGTCTGATCTGGGCTTTGATCCCCTGGGTTTAATCGGAGTCGCAGAATTCAGAACAGGAAGTCTCTGAATTAGGGCTGCCACAAACGATTATTTTGATAGTCGACTAGTCACCGATTATTTTTGCGATTAGTCGACTAATCAGATCATACATCCATTGGACGTAAAATGTACAGCTTATTGCACCAGCAGCATCTGCTCTTATATAACTATCATTAGCTTACAGCTTGAAATGTTTAAGCTATGTGCTAACTAAAAATAAAGACAAGATGATAGTTTATTAAATTTAAATGAAATTTGCAGATCGTTTAAGTGAAGTTTAATAAACTCAGCCATCTGCTCCTTGCTATCTAAAATATAACAGGACACCAGAGTATACTCTCGAGCATCTCACACTTCTGATAATCAGTTGTCTGCTTGACAGCTGTGTAAACCTTAATAAATTTAACTTTAAACTGTTTAAACTCTAACCTTAACTTTAATCTCAGCCAAACCGATTTACTCAGGAACAAATCAAATACTAAAAAAAAAACAAAAAAAAAACAATAACATTTTTAAGTTATCTAAATGACTTACATATCATGTTTAACCTGAGCAGCGAAAGACCGCGGTAGGTTTGAAAACGATTTTCCGGGAGTCCGATGTTCTCACCAGCTCTAATGAGACTTGAACCTTGGCTAGCTATCGAGCTGGTGGGTAACAGAGGTCTCCGAAAACATCGGAGCGCTTTTGAAAATATGTAGTGTCTCGATAAACTGAGCAGATATTTGAGGTTTACACAGCTACATTCTCGCCTGAAAATATGTTAAACGTTTATTTTGTGACCCAGAAAGAATAATGAGAGTAATATCAAAACTAAGTAGCTGCCGCCGTTGTTGGAAACTGAGCAGGGCCGAGCTATGAATTGTGGGACACAGTTTCTTCTTCTTCGGGGTTTAACAGCAGCTGGCATCCTTGTACATGCAGTGCTGCCATCTTCTGTTTCAGTCCGTTATTACACTCTTAAATCATACTACTCATTCCTGTGTCTTTTGGGATCTTACAAAGCTTCAAACAACGTGTCGACTATTAAATTAGTCGTCGACGATTTTGATAGTCGACGTAATCGTGACTAGTCGACTAATCGTGGCAGCCCTACTCTGGATGACTGAAAGTTTTTCCACAAAGGTCACAACAAGTCTTTCCCACCACCACAGTGATGACAGGGTTGATAACTGGATCCATCTGTGTGGCGCTCTGTTTCTAATCAAAGACACAAACACAGTGTAAGTCAGTCCTTCAACATTTTTATCCTGAACGTCGCCTGAAATAAAGAGCATCTCTGCCAATGTCCAATTACATTTTACTGTTTACATTATCAAACTCAGCTCAGTTTAGCAGTACTATAATAATACTAAATTAATACTACAATAACAGTAATATAATTGGTGTCGTCTCAGGTAGCGTGGAGTTTTAAAAGTCTTCTCACACAGGTCACATTTATAGGGTCTCTCCTCAGTGTGGGTGAACATGTGACTTTGTAACTGTGCGTCTGTAGCAAAGTGTTTGCCACACTGATCACAGCAGTACACATCATGTCCGGTGTGAATGCGTAGGTGTGTATTTCGGCGTCCAATCTGGCTGAAATTCTTTCCACAAATGTCACAGCTGTATGCCTTAATTCCAGAGTGGGTAACTAGATGACTCCGTAAGCCGCTACTGTGAGTAAAAGCTCTGCCACACTGATCACAGCTGTACGCTTTAACTTCACTGTGGATGAGTTGGTGTCTTTTTAGGGAACCCTTCCAGGAAAAAGACTTTCCACACAAGTCACAGCTGAAAGGTTTCTCTCCAGTGTGAATGACCTGATGCCGTTTTAGATAAGCCTTCACAGGATAACCCTTCCCACACTCGTCACAGCTGTATTTTTTCTCTCCCTTTCTTCTGTGAGGTTTGTCGGCCTCCTGAGAGCGCTGACTTCTTGGTCCACGTTGGTCCTGCAGTGACAGAGATACAAACAGAGGCAGTGAGTGAAATGCAGTCGTGGAACAAACTGAACCTTTAAAGTGAAGAAATGACAGAAAAGAAGCAGCATCTAACTGCTTTTAAATGATACTGGTGACAGTTTACAAAATGAGAAGCTGGCCAAGATGACAGATATTTTTATTTTCAGCTATTATCCATCATGAAGAAAAAAAGATTTTAAACCTTGTCCTTCTATCCAACAATTGTCTTCGGCTTATTCTTGTCAGGGTGGTGGGGGGCTGGAACCCATCCCAGCTACCGTAAAGAGGTAGGGTACACCCTGGATAGGGATAAGACAGAGGCTGTATCCCAATTCAGGGTCTGCAGTATGGGCTCAAATCAGGATTTGTGTGTGTAAAAAGAATTTGTGTGTGCTCAAAAAAGATTTGTATGTGGACTTAGCCAAAAAATACATGTGAAACTCTGCAAGTTACAAGTGCGAATTTTAACCCAATTTTTCTTCCTTTCATCTGATTGGCCAATGTTATGTCAATAACAAATTTAACTATCCAATCAGAGAACAGATGGGCTTGGCTATTGGAGGGGTGCTTTATGGAGCTTCAGGTGCTTGAAGGGAATAAATGCCCTTTTACATGTCAGCCCAGCGTTTTCCTTCATCACCACGAAGGAAAACAGTCTGTGGTGGTCTCACTTTGGTGATTTTTGTGTCACAGGTTTACGTGACACAATTACGATGTGAAAGGACCTTTATGCTGTGCACTGTGACTCACAGCAATGGTCCCGGGTCAGCCCTGACTTTGTGTTAAACTAAGCGTAAGTAAGTAATAATGGTATTTCTAACCACTGATATACCACAACTTTATCCTTTCAACAGCTACTGAAAGTTAGAGGACCTAGCTTCTATTTACATAGAGATCTTCCAGCTTCAAACTGTATTACCCTTCAAGGACCTGCAGTTCAAAAAAGCGCCCCTCCGAAAGCCAAAGCCAGTTGTTTAAATGTTGCACATTTGCAGAAACCCACCTCTGAGGGCGGATTAGGCCTCCCAGTTTTTAGTCACTATTACTGGACTTTGAACACCAGGATGTGGGTTTTCTGGAATAATGTTTCAGGAGGGATGTGGTCCTTCCTGGACTTTTACAGAGCCATACAACACTAAATCCATCTTTGTTAGATTGCCTGATGCTATTTAGTATATTTTTACTTTGACATACCTACCTACAAACTACAAACAAATTCAAATATTGTAAAATCATGCCCATCTCTGGAGCTCGTAAACAAATTTTCATATCATGTTAAGACACTAAGAATGGTCATTAACATTTACCAGGTCTATGCTTTCTCATGTTTTTGTTCTATTATATATTTCTATGATTTTCTAATTAATATTATTCAATGATAACAAATCAAATGCAGTACTTCATAAGGCAAAAACCTCCACTGCTCTGGTCAACAATAAGCTTGGTTGATTGAAGGAAAATATAGATATAGAGTCTATTTGTAATATGAGTATTTTGACATTTCTTTGTTAACATTGCGTTCTTAAATATCATTAAACATTTTCAGTAAAACAGCCATATTTTTCTCACCTTTTCTGTCGAGCTCATTGTTTCCTCTGTAGTGACTCAGCTGAGTCCAGATGGCTGAAAATGTTCCTCTGCTGCTCCGTCAGACTCTTCTCCTCCTGCTGATCAGCTGGGACACAAAACAGATCTTTGTTAGGCTCCACACTGCAAGATTGACTTGTTCCAGCAGCTGCAGGATGGTTTCTACAGGCTGAAGAACAGCAGTCACTGCAGGAAACAACATCTGCACATTGACTTTCTATTAGAGGAACAAACAGGGCTGGACTGGGACAAAAAAATTGAACCGGGCATTGTGACTAGAGTCCGGCCCACCAGGTATTATAGGAAAAGCCATAAAGCCTGTAAATGAAAACAAACGCTGTTGTGACAGTGATGCATCAGCCACACATGAGTAAAACAAGTCCATCCATTCACCTTATTAGTTTGGTTTGCGGTTGCTTCACTAATATGATTCATTGTGCACATAGTAGCACTGTGTGGTTTTTTTTCAAATGTTTTCTGTTATAATAACCATGTTTCTCTTTCTTTGAGTTACCTGGTGTGGGGCGGTGGCTGTTCCCTGTCTGGGCAAAAGGTGTGGCTGAGGACTTTGAGAACAAAACGCAGGACCAACCATGTGTTATCAGAAACAGGGGTGTTATAGGTTTACTTATGTTATTCTGTGCTTAGTTAGTATTAATGTGTGTTTTCCCCCTCTATTGTGTGCAGTGTTGGTCAAGTTACTTGAAAAAAGTAATCAGTTACTAATTACTGATTACTTCCCCCCAAAAGTAATCCCGTTACTTTACTGATTACTTATTTTCAAAAGTAATTAATTACTTAGTTACTTAGTTACTTTTTAAAAACACGATTTACAACCTGAATAGATAAAGCGATAGATCTTTCAGCCCAATTCTACTTTTTCTGCATAATCCATCATACAAAATGTAATCAAATGGAAAAGTCTCTTTTTAAAACTTTTAACTTTATGCATCAAGCAAAAACTTAATTATATGCAACATTCTCTGACTGGAAGAAATTTGTTTAACATTTAAACCTATTTTCTGCACATTCCAGCATATAAAATAAAATATGTTTTTGTGTTTACACTCACTCTTTCAAATAGATGAAAGTAAAACACAGCAGAAAATAAATAAAATCAAAGACTAGCGGTCCTGTTGCTCTATTTTCACCTGTAAAGCAGGACTGGGGTAGGCGGAGGTTTACCCTGGTGCAGGTGTGCCGCAGCGGTCAGTGGAAGAATCCGCGAGTTTCTCTGTGAATTTCACATTACGTCATAGTACACTCGGTGCTTGCTTGGAAGTTTAGTGGGTTTTTCGCTGTAAAAAGAAGTTTTCTTCCCACGCACAACGGACACTAATGTTTTTGCCACTTTTTATGGAATCAAACTCAAAATAAGGTCAGTACTTCCACGCTTTAAACGCTGCATGCTACACTCTGTCCCGCACTCGATATATTATGATCTGCACACAGCTGTTGTCACGGACGTCGCACTGGCTTACGTCACTGTCGTGAGACGTTCTCGCAAAAAATCACGGTTTTAGTAACGCAGTAACGCAGCGTTCCTACGTGAAAGTAACGGTAATCTAATTACCGTTTTTGCAATAGTAATCCCTTACATTACTCGTTACTTGAAAAAAGTAATCAGATTACAGTAGCGTTACTGCCCATCTCTGATTGTGTGTAAATGGTTTGGCCAAACCACTATAAAAGCTACCCTCGAGTCTGTTTCATTAGATCAGTTTGTGAGTTAAGTTCTGTCCACGTTTTTTCTTAACTTTCTAGAAATTATTTTTGTATAGAGTTATATTTAGGTGACCCCTTTTATGGGCCCACTAATCATATTTTGGGTTATTATATTGGGGGTTAAAATAAAGAAAACTCATTTGAAGACATTTTTTCCTGTGTCCTCTACGCCAGAGGTCCCCAACCTTTTTTGCGCCACGGACCGGTTTATTCCCGACAATATTTTCACGGACCGGCAATAAGGTGTCGCGGATAAATACAACAAAATAAAACTAGTGCCGGTACTGAAAAAAAGAAGATTTATTCATAACACACGTGAAAAGACCCAGGAAAACCGAATTAACGATAAAAACGATAACAAAATAACGCTGAAAACCGATAAAAACCCTGCCTTCCACTGAGCTCCTAAGAAAATGGAGCTCCTGAGCCTCAACCTGAGCCTCAACTCTCGCGGCCCGGTACCAAACGACTCACGGACCGGTACCGGTCCGAGGCCCGGGGGTTGGAGACCGCTGCTCTACGCCTTGGCTGCTTTGTCCTGCACAGATGAACACTGTCTTGTTGGCATATATGTATGATTTCTATGCATTTCACAAGAGATGACCAGATAATTATTTATTAAAAGTTAGACATTTTAAATGAGAATAAGAAAGAAAAGTGTTTCTTTTTGCCCACCAGGAAAATGCGCGGTATGCCCGATGGCCAGTCCAGCTGTTGGAGGGAATGCAGACACACACGGAGACAAACCCTCAGAAAAAAAGCTGTTCTGAAATGAGGCTGTAGAGGTTTGGTGCAGGCAGGAAAACAGCTGCAGGGACAATGAAAAGACTTTTCTGCTCCAACTTTCTGTCAGCAAACGCTCAACTTCTCCCAGCATGCTGAGCTAATGATTAGTTGGTGTTTTTCTCCAAACACTCTCTCACTCTTCTCTCAACGTGTTCACAATAAACTGTGAACAGACACCGAGGAGAGCAGCAGAAGACCTCATTCAGGAGCTAAACTCAACATGAACTGAACTCACAGTAAAGTTAGCTCGGTGCTTACCTTTAGATGAGCCCACAAACCGAGAGAAACTCCGTGATGAAGCTGGAACTCTTTCCAAACACAGGAAACAGATCAGGGAGCAGAGACCCACGTGGTTCACGCTGATCTCAGCTACGATCCAGGAGACAAGGGTGGGCAGATCGATGCAGATATCGATCCAAACGTTGGTAGTGGTTTATGATCGATACTTTAGTTTGTTTGTCTCCTCTAAGTTCACTATTTTACTCGAAGTGGATGAAAAAGCAGCTCTGTCCGTGCAAACACCTCGTCGTATGCGGCACTCACTTTGCTCCGCCCCCTTCTTCCTGCCCCGCTGGGATTTGTTACTGTGCTGTCATGTGACTCAGCTACACACAGAAAACGCATTTGGGCTGCAGAGAGAGAGAAAGAGGAGCATCATGTGGAGATATTTTATGGCTGTAAATGAAAATGCTGAAGAACAGACTGAAGGCTTGTCAGCACCTAAAGCCACAGGGGACCACAACAAGCTGTAGAGTTCAGCTTTCAGCTCGTTTGTTTGCAGTGTTGAAAAATAGGCAACATAGTGGCTCAGGCCTGACAGGTGAAATAGAGGAGTTTTTGCAACCTCAGCCTCTTCCTGTGAGCAGTTTGCATGTTCTCCTTAAATTTCTGGGTTTTCTGTGGGTACTTTTTCAGCTATCCAAAAACATGCACCTTAACGGAAAACTCAAAGTCACCCACTGAAAGCTGACTTAGTTTGAAAATAAAAGAGACCATTTAAAGATTTAACCAATGCTGATTTTTGATTTTATCCAAAACATGTCTAGTTGATGGTAAAGGACTGAACAGGTCTCCAGTAAATCTAATCAGCTTCTAGATGGATGTTTTAATGGATAGATTTGACACAAAGGAGCACAGTAGTTCCATAACCCAGTTGTCCTCCAATAATTTCCACCTACACAGATATGAAAACAGATTTTTAGATGATGCCACATCCTTTCTGTCACTACTCAGTGTGCTAAACATGTAAAGTTCGCAAAAAAAGGTTCAGCTGTCCTCCCTACAGACAACAGTTTGCTGAGTGAGACTTTCTGTGAGAAAAAAAGTTTGTTCATTTAAGATCTCGAGCTCTGCTCATTAGAACAAAAGAGCAATGGCAATGAATCAGAGCATTCGGTCCCTGCTGGGATTTGAAACTAGGATCTCTGTTTAGTTACATCAGTTCTGTGATGGAAATTTCTTCTAATTTTAAGTATTGTTTACATGTTTTAACAATATCACCTCTGTGTTACTCAGTTATATACATATGTAATGGCATCACACGTGTGTCAAAGGTTATTTTACACATAGTGAGGCACATAGTGGATGACTGGTTGTGTAAAGCACTTTGGGGTCCTTCGGGACTATTGAAGCGCTATACAAATACAGGCCATTTACCATCTACCATAATCTTCCTTCCCTCTCGTCCTGTCTGTGTACAAAGTGATCAGTTCCCTCCACTTGTATCCTCAAAACTCCAGGAATACAACAAGCAACTGGTGAGTACACACCACTTCTCAACGCCAGAAACACTGTTACACACTTAATGGGAACTAACTGATTTCTCTCAACAATCCAGTGTCCATTGAGGCTCAGCTCCTCTGTTAAGTAGCCCCTCAGATGCTGATCAGCAACAGCTGAGTGCCTTTATCTTACAGGTGTGGCTGTTTTAATGGCGGGTAACTCTCCAAGATACCCCCCTGGAAAGCCCTGAAGACCGCTGAACGCACACACTCCACTCCCCTTAGCGGAAATGAGAGATAGGGAGAGAAACAACAAAAAACCCAAATGGCGCCGGGGAAATGCCACTATGACAAACAGGCAGCGTGCTGCCATTTCACTGGCTCTCAGACCTCTCTGAAAACGTCAAAACTGGAATTGGCTGGGCCGCACTATGAATTCTGGGATATGGTGGGCCACGAAGGATACATCAAACCCATCCTTCAATTGGAGGAATAATTTCTGTTTTACAACTTCAAGATATCTCTGGATATTTTTGTTAAACGTGCCAGTTCATCACAATTAATTATTATTACAAATGAACTGCATGTAATTTCTTTAGTGGACTCATAAACCCATAGCAGACTGTTAGGAGACATTTTACCACCATCTTGGTGCTTGGAAGGATGGATGGAAGGTACTAAGTACCTGTCTGGTGTGTCGATGCATCCCATATCAAAAATATCCAATACTGTGTCACTTATTGGACACTGGATTTGAGAGTAGTGAATGTAGGAGAATATCCCACTGTACCTACAATAAATAAAACACATGGATCAGGTCAGTACATCATTACTTTTAGGATAAATTACAGACATGTAATTTATCCTAAAAATCTGTGAGTTTCAGCAACAGAAACTGATGGCCTGGTCTGATGCCTGTGACATGAGTCACAGGCATCAGACCAGGCCCCAGTCTTGACATTGTAGTATTCAACATTAGGGGTGGTGGTGAAGCCTTTGTAGCCCCCTGCAACAAACAGGCAGCCATCCATCACAGAGATGCCAAAGTTGCTGCGGGGGCTCAGCATGGGGGGGGATATCCAGCCAGGTGTTGGTGTCAGGATGGTATGCCTCGACAGTCTGCAGACAAGCAGTTCCACTGAAACCACCTACCTATATGAGGAAAACAGAAATGTGAAGATGAGGAAGCCATTTATTAGACAGACAGACAGACAGATGATGGCAAACTAAAATATCTTCTATTAATAATTTATTTTCATGACTCTGCGTCCTACTGTCTTTGCACATGATCATTGTGCTTACTGCAAATACATGGCCTGCAAAGGTGATGACCCTGAGGCCGCTGCACCTGCTGCCCATTCTTCTGATCAGAGTCCATTGGTCGGCTCTTCGGTTATAACTTTCAGCAGATTAGAGACACTTAGTTCCAGTGAAACCACCACAGATGTAGATCTGGAGTCATAAATATATGTAAGGGTTCATGTAGACAAGTATACAAAAACACGAGTTTAATATATAGCACACATATTTTAAGGACACCAGACAGCTGGCAGCAAACAGATAAAACTCTATGAAGTAATGCCAAAAAACTGTTTTTCCAAATCTTCACAGTTAAAAGTATTTTGCCTATTTTATTGAATAAAGATGGCAGTTTACAAAATTCACTGTATGTTAGCAATGAGTGATGATACAACAAATATTAGTGTCTGTCCAATACCAAGTAAATACAGGGCCTGTCACGGGTTGCTTAGAGGATCCACTCGCAGGACTCCTAGGTAGCGTTCAAACAGAGATTGTTTATTACAGATCTTCACCAAGTGTATGTACAGACAGAGCAAGGTTAGTGCTATATACAAGATGTGAGGGGCAGTGGTCCAGGGCTCCAGGGAAAACGGGGAAATCACACACGCGCTCAGAACAGCCTCTCCCCACTCCGCTAGCGACCAGTCACTCCTTCCACACTCCACACGGGGAAACACGGGGACGGGTCCGGGGAATCTAAGAACAAAGGAACACGTTAAGTCTCTGAGACAGAGGCACGGGAAACTTGAGCTAGGTGTGTACTGACAAGAGCCTTCACAACAATCCAGCATTGAACAGCTGATCTCCTCCTTCTAATATACCAGCTGGTCTGATGAGGCCCAGGTGTGCACAATCCGGGAAGGCGTGGACCGAGGGCGTGAACCCGCCATGAGTTCCACCCTGGCAAAACAGGGGAGAGAAGGGGAGAGGGAGAGAGAGAGGAAAAAGAGAAGAGAAGGGGGGCTAGGAGTGGAGAGAGGCTGATCAGCGCCGTGCCGATCCTGCAGGTCGTGACGGGGCCAGTATTGCTGATACCAATACCAGTGTAGATATGTTTAACCTATAAAGCCAGCTGTGGAGGAGAGAAGTGTGTCATGATATATGAGATGAATTATGAACACATTTGAAATATTTTTACTTCAAACAATAATGACTCAACACAATAGAAACACACCTGAAATGTAAATGTGCATGTCTCTAAAACACTTTGACTCTGCTTCTGCTGTTTAATGTCTCATAGCCGAGGCTATAAATAAAATAGAGCTAAAAATCAACATTAAAAGGTTAAGCCATTTTTCATGGAGCGTGTTTGAAGTATACTTTTCTTTTACATTTCCATAAAGAAAAAAAGACATTTATATAATTCAGTGTTCAAATATCAATCCTGTCACAGTAGCTCCAGTTTCTCCAAAAAAAGAAAAAAATAATCGAAACACATAAAAGCAGCGCCACCTACTTTGTGGTGGAGGGTCGTGCAGCTAGCATCACTCCGTCGCTTGAGCATGGATGCAATTGCAGTCAACTGGTTGGTGCTTAGTGTTCAACACTCTTGAGTCTGCTGTGCCCATCAAAACCTCCCATGGCGTATATGTACCTGTCCATGGTAGTCGCATTTGCGACCAAATTGGTCGCACTCTAGAGCCCTGTCCATCCACGAAAGCAACACCCTGATAGGCCTGAAGTACTTCGCTAACATTAGGTATATTCACCCAGCGGTTGGCACTGATGTTGTAGGCCTCTATGCTATTGATGAGACTGTCTTTACTGCAGCCTCCAACAGCCAAGATGATAGAGGAGGGCAGGCGAGGACGGGCCAGAGGGTTGCAGAGCATGTGGTCGGACACCTTGAGGTCAAACATAGGGCTTTGGAGTTGACGTCACGCCGCGGAGCGCGGCGCCATTTTCGGGGTCTACGAATCAAAAGAGACACAGTGTTGGAACGACGACGACAAGAATCATGCTTAAAAGCAGCTCCAAAGAAAACGGACGGTATAGAGACCGATTGCGTCCAGAGGCAAAGCAGCGGTACTTGCAGAAAATTGCGTGCATTGGAAATGTGGACCCGTATGAAACACTGCCGTGGAGTAGAAACCCTGAAGGGCAACCGCTATAGCCTGACATATTTTTGTACCTTATCTGTGGAGTCAGCGCGTACAAGTTGTCATTCAAACAAAGGTAAGTCAGCTCGAGTACCGCGTGTGAAATGCGTTTGATTTCCTGCAAACATTCAGATTAGTGCAGCATAAATTCATTCATGAGGGTGAAATTACAGTGAGAACATGGAGGCTGTTAGAGGGATAACATAGTGAGTTCAGTGCATTGATGTGACATTGTCCTGAAGGATTTAGTTATTCTTTATGGTTAAAGAAATTGCACTGATTTATTCATATTTATTATAAATAATTCTAATTATAGATCTTGCTTCAATATTTGTATCTTGTGTCACTAAAAATACATTTTATTTTAATTTTATACATTGATTAATGACCTGCAGAATCTCCTTATCATATTAAGTGATTCATAATTGTCACTTTATGCTTTCTCCATCTCTAAAGTGATGACATGCTTGCATTACATACTTTAGGTTCATTTTCTGCAGGCAGGTTTCTGAGAGAGAACAGGCAGATTTACCCTATAAAATGCAGCGTTCTATAGATGGACACATAAAGAAATGAAAAATTACATGTATGTGCTAACTTTCTAAACACTGTCACATTTATGATAAAGTAGATAAAACACATTTATGTCGGCCTTGGCTCATAGTTCTTGTCTTTAATTGAACTTTGTCTGTGTGTGTTTCAGGTACTGCACTCTCAAAGACTGAATGAACCAGCATTGCAGCCATGGGTCACTGTGAGCATCACAGGGAAGGTTGAAGCCGCCCACTGCACCTGTATGGCCGGAGTCGTGGAGACCTGCACCCATGTCGCTGCTCTTCTGTTTAATCTAGAAGCAACAGTGTTGATCCGTGGCACAAGGCCTGTTACAGATGAACCTGCATACTGGGTTTTGCTGGGTTGTGTGACCAAGATACAGTCAGTGGTTGGCCATAAGATAGACTTCTCCTCTTCAGCTGCCCAAACAAAGGCTTTGATCAAGAGATCAAAACATAAACAGACCATCCGTAGTGACAGGTAAAAGGAGCCGTCTTCAAAAAAGAAAAATCCCACCTGCTACTGTGGAGGAGTTGTCACTGCTATAATGCCATAATGTTTTATATAGGGGTCTAGATTTATGCCTGAAGTGCACTGCCATGTAAATAATTTGCATTTACTGAATATGTACTGACTGAGTACCACTGTTCAAAAATTGAATAAAGAAACAAACTAATTTTTGCCTCTTTTTTATTATTAAAACCACTTTATAGAACATCACATCAGTTACAGTGTAGAATCCATGTCATTTATAGTTTATAAAAGACAAAATGTTTACATAAAATCATGACAGTGTTTACATGATATCACCCACTACTAACATTATTTACTGTATCTTTTGGAAAAAAAAAACCCCACTATTTATACAGCAAAAGACTTAAGAATATTTAACAGGAGCAAGTTTCATTTTCCCTGCTTTTACTACCACACTGTTCACCAAAACGCAGCAAACCTTCACCATCTTATCCAGGAGGGTCACCTCTTCACCCTCACATGGAAGAAGTAATCTGATTGGCATGGTGGTATGTTTGAAGCAGGTCCCTTGTGTAGCGCTGGAACCCAGTCACGATGTGTTTCATTCATTTCATAGGCTGGTTTGCTGCAATAATGCCAAATAATTAGCAACTCTATAAATAGAAGGTAGTTCTGCAAAATCACTCAGTAGGATGTTTGTTCTAATTTGCTATGACCTCAGAGCGCATCGAAAATAAAACTAATAGGCTATAAAGAGTGATATGAACATATTTAGAACTTACCGGAATGAAACTGTCTGGAGCACCAACAGATATTTGGAGATGGAAGAGAACTGGATATCAGCTCGTCTCACAGCTGCTATCCAGGCTAGACGCCTTCGTTTGGTAACATCGATACACGAGCTGCCTCATGTTGCTTCCAGGTTGGGAAAGAATGAAAAGATAAACCCTTTTAAGCTTATTCTCTGCCGGTCGTGCGATCGAACATTGCAGCCGACCACACAGCAAATACGAACCATGGCTGTTGTGTGTGCCTTCGCTCCCTTTTCACTTGCTAGACCCCGAAAATGGCGGATCGGGCCAAAATCCTTTCCACGCCCACCCCTGTGACATCACGCTCCAAAGCCCTATAGTCTCTACAGTACGGATGAGAATTATTTGACACTCTTTACTCCTGTTCACTATTTCATGTCCAGATAAGATTCCCATGACGTTGTGGAGGTAAGCATCAACGACACAGAGCTCTCAGTTCTCACTCCTTCTTTATTCGTCTCCAACATCAACTGAACATATCGCGCCACAAAACAGAGGAACACACTTCCTCAACACTGGGTGTGAGTGGAGCCTCTAGTGGTCCACCACACATGCCCCCGAACACCCAGCAGAACTAGTCCAGGACCCGGGGCTTAAGCAAACGGCCGGAACGGCTGAACCGGGGGGGTGGGGAACTGACAGAGGGCAACCCAGCCCGGAAGCGAGGCTGGCACTGGCGGTCAGAAAAAGCTGCAGGCGACTTGGACTTCGTAGATTGTGCGTCGCTCCTGGGGGAAAAAACAGAATCCATCAGCCCGGTGGCAGGTGGGCGGCCGCGGCGAGGGGCCTGGGCCGGGACCACCTGATCCTCTTGCATAACATGTGCAGGCTTAAGTCTGTCAACAGAGACAACCTCCTGCCGACCGCCAAAGTCCAAAATGAAATGTTTGCTGCCTGGTTTAAGAACCCTGTATGGCCCGTCATATGGTGGACGCAGCGGAGTCCCATGGGCATCGTGCCTGACGAAAACGAAACGAGCAGAGTCCAACGAACTCGGAACAAAAGTGTCAGGCAGGCAGTGGTGCACAGGACCGGGAACAGGAAATGAGTCTCTCGGGGGGCGAAAAGGCAACAAAGAGGCATCAAAACATGGGGAGGGCTCTCAGGAAAGAATTCCCGGGGACCCGGAGGGCTGGCCGAGGACCAGTTCAGCCGGGAAACCCGAGGTCTTCTTTAACCGCGCCACGCAATCCCAGCAAAACCCACGGAAGACGGTCAACCCAGTCGCCACCTGTTAAGGAAGCCCGAGCGCTTGCCTTAAGAGACCGGTGAAACCGTTTGCACATCCCGTTAGCTTGTGGGTGGTATGCTGTGGTGCGGTGGACCTTGACCCCCAGGCCGTCAGCCATAGCAGACCAAAGCTCAGAAACAAACTGGGGCCCCTGTCCGAGGTAATGTCAGCAGGGGACCAAACGGAAACCCACGCCGACAAAATGCTCTGGCCACCGTCGACGCTGTCGTGGACGCCAGGGTACCGCCTCCGCCACCTGGTCGCGTGCGGTCCACCACAGTCAAAAGGTGCGTGAAACCCTGTGACTGCGGCAAGGGACCAACCAGGTCCACATGAACGTGATCGAAACGCCTACCGGGGATACGGAAAGGTTCGAGGGGTGCCTGCGTGTGCCGGTGGATTTTCGAGCATTGGCATGTCCTCCAGCACGAGGCCCGTTTTCGTTGACTGAAGGGCCAGGATGTCCTGGTCAGCACGTTGCTCGGCGGCCATAGCAGCGTAGTCGACGCCGACATACACCGGAGAAACCAACACACGTGACAGACAGTCAGTGACGTGATTGGACTTACCAGCCACGTGCTGAATGTCTGTGGTAAACTCCGAAATGGCTGCCAACTGGCGCTGCTGGCGTGCGCTCCATGGGTCAGAGACCTTGGACATCACAAACGGTAAAGGTTTGTGGTCAACGTATGCAGTAAAGTTGCGACCCTCGAGGAAAAAACGAAAATGTCGTGTCGCGAGGTGCAGGGCCAGCAACTCCCTGTCAAAAACACTGTACTTGCGTTCGGCATCCCGTAGCGTACGACTGAAAAAGGCGAGCGGTTGCCAGAGACCTGAAACCCGCTGTTCCAACACCCCACCCACTGCCACGTCGGACGCGTCGGTGGTCAACGCGATCTCCGCCGACGGAAGCGGGTGTGCCAGCAGGGCGGCGTCAGCCAGCGCAGACTTGGCGGCGGAAAACGCATGGACGCGTTCTGGCAGCCAGTCAACCGGATCTTTGGCTGTCTTACCTTTTAAGGCAGCATAGAGTGGCTGTAGCAGGTGGGCAGCTCTGGGGAGAAAGCGGTTGTAAAAATTTATCATCCCCAAGAACTCCTGCAACACTTTAACCGATGTAGGACGCGGAAAAGCTGAAACGGCCTGGACTCTGTCGGGCAACGGAACCACACCTTCAGCGGAAATGCGGTGCCCGAGGAAATCCAGAACAGGCAACCCAAACTGGCACTTGGAAGGGTTGATGATCAGGCCGCAGCGCTGCCAAACGCTGGAAAACCTGGCGCAGATGGGACTCGTGCTGGCTCGCTGAGCAGCTGGCCACCAATATATCGTCCAGATAAACAAAAACGAACGGCAGCCCACGCAAAACTGAGTCCATCAGCCGCTGAAAGGTCTGGGCGGCACCTTTCAGGCCAAACAGCATGCGCAAAAACTCGAACAAGCCGAACGGGGTAATGACAGCGGTCTTAGGAACGTCTTCGGCGCACACGGGAACTTGGTGATACCCCGCACCAAGTCAATTTTAGAAAAAAACCGACGTTCGGCGAGATTGGCAGAAAAATCCTGAATGTGGGGGATGGGGTAACGGTCATTCTCCGTGGCATTATTTAAACGGTGGAAATCTCCGCACGGCCGCCACCGACCGTCCGATTTGGGCACCACGTGAAGCGGAGAGGCCCATGCACTGTTCGAACGCTGTACAATGCCAAGGCGCTCCATGGCAGCAAACTCTTCCCGAGCGACGGACAGTTTCGCGGGGTCGAGGCGACGCTGCTGCACAACACCGGGGCCCGACCGTGGGAATATAATGCTCAACCCCATAGCCGTTACCGTGCCAGAGAAATCAGGGACAGACAGCGATGGAAACTCTGAAAGCAAACGCTGAAAAGCATCCCCGGAGGTCACTACATTAGCCCGAATTACGGGTTCGGCGGCCCGAGTAAAAGACGGTAGGGAAGAAAACGAGAGAGCATCAATTAAACATCTGTTAGCAAAATCGACAAGCAGTCCATGAGCGCACAGAAAATCAGCACCTAAAATAGGTACAGAGCTAGCGGCAACAACAAAGTTCCACTGGAAATCCCGGCCATGAAAACAAACAGTCACCAACCTTTCCCCAAATGTTTTGATGGGAGAGCCATTAGCTGCCATGAGCTGCGGCCCACATTTCGCTGCTAGTCCGTCGGCAGCGGTAGGGGGAAGGAGGCTCTTCTGGGAGCTAGAGTCCACGAGAAAACGTCTCCCGGAGCGCGAGTCCTCTATGAAGAGCAGCCTTTCTGTGTCGCCAGCGGTCGCGGCTGCTACGGCGCGCTGGCGGGTCCGTTTCCCTGGGCCGTGAAAGCGCAAGGCGGCAGGCAGCGACGCGCTCTGTCGCCAAAACGCTGATGGTAGAAACAGATGTTCTTTCCGCGGTGCCGGCGTGTAGCAATCCCTGCCGTCAGCAAGGGGGCAGATGCTCCGGGGGAGGCAGGTGGAGCAGTGGAAGGCGCCGCCGGTGAGTCCGTAGCCAGGGCGTGAACGTTGAAAGTGCGGCTAGCCAGGAGAATGCGATCCGCTTCTTCAGCCAGGGAGCGATAATCCTTCGCAGGCAGAAGCGGGGAGTTTGCGAGGACAGCTCTCACGGCGGCCGGTAGCTGGCGGAGGAAGAGGTGGGCGAAGACGAATCCCCCGTCATCCGGCCCGAGCAACGATAGCATGTTCTCCATGAGCTCGAGCGCGGTACCGCCACCCAAGCCTGACAAGTTGAGGAGCTTTTCGGCTCGTTCAGCGTCGGAGAGGGCATAGCGCCGAAGAAGCAGCTCTTTAAGGGCGGCGTATTTCCCTTGGGCGGGTGGGTCCCGGAGGAGCGTCATCGCGCGACGGGTGGCCAGCGGGTCGAGCGAGGCCACCACATGGTGATACTTCGTGTCGTCAGCCGAGATGCCGCGAAGGGCGAACTGAGCCTCCACGTGTACGAACCACGACGGGGGGTCATGGAGCCCAAAGTCCGGCAGTTTCAGCGCCACAGCGAACGTAGCTGCAACAGGAGGCGGAGGTCCGGCGGCCGCTGATGCCTCCATAGTGGAGTCTGCGTTATCTGCGGCCCGTTGCATGCTCGAGTCAGGGGTCACCAATGTGGAGGTAAGCATCAACGACACAGAGCTCTCAGTTCTCACTCCTTCTTTATTCGTCTCCAACATCAACTGAACATATCGCGCCACAAAACAGAGGAACACACTTCCTCAACACTGGGTGTGAGTGGAGCCCTCTAGTGGTCCACCACAATGTAATGTGGATTAATCAAAGCCAGCCTGACCTGCACAGAGACACGAGGACAAACCTTTGAATTAAACTGTCTATAACAGGGCCTGTCATTATGTTGCCAACACATTTCCTAAACAGAAAAACATCATTAGCTAACTTGTCCAAATGTATAATAATGAATACAATTAAAAGAAGCATGAAAAACGTGAATACATACTCAGATGTTCATAACTATTTTTAAACAGTTCTCAGATATATGAAAAACTGTAATATTCATGTTTGGGCTACTGTAAATTACGAGTTTAACTCTATCCTTCCTATTATTTTAGATTAAAATCCTCAAATACATTTGAGCAGTTGCTCCCTTACATACTTTGGACAGAAGCAGAGACATGTACTCTCTGCGTTGATCTGGTGCAAAGGCGATCCAGCGAAGGACGGCCTCGTACACGGTTTTCTCCTGCTTCACAATGAGCCGGTCATTCTCAATGATTTTAACGAGTTTGTTTGCAGAGAGTGTCAGGAATTCATCAGAGTGGCGACGATATCCTCAAAATGGTTCAGTATGAAGAGGAAGTCCTTCTCCCTCAGCTCTGGGTTGTAGTAGAGGTCTGTAAACCCCAGATGCCGATGCAGTTCTGTGGGGCCATTTGCTTCTCCCAGAAGTCGCTGCAGGCTTGTGCGATACCTGTTATTCCAAACCTGTCTGCTGCTATTAAAAGCTCTTGCACATTATCTGTTCTCACAGGAAGAACTCCAGTATAGGCACATTCAATGATGAGCTCCACTGCTGCTTTCAGGGCTGAAGCATTAGCTGTAAACTGCTTCTAAACTTCTAAACATGTTTAAAGTCCGGTATAAAAAGCAGTTTTTATCTCCTCAGGTAATGTAAGTCACTGAACTTGACCTCAAACACATCCAGGTGTTGTTACCTTTAAGTATTTTTCCTGCAGTTACCTGTGAAATAATATGGCATGCTGTATTGTAACTGTTATGATGAGTTCAGACATCAGTACTTAACTCTTACCTTCAGGCTCTCATTAATAATGAGATGAACACAAGCATTCATACATCGTTTCCTAGGGGCTTGTTTTGCTGATGACTGTTGCATCTGTCTGTGTCTAACCTCTAGTTTCTTCTCTCTCCATGAGCACCTCCTTCTGGCTGCTGATGTATTCAGTGAGCACGCCGCCTGACCTCCAGCACTGTGGACAGGCGCCCAGTGTATTCTGCCAGCTGATGTTCCTCTAGATAAGTTCTGTCTTAACATTTATTGGTCAGCTCTGAGTCTTTGGGGGTAAGAATTATATAACATAGCAGAGATAATTCTCCTTAGGACCCGGCCTTTGCAGTCAACGTGGGCCGGGTCAGGGTGCACAATCAGAGTCTTGTCCATACATTCTGACTTTTTAACAGAAAAAATGTCACAATCAGTCAAAAAGTCTATTCTTTCTACTGGGCCGGAGTGAATGTCCATAGAACGAACCGCCTTCACCTCACTACTCTCAGCGGTGAGAGAAAAACAGTCCCCATTACTATTTACAGGTGAAGCAATAGGGGTACAGTCAACATCACTCACCACTGCCTGCTGTTCTGACCAGTGGCTGGGCTCCGGCTGTAGTGTGGAATGATGGCGGAGGCACCACTTCCTGCTGGATGAGGGGGCTGAGGCGGCAGGAGAAACTGGTGACAATGGAGAAATGACGTCCTTGTCCTCATCCTGCGACCACATTGCCGCCAAGCAGGAGGCGGGTGAGCTAAGCGGCAAGTAGTGGAACTCTGTGGCCGCGGTGTGGAAACGCCTCTCCCCCGCGGCGAATGCTGCTGTGCAGCGGACGACTCTGCGGCGAGCTTCCTCCCACCAACCAAAGACATGTCCCACTATGTGTAGAACAACGTTTGACACACATGTGATGCCATTACATATGTATATAACTAAGCAACACAGGTGAGATTGTTAAAACATGTAAACAATACTTAAAATTAGAAGAAATTTCCATCACAGAACTGATGTAACTAAACAGAGATCCTAGTTTCAAATCCCAGCAAATGCTCTGATTCATTGTCATTGTTCTTTTGTTCTAATGTGCAGAGCTCGAGATCTTAAATGAAAGAAGAACTTTTTACATAAAGTCTCACTCAGCAAACTGTCGACTGTAGGGATGCCATCTTTACGCGTTCAGCACGCTGAGGAGTGACAGAAAGAATGTGGCACCATCCTAAAAAAATCTGTTTTCTTATCTGTGTAGGTGGAAATTATTGGAGGATAACTGGGTTATGGAACTACGGCGCTCCTTTGTGTCAAATCTATCCGGTAAAACATTTATGAGTAAATTTGATCTCTAGCCACAAATCACCATCTAGAAATTGATTTACTGGAGACCTGTTCAGTCCTTTATCATTAACTAGACATGTTTTGGATAGATTCAAAAATCAGCATTGGTTGAATCTTTAAATTGTCTCTTTTATTTTCAAACTAAGTCAGTTTTCAGTGGGTGACTTTGAGTTTCCAGTTGAGGTGCATGTTTTTGGATAGCTGGAAAAGTAACTTTTACTTATAGAGTTCGTGCAAAATAAATAAATCAAGTCCAGTTTTACTCTCATATCATCCAGCTTTTTGATTAGTTGTCTTCTTTCCATATCATACTTCTGACAATGCAATAAAACATGTTCTATTACTTCCTGTTCCCTACTGCAGTCACACTCCTCTGTACAGTGTTTTCCTATTAAAAGTAATGTGCTATTAAAACCAGTGTGTCCGAATCTAAGTCGAGATATAACCATCTACTCTCTACTGTTTCTTCCTGTACTTCTCATGTCTCCCACTTTCCTTTGGATCTTGTAAAACCATCACCCTTTCCTCTCTTCCTCCCATTGCTTTTGCCACCTTTCCTTCATTTTGTGTTGTTTTCTACTCTTAATCTTCGTCCTACTAACACTAATAATCATATCTGTTACTCCTCTTTCTCACTCTCTGCAGCGTTGTGCCTGCAGATGAATCATGTGACCCCACAGTAACAAGTCACAGCAGGACAGGAAGAAGGGGAAAGTGAGTCTACTGCATAAGAAGAGGTGTTTGCACAGGCAGAGCTGCTTTTTCATCCACAGCGAGTAAAGTAGTGAACTCAGAGGAGAGAAACAAACTATTAGTGATGGCCAAATGAAGCTTTCTGAAGCACTGAAGCTTGTATTGAAAAACGGTTCATTACTCGAAGCTTTTCAACACAGTCCTCTCTGGTGACATCTGGTGGCCAAAAATATGAAGAGCAGCTTGAATCCACACAATAAAACCAACTGCTTCATTACGATTGCCCACTCTACAGAGTGGAATTCTGTCTGATATTGGACTGCTGTTTTGTTGCTTTGAACGTGTATTTTCTGGGGGTTAAAAAATGTGATTTATTTGTTTAATAAATAATTTTGACCAGCAAATTTTCCTTGTTTAAACATGCACCATTGTGTGGTCTTTCTTTGCCTTTCACTTCTTGATGTTGGTAAATACAATATTTGGAAAACACCACGTTACATATAATATACATATAATAATGTACAACACATTGTGGAGTATGCTTCTGCTTTGAGGTCCTGCCTCCATGCACTTATGCAATTAATTGCAAGATGGGTGTATTTATCAATAATATTATATTAGGGAAATTTTCCTATACATATTTTTGACCTGAGGGTAGAACTGATTGTGAAATGGAAAGGGAAAATGCTTATGAACTTGCAAATTAAAAACATGATGCATTTAAGGTAACCCTTTTCATTTTTATTTAAGAAGAGAATTTGTTCCACTGTGCGATGGCCGAACCTGTTCCTTTTCGTGGAGATAATTTCTCCTGCATTAAGGAAAATCCCTTCACATGGCACAGAAGAGGCTGGAGTGCAGAGAAACTGGTAGAGATGCAGTTATACAGTCTACCTGGGCCCCACAAACTATCAGCTAAAGAGAATAAATACATTAAATTGCTGCACATTTGGCAGACTAACATTTTAAGATAAATTGAAAAATAAAATATATATATTTTAACATTAAATGTAACGAGTCCAATGGAAGTTTTTCTAAAGTTATTTGATGATATTTATATTATGAAAAACAGTTTTTGACATTTTGAGTTTTTCCCGTTTTCAGATAAAATAAACACGCACAAAACAAAAACAAACAGCCAGAACACAAAGCTGGAAAACCCACCAGGTTGACCAAAATCTACTCAAAATACTCCCACACAACAGAACCTCCTCTCTTCCTCGCTGGCTCTATATCTCTCAGTAGAAATATCAGTGGTTTGCTATCTGTCACCATCAAAACACTCCACAAATCCTGTGAATGATTCACTTCCTTATAAGCCATTGAATGAGACACCGAAGCAGTCACGTTCTAAATGAAGCTTCGGACGTCACTGATCACGTGACTCTGGCCAAACGAATCAAGCTTCGACACAGAGCTTCTGAAGCAGTGTGTTGATTTTTTTGACACACGCACCGGAGCGTCAGCTTCAAGCGAGCCATCACTACAAACTATACCACTACCAACGTTTCCGTCATCTGTTTCCAGGGTATTTTTAAAAACGCAGATTTTTCTATGCGTTTGCACCTTTCGTCCACACGTAAACGGCGTTTTCGGTGAAAACGCCTGCCGGCGATTTTCGTTTTTGGTGTATGCTGAGGAAAAACGAAAACGCAGCGTCAAAGGTGTGGTCCTATTTTGACGTCACACTGTGACGTTTGTGTTTCGGTGAAATGTTTTTATGACTATGACAAAATACTGTTACTGTTAATTTTAAACGTGAAAAACGCTATCCCTGCGTCAAAGGACGCAGTTCTGTATGCGCCATCTTTGTTTACTCTTTTCACGCCCAGGCTTTAGAACGATTGGCCAACACACTGTGACGTTTTTGCATGTTCGTAGTGAAATTAATTTTTTTATGTGTGGACAGATTTTTTTTTTTGAAACAAAATACTGTCAAAATACCTGTTAATTTTATTCTCAGCTTTAGTAGTTTCTCTGCTTGTGGGCTCATCTAAAGGTAAGCACCGAGCTAACTTTACTGTGAGTTCAGTTCATGTTGAGTTTAGCTCCTGAATGAGGTCTTCTGCTGCTCTCCTCGGTGTCTGTTCAGTTTATTGTCAACACGTTGAGAGAAGAGTGAGAGAGTGTTTGGAGAAAAACACCAACTAATCATTAGCTCAGCATGCTGGGAGAAGTTGGAGCAGAAAAGTCTTTTCATTGTCCCTGCAGCTGTTTTTCTACACGCACTTTATCTCTACACTGTAGAGGTGTCAAACTCAAATACACAGTGGGCCAAAATTCCAAACTGGAACAAAGCCGCGGCCTAACTTTAATATTTATTGAAAAAAACGTCCTCAATTATATACAGTGGGATGCAAAAGTTTGGGCAACCTTGTTAATAGTCATTATTTTCCTGTATAAATCGTTGGTTGTTACAATAACAAATGTCAGTTAAATATATCATATAGGAGACACACACAGTGATATTTGAGAAGTGAAATGAAGTTTATTGGATTTACAGAAAGTGTGCAATAATTGTTTAAACAGAATCAGGCAGGTGCATAAATTGGGCACTGTTGTCATTTTATTGATTCCAGAACCTTTAGAACTAATTGGCTTGGTAAGCTCAGTGACCCCTGACCTACATACACAGGTGAATCCAATAATGAGTATTTAAGGGGGTCAATTGTAAGTTTCCCTCCTTTTAATCTTCTCTAAAGGGTAGCAACATGGGGGTCTCAAAATAACTCTCAAATGACCTGGGGCCCGTTCTTCGTACCTCGCTAAGTAAGTTAGCCGGATTTGAATGTTGACGATTTCGCGTGATCTTGGATCGTTCGGTTCTCCGAAGCTCATCTGGGACTTGCTGTCATAGCAACAGATCCGTAAGCGTAAACCTGCTCGGGAGCAGGTTTACTTTATGTAAACAGGATTAGATCGCGGCCACTCAGGTATGTCCGCTGCAGTTATATGAAAGCAACAGCGATATTTCGCCACTGTTTTACCATAAATAAATATTATCAATGTAACTAAATATAATGCAGCATTTGATGCTTTTATTGATTTCATACAGATACATACAGGTCATTTCCGAAAAAAAGGGAAATGTACTATTAATCTTTCTATTTCATGTATTGGATTATTTCAGATGTAATTCATATTTTAGAGTAGTAATAGTAAATTACTTCGTGTAATCAAGATGAGAGACCACGGCTATAAAAGCGAAGGTGGATTTGGGAAGTCTGTCGCAGCCATGTCCTGTCCGTTTGTACGCGAGCAAACCATTGCGGAAGGTGCAAGATTGATAAGGAGAGTTTTCAGAATTCAGCGTATATTGCGGGATAGACAGGATCCTTTAGCTCAGCGCGACGGTGTGCTCATAGAGAGATATCGATTTTTTTGTTATTTACTTAACACACACTCACTCTCTCTCTCTCTCTCTCTCTCTCTCTCTCTCTCTCTCTCTCTCTCTCTCTCTCTCTCTCTCTCTATATATATATATATATATATATATATATATATATATATATATATATATATATATATATATATAGATGGATGATAGATAGATAGATAGATAGATAGATAGATAGATAGATAGATAGATAGATATATCTCCCAACTTACTGTGCATGCTTCAGTCACCCCTTGCATGGGAACAGGTAAAAGTGATGGAGTGTTATGTAAAAGTACACACAAAAAAACCCACAATGTCAATAAATGTCACGGTACAGAAAGCCGGGGTGTGACGAGGGGGTGCAGGACCACCACCTGTCTTATTGCAGGGTGTCTTTTCAAGAGACTAAAAGCAATATAAGTGATAAATATTACCATTCTGTAGAATATTCTTATATTTCACTTTTACTTGTTCCCATGTTCTAGTGGGTCCTGTTGTGGCTCTAATGTGAAAGAGGATATGATGTAATATAATATAATGTGGTATAATATAATATCACATGAATATAATGTAATATCATGGATCACTTACGAGTTTAATTTGTCAGCAACTTTCTGCCAGCCCTCTCTCCTTGCTTTTGCAGCCTTTGCAGTGTTCCCTTGCGTTTTAATTAAACTCTGAAACTCCTGATATCCCTCAATCAAGAGTTCTTGCTCTGCTGCCGTAAAATACTGAGCGCGCTCCTTCGACATCTTCACCGACCAATCACAGGGTTGCCGATCAACGTTTCTACTATCGATGCGTAGCCCCTTTTAAGCCACCCAGTGATCTCACATTACTTCATCCAGCTATACTAATCGTCAACAACAGGTATGTTCGGAGAACCGGATTAGCGAGCTCAAAGTTAGCGCGATGATTTGATCTTGGATGTGTCATTTGATCTTGGATGTAGTAAGCAAGGTACAAAGAACGGGCCCCTGGGGCCTGTTCTTCGTACCTCGCTAAGTAAGTTAGCCGGATTTGAATGTTGACGATTTCGCGTGATCTTGGATCGTTCGGTTCTCCGAAGCTCATCTGGGGCTTGCTGTCATAGCAACAGATCCGTAAGCGTAAACCTGCTCGGGAGCAGGTTTACTTTATGTAAACAGGATTAGATCGCGGCCTCTCAGGTATGTCCGCTGCAGTTATATGAAAGCAAGAGCGATATTTCGCCACTGTTTTACCATAAATAAATATTATCAATGTAACTAAAGATAACGTATTTGATTCTTTTATTGATTTCATACAGATACATACAGGTCATTTCCGAAAAAAGGAAATGTACTATTAATCATTCTATTACATGTAGTAGATCATGTCAGATGTAATTCATATTTTAGAGTAGTAATAGTAAATTACTACGTGCAATCAAGATGACAGACCACGGCTAAAAAGCGAAGGTGGATTTGGGAAGTCTGTCGCAGCCATGTCCTGTCCGTTTGTACGCGCGAGCAAGGAAGGTGCAAGATTGATAAGGAGAGTTTACAGAATTTAGCGTATATTGCGGGATAGACGGGATCCTTTAGCTCGGCGCGACGGTGTGCTCATAGAGAGATATCGATTCTCCGTGAGGGTATTATTTTCTTCTCTCTCTCTCTCTCTCTCCATATATATATATATATATATATATATATATATATATATATATATATATATATATATATATATATATATATATACTTACTGTACTGTATATACTTACTCCCGACTTACTGTGCATGCTTCAGTCACCCCTTGCATGGGAACAGGTAAAAGTGATGGAGTGTTATTCAAACTACACACATAAAACCCACAATGTCAATAAATGTCACAGTACAAAAAGGGGGTGTGACGAGGGGTGCAGGACCACCACCTGTCTTTATTTGCTCTGCCCTTTTCTTGGTTGCTGTTATAAACAAACAGATTATTCCAGGGTCTCTTGTCATAGACTAAAAGCAATATAAGTGATAAATATTACCATTCTGTGGAATATTCTTATATTTCACTTTTACTTTTTCCCATGTTCTAGTGGGTCCTGTTGTGGCTCTAATGTGAAAGAGGATATGATGTAATATAATATAATGTGGAATAAAATAATATCACATGATATAATGTAATATCACGGATCACTTACGAGTTTAATTTGTCAGCAACTTTCTGCCAGCCCTCTCTCCTTGCTTTTGCAGCCTTTGCAGTGTTCCCCTGCGTTTTAATTAAACTCTGAAACTCCTGATATCCCTCAATCAAGAGTTCTTGCTCTGCTGCCGTGAGATACTGCGCGCGCTCCTTCGACATCTTCGCCGACCAATCACAGGGTTGCCGATCAATGTTTCTACTATCGATGCGTAGCCCCTTTTAAGCCACCCAGTGATCTCAGATTACTTCAGCCAGCTATACTAATCGTCAACAACAGGTGTGTTCGGAGAACCGGATTAGCGAGCTCAAAGTTAGCGCGATGATTTGATCTTGGATGTGTCATTTGATCTTGGATGTAGTAAGCGAGGTACGAAGAACAGGCCCCTGAAGACAAAGATTGTTAACCATCATGGTTTAGGGGAAGGATACAGAAAGCTGTCTCAGAGATTTAAGCTGTCTGTTTCCACAGTTAGGAACATATTGAGAAAATGGAAGACCACAGGCTCAGTTCAAGTTAAGGCTCGAAGTGGCAGACCAAGAAAAATCTCGGCTAGACAGAAGCGAGCAAGAAGCGACCAAATTTATGCACCTGCCTGATTTTGTTTAAACACAGTATGGCACACTTTCTGGAAATCCAGTAAACTTCATTTCACTTCTCAAATATACCCTAACCCTATTGCAGCAACCAACGATTATACAGGAAAATAATGACTATTAACAAGGTCGCCCAAACTTTTGCATCCCACTGTAAGAATCAATCTTTTCTTATGGGCTTAAACAAGTTTAGCTGAAAAACTGAATATAGAACAAGCAAAGCTAAATACTAAATGATATACAACTTAGTTAAACATACATATGAAACTTAATATTGCACAGATGCAAAACTGAAATTCCAATTAAATAACACATCATTGGAATTCATTTCTTAAATAAAAATTGTAAAATGTAAAAAATAGTAGTAAGAAAGTAGTAAAGTAGTAAGAAAGAGTGCACAAACAAAAAACGTTAATTATAGCTCAGTTTGCTACACACTGATACCGTCTATGTTGATACGCCCCCGTCCCTGAAGCTGCAGGTTCAGCACATCGAGAAGGCTCGTGATGTCACACATAAAGGCCAGCTCACACAGAAACTCTTGCTTCCTGAGCTCAGCCTTGTCTTGCCCTTTGCTTTCCAGAAACTGAAATATTTCCTCACGTAGCTCAAAACACCTGTTCAGTATTTTTTCTCGGCGTAACCATCTCACCTCTGTGTGATACGGCAAGTCTGCGTATTCCGAACCACACTCCTCAAGAAAAGATTTGAACTGGCAGTGATTCAGACCTTTGGCTCTTATAAAGTTAACCACACAGTGATTCTTGATGTATGATGCAGTGATAAACAGTCAGCTCACCTGCACAGTTCTCCGCTCACATCTTCTCCCATACCTGCCCACCAGTCCACTCCTTTGACCGCACATCGCTGGTGCATCATCTGTCCTTAACCCCACAAGTTTTTCCCATGGCAACTTCATTTCAGTAGGACATTTGGAAACCTCTTCAAATATTTCCTTCCCTGTGGTTGTGCCATGCATTGATTTAATCCCAGAAGTTCCTCCGTAACACAGAGATTTGAGTCCGCCACACAGATGAAGACTGAAAGCTGGGCAGTATCAGAGGCGTCGCTGCTCTCATCCACAGCGAGGGAAAATGCAACGAAATTGTTTCCCTTCTCCAGCAGCTGGTTATATAGATTGGTTCATGTGTGCAATCAGCTACTGTGTTTCTACTCAGGCTCACATTTGAAAATGCTTGCTTTTTCTCTGGTCATACAACGTTGCAAACTTTCATCATACGCCTTCTCACAAACTCTCCCTCACTGAAGGGCCGGGCTGATTTTACGATCTCTACTGCCACAACAAAACTAGCCTTTACAGCAGCCTCACTTTGTGATATGGCTTTTTAGAACATAGTCTGTTGTGAAACAAAACTTCTTCTTTTCATCTCTTCTGCTTTCCGACACCTTTGAATCATGTCCTTGTACTTGTCTTGGTGTTTCGTTTCATAGTATCGTCTAATATTGTACTTCTTGGTTATAGCCACATTAGCTCCACATACAAGACAAATACGTCTGTCTTTTACATAAGTAAACAGATATTCTAAGATAAGATAAGATAAGATAAGATGGCCTTTATTAGTCCCACAGGTGGGAAATTTGTTTTGTTACAGCAAAAGTGCAAAGTTATGTAGCAGAAATTAGAAAACACTGGAATGCAATAAAATACAATAAAATAAAATAAAATACTATATACAATAGAATAAAATAGAAATACAAATACTATATACAACTGAGTAGGAAAATACAAAAACACAACTTCGTCAGAAGAAGAATTGCACGTATAGCAGTCTTATTGCACATGTGTGGGTTTGTGTGTTTGATCAGCTGCAAAAGTCTTTATTGTAGAGTCTGACAGCAGTGGGGAGGAAAGACCTGCGAAATCTCTCCGTCCCACACCGTGGGTGCCGCAGTCTCCCACTGAAGGAGCTGCTCAGTGCTGTCACAGTCTCATGCATGGGGTGGGAGATGTTGTCCAACAGGGATGACAGCTTAGCCACCATTCTCCTGTCACTCACCACCTCCACTGGGTCCAGAGGGCATCCTAGAACAGAGCTGGCCCTTCGGATCAGCCTGTTCAGTCTCTTCCTGTCCCCAGCAGAGATGCTGCCCCCCCAGCAGACCACACCATTCTGTCTCCCATGCATGATTTAAAAAAAGGGGGGGGGGGGACAGTACATAAAATCAGTAGTTAAAATGTAGGTTTTTAAATTTAAGCTTAAAAGTAAAACAGTGCAGATTTGGTGCGTTATTCAAATACAGCTGAGAACAGGTGAGTCTGCAACCTGGATTTAAATAAACTGAGTGTTTCAGCTGGTCTGAGGCTTTCTGGGAGTTTGTTCCAGATATATGGAGCATAAAAGCTGAATGCAGCTTCTCCATGTCTAGTTCTCACACTGGGAATTGATAAAAGACCAAATCCAGATGACCTGAGAGATCTGGAAGGTTCATACTGGGTCAGGAGGTCACTGATGTATTTTGGTCCTAAACCATTCAGAGCTTTATAGACCAGCAAAAGGACTTTAAAGTCTCTCCTCTGACAGTCTTAAAATGAGCTGTAGTTGTCTGATTATTTATTATAATTATTATTATTGTTATTATTATATTTTTTTTCTTTTTCTTTTAGGTAGACCTGTAAAAATGCTGTTATAGTAATCAAGCCTACTGAAGATGAATGCATGGACAGATTTCTACAACCAATCAGAGTGAAATTTGTACTTTGTGTTGTCAGATGAACATATGAGACACTTTGACTCTTCAGTGCAGTGTGGAGCCTAACAAAGATCTGTTTTGTGTCCCAGCTGATCAGCAGGAGAAGAGTCTGACGGAGCAGCAGAGGAACATTTTCAGCCATCTGGACTCAGCTGAGTCACTACAGAGGAAACAATGAGCTCAACACAGAAGGTGAGGAAAATATCACAGTTTCACCAAATAATCAGTCACGTCTAAAACTCTCATACTCCCAACCTGTTATATGACTGTGTTGTATTTTATTATATACTATGTTTTTATTTTATTTTATATCTATGATGTTTACAAACATCAGGAAGTCACAAGCAAAGAGAAACCACACCACAGCACATGTTTAAATAAGGATATTCATCAAAATTATTTATTAATGAAATTTCAAAACCTTTTTAATCACACAAAAAATACATGTGCAAAGCAACACAACAGTAACCTGATATCAGACAGAACTGTCACATGATACTAAACATAATGAAGCGCTTCATAATAATTTGTAGATTCAAGCTGCTCTTCATATTTTGACCAGCAGATGTCACCAAAGAGGACTGTGTTGAAAAGCTTCAAGTAATGAAAGTTTGTTCCACGACTGCATTTCACTGGGGTACGGTTTCGATTATCAATTAAAATTGATTCTAACTTGGATAACAGGATATCAATTCATTAAAAACCTGAATTGATTTTTAAATATAAATTTATTTTGCCCAAAACGCCAGAATCTCAGGTTAAACCTCAGAAAATTTCAACAACCACCAAACAGCTACAACAGTAAATGAGAGCAGGGGCCCGTTCTTCGTACCTCGCTTACTACATCCAAGATCAAATGACACATCCAAGATCAAATCATCGCGCTAACTTTGAGCTCGCTAATCCGGTTCTCCGAACACACCTGTTGTTGACGATTAGTATAGCTGGATGAAGTAATGTGAGATCACTGGGTGGCTTAAAAGGGGCTACGCATCGATAGTAGAAACATTGATCGGCAACCCTGTGATTGGTCGGCGAAGATGTCGAAGGAGCGCGCTCAGTATTTCACGGCAGCAGAGCAAGAACTCTTGATTGAGGGATTTCAGGAGTTTCAGAGTTTAATTAAAACGCAGGGGAACACTGCAAAGGCTGCAAAAGCAAGGAGAGAGGGCTGGCAGAAAGTTGCTGACAAATCAAACTCGTAAGTGATCCATGATATTACATTATATCATGTGATATTATATTATACCACATTATATTATATTACATCATATCCTCTTTCACATTAGAGCCACAACAGGACCCACTAGAACATGGGAAAAAGTAAAAGTGAAATATAAGAATATTCCACAGAATGGTAATATTTATCACTTATATTGCTTTTAGTCTATGACAAGAGACCCTGGAATAATCTGTTTGTTTGTTCATAACAGCAACCAAGAAAAGGGCAGAGCAAATAAAGACAGGTGGTGGTCCTGCACCCCCTCGTCACACCCCTTTTTGTACTGTGACATTTATTGACATTGTGGGTTTTTTTGTGTGTAGTTTGACATAACACTCCATCACTTTTACCTGTTCCCATGCAAGGGGTGACTGAAGCATGCACAGTAAGTCGGGAGTAAGTATATACAGTACAGTAAGTATATATATATATATAGAGAGAGAGAGAGAGAGTGTGTTAAGTAAATAATACCCTCACGGGAGAATCGATATCTCTCTATGAGCACACCGTCGCGCTGAGCTGAAGGATCCTGTCTATCCCGCAATATACGCTAAATTCTGTAAACTCTCCTTATCAATCTTGCACCTTCCTTGCTCGCGTGCATAAACGGACAGGACATGGCTGCGACAGACTTCCCAAATCCACCTTCGCTTTTATAGTCGTGGTCTGTCATCTTGATTGCACGTAGTAATTTACTATTACTACCCTAAAATATGAATTACATCTGACATGATCTACTACATGTAATAGAATGATTAATAGTACATTTCCCTTTTTTTCGGAAATGACCTGTATGTATCTGTATGAAATCAATAAAAGAATCAAATACTGCATTATCTTTAGTTACATTGATAATATTTATTTATGGTAAAACAGTGGCGAAATATCGCTGTTGCTTTCATATAACTGCAGCAGACATACCTGAGTGGCGCGATCTAATCCTGTTTACATAAAGTAAACCTGCTCCCGAGCAGGTTTACGCCACGGATCTGTTGCTATGACAGCAAGTCCCAGATGAGCTTCGGAGAACCGAACGATCCAAGATCACGCGAAATCGTCAACATTCAAATCCGGCTAACTTACTTAGCGAGGTACGAAGAACGGGCCCCAGGTGCACAGATTCTGCACAAAGACGTAAACAAAGACGTCCGTGCCATCGGGACTGAAAGCCGGCAGCTCACTGATTCTGATGCGTTCGCCGGTCCGCTCTTTGTGTTTACGTCTTTTTTGGCGCTAGATTCTGAAGCTGCAGGTTTTGTCTCTCTCCAAAATAAAATTAATTAAATCAGCAGAATTCTCTCTCTCCATTGTTTACAGCTCTGTCGGGTAGGGCTGTGCGATATGACCAAAATCTCATATCCCGATATAAGAATTCTATCATCCCGATAACGATATAAATCACAAAAATTTTACATTTTCTGTAAATTCTGTGAATCTCGGGCAGCTCGACTTGCGTGAAGTGTTTCCAGCTGCGCATCCTTTACCCGGAGTCGAGTGTTTTAACCGATGCATGAAACGATACATTTTTAGACATAAGTTGTAACGGCCGCCGTTTTCTTTGTGTTTATTACACGGCGTGCTGCTGGTTGCCTGTTCTAACGTTTGAGTCTAAGGTTTATTTTTTAGCACCTGACGGCTCTTTTTTACTTCTCATCCGTAAATAATCTGCTCTTTCACGTGATTCAGTTTATTTTGAAAAGTCTCAACAGGATCTTGAGCTTTATTGTGAAAGGTGTGTGGAACATAAACAAGCGGACACGCGAAGGTGTTACCATTGCTGTTGCTAACGACAACGCATAAAAACAGGCGCTTGTCCAACCGTAGTGTGGTTATATTAAATATAAGAGAAAGAGAGAACTTTAAGAAATTAATATAGCCGCTACAGTGACCATCAGAACGATGAAAAAATATTGCTGTAAACAGTTTATTTTGCGACACCATGAAACAAACGATAGCGTAAAATGAAACATTAGATGTTTTTATATCGTCATCCGATATATATCTTTATATCGAACAGCCCTACTGTCGGGTGCTGTTTTTTGTTTTTTCACTCCCAGCAACAAAGCCTAATTTCTGCTGTTCAATACAGAACAAATGTAAACTTTTTAAAATTATGCAAAACGTTTAGCTGTGTCTCTAATAAAACCTCTGTAACTTTGCTCTGCTTCACTTCAGCAGCATCAGTTAATGTTCATATGTTGATTAATGGTTTTCTTTCGTGTTTGATCCAATGCAGAATATTTTTAAACCCAGGCCAGAAAATTCTCCTTCATGTTTTTCTGTTTTATCCTCAGTTTCTTTGACACAAAGACATCTGCTGTGATGCTTACACCTCTGAAGTCTCACACATGTCAGCTTTCATTTTAGAAATATAAAATACGGATATGTACTGATAAGTAATGATCAGAATTCTAATATTTCTGACTGTCTGAGGCAAAATTTCCCTGAATCGAAATCAGTGATGATGCCCAGCCCTACATTTCACTCACTGCCTCTGTTTGTATCTCTGTCACTGCAGGACCAACATGGAGCGAGAAGTCAGCGCTCTCAGGAGGCCGACAAACCTCACAGAAGAAAGGGGGAAAAGAAATACACCTGTGATGAGTGTGGGAAAGATTTTACTAGGAAGAATTCACTAAAAACCCACCAACTCATCCACACTGGAGAGAGACCGTTCAGCTGTGACAACTGTGGAAAGTCTTTTACCCAGTCTGGAAGCTTAAAAGCACACCAGCTCATCCATAGTGGAGTTAAAGCGTACAGCTGTGATCAATGTGGGAAGTGTTTTTCCTGTAAGGGTTCCCTAAAAAAGCACAAATTCATCCATAGTGGAGTCAAAGCGTACAGCTGTGATCAATGTAGGAAGTGTTTTTCCTGGAAGGGTTCCCTAAAAAAGCACAAATTCATCCATAGTGGAGTTAAAGCGTACAGCTGTGACGAGTGTGGGAAGGATTTTCTTAGGAAGGCTTCACTACAAATCCATCAGGTCATCCACACTGGAGAGAGACCGTTCAGCTGTGACGAGTGTGGACAGTCTTTTTCTCGGAAGGGTAATCTAAAAAAACACCAACTCATCCACAGTGGAGTTAAAGCGTACAGCTGTGATCAGTGTGGCAGAGCTTTTACTCAGCGTAGCAACTTACAGAGGCATCTAGTTACCCACTCTGGAATTAAGGCATACAGCTGTGACATTTGTGGAAAATCTTTCAGCCAGATAGACAGCCGAAATACACACCTACGCATTCACACCAGACATGATGTGTACAGCTGTGGTCAGTGTGGCAAAGAGTTTGCTAGAGACGCAGATCTACAACGTCACATGTTTACCCACACTGAGGAACGACCTTATAAATGTGACCTGTGTGAGAAGACTTTTAAATCTCCACATGACCTGAGACGACACCAACAGATCCACACCAGAAAGAGACTCTACAAGTGCAGTTACTGTGAGGTATGTATTTATATTGCTATCTTGTCATTTTAGCCTGACTGTTTGGAACAACTCTGCTCGTTAAACCGTGTTAGCATGTTGCTAACACAATTTAATAAGCAGAGTTCTACAGAATGGAGAGACGGTGTTGTGTGATTATTCAGATTTTCATTTCAGTTATCATTTTTGTTTAAATGATCCTAAAAAACTAAACTGAAAGTGCTGAAAACTGATATGATGGTGTTATTTAAAATTCACGTAGTTTCGTGGTATTCAATTCAGTTTTATTTGTATAGCGCCAAATCACAACAGTAGTTGCCTGAAGGTGCTTTATATTGTAAAGTAGACCCTACAGCAGGGGTAGGCAACCTTTCTGATGGCGAGTGCCATTTAAAATTTCTTCAGAAGTCAGTGTGCCTTATCATTGTATTAGCAATAAATTTAATAACGCTCTATATTAACAGTTACACAATATATAGAACCACTTTATAGAATTATATTTGTTCGCAGATGTTGGCAGCTATCAGCGAATAGTTATCCATAACAAGAACTCCATAACAGCAAATACAGAAAATACAAATGCTATTTATGGCCTCCTCACAACAATGATAAGAAAAATAAACTGGGCCAATATGGCATGTTTGTTAATATAGAGATACCAATGTTAATGTGATCTCTGGTCTCCCACTCAGAGACACAGGTCTCCCAGTGTCCAGCATTCAGACGGCTACCTGAGGACACTTATGTGAGAGAAAATCTGCTCACACAGATATGTCGAGCCAAATACTGTCAACAAGGCCTCTGCAATGTTCTGAAGACAGTTAAACTTGTGAGGTAGTGATGTCCAGCAGGTGAAAATGCAAGCTCCATGAACACGCACAGCTGTGGATTCCAGCTGCTTCGATGTTATATGTATGATTTCTATACATTTCATGTCAGATAAAAACTTTGGTTGTAAGCTTCAGATAATTATTTAATAACAGCCAGACATTTTAAATGAGAATAAGAAAGTATATCTTTGTGCCCCCCTTTCCCTGTTAATGCCCTACCTGGCCCCCTGGCAACACTTTGCTAGACCCGCCCCTGCACAGTTACCAGCTGTCAGCTACTTAGAAAAGGATCCTGGTGTTATTTGTCTCTCAGAAACAGTTCATAACTTCCCTTCAACTCATTCATGTCATCTAAAAGGTAAACCTGTTTCTCCATCACCTGTTCAGCTCTGATGATTCAGTAAGAACATCTCCTGGTTTCATCTGCATGTTTCCCTCTCACCAGATATACAAACCATCATGACCAGCAGCTTTTACAGCTGTGGCTCCAGCAAACATCAGCTGATACTAGAAAGTAATATTAAATAAATTCTAACAACAGCTGATCAAGCTTAAACGTGTTGCTGTTGTTTAGCGCGACATCCGCTGGTTTCCTCTTTCTGGCCCAAAGTGGAGATAAACAAACAAGAGAGAAAAGCCGATCAGCTGATCATTGATCGTTTCATGATTGAAGTAGCAACAGGAGAGGGAGGGGGGAGAGAATGAGAGAAGAAGAGGCAGCTGTGCAACGTAAACACAGAATAACTCCAGCTTTGTCTTTTTTTCATTATAGCTGAAGCCCGGGACAAACTGTTCCTTTTCACCTTAATATGAAACGCGTAATGTTTTCTCTGAATGAGGGACGATTCCGTCTTTTTACAGGCAACTCTACTAACTAACCTTATGAATAAAATAAAGTTCACTATCCGTAACATCACAGCACCCACCCAGCTGAATAGAAACTCCGTCACGCTAGCTACTACGCAGTATGAGTTATTGTAACTGACTGTAAAAAGTCAGCATAACGAAAATAAACTCCACCTAAACTTGGTTTATATCTTACCTGAAGTTCAGTTCACCTGACACTCGGACCGGCGGCTGCCTCGGGTCTCTCCTCCTCCTGCCTCCCCTTTCTCTCATCCACCTGCTGGCCTCCACCACTTGCTAATTTTACTGAATCTGAGGAAGCTCCGCCATAGCCACCACCAAACAACTGAGTTATTTTTACAGCATCTGGCCAATCCACCACCTTTCATTGTTTATACCGTTACAAAGGAAAAAAAAGTCACCGGGCCGCCGAGCAAATGCCCGATGGCCAGTCCAGCATTGGTCATGCCATCAGTTAACCCTTCGCGTGCCAACTGTGGCACACGTGCCTAGGGTTGCCGACCCCTGAGTTAACGTGTGCCTAGGGTTGCCGACCCCTGCCCTACAATAATACATACAGAGAAAAGCCCAACAATCATATGACCCTCTATGTGCAAGCACTTTGGCGACTGTGGGAAGGAAAAACTCCCTTTTAACCAGTGATGGGAATAACGGCGTTACAAGTAACAGAAAGCTACAGCTTTAAGCAGCTGCGCGCTCCCGTGGACGGTAATCACAATCGTTTTCCAGCACAACACCTGGAACTAAGGGGGCAAAACAATCGCATGAGTGCTGCTGTTTGACTGAGGAAGAATAAAGTAGTCGTGGTAAGCCAATCACATGACCACTTAAAGACAAAGCAACAAGGTGATATATACCAGTTTTTAAATTGTGTTGATAGGCCAGAGTCACGATAAACAATATATACATGGCTTTTTTACCTCAATGGTTTCGTTACGTTTACTGTCTAAGGACAGCGCAGCAAGCACTCTCTGCTTATGAGCAAAAAAAAAAAAAAAAAAAAACAGGTGAAGTTTTAGGAGTGTGTAGTTAATGTGTTGTCTTGTGTAGTTAGTGTGTAGTGTTGTGGATAGTTTTGTGTTGTGTGTCAGAACAATGAGGCGACTGCTGTCTCCAGGTAGAAACAGGAGTGACACACCTGCTGCTGTCAGACCTGCAGGTATCAGGCTGTGATGTTCTCCTTTATAGTGGACAGAAATTATTTTTTTGGAGTGGCTCAAATAATTTGTGTGGCATCTTATTGAATGCAGAACAGCTGATTGTTCTTAAATAGTTTGAAATGGTTATTTAAAAAATCTAGATAAAAGGTAAATGGATGCAAATAACTTTGTTGTTTGCAAAACTTGTGCATAGGATTTTAAAATTGACACTTTATATTTGCATTTAAAGTTATGAAATATGATTCATTAAACATGTTTGTGGTTGTTACAGTAAAATTATAACTTTTTCTACTCTGATCTTATGTTTTTTGTCTCACCTTTAGATCAGTTGTTTAGATAGGAATTTTGGGTTTTCATGAGCTGTATGCCAAAATCATCAATATTAAAAACGATGAAAGGCTTGAACTACTTCAGTTGTGTGTAATGAATCTAAAATATATGAAAGTCTAATGTTTATCAGTACATTACAGGAAATAATGAACTTTATCACAATATGCTAATTTTTTGAGAAGGACCTGTATAGGAGAAATCTGCTCTCTTTCTAGTCCCTGTCAGGACTCTTGCTGCAGCATTTCGGATTAACTGAAGGCTTTTCAGCGAGTTTTTAGAACTTCCTGATAATGAGTTGTTTAATGTGCATTGAAGGACATATCCTGGTCAAAATGACTCCAAGGTTCCTCACAGCGTTACTGGAGGTTACTGAAGTGTTTCCTTATAATTGCCCACTCTATAAAACTCAGTTGACGGGACTGAGCTCTGTAGCGTGGGTAATTACAAGGAAGCACTTCATAATTTGTAGATTCAAGCTGCTCTACATATTTTGAAAAGCAGATGTCACCAAAGAGGCGACAGAATTTGTCCTGGTCCAAAATGAGTCCAAAGTTCCCCACAGTGTTACTGGAGGCCAAGGTAATGCCACCGAGAGTAAGAATCTGGTTAGATACTATACGGTTCAACTGATGTTTACAAGGGTGTGGTACCACAGTGTGTGTTTGTATAGCCCAGTAAACTGTTAACTGAAGGAGTAAAATGTAATGGGACGTCTGCAGAGATGCTCTTTATTTCAGGCGACGTTCAGGATGAAAATGTTGAAGGACTGACTTACACTGTGTTTGTGTCTTTGTTTAGAAGCAGAGCGACACAGATGGATCCAGTTCTCAACCCTGTCATCACTGTGGTGGTGGGAAAGACTTTCGTTGTGACCTTTGTGGAAAAACTTTCAGTCATCCAAAGACCCTAAAACTACATCAACGTAGACACACTGGAGACAAAATGAACTACTGCAAAGAATGTGGGAAAGGCTTCACCACAAAACGTGACTTAAAACGACATGAACTCTTTCACAATGGGGTCAAAAAGCATCTCTGTGATCAGTGTGGGTCATCCTTCACCACTGCAGGTCAGCTTAAAAGACATAAACGTGTCCACACAGGAGAGAAACCTTACAAGTGCAGACACTGTGACAAAAGTTTCTCATGTTCAGGTAGTCGTAACTATCATGAACTTACACACATGGAAGGAAACTACAGCTGTGACCAGTGTGACAAGAGCTTCAGGAATTTCAGTTCATACTCCAAACACAAACGATCCCATGTTACTAATAAACTCTTTCACTGTTACCAATGTGTCAAAATATTCACCTCATTGTCTGCTCTGTGCAAACATCAGCGTGATCACTCCCATCTCTCTGAATCTGCAGAGACAGAAAGATCTTCTTCTGGTTTCAGGGTCAGACTCAAAACCCTTGAGATCAGGCTCCACAGAGTTCAGGTGGAATCTCCTGTAAAGATCTGATGAGGCAGCTATGAATGAAAATGTGCCTCTCGTTACATTTTAAGCTTTCTAAACTGTTGTACTGTAGTGTTGGTGTTGAGTGGTTAGCTTTGTTCCAGCAGTTGAATCAAAAAATCTGTTTCCTCTTATTATGTTTTTATTGAATGTATTTTGATTCATGTGTTCTGCAGATGTTTTTTGTTGGGTGTTTGTTTGTTTGTTTGTTTGTTTTTTGTTCAGGTTGTTTGTGTTATGAAATCCTTCAACAGTTAAACCAAAATTTGAAATGTTAAATAAAGAAATCGTTTAATGACAAAGAGTTTGATCCATGATGTCATTTCCTGTATATTGAACCAAAAACTGACGTGACAAATGTTCTCAGTGACACAGATGGAGGTTTATCAGACGAGACTTGGCTGTTCTTACTGTTAGATTTGTATTGTGATTGTCATTTATGCTTAGAAATATTTACTCATATATGCTTAGAAGTATATAATCATTTGTAGATTGAAAGAATGTCTCATCCTAGGAGGTCTGTAACAACTCTGTGTAGCATGAAGAGGGGAGTGCGTTCACTCCTCTTCAGAGTGTTCTGGCATAGATCACACACCTCCTAGGAGAGGTCGTATCTTCTCTTGCTGATATATGGTATAGCAAACACACGTATATCTGTTTGAGTCTAAGAGCCTTTTGTTTAGATGGACGGCTCTGGGGAGTCTTCCTGGGGTCACAGTTTGACCCCCCCCCCACACACACACACACACACACACACACACGGTATTCTTTGTTCACATGTATACCTATGTCATATGTTAATGAACCTATGCATATTCATGTAACCACAATAAAAGAGCAGTGTTACGGGGGAACGGACGAGAGCAACTGGGGTCAAGCGAAGGAACTGGGCGCCTGTCCAGTTCTCTCCCGTGCACGTGAAACATAAGGAATGTTGCCTACTCGTGCCCGGTACCAAACGACCACCACACGCACCGGTACCAGTCTGAGGTCCGGGAAAATTGTGCTAACCAAATATCTCCACTCTATTGGACTGAGACCCGGTTGTTTAAGACAATTCTGCCCCTAAAATCTGAATGTTGCAGAGATTGAAAATGCTGCCTGGACTCTTGCTTGCTGTGTGGTCACATTGCCTTCAACGTTCCAGCGAATAGGTTCAAGCTACAAACCTATCACTTACACTGAACAGGGTTCCTGCAGCTTACTGAAAATTATGACCTGAAATTTATAAAAAAATAACATCTTTAAAATCCTTTGTATTTTAACAAAGTTGCTGTAGGTACTAAAAATTCTGTTTTTGTTTGAGATATAAAAATATTAATTTTGGAAAATGATATTTTAAAGTTGTGGTTTGATTTTTGCTCAGTTTCAGAACTTTGTTTTCCTTTGTTGGCACTGTTTTCTCTTCTGAAAGAAGTTGTTGGTCTATGTTGACATGACAGCAGATTTTTCGGCTGGACGTCCATGATGTGAATCTTATTTCACCACATCCCAAAGGTGCTCTATTGCAGCGGTCCCCAACTTGTGTTGAAAACTTTTTGCACCACGGACCGGTTTATGCCCAACAATATTTTCACGGACCGCCCTTTAAGGTGTCGCGGATAAATACAACAAAATAAAACTAGTACCGGTACGGGAAAAAAAAAAAAGATTTATTCATAACGCACTTGAAAAGACCCAGGAAAACCGAGTTAATGATAAAAACAATAACAAAATAACGCTGAAAACCATACATTTCACACCTGAGCCTCAACTCTCGCGGCCCGGTACCAAACGACTCACATACCGGTACCAGTCTGAGGCCCGAGCTACAACCGAGGGGACCGCTGCTCTATTGGACTGAGACTCAGGCGGCTGCAGGCTGTGGTCTGTAAATGATGTCAGTTGGTACTAAGGGACCCAAATTGTGCCAACCAAATATCTCCACGCTATTACACCAGCAGCAGGATGGATCCATGCTTTATGTTGTTTAAGACAAATTCTGCCCCTAAAATCTGAATGTTGCAGAGATTGAAAAATGTTGCCTGGACTGATGGGTCTCAATCAGGTATTAGGAAGTTATTTTTTTTTTGTCCACTTTTGTTGATCTCGAATGTAAAGTAACCCACCCATCACGTTAATCACACTCTAGAACTTGTTTTAACATGTGGCATAGAAACTAAACATTTAACACTGTTTTTTGTAAACTCTCTCTTGCCTGATCATTTGATAATAACATTTAAATTTACAATAATGGAATGAAGCCAGATAACACACATATAAAGATCTGGGTGACCTCTAACTTTCTGCTGCTGATTATACTTGGCCTACAATACCTAGAAATATGGTATCTAACCAGATACTTGCTCTGGATGGCATTACCTTAGCCTCCAGTAACACCTTGAAGTAATATTTGACCAGGATAGTAAACAAATATTTAGGGCTGTGTAATGGACTGTGTTGAAAAAGAAGGAGGAGTCACAAGAATTATTAGAAAAACAGGGTTTTCATTCATTTAACCCAAAAATTATATTTTCAAAAGTAATTAATGTTGAGCTCATAAAAAATGTCAAAGAAACAAAACTGAACTCAGGCAAAGAACTGCAAACTTAACAAACATAACTGACCTAAACATGAAATGTCTGATCAGACCACTATGACACACAAGGAGTAACTAAACAAAACACAATTGTAAACAACAAACAATGCAATATAGTCTGGTTTGTTAATAAACTAAACACCAAAAAAGGAATTCAAAACTACTAAACCCTAAACTCAAACATTAAGTACAAATACTTTGTTTTCAATTAAAGAAAACACCCTTCACCAGGAAGTGGTGGTACAGTCCAATTATCGCTCTTTGTATTTAAGGGCTTTAAACCCATATGAGCTCAAAATGTGGTCATAAATATTTTGTACTTGTAAATCAGTTTTGTACTTGTAAATCAGGATTTGTGTGTGTAAAAAAGATTTGTGTGTGGACTTAGCCCTAACCAGAAAAAACCCTGCAAGTTACAAGTAAACAAAATTTTGACCCTAGGGTTTTTTTTCAAAAAATTATATTTTCCTTTCATCTGATTGGTCAATGTCATGTCAATCACAAATGTAACAATCCAATCAGAGAACAGATGGGTTTCATACAGCTTTGTGTGACAGAAATGAAGGAGAAAAAATGTTTTGTTGATTATTCATTTTTGTCATGACATCACTTTGATTAGTTGAGTATCTGAGGCTGAGACCACGGGACTGTAAAACATGATTGTTGGGCTTCATATCTGTACTGAACAGTCATTTCAAAATTAGTTAGTAAATAACAATTAGCTAATGTTGTTCATGAGACTGAAATCATCTCACTGTTGTAATGTAAATATAATATGGACAATATTATATATATTGATCATTATGTAATATCTATATATATCAATATCAATCTATATAGATAGATAGATAGATAGATGTGCAGCAGTGGGTCCCTCAGTCTGTCCTCACTCTGGACATTTGCAGTTGTCACACATGGACATCAGATGACTTTAATTATCCACAAAATCATCACATTCTCTGTAAGATTAAGGTCGACTATTAAACGGCATATATTTTAAAGAAAAGGCTTTAAAACCAAGTAAATACTGAAAGTACAAACATCACTAATTTCACATAACTTTGCCGACATGTGGCCAACAGTAATGTTTTAATGCTGTTCGATATTAAACATTTGAACATAAATAATTGACATATTATTCAGTACTTACTTTTATCAGTTTACTCTTCGACCGCTCTGCTTCTGCCGCCTGCGGCAAAATTATCCACACCGACTGCCGTGCTATGAATTGTGGGATATGTTGGGCCACGAAGTCTACACCACCACATCCTTAAATTTCAGGGAAATGAAGGACGCATTTGAGGGCCGCATTTCGAGCAGCCTTTGAATTGGGACAGCCTTCGTCGCGTCGCTGTGATGTAATCGGCCTTAAATTGCAGCCTTTAAGGCTGCAGACCCTGATTTGGGATACAACCTCAGTGAGAGAGAAAGGTGACTGAGGAAGAAATACTCAATGCATCATGGGAAACCCCCAGCAGCCTCCACCTATTGCAGCATACCTAAGGGAAGATTCAGGGTAACCTGTCTAGCCATAACTATATGTTTTAGTAAAAGGGAAAGTTTTAAGCCTAAACTTAAAAGTAGACACAGTGTCTGCCTCACCAATCCCAACTGGGAGACAGAGGGGCCGAAAAACTGACGTCTCTGCCCCATTCTACTTTTAAATACTAAAGGAACAAGAAGTAAGCCCTGTCAGTATTCTTGCTGCAGCAATTTTAGATTAACTGAAGGCGTCTCAGCGAGTTTTTAGGACATCCTGATAGTAGCAAATTACAGTAGTCCAGTCTAGAAATAATAAATGCATGCAGGAAATCACCAGCTACAGACGCCCCCCACCCACTGTTGAAGCAAACAAAGACCTGGCCAACGAGTTAAACACATTCTACTGCAGGTTTGAGACGGACAGACTCCCACGCCTCACCCTCCCCTCCCCAGAGACACTGCTTCAGACACTGACCCCCAACACACCTTCCATCTCTCCCCCCATCCCTCCCCACTCAACAACCACCATCACCCTCTCCAATCCAGACTCAAGGACCTCCATCACACCTCTCACCCCCTTTCCTCCTCCCTGAAACTCAGAATACAAACTGAGGATGTGAGCCGACTGTTTTAGAAACAGAAGCCCAGGAAAGCCCCCGGACCAGACAGCGTCTCACCCTCCTGCCTCAAGACCTGTGCTGAACAGCTGGCTCCCATCTTTACGTGCATCTTCAACAGATCCCTGGAGCTGTGTGAAGTTCCCTCCTGCTTCAAAGGACTGAATGACTACAGAACTGTCGCCTTGACGTCTGTGGTCATGAAATCCTTCAAACGACTGGTGTTAGCCCATCTGAAAGACATTACAGGCCACCAGCTGGACCCTCTGCAGTTTGCCTACCGGGCAAAGAGGTCGGTGGATGATGCAGTGAACATGGGGCTGCATTACATCCTGCAACACCTCGACCGCCCGGGAAGTTATGCCAGGGTCCTGTTTGTGGACTTTAGTTCGGCTTTTAACACTATCGTGCCTGAACTTCTCTCTTCCAAACTCTCCCAGCTCAGCGTGTCACCAGCTACCTGTCAGTGGATCACCAGCTTCCTGACAGACAGAAAGCAACAAGTGAGGCTGGGGGAGATCACCTCTGAAACTCGGTCCTCTTACCACTACTGTTCTCCCTCTACACTAATGACTGCACCTCCAAGAACTCAGCTGCTAAACTCCTAAAGTTTGCAGATGACACCACCGTCATTGGCCTCATTCAGGATGGTGATGAGTCTGCATACTGGCAGGAAGTTGAGTGGCTGGTACTCTGGTGCAGTCAGCACAATCTGGAGCTGAACACTCTTAAAACTGTAGAGATGATGATGATGCTCTTGACTCTTGACGAAGGCGGTCGCACTTTTTCTTCCCTCCTCCTCTCCTCTCCCTTAGCTTCCCTGCTTAGCCTCTTGTGTCCTTGTCTAGTCTTGTGTTTTTTTGTATTACTTTTCCCTGGAACACTCTCTCACAGTCTGTTCTCTAAAACCTAAAAGAGGAATTATGGATTTGATCAACTGGTCCCTGAATGCAATTGACACCCCTTTCTCAACGAGAAGTTTGGGCTTGGGTGAGCCTGACTGCTGAAGATATCTACCTATTCGGAACCATGATAACAGGGTTCTGGTTGATCGGAGCTGGCTTGGCCCTGGCTTATCGAAGATTAAAGGAAGTGGAACCAGCTGTTCAAACCTCCACAAGGCTGCCCGCTGGGATTGAAATGATGGGAAGAGACGTGAGTTTCTCAAAATGGGCTCATTGAGTGCAGCACGGATAAGATCTTGGAGAAGCTTACGGCTGCCGTGAATACTCAGAATAAGATCTCTGAGTGCAGACTGGATTACATCTCGGAAGGGCTAGCTCGGAATAACATCTCTGAGCGCAAATTAGAAGACATCTCGGGGAGGCACACTGTTGTGAGTTCTCAGAATCGGCTCCTTGAGCACAAGAATGACAACATCACAGAACGCAAGTATGACGAAGCTCGCGGCTCTCCAACGAGAGACCAGTGTTGGACTGTAGAACAGCTTTGAAAATCATATGAGTTGTTCGCACTAAAGTAAAAAGCACCATCACTTCATGCGGATACCCTCTTGGCGCCAGCTGCAGTCGCAAGACTGGAGCCGAACAAAAATACCCTGATAACGACTGTGTTGAGACTGTTCTTCCCATTCCATGCAAGGCCACCTGGGTTGGCTGGAAGACTGTTTACTTAGCCTAGCAGGGCGAAGGACACTGTCTCAGCTGAACTCTGGACACGCACACACATACATATACACTGATATGCACACAATCATCCCCCCTCCCTTTCCAAACGCCTTCGACGCTTATTCCCTTCCGATGCTGACGGTGGATCATGGAGACCAGCGCATAGGCTGCGGGCCCGGATGTACTGTCTAAATCGGCTGTTTCGCACCCTTTACCCACCCCTGTTGCTTGTCATGTGTTTCTTTGGTGTATTAAGAGTTTTTTTCATGTGCCATGTGCAGAGGTGTTTTTTTCTGTTCTCAAACTGATCTCCTGTTGGAGCTCAGTCTGGGGAGTTATTTTTCTCCTTATCTTTCCTCATGTTGTGCTTTTCCATGTTATACCCCTCTGACCTGTCTTCCCCATGTGATGTTTGTGTAATGTATGTATGGTCGGATGGGTAAGACGGCGCTGGCAAACACAGCCCTGTGTCGACTGTGAAGATCTTCAAGTTCCTGGGTACCACCATCTCCCAGGACCTGAAGTGGGAGACCAACATCAACTCCATCCTCAAAAAGACCCAGCAGAGGATGTACTTCCTGAGACAACTGGGGAAGCACAGTCTTCCACGGGAGCTGCTAATCCAGTTCTACAGTGCGGTCATTGAGTCTGTCCTGTGCTCCTCCATCACAGTCTGGTATGGTGCAGCCACTAAACAGGACAGGAGCAGACTGCAGCGGACTGTATGGGCAGCAGAAAGGATAATTGGCGCCCCCGTGCCCTCCATCCAGGATCTGTACCTCTCAAGAACCAGGAAACGGGCAGGGAAAATCATCACAGACCCCTCACACCCTGGACACAGACTTTTTGACCTGCTGCCCTCTGGCAGATGGTACAGAAGCCTGCAGACCAGGACCACCTGACATAGGAACAGTTTCTTTCACCACAAAAGATGGCCTCAGCCATCTTTTATGGTGTGGTCTGCTGGGGCGGCAGCATCTCTGCTGGGGACAGGAAGAGAGTGAACAGGCTGATCCGAAGGGCCAGCTCTGTTCTAGGATGCCCTCTGGACCCAGTGGAGGTGGTGAGTGACAGGAGAATGGTGGCTAAGCTGTCATCCCTGTTGGACAACATCTCCCACCCCATGCAGGAGACTGTGACAGCACTGAGCAGCTCCTTCAGTGGGAGACTGCGGCACCACGGTGTGTGGGACGGAGAGATTTCGCAGGTCTTTCCTCCCCACTGCTGTCAGACTCCACAACAAAGACTTCAACTGATCAAACACACACATCCACACATGTGCAATAACACTAATGTGCAATAATCTTTTCTGGCATCGTTGTATTTTTACTCAGTTGTATAAAGCATTTGTATTCTATTTTTATCTATTGTATATTTTATTCTATTTTATTCTACTGTATATAGTATTTTATTTTATTCTGTAACAGTTGTGTACTGTATTTATTCTTATTTTATTTTATTCTAATTTTTGCTCCATAACTTTTGCACTGTCCACTTCCTGCTGTGACAAAACTAATTTCCCACGTGTGGGACTAATAAAGGTTATCTTATCTTTCCCCTCGCCATCTCCCTTCTAAACAGTTGACCTGTCACACTGCTCTCACTGCCAGACTGCAACTGCACCTTATGTACATTCTGTAGTTCCACCTCATTTCACTTCTGTATTTTTATGTATATAAGTTTAGATTAGTTATTTATAGTTGGTTTACACAGCTTTGTGTATGTATGTGTATGCATGTGTAATGTATATATAGACACGTGTGTGTGTGTGTATGTCTGTGTGTGTGTGTTTTACATTGCTGTGCTTGAGAGCCACCATCTACCGGAACCAAATTCCTTGTATTTGTCTGCATACTTGGCCAATAAAACACGATTCTGATATTTTGAAGTTATTCATTTGTAAAAAATGTTTGGAATCATGTATGAATGTTCCACTTCTCACGTGTACACCACTTTGTATTGGTCTTTCACCTGGAATTCCAATAAAATTGATTCATGTTTGCGGCTGTAATGTGACAAAATGTGGAAAAGTTCAAGGGGGCCGAATACTTTTGCAAGCCACTGTATTAGCAAAAGATCAGACAAGAGAGGGTTTACAGGAAACACTGTTAAATGTTCAGTTTCTATGCCATATGTTAAAACAAGTTCTAGAGTGTGATTAACGTGATGGGTGGGTTACTTTACATTCGAGATCAACAAAAGTGGACAAAAAAAAGATTGAGACCCATCAGTCCAGGCAACATTTTTCAATCTCTGCAACATTCAGATTTTAGGGGCAGAATTTGTCTTAAACAACATAAAGCATGGATCCATCCTGCTGCTGGTGTAATAGCGTGGAGATATTTGGTTGGCACAATTTGGGTCCCTTAGTACCAACTGACATCATTTACAGACCACAGCCTACCTGAGTCTCAGTCCAATAGAGCAGCGGTCCCCGGGCCTCAGACTGGTACCGGTACGTGAGTCGTTTGGTACCGGGCCGCGAGAGTTGAGGCTCAGGTGTGAAATGTATGGTTTTCAGCATTATTTTGTTATTGTTTTTATCATTAACTCGGTTTTCCTGGGTCTTTTCAAGTGCGTTATGAATAAATCTTTTTTTTTTTTTTCGGTACCGGTACTCGTTTTATTTTGTTGTATTTATCCGCGACACCTTAAAGGGCGGTCCATGAAAATATTGTCGGGCATAAACCGGTCCGTGGTGCAAAAAAGGTTGGGGACCGCTGCAATAGAGCACCTTTGGGATGTGGTGAAATAAGATTCACATCATGGACGTCCAGCCGAAAAATCTGCTGTCATGTCAACATAGACCAACAACTTCTGAAGAGAGGCAGTGCCAACAAAGGAAACTGAAACTGAGCAAATCAAACCACAACTTTAAAAGATCATTTTCCAAAATTAATATTTTTATATCTCAAACAAAACCAGAATTTTTAGTACCTACAGCAACTTTGTTAAAATATAAAAGATTTTAAGGATCGAACCGGCGACCTTCCGGTTACAGGTGCCCTTCCCAACCCCCTGAGCCACGGTCGCCAAGTCTCCTCTGATAAACGTCCATCTGTGTCACTGAGAACATTTCTCACATCAGTTTTTGGTTCAATATACAGGAAATGACATCATGGATCAAACTCTTTGTCATTAAACGATTTCTTTATTTAACATTTCAAATTTTGGTTTAACTGTTGAAGGATTTCATAACACAAACAACCTGAACAAAAAAACAAAAACAAAAAACATCTGCAGAACACATGAATCAAAATACATTCAATAAAAACATAATAAGAGGAAACAGATTTTTTGATTCAACTGCTGGAATAAAGCTAACCACTCAACACCAACACTACAGTAGAACAGTTTAGAAAGTTAAAAATGTAACGAGAGGCACATTTTCATTCAAAGCTGCCTCATCAGATCTTTACAGGAGATTCCAGCTGAACTCTGTGGAGCCTGATCTCAAGGGTTTTGAGTCTGACCCTGAAACCAGAAGAAGATCTTTCTGTCTCTGCAGATTCACAGAGATGGGAGTGATCACGCTGATGTTTGCATAGAGCAGATAATGAGGTGAATATTTTGACACATTTGTAACAGTGAAAGAGTTTATTAGTAACATGGGATCGTTGGTGTTCGGAGTATGAAGTGAAATTCCCGAAGCTCTTGTCACACTGGTCACAGCTGTAGTTTCCTTCCATGTGTGTAAGTTCATGAGAGTTACGATGACCTGATTGTGAGAAGCTTTTGTCACAGTGTCTGCACTTGTATGGTTTCTCTCCTGTGTGGACTCGTTTGTGTGTTTTAAGGTGACTTGCAGTAATGAAGGATGACCCACACTGATCACAGAGATGCTTTTTAACCCCACTGTGAATGAGTTCATGTTGTTTTAACTCACTTGTTGTGGTGAAGCTTCTCCCACATTCTTTGCAGTAGTTCATTTTGTCTCCAGTGTGTCTACGTTGATGTGTTTTTAGGGTGATTTGATGACTGAAACGTTTTCCACAAAGGTCACAACGAAAGTGTTTCCCACCACCACAGTGATGACAGGGTTGAGAACTGGATCCATCTGTGTCGCTCTGCTTCTAAACAAAGACACAAACACAGTGTAAGTCAGTCCTTCAACATTTTTATCCTGAACGTCGACTGAAATAAAGAGCATCTCTGCAGACGTCCAATTACATTTTACTGTTTACATTATAACTCTCAGGTCAGTTTAATATGCTGCAAAAATGATAATAGTAAAAATCTTAAATTAATACTAATTTAATACTACAATAACAGTAATATAATTCTCAAACACTATCACTAAAAACTGTTATTAGAGTCTGAATAATCACTCAGAGCTGTCTTTCCATACAATAGAATTGCGAACACAACTTGATGAGCAGAGTTGTTCCAAACAGTCAGGCTAAAATGACAAGATAAAAATATAAATACATACCTCACAGTAACTGCACTTGTAGAGTCTCTTTCTGGTGTGGATCTGTTGGTGTCGTCTCAGGTCATGTGGAGATTTAAAAGTCTTCTCACACAGGTCACATTTATAAGGTCTCTCCTCAGAGTGGGTAAACATGTGCTGTTGTAAGTGTGCATCTGTTAAACATAGTTTACCACACTGATCACAGCAGTACACATCATGTCTGGTGTGAATGCGTAGGTGTTTATTTCGGCTGTCTAGCCGGCTGAAAGTTTTTCCACAAATGTCACAGCTGTACGCTTTAATTCCCTTGTGGGTAACTAGATGATTCTTTAAGCTGTTACTGTGAGTAAAAGCTCTGCCACAGTGATCACAGGTGTATGCTTTAACTCCACTGTGGATGAGTTGGTGTGATTTTAAGCTTGAGGACCGCGTAAAATACATTCCACACTTATCACAGCTGAATGGTCTCTCTCCACTGTGAATGAGTTGGTGTGTTTTTAAACTTGAGGACTGCATAAAAGACATTCCACACTTATCACAGCTGAATGGTCTCTCTCCACTGTGAATGAGTTGGTGTGTTTTTAAGCTTGAGGACTGCGTAAAAGACTTTCCACAGTTGTCACAGCTGAATGGTCTCTCTCCACTGTGAATGAGTTGGTGTGTTTTTAAGTGTCCAGACTGCGTAAAAGACATTCCACACTTGTCACAGCTGAATGGTCTCTCTCCACTGTGAATGAGTTGGTGTGTTTTTAAACTTGAAGACTGCGTAAAAGACTTTCCACAGTTGTCACAGCTGAATGGTCTCTCTCCACTGTGGATGAGTTGATGTGTTTTTAAGCCTGCAGAGCTGGTAAAAGACTTTCCACAGTCTCCACAGCTGAATGGTCTCTCTCCAGTGTGGATGAGTTGGTGGGTTTTTAAGCCTGCAGAGCTGGTAAAAGACTTTCCACAGTCTCCACAGATGAACGGTCTCTCTCCAGTGTGGATAAGTTGGTGTCTTTTTAAGTTTCCAGACTGCATAAAAGACTTTCCGCACTCGTCACAGCTGAATGGTCTCTCTCCAGTGTGGATGACCTGATGCATTTTTAGTAAAGCTTTCACAGTAAAATCTTTCCCACACTCGTCACAGCTGTATTTTTTCCTCCCTTTCTATCTTCAACAAATTTGTCGGCCTCCTGAGAGCGCTGACTTCTCGCTCCATGTTGGTCCTGCAGTGACAAAGATAAAAACAGAGGCAGTGAGTGAAATGCAGTCGTGGAACAAACTGAACCTTCAAACTCCCTCCATTAACACTAGTTTTAAACCCGAGGCTGGAAGTGATGTGAAGTTCATGAACAAGTTTGCTCTAAGAGTCGATTCTTTGTAGTGAACGAGACAAACTGGCTTCTGTCACAAGGAGATAAATAATCTCTCTGACCCCACCCGCTTCAACATCTTCAGCCCCCTAAGTCCCACCACTTCCACCACTCAAAGTAGCCTGGACCTGATCACCACTTCATAAGTGTCTCCACGACCCATGATGCCTCTCTCCATACTGGAGAGTAGAGATGCAAAAAGAGTCTTTAACATACAGATCTCAACAAAGCAGCTGAACCAGACTCAGTGTCTCCATCATAAACCATACAGTGGATCACAATATGAAGCAGTTTAAGACGACTGTTGCTGTGAACTATAGAAAGAAAACTGAACAGAACATATGTCAATTGAAAATAGTACTTAGTAGTGAGTATAAGCTTTTAATGATATAAGTTTACATGAATACTACATGATGACCTTTTTCTGACTTAGACTGTTGTCCACTGTAAGATTTGTTTCTGTTTTATAAATTCTTTCCCACAGCGATAATAGCTGAGCAAGCAGTTTATCTCCTACCAGGAAGAGGAGAGCTGGACACTTTTGTCTGCGCTCCCTAACAAGAAGAGGGGCCGCATCCTTCAGAATCACACACACACACACACACACACACACACACACACACACACACACACACACACACACACACATTCCTCTGTCTATTCACTATTGTATTACTTTTGTATATAAATAAAAACCAGGGCAGTGGCAGAGCGCTGATCGCCCCCACTCTCTGATGTGAGCGCTCTGTGACCGCTCTTGCAAGTAAAAACTGCAGCGTGTGTGTCTCCACTCTCAGCTGAAGAAGTGTCTTTTAGAATAAATCTCTTGACAACATCTGAATTCACTCGATGCTAAACATTCATTTCATAGAAGGAAGAATTGTAATTACAGTCAGATTTACCTGTGCTTTAATGATGGGGCCTTTAAACTTACACATTCAACAGTTTTAACCAGCTTTCCTTCCTGCTTTGACTGCAGCTGTGTTTGACACAGGAAGACATTATTACATTCTTCACGATTATACTTTATTCTTTATTCAACCCAACAAATCAATCTGAACGATCACAGGTGGGAAAAACTTCTGTAGACAAATCAAAACAAAACCCAACATTCAATCCACAACATGATTAAAAACATTTTTCTACCAAATCACCGAGAGCTGCAAATTAACCAGCACAATATATTTTTATTCTCTGTGCTTTCAAATATGAACACTGTTTACTTTCATCTCTGTTTCATTAGTTTTTGTTAACATCTTCCTGTGCATCACTTTACAGCAGCCAGACTCATTAAAATGAGACTTTGTAGGAGTTCACTTCCTCTCATGTGTTCATCCACAGCAGCTGGACAATAAAGTTTATTGTGACCCTGATACTGCAGCAGATCGCTCTCATCCATTTCCTGTTATCACTTCAAATAGAAATGAGGCTGTAGAGGTTTGGTGCAGGCAGAAAAACAGCTGCAGGGACAATGAAAAGACTTTTCTGCTCCAACTTTCTGCCAGCAAACGCTCAACTTCTCCCAGTATGCTGAGTAGGGATGGGTATTGATAAGATTTTAACGATTCCAATTCCATTTTCGATTCTGTTTAACGATTTGATTCTTTATCGATTCTTAGTTTTTAAAAAGGAGAACACTAAGGTTGGTTAGCTTAGAATTTTGTTTTATATCTTCTCTTTGAACAAGATAGAAATTTAGGAGTAACATGGCCTTATAAACCCAACAGTGAGATCTTAAGAGATCCAGCCTATGGCTCTTCAATGGGGTGTCACAGGGTCTCCGGGGAAAATTGTAAATGTAAAATAATAAAATAAATATTCTTCTGTAGCAATAACAAAGTATAACATAAATTATTCTGTAGCAATTACACAAGAATATCCAGTAATGTCCCTGCCTACAATTAAACACATTCACTTACCATCTGCTGTGGCAAATGGCTGCAAGGTTTTGACCACAAACTAGTCACTGCTCGGTGACATTCGGGCCTGAAAAGAGACGCTACCGGTGGACTGCAGGGACAACTGCCAGAGCGCCAGCCAGACTCTGTCTGTCTCATCACAGTCACCTAAATGCACAGTAATGGCAGGTTTTGTAATAAGGCAGATCGCGCTAACATAATATGCACTGTTAGTTGATTATTTACCTGCCGCATTAACGGGAGATGACGTGCAAACGTTACCGCTGCTGCTGGGTTGAGATTCACGAGTCCGGAGCGGAATTAAAAACACGACATTCATTTAAGTTCATCACGTGTTTTGTGAGCAAATGCTTTTGCATATTCGTAGTGTTTCCTCCCTTAAATGAAATATCTACTTTGCAAGTATTGCAAGTTGCCCTGTTGTCATCCGTTCTCGTAAAGTATAACCAAACTTTTAAGCGTTTGAGCCGCTTAGGCGCCGTGTTTCCTGCCAGGTACGCTCCGACGCGCCGCAACGTGGTGACGTCATTCGGGGCGACTGGAATCGATAAGGGAATCGTTTGCAAAAATGGCAAACAATTCCAAGGAATTGAAACAGTGGGAACCGGTTCTCAACAAGAACCGGTTTTCGATACCCATCCCTAATGCTGAGCTAATGATTAGTTGGTGTTTTTCTCCAAACACTCTCTCACTCTTCTCTCAACGTGTTCACAATAAAACTGTGAACAGACACCGAGGAGAGCAGCAGAAGACCTCATTCAGGAGCTAAACTCAACATGAACTGAACTCACAGTAAAGTTAGCTCGGTGCTTACCTTTAGATGAGCCCACAAACCGAGAGAAACTCCGTGATGAAGCTGGAACTCTTTCCAAACACAGGAAACAGATCAGGGAGCAGAGACCCACGTGGTTCACGCTGATCTCAGCTATGATCCAGGAGACAAGGGTGGGCAGGTCGATGCAGATATCGATCCAAACGTTGGTAGTGGTTTATGATCGATACTTTAGTGTGTTTCTCTCCTCCAAGTTCACGATTTTACTGGCTGTGGATGAAAAAGCAGCTCTGTCTGCGCAAACACCTCTTCTAATGCGGCAGACTCACTTTGCTCCGCCCCCTTCTTCCTGCCCCGCTGGGATTTGTTACTGTGCTGTCACGTCACTCAGCTACGCACAGAAAACGCATTTGGGCTGCAGAGAGAGAAAGAGCGGCATCATGTGGAGATATTTTATGGCTGTAAATGAAAATGCTGGAGAACAGCTGGAAGGCTTGTCAGCACCTAAAGCCACAGGGGACCACAACAAGCTGCAGAGTTCAGCTTTCAGCTCGTTTGTTTGCAGTGTTGAAAAATAGGCAGCATAGTTACTCAGGCCCAGTGGCGGTCCTAGCCTGTTTGGCGCCCTGGGCGAACACTTCTTGGGGCAACTGTAACCCACATTATTTCCTTAGGGATTAATAAAGTATTCTGATTCTGACTGTTTCAGGATGACCTGCCATTATCCAATGACACATCTGTTTACCTGCATCTTTTGCTCGTTTCTCCTCCGCTTCTTTTCTCTTTTTTCTAAACTGAGCACCTGATGGCTTTGAACTTTTCTTGTCCATCTTCCATTGGTTTTAATTTTGCACTCCAGTATGAACACCCATCCCTCAACCAGAGGATCACCACAACATAACCTAATAGACCTACACCTTAGTTCACAGATTAACTTTGTCTAGGGTGTATTTCTGGGATTTCACACAACCCAGGATTCAAATCATTGTAACTAACAGTGAAGTATTCCAATGTTTTTCCTTGCGTTTATATTTGTAAGTTTCCTTTAATCGTGGAACTTTGTTTTGTAATTGGCGGTAGCGGAAGTAACGTGCAGCACGGACTGAGTTTGTGGTGACACAAGAGCAGAGAAGCATGGCGCTCTGTGAGTTCTGCTGCATCATCCTACTGCTTTAAACTGGACTAAGTTTTAAAGAACACATAAGTTGAGTTAAATTAAACCCAATTGTGGACTTACCGTGGAGAGGAGTAGCGGCTCGCGAGAAGAACGGACTTTCTCCCGTTTGGCTACAGCAGGCAATGAGGTGTGTTCAGGGTGCCTCTGTTAATTTGAGTTTCAATGAAAGTGCAGTGAAAGTGCCATAAGAAGGCATTTATGTGTCTATACCTTTGTTTGGATTTACTGTGATAACAGTGTTATTGTAAACATGTGGCTTATTGTAATTGTTTTGTTTGGGTAGTTCTCACGATGATGATGATGATGATGACGACGACGATGCTGAGTGATCTTGTCGCCGAACATTGAATAAATCATCTGTAAACAAGAACTTGTCCGCGTGGTGCCTGACGGGAGCTACAATCATGAATACATAATGGGCTTGGATTTACAACATTATGAATGAAATGTGCTCTATTTGGAAGCAGCAGGTCTCCCTCCCCTTTCGACGGGTGTCAGGCCTGAGTCAGGCCTGACAGAAGGACTGGAGGAGTTTGTGCAACCTCAGTCTCTTCCTGTGAGCAGTTTGCATGTTCCCGTATTTCCAGGTTCTCCAAAAGTTGATTCTGTTCGTATGGAACGGTACGTCCAGATAAACAGAATCAACTTTTTGAGTTTTACTTACCTGGATGATTGAGCATGTGTCAAGATTTTTCCGGGTTGTTCTCCGGGTATTTTTCCAGTTGTCCAAAAACTTGCGCCATGTAGTGCTTGTATAACGTCCACAGAAATATCAGCTCTTACACTCCTTCTTTAATTAGCATTTCATCCACATGTAGTGACTGTATTACTCATGTCACATGCAGCTGCAATTCACAGATGTTTCCTGAACACCTCATATGGAAGCAAATAAGAGATGTGAGATGAACAAAATACAAGAAAAACTCATCCAAATGACTTCATGCTCAGTTAACGGCCTGTGAAGAACAAACACATACAGTGGTTCATTTCCTTCTTACTAGGAAATATGCAGAATTATATTGTACAGCTGACACAACCTCAATATTAAATACTGTTATTTTATATTTTTTCACATCCCAGTTAAAGGCTTTGGTTGAATTTTCTCTTCACACATTTTAATATCAAACTTAGTGTTTGTGTACACCTTGGACATTATAACCTGACCCTGATCAGTGCTGCTGTGACGATCACACTCACATCCATGTAATCATTTAACTGGGATGATCTGGGTTTACTGCACAATGCTGAATGTGTCCTTACAGTACAGGGAATAACTCTCTGTGTGTTCCTGTAGAGAAACTCTGGGTTTGTGTGCTGACGAGCATCACTCACAGTAAGATACAAAGGCTCACTCTTAACTTTCCACACATGTGACAAATTCAAAAAGCTGCTGAAACGTTTATAAAATGATAAACTACACAGTGTTGTAATCCTTTAGGATTGAACAGCTTTCAGATTTAATTAATCTTAAAATGTAAAAGTTGTTTTTAAGAGTTTTGCATTTTGGAGAATGTTTAAATAAGTCATACACATGGGAATTACAGTAACACTTTTTTCATCAAACAGAGCAGAAATGAACAGACACCAGCATCTTTTTTCTCGGCTCTGTGTGCACAGCGAGCGACTCCTCTCTGCTAAATCTGTGACAAATAAAAGTGTTAATGTGTTCTTTTTCAATTGGATTTTACTGTAATCATAACAACAGTCTCCTCAAAGTACTTTACATGGTAAGGTAGACCCTACAACAGGGATCCCCAATCCCATGACTCTGGTCCAAATCCAGACCCCAAGAGGGTTTTGTCTGGACAGCCAAACATTTTTTCATTTAGTATGTAGTTGGAGATTTTATTCCTGCCATCTGCTGTGGGCGACTCTTGAACAGGTGTGATGCAGCCTGTAAAATAAATAAATAAATAAATAAACATTTTAAAAAGCAGATTGAAATCTACATGAATGCAGGTGATGATCAGTGCAAAAGTGGGACAGATGCAGAGAACACAGTATAGGTCATGTTTTTGTGTTTGGAACAGTCTTATGTTTATTGCTCATGAGTCCAACAGCAGAGGGGTAGAAACTGTTCTTATGGCGAGAGGTTCTGGTCCGAATGGACTGGAGCCTCCTGCCTGAGGGGAGCAGGTCAAACAGACTGTGTCCAGGGTGAGAAGGGTCAGCTGTGATCCGAGCTGCACACCCCAGTGTCCTGGAGGTGTACAGGTCGTGCAGAAATGGGAGTCTGCAGCCAATCACCTTCTCAGCAGAGCGCACAACACACTGCAGTCTCTGTTTGTAAGTGGTGGCGACTCCAGCGTACCACACGGTGATGGAGGAGGTGAGGATGGACTCGATTGCAGTGTAGAATTGCACCATCGTCCATGTTGGCCTTCTTTATAATTATGGCGGGCTCCCACTTTAGGTCCTGGGTGAGGCCAGGAAGCGGAATGAGTCCACAGTGGTGATGAGGGTGTCAGTCAGGATGATGGGGGGAGGGAGTGGGGCTGTGTGCTTCCTGAAGTCCACAATAATTTCCACTGTCTTCTGGTTGTTCAGGACCAGGTTGTTGCGGCTGCAACAGGACACCAGACATTCAACCTCCATCCTGTAGGCAGACTAATCCCTGTCCGAGATGAGTCGATAACGGTGGTGTCATCTGCAAACTTAATTAACTTGACAGACTGGTGGTTGGAGGTGCAGCAGTTGGTGTACAGCAGGGTGGGCAACTCCAGGCCTCGAGGCCGGTGTCCTGCAGATTTTAGATGTGTCCTGGATCCAACACAGCTGATTCAAATGGCTAAATTACCTCCTCAACATGTTTTGTAGTTCTCTAGAGGCCTGGTAATAAACTAATACTTTGATTCAGGTGTGTTGACCCAGGGTGATATGTAAAACCTGCAGGACACCTGCCCCCGAGGCCTGGAGTTGCCCACCCTGGAGTACAGGGAGAAGAGCAGAGGGCATTTGGTGGATGACTAGGGTGGAGGACTTGAAGCAGGCAGGAGGAATTGAAAATGCCAGAAAACACTGGGGGCAGCTCATTTGCACAGTGAGGCAGGAGACACACCGTCTGGGCCAGGAGCTTTCTGAGCTTTCAGGCTCTAAAACTGCTTCCTCACATCTGCTTCATGAATATGAAGGGTTGTAGTGGGAGAAGGTGGTGTGAAATCCTCATAGGTGTGGAGTGAGGAGGGAGCTCCTGTGGGTGAAGTCTTTGATGGTGGTGATGGCTCTGTGCTGGTGGGAGTGGGAGGTGGGGGGATGATGGACCAAAGTGTCTCTAGTGTTGGGGAAGGTGGAGGTGTCAAGGCTGCTTGATGGCTCATCAACCAGCAGTAAAAGTCGTTGTGGGTGTTGGCCAACAGCAAGTCGTCAGTGGAGTGGGGCTGTGTGCTTCCTGAAGTGAAAATCTGCAATTTAAAGATGAATGGGGAAAAAAAAATCACTCACAGCTGACTAATGAACATTTGCATGCATGCTTAAGAGTTGCACTGACCCCATTTCACCCAAAGTTTAAAATTCTAGCTGCAAATGCCCATGAAACTGTCTCCCACTGAAATGAGAGCCAGCTCTGTCTTGCAGTATGATTTAAGTTACATTGTGTTAAGTTTGTCAAACATGTTTACTGCACAGTTCAAAGAACCTCTCAATTTTCCTGGATATTTAGTCTTTTTGTGGTGAATTGTTTGTACCTAAATGTTCTCCAAAAAAAGTTGATTCTGTTCGTCTGGACGTGGCGTTTTCAGTGTTCCGCGTGACTTCTTCAGTCTCTGACTGCAGGTTCCTCCAACCTTGTAAACAGTACATTTGCACAATGACTGAAACCAGCTCACTGAATGAACAATGGGCTGTGAGGTCAGTTTCTTCATCAATAATATGCAAACTGCCATGACAATTGATCAACAACCACTGATCAAAGTCCATGAGTACCATTCACAGAGAGTTGGGGAATGGCTGCAATCACAGCATTGTAAGATGGTGAATGAGGTACCCTTAGGCCCCCTCCCCAATTTAGAGATGGTTCTTCTATTTTCACGTACTTCTTCAGAAGTCACTTGGATGAGTGACGAAATGTTTCTCCCACAAAAAATTATGTCCAGATGAACAGAATCAACATTTTGGGATTTACTTACGTGGATGACTGAGCATGCATCAAGACACCTTAATGTTGCATGTGCAACAGTTGTGGTAAAAAGTGTTACATAATTTCATTGTTAAATTGTATTCTGCTTATAATTAGCACTTGAAGTGGATTGTCATTGTCTGTTCAGCAGATGATTTAATGGGCAAATTAATAAGTGATCAATAGTTTCCAGACAAAAATATATATTGCTAAATAAATGTCATATAAAAATGAAAGAAAATATTTCTGTTGATTCATTTAAACTGTTAAGACCCCAGATTTATTGGATCATGGAGGTAGTGGACCCCTGCCCTACAATAATACATACAAAAACCCAACAATCCCTTTGGTGACAACGGGAAGTAAAATCTCTCGTTTAACAGGAAAGCAGAACTCTCGCAGAACCAGGTTCTGGGAGGGGCGGCCATCTGCACAACCAGTAGGGGTGAGAGAAGAAAACAGGATAAAAGACCTGCTGTGGAAGAGCCAGAGATTAATAACAAGTATGATTCAATGCAGAGAGGTCTATAAACCAGTGTTGGTCAAGTTACTTGAAAAAAGTAATCAGTAACTAATTACTGATTACTTCACCAAAAAAGTAATCCCGTTACTTATTTTCTAAAGTAATTAATTACTTAGCTACTTTTTAAAAACACCATTTACAACCTGAATAGGTGATAAAGCAATAGATCTTAGATAGATATAATTAAATTATATGCAATATTCTCTGACTGGAAGAAATTTGTTTAACATTTAAACCTATTTTCTGCACATTCCAGCACATAAAATAAAATAAAATAAAATATTTTTTTGTGTTTACACTCACTCTTTCAAATAGATGCAAGCAAAACACAGCAGAAAATAAATAGAATCAAAGACTAGCCGTCCTGTTGCTCTATTTTCACCTGTAAAGCAGGAGTGGGGTAGGCGGAGGTTTGCCCTGGTGCAGGTGTGCCGCAGCGGTCAGTGGAAGAATCCGCGAGTTTCTCTGTGAATTTCCCATGACGTGGTAGCGCACTCGCTGCTTGCTTGGAAGTTTAGGGGGTTTTTTCGCTGTAAAAAGAAGTTTTCTTCCCACGCACAATGGACGCAAATGCTTTTGTCACTTTTCATGGAATCAAACTCAAAGTAAGGTCAGTACTTCCACGCTTTAAACGCTGCACGCTCATACTCTCTCCCGCACTCGATATATTATCCATTGTTGATCTGCACACAGCTGTTGGCATGACTGTCGCACTCGCTTACATCACTGTCATGAGACATTCTCGCAAAAAATTCACGGTTTTAGTAACGCAGTAACGCAGTGTGCTTACGGGAAAGTAACAGTAATCTAATTGCCTTTTTTGCAATAGCAATCCCTTACTTTACTGGTTACTTGACAAAAGTAATCGGATTACAGTAACGCACGCGTTACTGCCCATCTCTGCTATTAACACATAGTGAGAGATAAAGGTGACTGAGGAAGAAATACTCAATGCATCATGGGAAACCCCCAGCAGCCTCCACCTATTGCAGCATACCTAAGGGAAGATTCAGGGTAACCTGTCTAGCCATAACTATATGTTTTAGTAAAAGGGAAAGTTTTAAGCCTAAACTTAAAAGTAGACACAGTGTCTGCCTCACCAATCCCAACTGCGAGACAGAGGGGCCGAAAAACTGACATCTCTGCCTCCCATTCTACTTTTAAATACTAAAGGAACAAGAAGTAAGCCCTGTCAGTATTCTTGCTGCAGCAATTTTAGATTAACTGAAGGCGTCTCAGCGAGTTTTTCGGACATCCTGATAATAGCAAATTAGAGTAGTCCAGTCTAGAAATAATAAATGCATGAACTAGATTTTCAGCGTCACTCTGAGACAGGATATTTTGAGATGTTTAGGCAAAGGTAACTATCCAGAGCTGGTTAGATACCATATTTCTAGGAATTTTAGAGCAAACTACAATCAGCAGCAGAAAGTTAGAGATCACCCAGGTCTTTATATCTTTAAGACATTTCAGCAATTTAATTAATTGGTGTGTGTTACCTGGCTTCATTCCATTATTGTAAATTTAAATGTTACAGTGGCTTGCAAAAGTATTCGGCCCCCTTGAACTTTCCCACATTTTGTCACATTACAGCCACAAACATGAATCAATTTTACTGGAATTCCAGGTGAAAGACCAATACAAAGTGGTGTACACGTGAGAAGTGGAACGAAAATCAGACATGATTCCAAACATTTTTTACAAATAAATAACTGCAAAGTGGGGTGTGCGTAATTATTCAGCCCCCTTTGGTCTGAGTGCAGTCAGTTGCCCATAGACATTGCCTGATGAGTGCTAATGACTAAATAGAGTGCACCTGTGTGTAATCTAATGTCAGTACAAATACAGCTGCTCTGTGATGGCCTCAGAGGTTGTCTAAGAGAATATTGGGAGCAACAACACCATGAAGTCCAAAGAACACACCAGACAGGTCAGGGATAAAGTTACTGAGAAATTTAAAGCAGGCTTAGGCTACAAAAAGATTTCCCAAGCCTTGAACATCCCACGGAGCACTGTTCAAGCCATCATTCAGAAATGGAAGGAGTATGGCACAACTGTAAACCTACCAAGACAAGGCCGTCCACCTAAACTCACAGGCCGAACAAGGAGAGCGCTGATCAGAAATGCAGCCAAGAGGCCCATGGTGACTCTGGACGAGCTGCAGAGATCTACAGCTCAGGTGGGGGAATCTGTCCATAGGACAACTATTAGTCGTGCACTCCACAAAGTTGGCCTTTATGGAAGAGTGGCAAGAAGAAAGCCATTGTTAACAGAAAACCATAAGAAGTCCCGTTTGCAGTTTGCCACAAGCCATGTGGGGACACAGCAAACATGTGGAAGAAGGTGCTCTGGTCAGATGAGACCAAAATGCAAAAGCGCTATGTGTGGCGGAGAACTAACACTGCACATCACTCTGAACACACCATCCCCACTGTCACATATGGTGGTGGCAGCATCATGCTCTGGGGGTGCTTCTCTTCAGCAGGGACAGGGAAGCTGGTCAGAGTTGATGGGAAGATGGATGGAGCCAAATACAGCGCAATCTTGGAAGAAAACCTCTTGGAGTCTGCAAAAGACTTGAGACTGGGGCGGAGGTTCACCTTCCAGCAGGACAACGACCCTAAACATAAAGCCAGGGCAACAATGGAATGGTTTAAAACAAAACATATCCATGTGTAAGAATGGCCCAGTCAAAGTCCAGATCTAAATCCAATCGAGAATCTGTGGCAAGATCTGAAAACTGCTGTTCACAAACGCTGTCCATCTAATCTGACTGAGCTGGAGCTGTTTTGCAAAGAAGAATGGGCAAAGATTTCAGTCTCTAGATGTGCAAAGCTGGTAGAGACATACCCTAAAAGACTGGCAGCTGGAATTGCAGCAAAAGGTGGTTCTACAAAGTATTGACTCAGGGGGCTGAATAATTACACACACCCCACTTTGCAGTTATTTATTTGTAAAAAATGTTTGGAATCATGTATGACTTTCGTTCCACTTCTCACGTGTACACCACTTTGTATTGGTCTTTCACGTGGAATTCCAATAAAATTGATTCATGTTTGCGGCTGTAATGTGACAAAATCTGGAAAAGTTCAAGGGGAATATTTGTGTTTTCAAATGAGAGCGAATACTTTTGCAAGCCACTGTATTAGCAAAAGATCAGACCAGAGAGGGTTTACAGGAAACACTGTTAAATGTTCAGTTTCTATGCCATATGTTAAAACAAGTTCTAGAGTGTGATTAACGTGATGGGTGGGTTCTTTTACATTTGAGATCAACAAAAGTGGACAAGAAAAGATTGAGACCCATCAGTCCAGGCAACATTTTTCAATCTCTGCAACATTCAGATTTTAGGGGCAGAATTTGTCTTGACAACATAAAGCATGGATCCATCCTGCTGCTGGTGTAATAGCGTGGAGATATTTGGTTGGCACAATTTGGGTCCCTTAGTACCAACTGACATCATTTACAGACCACAGCCTACCTGAGTCTCAGTCCAATAGAGCACCTTTGGGATGTGGTGAAATAAGATTCACATCATGGACGTCCAGCCGAAAAATGTGCTGTCATGTCAACATAGACCAACAACTTCTGAAGAGAGGCAGTGCCAACAAAGGAAACTCTGATAAACTGAGCAAATCAAACCACAACTTTAAAAGATGATTTTCCAAAATTAATCTTTTTATATCTCAAACACAAATCAGAATTTTTAATACCTACAGCAAATTTGTTAAAATATAAAAGATTTTAAAGATGTTATTTTTTTATAAATTTCAGGTCATAATTTTCAGTAAGCTGCAGGAACCCTGTTCAGTGTAAGAACAGCCAAGTCTCCTCTGATAAACCTCCATCTGTGTCACTGAGAACATTTCTCACATCAGTTTTTAGTTTGATATACAGGAAATGACATCATAGCTCAAACTCTTTGTCATTAAACGATTTCTTTATTTAACATTTAAAATTTTGGTTTAACTGTTGAAGGATTTCATAACACAAACAACCTGAACAAAAAAAAAAAACACCCAACAAAAAACATCTGCAGAACACATGGATCAAAATACATTCAATAAAAACATAATAAGAGGAAACAGATTTTTTGATTCAACTGCTGGAACAAAGCTAACCACTCAACACCAACACTACAGTAGAACAGTTTAGAAAGCTTAAAATGTAACGAGAGGCACATTTTCATTCATAGCTGCCTCATCAGATCTTTACAGGAGATTCCACCTGAACTCTGTGGAGCCTGATCTCAAGGGCGTTGAGTCTGACCCTGAAACCAGAAGAAGATCTTTCTGTCTCTGCAGATTCACAGTGATGGGAGTGATTTCAGTCCTGCATGATCACGCTGATGTTTGCACAGAGCAGATAATGAGGTGAATATTTTGGTACATTGGTAACAGTGAAAGAGTTTATTAGTAACGTGGGATCGTTTGTGTTTGGAGTATGAAGTGAAATTCCTGAAGCTCTTGTCACACTGGTCACAGCTGTAGTTTCCTTCCATGTGTGTACGTTCATGAAGGTTACGACTACCTGAATGTGAGAAGCTTTTGTCACAGTGTCTGCACTTGTATGGTTTCTCTCCTGTGTGGACTCGTTTGTGTGTTTTAAGGTGACTTGCAGTAATGAAGGATGACCCACACTGATCACAGAGATGCTTTTTAACCCCACTGTGAATGAGTTCATGTTGTTTTAACTCACTTGTTGTGGGGAAGCTTCTCCCACATTCTTTGCAGTAGTTCATTTTGTCTCCAGTGTGTCTACGTTGATGTCTTTTTAGGGTGATTTGATGACTGAAACTTTTTCCACAAAGGTCACAGTGAAAGTGTTTCCCACCTCCACAGTGATGACAGGGTTGAGAACTGGATCCATCTGTGTCTCTCTGCTTCTAAACAAAGACACAAAGACAGTGTAAGTCAGTCCTTCAACATTTTTATCCTGAACGTCGCCTGATCAAACACACAAACCCACACATGTGCAATAAGACTGCTATACGTGCAATTCTTCTTCTGACGAAGTTGTGTTTTTGTATTTTCCTACTCAGTTGTATATAGTATTTGTATTTCTATTTTATTCTATTGTATATATTATTCTATTTTTATTCTATTGTATATAGTATTTTATTTTATTTTATTGTATTTTATTGCATTCCAGTGTTTTCTCATTTCTGCTACATAACTTTGCACTTTTGCTGTAACAAAACAAATTTCCCACCTGTGGGACTAATAAAGGCCATCTTATCTTATCTTAAATAAAGAGCATCTCTGCAGACGTCCAATTACATTTTACTGTTTACATTATAACACTCAGGTCAGTTTAATATGCTGCAAAAAAGAATAAAAGTAAAAACCTTAAATTAATACTAATTTAATACTACAATAACAGTAATATAATTCTCAAACACTATCACTAAAAACTGTGATTAGAGTCTGAATAATCACTCAGAGCTGTCTTTGCATGCAATAGAATTGCTAGCGCAACTTGATGAGCAGAGTTGTTTCACCCAGTCAGGCTACAATCACAAGATAAAAATATAAATACATACCTCACAGTAACTGCACTTGTAGGGACTCTTTCTGGTGTGGATCTGTAGGTGATCTTTCAGGTAATATGTAGTTTTAAAAGTCTTCTCACACAGGTCACATTTATAAGGTCGTTCCTCAGAGTGGGTAAGCATGTGGCGTTGTAACTGTGCGTCTGTTGAACATAGTTTACCACACTGACAACAGATGAACACATCATGTCTGGTGTGAATGCGTAGGTGTGTATTTCGGTTCCCTATCTGACTGAAAATTTTTCCACAAATGTCACAGCTGTAGGGTTTAATTCCAGAGTGGGTAACTAGATGACTCTGTAAATAGCTACTGTGAGTAAAAGCTCTGCCACACTGATCACAGCTGTATGCTTTAACTCCACTGTGGATGAGTTGGTGTGTTTTTAGGGAACGCTTCCAGGAAAAAGACTTTCCGCACTCGTCACAGCTGAACGGTTTCTCTCCAGTGTGGATGAGTTGGTGTTTTTTTAGGGAACTCTTCCAGGAAAAAGACTTTCCGCACTCGTCACAGCTGAACGGGCTCTCTCCAGTGTGGATGACCTGATGCATTTTTAGTAAAGCTTTCACAGTAAAATCTTTCCCACACTCGTCACAGCTGTATTTTTTCCTCCCTTTCTATCTTCAACAAATTTGTCGGCCTCCTGAGAGCGCTGACTTCTCTCTCCATGTTGGTCCTGCAGTGACAGAGATACAAACAGAGGCAGCGAGTGAAATGCAGTCGTGGAACAAACTGAACCTTCAAACTCCCTCCATTAACACTAGTTTTAAACCCGAGGCTGGAAGTGATGTGAAGTTCATGAACAAGTTTGCTCTAAGAGTCGATTCTTTGTAGTGAACGAGACAAACTGGCTTCTGTCACAAGGAGATAAATAATCTCTCTGACCCCACCCGCTTCAACATCTTCAGCCTCCTAAGACCCACCACCTCCACCGTTCAAAATAGCCTGGACCTGATCACCACTTCATAAGTGTCTCCACGACCCATTATGCCTTTCTCCATACTGGAGAGTAGAGATGCAAAAAGACTCTTTAACATACAGAACCCAACAAAGCAGCTAAACCATACAGTGGATCACAATATGAAGCAGTTTAAGACGACTGTTACTGTGAACTTTCACTATAGAAAGAAAACTGGACAGAACATCTGAATTCGATCGATGCTGAACATTCATTTCATAGAATGAAGAATTGTAATTATACTCAGATCTACCTGTGCTTTAATCATGGGGCCTTTAAACTCTCACATTCAACAGTTTTAACCAGCTTTCCTTCCTGCTTTGACTGCAGCTGTGTTTGACACAGGAAGACATTATTACATTCTTCAATATTATACTTTATTCTTTTGGGGGGAAGTGCAGCTTTAAACCTTCACATTATTCAAGTCAACCCAACAAATCAATCTGAACAATCACAGGTGGGAAAAACGTCTGTAGACAAAACAAAACCCAACATTCAATCCACAACATGATTAAAAACATTCTTCTCCCAAATCACCAAGAGCTGCACTTTAACCACCACAATATATTTTTATTCTCTGTGCTTTCAAATATGAACACTGTTTACTTTCATCTCTGTTTCATTAGTTTTTGTTAACATCTTCCTGTGCATCACTTTACAGCAGCCAGACTCATTAAAATGAGACTTTGTAGGAGTTCACTTCCTCTCATGTGTTCATCCACAGCAGCTGCACAATAAAGTTTGTGACCCTGATACTGCAGCAGATCGCTCTCATCCATTTCCTGTTATCACTTCAAATAGAAATGAGGCTGTAGAGGTTTGGTGCAGGCAGAAAAACAGCTGCAGGGACAATGAAAAGACTTTTCTGCTCCAACTTTCTGCCAGCAAACGCTCAACTTCTCCCAGCATGCTGAGCTAATGATTAGTTGGTGTTTTTCTCCAAACACTCTCTCACTCTTCTCTCAACGTGTTGACAATAAAACTGTGAACAGACACCGAGGAGAGCAGCAGAAGACCTCATTCAGGAGCTAAACTCAACATGAACTGAACTCACAGTAAAGTTAGCTCGGTGCTTACCTTTAGATGAGCCCACAAACCGAGAGAAACTCCGTGATGAAGCTGGAACTCTTTCCAAACACAGGAAACAGATCAGGGAGCAGAGACCCACGTGGTTCCCGCTGATCTCAGCTACGATCCAGGAGACAAGGGTGGGCAGATCGATGCAGATATCGATCCAAACGTTGGTAGTGGTTTATGATCGATACTTTAGTTTGTTTCTCTCCTGTAGGTTCACTTCCTTACTCGCTGTGGATGAAAAAGCAGCTCTGCCTGTGCAAACACCTCTTCTAATGCAGCAGGCTCACTTTGCTCCGCCCCCTTCTTTCTGCCCTGCTGGGATTTGTTACTGTGCTGTCACGTGACTCATCTGCACGCACAGAAAACGCATTTGAGCTGCAGAGAGAGAGAAAGAGGATGTGGCATTGATAGAAAATGCACGTTTTGTAAAACTGAACTTGAAAGTGTTACTCATTTGTTTTATGGCTGTTCATATAGTGCTACATTTTGGAGAGAGCTTGAAAATTATATACTGTGCAAAACAACATCCGAAATCAAAACTGAAGGGAAGAACATTATCACTTATTTTGAAACTAAAGAAAAAAAAATGTACCATTGTCAATCTTTATATCTTATTAGGGAAATTCCATATACATAAATGTAAATTTCAAAACTCAACCCCATCATTTAATTTGCTTTTGATTGAAATTGAATATTACTTAAACTCTCTTAAATTAACTTCCAATAAAAAAGGTTTATCATTGATTGAAATTCATTCAGAAATGTTTGATGAGCTGTCACAGATACAACTTTCAAGTACAAAGTTGGTATGAAGTCTTTCACATTCACCTTTTTTTCCCCTTTATTTATTTATCCTTCTTATTTCATTGTACTGTATATTGTTACTCTTATTTGCCCTGTATGTCTACTGTACAAATTGAACTGGAATGACTGACTGTTCGCTTTATAATTTCCAATAAAGTTGGGGGGGAAAAAAGATAGAGAGAAAGAGGAGCATCATGTGGAGATATTTTATGGCTGTAAATGAAAATGCTGGAGAACAGCTGGAAGGCTTGTCAGCACCTAAAGCCACAGGGGACCACAACAAGCTGCAGAGTTCAGCTTTCAGCTCGTTTGTTTGCAGTGTTGAAAAATAGGCAGCATAGTGGCTCAGGCCTGACAGGAGGACTGGAGGAGTTTGTGCAACCTCAGTCTCTTCCTGTGAGCAGTTTGCATGTTCCCGTATTTCCAGGTTCTCCAAAAGTTGATTCTGTTCATATGGAACGGTACGTCCAGATACACAGAATCAACTTTTTGAGTTTTACTTACCTGGATGATTGAGCATGCATCAAGATATTTCGGGTATTTTTCCAGCTGTCCAAAAACTTGCGCCATGTAGTGCTTGTATAATGTCCACAGAAATATCAGCTCTTACACTCCTTCTTTAATTAGCATTTCATCCACATGTAGTGACTGTATTACTCATCTTACATGCAGCTGCAATTCACAGATGTTTCCTGACCGAACACCTCATATGGAAGCAAATGCGAGATGAACAAAATACAAGAAAAACTCATCCAAATGACTTCATGCTCAGTTAACGGCCTGTGAAGAACAAACACATACAGTGGTTCATTTCCTTCTTACTAGGAAATATGCAGAATTATATTGTACAGCTGACACAACCTCAATATTAAATACTGTTATTTTATATTTTTTCACATCCCAGTTAAAGGCTTTGGTTGAATTTTCTCTTCACACATTTTAATATCAAACTTAGTGTTTGTGTACACCTTGGACATTATAACCTGACCCTGATCAGTGCTGCTGTGACGATCACACTCACATCCATGTAATCATTTAACTGGGATGATCTGGGTTTACTGCACAATGCTGAATGTGTCCTTACAGTACAGGGAATAACTCTCTGTGTGTTCCTGTAGAGAAACTCTGGGTTTGTGTGCTGACGAGCATCACTCACAGTAAGATACAAAGGCTCACTCTTAACTTTCCACACATGTGACAAATTCAAAAAGCTGCTGAAAGTTTTATAAAATGATAAACTACACAGTGTTGGAATCCTTTAGGATGGATCAGCTTTCAGATTTAATTAATCTTAAAATGTAAAAGTTGTTTTTAAGAGTTTTGCATTTTGGAGAATGTTTAAATAAGTCATACACATGGGAATTACACAGTCTGTGGCACACCGTTAACCTCAAATTTCACTAAACCAAACACTGAAACAATCTTCTGTATGTTGATGTGTGATTGCCAAACTTTGGCTCTGTTTTAAAACTCCTCACGCTGAGTGTTCAGAGGCGAGCCCTCTCGTTGTTCCTCAGTAACACTTTTTTCATCAAACAGAGCAGAAATGAACAGACACCAGCGTCTTTTTTCTCGGCTCTGTGTGCACAGCGAGCGACTCCTCTCTGCTAAATCTGTGACAAATAAAAGTGTTAGTGTGTTCTTTTTCAATTGGATTTTACTTTAATCATAACAACAGTCTCCTCAAAGTACTTTACATGGTAAGGTAGACCCTACAACAGGGATCCCCAATCCCATGACTCCGGTCCAAATCCAGACCCCAAGAGGGTTTTGTCTGGACAGCCAAACATTTTTTCATTTAGTATGTAGTTGGAGATTTTATTCCTGCCATCTGCTGTGGGCAACTCTTGAACAGGTGTGATGCAGCCTGTAAAATAAATAAATAAATAAATAAACATTTTAAAAAGCAGATTGAAATCTACATGAATGCAGGTGATGATCAGTGCAAAAATGGGACAGATGCAGAGAACACAGGATAGGTTATGTGTTTGTGGTGGGAACAGTCTTATGTTTATTGCTCATGAGTCCAACAGCAGAGGGGTAGAAACTGTTCTTATGGCGAGAGGTTCTGGTCCGAATGGACTGGAGCCTCCTGCCTGAGGGGAGCAGGTCAAACAGACTGTGTCCAGGGTGAGAAGGGTCAGCTGTGATCCGAGCTGCACGCCCCAGTGTCCTGCAGGTGTACAGGTCATGCAGAGATGGGAGTCTGCAGCCAATCACCTTCTCAGCAGAGCGCACAACACACTGCAGTCTCTGTTTGTAAGAGGTGGCGACTCCAGCGTACCACACGGTGATGGAGGAGGTGAGGATGGACTCGATGATTACAGTGTAGAATTGCATCATCGTCCGTGTTGGCAGGTTGAATTTCTTCAGCTGCCTCAGGAAGAACATCCTCTGCTTGGCCTTCTTTAGAATTATGGCGGGCTCCCACTTTAGGTCCTGGGTGAGGTCAGGAAGCGGAGTCCACAGTGGTGATGAGGGTGTCAGTCAGGATGATGGGGGGAGTGGGGCTGTGTGCCTCCTGAAGTCCACAATAATTTCCACTGTCTTCTGGTTGTTTAGCACCAGGTTGTTGTGGCTGCACCAGGACACCAGACATTCAACCTCCATCCTGTAGGCAGACTAATCCCTGTCCGAGATGAGTCGATAACGGTGGTGTCATCTGCAAACTTAATTAACTTGACAGACTGGTGGTTGGAGGTGCAGCAGTTGGTGTACAGCAGGGGTGGGCAACTCCAGGCCTCGAGGGCCGGTGTCCTGCAGATTTTAGATGTGTCCTGGATCCAACACAGCTGATTCAAATGGCTAAATTACCTCCTCAACATGTTTTGTAGTTCTCTAGAGGCCTGGTAATAAACTAATACTTTGATTCAGGTGTGTTGACCCAGGGTGATATGTAAAACCTGCAGGACACCTGCCCTCGAGGCCTGGAGTTGCCCACCCTGGAGTACAGGGAGAAGAGCAGAGGGCATTTGGTGGATGACTAGGGTGGAGGACTTGAAGCAGGCAGGAGGAATTGAAAATGCCAGAAAACACTGGGGGCAGCTCATTTGCACAGTGAGGCAGGAGACACACCGTCTGGGCCAGGAGCTTTCTGAGCTTTCAGGCTCTAAAACTGCTTCCTCACATCTGCTTCATGAATATGAAGGGTTGTAGTGGGAGAAGGTGGTGTGAAATCCTCATAGGTGTGGAGTGAGGAGGGAGCTCCTGTGGGTGAAGTCTTTGATGGTGGTGATGGCTCTGTGCTGGTGGGAGTGGGGAGGTGGGGGGATGATGGACCAAAGTGTCTCTAGTGTTGGGGAAGGTGGAGGTGTCAAGGCTGCTTGATGGCTCATCAAACCAGCTGTAAAAGTCGTTGAGGGTGTTGGCCAACAGCAAGTCGTCAGTGGAGTGGGGCTGTGTGCTTCCTGAAGTGAAAATCTGCAATTTAAAGATGAATGGAAAAAAACAAATCACTCACAGCTGACTAATGAACATTTGCATGCATGCTTAAGAGTTGCACTGACCCCTGTTAAGGTTCATTTTGAGGAGAGAGAGATGGTGGAGATCGGAATAACACCCTGAGCCTGTCAGGTGGAGTCAACGAAGATTTTAATGAAACACACGCAGCGTGGGAGATGGATACTTTACGCAGACAGCATCAAAATCTCATCTCCAAAACATCAGAACACAGTTTTATAGAGTCGGGGTAATACAACGCCCCTTCATGCATTAAGCAGATACAATACTTGCATACGTCAAATCAAAACCACAATGACTTTTAACACAGTTTAAAAAGAACATTGTCGGCAGGTGCATCCTGCCACCATCCTGCCCGCGCTTATCTGTTTGGAACATCAGGCACACGTTCTGCACAAACTGTCACTCATGCAGGCACAATTTTGCAGTTGCAAGCAAAACATGATTAAACTTTCACCTATAAATGAACCTCTCTAACTGTATGTGGGTGTATGTGCTAACCAAATAGGGTGCTAACCACAGTTGCACCCTATTTCACCTCGCCGACTAGCTCCTGACCTCTCACCAGACAGAGAGACAGAAGCCACTCTCATATATGTAATAACCGAACTGAAACTATGTATATGTAATCTACTGAATAAATATTTTAATCAAGAAACTCTACTAAAAGCTTAATCAAAAGATATAGATACATAAAAGATACTAAAGAATAACCTGATTGTTCATAACCTGCTCAAAATACTTGCACTCAGACTCTGCTTTTGGTTTCACTTTTGCAGAAACATGTCCTGCAAACATGTAGTTTCCTGTCTTATTTTGGCACACAGTATACTTTCTTTCACAATGCAGTCTGCATATAAACATTTAAGATTATAAATTCAAAAGCATTTCGGGTTATAGATTCAACTCCACAGTTTAAAGTGGTTCTCACTAAACCTGTAATAAAGGCTAATATGACACCAATATGTTTGAACATCTGAATGCAATATCAATACTGTTATTAATGAAATGGTAATGATGATTATAAAAAATAGCAGCAAAATATCTTTCTACTCTTCACACCCCATTTCACCCAAAGTTTAAAATTCTAGCTGCAAATGTCCATGGAACTGTCTCCCACTGAAATGAGAGCCAGCTCTGTCTTGCAGTATGATTTAAGTTACATTGTGTTAAGTTTGTCAAACATGTTTACTGCACAGTTCAAAGAACCTCTCAATTTTCCTGGATATTTAGTCTTTTTGTGGTGAATTGTTTGTACCTAAATGTTGTCACAAAAAGTTGATTCTGTTCGTCTGGACGTGGCGTTTTCAGTGTTCCGCGTGACTTCTTCAGTCTGTGACTGCAGGTTCCTCCAACCTTGTAAACAGTACATTTGCACAATGACTGAAACCAGCCCACTGAATGAACGATGGGCTGTCAGGTCAGTTTCTTCATCAACAATATGCAAATTGCCATGACAATTGATCAACAACCACTGATCAAAGTCCATGAGTACCATTCACAGAGAGTTGGGGAATGGCTGCAATCACAGCATTGTAAGATGGTGACTGAGGTACCCTTAGGCCCCCTCCCCAATTCAGAGATGGTTCTTCTATTTTCACGTACTTCTTCAGAAGTCATTTGGATGAGTGACGAAATTTTTCTCCCACAAAACACTAGTCCTAATGAACAGAATCAACATTTTGGGATTTACTTACGTGGATGACTGAGCATGCATCAAGACACCTTAATGTTGCATGTGCAACAGATGTGGTAAAAAGTGTTGCATAATTTCATTGTTAAATTGTATTCTGCTTATAATTAGTACTTGAAGTAGACTGCGATTGTCTGTTCAGCAGATGATTTAATGGGCAAATTAAGAAGTAATCAATAGTTTCCAGACAAAAATATATGAAGACGGCAGCTGCAGAGAGTGACGGTACGGTGGAGCGACACAAGAGGGCGCCATTACACAAGCTCACTGTTCACAAGCAGCAACTGCGGTATACAACTGGAGTAAGGTGGAAATTAACAAAGGACCAGTGTTGGGCAAGTTACTTTGAAAAAGTAATTAATTATATTTACTCGTTACTTCTTCAAAAAAGTAACTGAGTTAGTAACTGAGTTACAAGATTCTAAAAGTAATTAATTACTTGAAAAGTAACTATTGCGTTACTTAAAAAAAAAAAAAAAAGTTTAACCCTCTGGGGTCCAGGGTGTAATTGGCCATTTTTAACTACTTTTGATTTTCCCTCCACATTTCACCTTTAAAAACTATTTATTTGCCTTGTTTGGTATCATTCTTTTCAGCACAACCTCGCGTGTCTGAATTTACAGTTATGTTTTCATTTTGACATACTGTATTAACACAATTGATCTAAAATCAGACAAAAAAACATAAAATCAGAGTAGAAAAAGTTGTATTTTTTACTGTAACAACCACAAACATGTTTAATGAATCATATTTCATAACTTTAAATCCAAATATAAATTATCAATTTTAAAATCATATGCACAAGTTTTGTAAACAACAAAGTTATTTGCAACCATTTACCTTTTACCCTTTATTAAATAACCATTTCAAACTATTTACAGAACAATCAGCTGTTCTGCATTCAATAAGATGTCACACAAATTATTTGTGCCACTCCAAAAATTTCTGTCCACTATAAAGGAGAACATCACAGCCTGATACCTGCAGGTCTGACAGCAGCAGGTGTATCACTGCTGTTTCTACCTGGAGACAGCAGTCGCCTCATTGTTCTGACACATCACACAACACTACACACTAACTACACAAGACAACATGTTAACTACACGCTCCAAACACGCTAAATGTCACAAATCTCTCTCAAAACTCGCTCTCTTTCTTTTTCTGCTGTCTTTCCTTTTCTCTCTTTCTCTCTCTCGCCGTCACTCCTAAAACGTCCCCCTCTTCCTAAACAACCAGATGTCATGATGCCATATCATTTTTTGATTGGTCGACATGGTGCATTTTTCCACCAACACGAAAGGGCTGTTTTTTGTTTTGTCTTTTGTTTTTTTTGGTCATAAGCAGAGAGTGCTTTCTAGCGCTGTGACGAAACTATTCAGGAAAAAAACACCGTATATATTGTTTATCATGACTCTGGTTTTACGTGGTTTATCAATACAATTTGTTGCTTTGTCATCTTGAAGTGGTCATGTGATTGACTTACCACGACTACTTTATTCTTCCTCAGTCAAACAGCAGCACTCATGCGATTGTTTTGCCCCCTTATCTCCAGGTGTTGTGCCAAAAAGTGATCGTCTGCTAGAAAGTGATTGTCGTCCGCGGGATCGCGCAGCTGCTTAAAGCTGTAGCGCCCAGATTACTTCCAGCTACTTCTGTGCAACTGATATAAGATGCGGTCAGCTGAACCAGTCTGTTTGTTGAAAAATAGTAACGCGACCGCATTTTCTTGTTAGTAACGGTAATGGCAATAGCAGTAGTAAATAGATTACTCGTTACTGAAAAAAGTAATGCCCTTGGTAACACCATTGCTTGTAACACCGTTATTCCCATCACTGCAAAGGACAGTGTTAAAAGTAGAATGAGAGTGGTTTAAGTCAAGTTTAAAGAGCCACAATAAGTTTCTATAACATGTTTGTCAAAGGTAACTTAATTTCTACTGTACTTCAAAGTGATGCTTTGTAGTTTAGGGAAGAGTTCTGTTTGCTTGTTTAAGGTCAAACTATGAGTGAAGTTTACAAGGTTCTTTAAGTACAAGCGCATCTGCATTAAGAGTGAATGTCATTACAGCTAAAGTATATGTAACAGTAACCCCAAAGTAATACTTAAGGATTTTGAAATTTAAACACCTGTGTTTGATAATCGCAAAAGAGTTCAGTGCACCATCTGCTGAAGTCTGTTTTGTCTACTAGTTGTACAAGGTATTTGCTACAATTGTATTGTAATATTGTGCACATTTGTAATGTATGGTGTTCTAATTACTTTATGTCTTAATTTAAAATGCACAAGACTTTAAGGTTATTCTTCTAGGACCTTCGAAGTGGCAGGCGGCCACGAGGTAATTTTTTGTTAAAGCACGTGTTACTTTTTAGAGAACAGTGCTTAAAGCCTATGTGTTTTATCTTTGTAGTTTTACGGCATTCAATAAATACAGCAAATCACCCGTCTTGAAGACGCCGTGCCTGTGTTGTCATTTCGGGGTTTTACAGTGACTGTGATGTCAGAGTTTCATTCCCTGAGTTCCTGAAGGGACAAAATGAAATATGTCCACAGCCAGAGTCAGATTATTACAAAGTATGAAATTATTTTTTAAAGGCCTCCATAGGATTCTATTGAAATCATTTTTCAGAATTTTGTTTTTTGTTTGGTTTTAGTTTTTGCACCATTAGTATCACCTCATTTTCTGTGCAGTCTGGTTCTCACAGTTTAACCTTATTCACATGCTCTGAGCAGTAATTAGACTTACTGAAAACAGACGCCTTCAGCTTTCAGGTGAAACTGATGTTATTGTACTCGGCACATTTGAAATATGGTCTCTAACCAGCTGCTTACTCTGGATGGCATTAGCTTGGCAACACTGAGGAATCTCGGAGTCAATTTAATCACCAGCACAAGAAATGTACAATCAGAGATTTCTGACATAAATACAAGCATAAAGCAATTTTTAAAAGGGAAATGAAAATTGTGCATCTTTTTTTTCCACTTTATGTATTTATTCACAATGATTTTCTTCATTTTCTTAAAAAAAAACACCTTCAGAGTTAATTTCTGATACTGGATCTGTATGATTTCAAAAAAGGAGTCACACCCACCTGCCTTCAAATTTAAGAGAGGAATTAAAAAAGCTTTTTTTTAGTTAGAGGATGTCCATTTGAAAATAAATGTGGCTTGTTTTGGACTGTGAATCATGCAAAGCTACTACAGGAAAGTCCTGACAGGTGTCACAGACAGTCTGGTAGGTGAGACAGGCAGCAATGTCACTTTTCTTCCTTGCTAACAAACCCATCTTCTAAATATTTGTTTTTCTGCTGGCTCTCAGATTCTTATTTTTCCAGAAATCTGGGTCATTTCCCGAATGATTTGCTGCACATTTTTACTGTTTTTGTGTTGACAAAGAATTGTGCAGCTGTCGCTAGCACATGACCACGCATGCTCTCTCGTCAGGTGGATTGCTGGATCCTTCGTGTGTGCCAGTTTGGACGGCTGACATACATCCACATTAAGCCTCATATTTAATTTTAAGATCCTGCAGGGAAAAAGGCAGGAAGCATGACTAATCAGAAGAGGATCAGGAGTGCTCCTGGGAGACATACAACACAAATTTAGGAGCAGTGAAAACTCCTAGCTTAAAGAAAAAATTGAAATGATTAAATCACACCAAAAATGAAGTGATGCTTACAGACTCTGTCGATCCTCTGCTGCTGGGCTCTGACAGTCAGATGTAAGGGATGCTTTCCTGATTATTCCATGCAAACTCAGACTACTACACTTTGATGTGATACACATTTGCATGTTGAGCAAAATCATGTCTATACATGGGTGTACATTTTGCATTTTTTAAGGGAATATTAGTATTTGTTTTGTTGTTTTATTTATTTTCCTCTGAACTAGAATATGACACAGGTAGTGTAATATTTCAGTACAGAATCAGAATCCTTTCCTCAGGGAATCATTTTCCCTGAGGAAAGGATGTGGTCTGCATCTGCATTAAGAGTGAATGTCATTACAGCTAAAGTATATGTAACAGTAACCCCAAAGTAATACTTAAGGATTTTGAAATCTAAACACAGACCATTGAATGACATTTAACTAGACTCACAAGACGGTTGACAAAGATCTTCAAGAGCATTATGCTGTACCACTTACTGCAGTGGAAGAAGATGATGCTGAGCAAATTACAGAACTACAGACTGCTCATAAAAGCGAAAAAGTAAGAACACTAACCGAAAAGGCTAAAGAGCTTTAAGAGAAGAACTTAAACATATTGTGGCGTCAGTGGCGGTCCTAGCCTGTTTGGCGCCCCGGGCGAACACTCCCTCTGCTGGGGCATGTGACCTGGACTCAGTGAGTCAGGGCATACTCACTGCAGCCCTGAACTTTTCTAAAAGATACATCTGAAAGGCTCTTTTTGCAATTAAGCAGATCTTTAATCTTTTATCTCCCTGTAATGAAGTCTGCGTGATGTCTGAGTGTAGTCATGTGACAGCTGTGCAGAAAATGGTTATTGAATTAAAAGCCAGCAGGCCTCATCTAAACGCATCTAAAGTGCAGAAGGGAAAACCTATATACCAAAAACACTCAGCAGCCACCTTTTAGGTACACCTTATATTTATGCTCATATTGTGTTAACCGTATGCACATCCAGGGTACACCCTGGAAAGGCAAACATTCACAATCACAGTCACACCTGTGACCTCACATACATGTGTTGTTACCAGATGACCAGTGGATTTGATTCCACAACCCTCTTGTTGTGAGGCGACAGAGGGTAACTCCATTAGCTGCTAAAAGAAGTGCGATTGTATAGAAGTCTATGAGAAATGACCTTCCGACTCCCTTTTTCTGTAAAGTCAGTAAATACTTTCCTGATAAGTTTAGGTCTCGATCACTGTATTAAAGATTTACTGATTACAACACGAGGTTTATTTTATAAACGATCACCCACCTGAGAGTTGAAAAGCACAGTAAGGTGGTCCATGTGAATGAGAAGTCACTTCAATGCCACATTTCTGCTCCTGCTGTTAAGGTTGTAGATGTTGTCTGTAACATGTTTTACATTAAATCCTTCATGATGCATCCAGAGACAGTTTGATTAACTGACTTTATTGGTTTTCAGGAGATTCTGCCAACATCAAAAGACTCAGAGGGGGTGCTTGCAGCCATTTTGGTCATTGCATTATCAGCGACAGCAGCTGGTGTGGTTCTGCAATGGACGAAGAAAAGAGGTAAAATGATATTATGCCATCTTTTGAATTTACATGCTGCTTGCATCGATGATGCTTTACAGGTCAGGGGACTATGACTGAATACGGTCATGTTCGGTTTCGTGTAGTGATGGGTAGATGAGGCCTCGTGAAGCGTTTCAGCACATTCCCCAAACTGTATCCATGCTGTGTCGACAGTGTTGCTGTTTTGCTCCATACTGACACCTGCTGGACCTTAAATATCATTGCAGGCAACTTACTTGAGACTCCCAACAGACACTGATTCAATGACCTAGTCATACTTGTACACTGTAAGGTATTGTACTTTCCATGGAATCATTTTATATCTTTTACATTGCAAATGTTTTAGACAGCTTTATTTTATACTTTACAAATATATTGTGAATGGCATTAAGTCTAAATTAAAATGAAAGCATTGTGAATGTAATATTACCCATTTGACTCAGAGTTTATTATAAACTTCTATTCAGAAAAATAAGTTTATCCAATGTTTTTGCATTCAGTCCACGGTTGCCCGGGGGCGGCATCGTGATGGGGGGCGGCATCACGGGCATCGGCCAAAAAAACAAACAAAAAAAAAAATGCTCGTACTCATGCTGCCCCGACGGCAGCCAGCGCATATTGGGAATGTCATAGGCACCGATCGGTTTTCTATCGCCCGTTTGCGAGGTGCGCCTGCTGCTTGCGGCACAGGGAGGAGAGGGCGGGGCGGCGGGGGATTCTCTGGCTGGCTGGAGCAGCATCTAATAACCAACTCGCAAAATAAAACAAAATAAAAACAAACCAACTACCAGACATTATAATACAGGCTTATAATTTGCACCGATGTTTTTTCGAAATTCTATACGCGAAAACTGAGCGCGAGAGTCCTCGGTGTGCCTGCGCGCTGCTGAAGTCAAAGTAAACTTTATTGTCATCTCCGCTACATACAGTCCAGTATATAGAGAGACGAGACAACGAGGCTCCAGTTCCGTTGCAGATTTGTCCACAGCTTTGAAAACCAGTTACATGTTTAATCCGATGATCCTGCAACATTTTCAGGTTTGTTTGGGAGAGTTTTTGGTGACAAAATATGCAATTGGTGTTCAACAGAAAATAACAATATACACGACAAGTTACAAAAAACCCACAGATTTAATAAGTTTGTTTTTGAGTTGTATTATTCATATTATTCATTTTGACCTGTAACACAGGCTGAAAAAACTGTTACAGTTGTGAAGTGTATTTCATGCCAGTAACTTCACTTTCACGTGTAAACAGGCCCCTTTTTAACCTTTGCAGTAGGAATTATGGTTCTGAATTTAAAAAAGAAACATAAAAAAACTCACTGCACCATAACTTTTATGATTTTAATGAAAACGTTAATGAAAAAAACTTTGACTACAGGGAGCTTTGTGTTTGACTTTATCCACCTCATGTAAATGCGTTTGGAGGCGGGACACAGCGGAGAATGTAACAGTAATGGTGGACCAACGGAGCTTGTATTTGTTGACCTGGATCTTTCTGACGATTGTAGATGGAGGTGAGTGAGATGTTTGCTGTCAGTTGATCAGAGCGTTTGTAAAAAACATTTTAGGGAACTTGGTCGAAACTTTTCACTGTATTCAGTTTTTACGCTTTGGCTCTGCGGCTGGACTTCTTTAGACTTCTTGCGACGTTTTGTGAAGGCATTTACTGCTCCCTCGTGACAAGGCGGAGTTTGTTAATTTATTTATTTATTTATTTATTTATTTGTTATCCCTGCCTGGAACTGAACCAACAAACTTTTGCTTAGAGGTAACGAAAATAAAGATTTACAATAACCATCTTAACAGAGTACAGGCTGTAATAATAAGCTCACACTCAGGCCTATCCAACAAATGTCGATGACGTCTGTGTTCTTCAAAAGATCCATAAACTTTATAATCAAAAAAAATTAAAAATCAGACTGGAAACAAACTCAGTCCCACTACACGGGATTTCCTGCGACGGAGGGAAAGCCCAGAAAATCTCAGCAGGCTGAACAAAAATCTAAACGTAGACATGATGTCGCAGTCAGGATTTGGGAAATGCGTCGTATTTATCAGTGGGACTGGAAATGCTTTTAAAATGGAGAAGTTAACGGTCGGGCTGGGTGGGAGACGTCCTCTTCCTGAGCGACTACAATGGGACAGCAGCAAAAGCACATCTCGGCTTTTATTCGTAGCCAAAGCTAGTTACACAAGTCTGGACGGCACATTTCTTTATTTATTTCACACATGGTTCAACAGTGTTTCGTTTCCTACATACATCAGTGAATGGGCTCCATAGGCTTAGTTAACTTTATTAGAGGAAACTGTAGTTTGGTTATTGGGGCTTAGAGCAGAGGAGACATGCATCACTGTGCCTGTTAATCATGTACATATAACCAGTAACTGAAATCTCCGAACACTGAAGTCCTTATGTCTTTAGTTGGTCTGAATATTTGCGAAGATCAAGTATCAATGTTACTTCCTTTTTCCCTTCCTCTTCTGAAAACCTTATTCTAAGTAGTTTAAACATTTCAGTTTACTTTCCAATCAGTCCGCCCTGTTTTACTTACAAAATATTAAATTCTAAACACAAGTCTAAATTCTTTCATTTAGGTTGTAAAAATACAGCATATCGAAACACAACATAGCTGAAGATCTACAATAATCATCTTAAAAGAGTACAGGCTGTAATAATAAGCTCACACTCAGGCTTAGACACAATGTTAATAACGTCTGAGTCCGACAGTCAAAAAGTTTGATTACAAAGACCGAAACTAAGAATCCCATCACTCAAAATCTGTTTCACTCAGTGAACTGAACCAAAAGTAAGAGCAGATTTCAAACAAGAGAAGTCCGATAAATCACAGCCGATTGTCCAACATGAACACAAATGTAATAGCCTGCACACACTCATCACCAGCAGGTACATTTTGTTACGTCCTCTTGCCTTCAGAGCTGCCTTCATCCTTCATTACAAAGACTCAGCTATTTTCAGGAAACCCTCCTCTGAGATTCTGGTCCATGTTGACTTCACACAGCTGCTGGAGATTTGTCAGATCCGTGATGTGAATCTGCCGTTCCACCACATCCCATAGTTGCTTTATTGGCTGTCGTTTTATAGCAGTGAACTTACAGCCATTTTCAAGAAGTCAGGCCTTTTTCTTGACCTCCTGCATTTTAAGGATTGACCATAGATTCCCGATCCAGTTAGGATCTGGGGAGGTTTCTGGTCATGGATCCAAAATATTAATTTAATCTCAGTCAGTTATCAATTTTGCCTTTTAATGCTTTCTGTGTTTCTTCATCAAGTTGGAAAAGGCAGATCATGCATTCTCAGGCCCCTAATTTACAACCTGTGCATCTATGACTGCACACCAACCCACACAATTAACATCATAATCCAGCATGTCGATGCCGCCGTGGTTGGCCTCATCTCTGATGGAGATAAGACAGCGTACATGGTGGAGGTAGAGAACCTTTTCCAAATAACCTTGAGCTGAACATCCTTAAAACCAAATGACTCATAATGGACTCCAGGAAAAACAGACAGGTCCACTCCCCTCTCGTTATAAATGGACAATGGGCGGAATCTGTCTCCACCTTCAGGTTTTTGGGCACCCACATCTCCACTAATCTCACCTGGAACCCCAACACCAACATCGTGGTTAAGAACTTCTTCTGTGTGATGGGGAAGCACAACCTGGACCAGAAGCTGCTGCTGGTCTTCTACTGCTCCTCAGTGGAGAGCGTGCTCTCCTGCCTGGGTGTATGGAGCTAGATGTGCAACAGGCTGCTCAGAGGGTAATTAACACTGCACAAAAATCACTGGCTGCCCTCTGCGACCCCTGGAGGCCATGGCCAGATCCTCCTGTCTCAGAAAAAGCAGGACCATCTCAGGTGACCTCTCGCACCCAGTCCACCACCTGTTTGACTGCTGCCCTCTGGTCAGTGCCTCAGGTAAATCTCCCACTATTTAAACCCTAGTGGGAGTTGTCCATTAAGACAGAAATAATGGATGTCCAACCCAATTTATTTTTAATTTTTATTTAAGCTCTCCTCTAGTAACAGTACGAAGTTACAACATGCAAACTTTGCAGGAAGAAATGCTGCAGCTGTTACGTATACAGGGCTGTGCAAAAGTTTTGAGCCACCACTCATGTTCTTATAATTCACTAGAAAAATTGAGGAATTTGCAAACATTCATGGAAATACAGCATATAAGGCAAAAATGGCATTTACACAACTGTAACATGCTTGAAAGTCAATATTTGGTTTGACCATATTTATTCTTCAACACGGCCTGAACTCTTAGGCAAGCTTATTTCTAATATTTTAAAGTAGTCTTCAGGAATATTTCACCAGGCTTCTTGAAGGAGATTTAAAGCTCTTGTTTGGATGTTGGCTGCCTTTTGTTCTGTTTTCTGTTAAGTTTTCTGCTTTAATAACATTGAGGTTCAAGCTCTGGTGTAGTTTGGCCTCCTCAGAGTGTGTTTTTCTCACTGCATTGGCAGTGAGTTTAGATCCACTGTCATACTGAGAAATGGCACATGGCGGATGAACATGGTGTTCATTCTTCTCCACCTTCACAATAGAACTGTAAGATTTCTACTCTGACTTCACTTCTGGAGGCTTTTAATAGTGGCAAAAGTATTCGGCCCCTGTGAACTTTTCCACATTTTGTCACATTACAGCCACAAACATGAATCCATTTTATTGGAATTCCAGGTGAAAGACCAACACAAAGTGGTGTACACGTGAGAAGTGGAACGAAAATCATACATGATTCCAAACATTTTTTACAAATAAATAACTGCAAAGTGGGGTGTGTGTAATTATTCAGCCCCCTGAGTCAATACTTTGTAGAACCACCTTTTGCTGCAATTCCAGCTGCCAGTCTTTTAGGGTATGTCTCTACCAGCTTTGCACATCTAGAGACTGAAATCTTTGCCCATTCTTCTTTGCAAAACAGCTCCAGCTCAGTCAGATTAGATGGACAGCGTTTGTGAACAGCAGTTTTCAGCTCTTGCCACAGATTCTCGATTGGATTTAGATCTGGACTTTGACTGGGCCATTCTAACACATGGATATGTTTTGTTTTAAACCATTCCATTGTTGCCCTGGCTTTATGTTTAGGGTCGTTGTCCTGCTGGAAGGTGAACCTCCGCCCCAGTCTCAAGTCTTTTGCAGACTCCAAGAGGTTTTCTTCCAAGATTGCGCTGTATTTGGCTCCATCCATCTTCCCATCAACTCTGACCAGCTTCCCTGTCCCTGCTGAAGAGAAGCACCCCCAGAGCATGATGCTGCCACCACCATATTTGACAGTGGGGATGGTGTGTTCAGAGTGATGTACAGTGTTAGTTTTCCACCACACATAGCGTTTTGCATTTTGGCCAAAAAGTTCCGTTTTGGTCTCATCTGACCAAAGCACCTTCTTCCACATGTTTGCTGTGTCCCCCACATGGCTTGTGGCAAACTGCAAACGGGACTTCTTATGGTTTTCTGTTAACAATGGCTTTCTTCTTGACACTTTTCCATAAAGGCCAACTTTGTGCAGTGCACGACTAATAGTTGTCCTATGGACAGATTCCCCCACCTGAGCTGTAGATCTCTGCAGCTCGTCCAGAGTCACCATGGGCCTCTTGGCTGCATTTCTGATCAGCGCTCTCCTTGTTCGGACTGTGAGTTTAGGTGGATGGCCTTGTCTTGGTAGGTTTACAGTTGTGCCATACTCCTTCCATTTCTGAATGATGGCTTGAACAGTGCTCTGTGGGATGTTCAAGGCTTGGGAAATCTTTTGTAGCCTAAGCCTGCTTTAAATTTCTCAATAACTTTATCCCTGACCTGTCTGGTGTGTTCTTTGGACTTCATGGTGTTGTTGCTCCCAATATTCTCTTAGACAACCTCTGAGGCCATCACAGAGCAGCTGTATTTGTACTGACATTAGATTACACACAGGTGCACTCTATTTAGTCATTAGCACTCATCAGGCAACGTCTATGGGCAACTGACTGCACTCAGACCAAAGGGGGCTGAATAATTACACACGCCCCACTTTGCAGTTATTTATTTGTAAAAAATGTTTGGATTCATGTATGATTTTGGTTCCACTTCTCACGTGTACACCACTTTGTGTTGGTCTTTCACGTGGAATTCCAATAAAATTGATTCATGTTTGTGGCTGTAATGTGACAAAATGTGGGAAAGTTCAAGGGGGCCGAATACTTTTGCAAGCCACTGTATGTTTCTCAGAGAGGAATAAAGAGTTAACTTAGTGTTTGTCTGTTCTGATGTTTCAGATACTGAGGTGTCCTGTGTTTTCATGGAGAGATGCGTCTTACCGTGCAGTTTCAAGATTGGGAATGAAATCGTCATCCACTGGTTTAAGACAAAAAGAGACCTTCATGTCCACTCATTCTACTACAGCAGAGACCAGCTTGGAAACCAGGACCAGTACTACAGAAACAGGACTTCACTGTTCAAGGACCAGATCTCCAGTGGAAATGCCTCACTCCAGCTGACAAGTGTGGAGGTTCAGGATGAGGGCAGATATAAGTGCCACACCAGCACCATCAAGGGAAACCAGGAGTCATTTGTCAGCCTAAAAGTGGACGGTAGGAGAAACTTGCAGCAAACATCAGCTCAGTTCTCCGTGCTCTGTCAGATGAATTGATGATGAGTTTGTGATCCGTGATTTTCTTTTATTGCAGCTCCAGTTAATAAGGTCAAAATTGATCAGGTTGAAAACAGGATCAGCTGCAGGTCAGAGGGGATCTACCCTGAACCTCAGCTCTCCTGGTCCACCAGCCCTCCATCCAACACCACCTTCACTAACACCACCAAAGTCGAGCGGACTGAGCAGCTGCTTTACAACATCAGCAGCTCTCTGATGCTTTCAGCTGGTGTTTATGATCTGCTCTTTATCTGCACCATCAGCACTCGCAGGAACAGGAGGAGAGCCACTCTGCAAAGACTATGTGAGTATTTCAACCAAACTAGGAGAACTGCAGATGGAACGTAGATAACTAGGAAAAAATATGAAGGAAAATTGCATTAAATATGTTTTCTGTAAAATTAAAACAAACAAACAAAAAACACAAAACCTGTTTATCTATCCTGATGAAACAATGCAAGGAAATCTCTATCCGTGATGTATCTTCGTCACCTTGCACTTTCAGATAAAATGCAGCATCCACACAAAGACTGTGGAGCTTTTAAAATGTGTCAAGATGAACAAGGCGCACCAGAATTATCAAAAAGCAGAAAAGTTAAAGACGGACTTTGGATGTGGTTTATGCAGAAAATAAGAAAAAACAGTTGAGCTCTCTCTCATCAAAACACTGTAAGAAAATACGTGAATTTCTTTAAATATCAGTAATAACATACATATATCAGTATGTGGAGGGGTGCAGTTTGGGGCTCAGCTGCAGGGGTATATATGAGCTCAGTGAGAACATGGGCGGTGCGAGGAAGATTTGCTTCATAGAGGAAGCAGAGTCTGGAGTACCAGGAGGCAGAGGTTAGTGAGGTATTTATAAAGCTGTTTGGTGGTTGGTGCACAGGGTGGATGAGATTCAACCCAAGTTCTTTTAGGCTTTGGGTCTTGTAGGCTTCTCCTGGGTGACATCAGTGGGGGTTTGGGGACAGCTCCTCCGGATTGGTGCTCTGGATCCACAGAGGAACCAGAGGGTTCACATTTCTTAGCCATCCTGAGAAGGTCCATGCTACGATACGGTCTTCAGAGGAATGGTGCAGCATGGATCAGTCTGATACCCTGTTCAGTTCAATTCAATTTTATTTATACAGCGTCAAATCACAACAACAGTCGCCTCAAGGTGCTTTATATTGTAAGGCAGACCCTAAAATAATACATGCAGAGAAAAACCCAACAATCATATGACCGCCTATGAGCAAGCACTTTGGCGACAGTGGGAAGGAAAAACTCCCTTTTAACAGGAAGAAACCTCCGGCAGAACCAGGCTCAGGGAGGGGCGGGGCCATCTGCTGTGACCGGTTGGGGTGAAAGAAGGAAAACAGGATAAAGACATGCTGTGGAAGAGAGACAGAGATTAATAACAGATATGATTTGATGCAGAGAGGTCTATTAACACACAGTGAGTGAGAAAGGTGAGTGAAAGTGAAAAACTCAATGCATCATGGGAATCCCCGGCAGCCTACGCCTATTGTAGCATAACTAAGGGAGGATTCAGGGTCACCTGGTCCAGCCCTAACTATATGCTTTAGCAAAAAGGAAAGTTTGAAGCCTAATCTTGAAAGTAGAGATAGTGTCTGTCTCTCGAATCCAAACTGGAAGCTGGTTCCACATAAGAGGGGCCTGAAAACTGAAGGCTCTGCCTCCCATTCTACTTTTAAATACTGTAGGAACAACAAGTAGGCCTGCAGTGTGAGAGCGAAGTGCTCTAATAGGGTGATATGGTACTACAAGGTCATTAAGATAAGATGGGGCCTGATTATTTAAGACCTTGTATGTGAGGAGCAGGATTTTGAATTCAATTCTGGATTTAACAGGAAGCCAATACAGGATAAATTTGCTCTCTCTTTCTAATCCCTGTCAGTAAGTACTGACAGGGATTAGACAGGGATATTCCAAATTGATGGCTGTCTGAGAGTCCCTCAGGACTCCTCTTCTTTACTATTTTTTTCCTGCTTTTTGTTACAGAATTAAAATCACCAAACACAAACTTTGTATCCTTAACTTTTGCCGGTGAGTTTAAGTTTCGCTTCTCGTCCAATTGCATTCTTTCTTCTTTGCTTTGCCGCGTCCAGTAAGATGCTGTGGCAACACAACCTGAAAACTCAAACAAATATCACGTCACTGATGAGTACTGGACAACGCTCTTTGCTGGTCTTTTGGCTGGTGAAGGGTCACTATGTGGTTACCATGGATACATGACGCTCTGTGTGGGAGTGCTTGCCTCGGCTCGGTGTTGCTTGGGGCTGCGTGGACCTCTTAGTAATTTCCCAAGACTGTAGTTTTTAATATTGTTGTTAATCATTTACATTGTATGCCTTCAGCTGATATCAGTGGTCCCAGCACTGGTGTGACAATCCCCTGCACCCCCTCAAACACTTCACTCACCAACTTCACCCTCCTCTGGAGATTCAACCACACTCACACCATCCTGAGCCAGTCCTGGACCGACGTCACCTACTCGGTGTCAGACGGGTGGAGGCAGAAGGTGGAGAATGTGTCCAAGTCAGGCAGCCTCATGCTAAAGGACTTATCCACAAAGCAGGAGGGGATCTACACCTGTAAGCTCAGTAATGCTGAGGAGACGCACACCACCCACATCCACCTGAGAATAACTGAAGGTAAGATCGAGCTGATATAAAACACTGCAGGGAGAAACTTGCCCGGCTGATGACCAGATAAAGCCAGATTTCTAAAGAAATTCATTAATCATTAATATAATTAATCAGTTTTCAATTGCAAAGCGTGAATGAATTTGCATAATTGAACAAAAGCATAAAATAAACTACTAAATGTGTATTTTGGACATTTTCTTTGCATTGGTTTAAAAAGTGAAACAACATGACCCAAAATCTCAACTTCTCATAACAAATAACTTCTTACCTGTAGAGTCCTGACTAAATGTGTAGCTGTGCACCTGCCAGAGCTTTTATTATTGTATTTGTAAAGTGGGGACATTCAGCCAGACAAAGATTTATTCTACTCAGAAATGTTTGCTGTTGAAACATAACTGCACAGACCAATAATGTAAAAGTAAAGATTCAGTGTAACTGTATCAAAAGTGAACCTATCAGTGTTTCTGCAGCTATGACCTCGTGTTATCACTGCACGTGAGCTTTACTCATAATTTCATAAAATAAGACGTGAGCGACTGTGAGGAGAATAATTGGAGGGGAAACGAACCTTTTCTTTTTACAGGTTTCTCTCTTCATGGTTCAGTTAACGAGTTAAAGCTTATTGAGGAAGTGAATCTGTCAGTTGAACCAAAATAGAAAACATAACTAATCCTGATGCAGCAGCAAGTTTTACTGTGACTTAGTCATCATACACTTCAGTTTTTGAATAATTCAGCAGTAAAACAAGCTCGTCAGGATTACAGTAATATTCGGGTGCGCAAACTAGCAAATATGAAGTATTAAATCAGCTGTGTTTATACTTATAAAGATCATGTACAGTCTATGATAATCACCAACATTATGATTAGTAACTGTACTTTCATTACACATTTTTCCACAGGGGCTCGCTCTAACACTGCAGTCATTACTACAGCTGTTATGTGTGGACTGGTATTGATCGGCCTGTCGATCGCTGCCCTAATCTACATCAGGAGGTCTGTGCTACACTTTAATTACTTTGTTTGACTTTGCACAGCGTTGTTTATAGTCCAGGGTTGAATCACTGTAAACACCATAGTGTGTGATGGCGTTTGTTTGTGCTGGTCTGTCTGCATCATTCTGCCATCATGAGGTAAACTAATCTGTTCATGTCACACTTTGAGCTGATAAATATTGAACAGCTGGTACTTTTGTTCACGTAAAAGAGAGAAAAGATCTCAGAGAAATGAAACTATCGGGGGTTTTTACATTAGGGTGAAAAGAAAGCATCAAAAACATCAGTGAAGCTGCTGTAGATTAGACATGAATGACTTTCTGACTCACTGGAAAAAAGTTATAACCTTATTGTGAGGACGAAACAATAATGATTGAATCGGTGTCTTACTGACTTTTTGTTTTGCAGGTGACTGTGTAATCTGAAGGATTGAAATTATGGACGCTGAAGACGTTTTTTGAAATCATCCATCAGGTTTTGAAGCCGAGCCTCACTCTATAACCTTTGTTCATAGCATCAGCTGAGTTTACCTCATCATTGCCAACGTCTCTAATACATAGTTAACCTTTGTTTTCTGATTTTAAATAATCTAATTCCCTATCAGCTAGTAACACATTACTATAATCACATTACTTTTATGTGGGACACTGTAATGTAATATTACATTGATTCATTAATTGTACTAAATTTACTAATCAGACAGTTAAGAAAAGATTCATCAATCATCTGCAGGACAGTTGGATAGAACAGCAATAATCACATGACTTCTTTCTCTGTGTATTACAATATACAGCTACCCACTGCTGCTAACGCACCACAGACACGCAGCCTTTGTATCGTCGTCACAAACCAGGATGGACTCTGTTTTGTTCAGAGTCACAACAAAGAGAAATCTTATTTTACTAACTGATGAAGAACGAAGTAAAAACATAGTGAAGTAGAGTTAACCATTAGGCTGTTTTCAAACCATTAGGTGTCCAAACTTTTTTCACTGAGAGCCACATACATACAAATATAGGAGGGGCTGGGCCACTTACTAGAAATTAGGTATATAACCTTAACTGTAGCGTATTAAAGTTAGAAAAATCATTTAAAAGTGGTCAAATGTGTTATATTATTGAATATAATTAAAGACAAAACTGCCTTCATCACAGTTTTCCATAAATGGATCTTTGTTGATTTATTCAGAAAAAGCTTTGGTAGCTCATTCTCAGAACAGCAGCAGATTTCTTCTTAGACAGAAGATTTACAGCACAGAGAAAAAACAATAAAGGGGAAAATGGGACGGGTACATTTCAAGCTTGTTATTTAAGTAGCAACACACCTATTAACGTTCGTTTGAAATGATTATCAACATTAACAGACTGAACTGGACTTAATAACCTGAGTGCATATAATTTTAGTAAATTATTCTGGTGAGTATCAGCTGCGTTGGGTATGTAAATGGGGCCATCCAGCCGCGGTGCTCATCCGACGCCACTCATGCCAAAAATCCGGACAAATGTCACTTGATCAAGGAGCAGATCTGCATCAGATGAGATCAGCTGACTTTGCGTGTGCGTGCGCTGTGCACAGCGGTGTGTACTCTGTGTGTTAACAAGAAAAACGCATATAAGAAAGTGGTGCGCAAAAGCAGGGTAGTGACAGAATTGATGCGCATTATTGATATTTGAAGCATGTGTACCTGCACATTAACACACGGGTACTGTGGAATATATTTTTTACTCACCTAAAGCGCTCGTGCTCTCGTCCACTCCCCGCAAAAAACATTAGCAGCTGTGCGGCGTCTGTGGCATCGGTGCTCATGTGATGGAGTAAAAATCAAAAGCACAGCTTTATCAGACAGTTGCAGTTTAATGTTGGCTGACGAGTCTTCAGTGCGTGGCACAACTGTACTTCTGGACATGCTGACGTTGTTGAAGTCCTGCACTTTTTTCGGGCACATTATTTCGGTGACTTTAACGAGGCAGGGTTTTATGAGGTCTCCATCTGAAAAAGGCTCGCCATGTCTTGCGATGAGTTGGGCGACCTCATAGCTGCTATTGGAGCCTTTTCCTGGACAATTTGAGCACGAAAAAAAAATACTGTTGCTGACCTGCAGGATAGCTACCCTTTGCTTTAATTCCTGCTCTCGCTCAGCACCAGTGTAGGATGCATAGGCCTGATGTTTGGTTTCATAATGACGTCGTACATTATACTCTTTTATAACTGCCACAGTTTCAGTGCAGATCAAACAGACACACGTCCCCTTTAATTCTTTGAAGAAATATTCACTCTCCCACGGTACCGTGTCTGAAATTTTCTGCACTCACTTTCGACCTTTGGCTTCTTTGGTTCTGCCATGTTTGGTAACTTGGGGTAAATTTCTTCTGTGATTGTCCTTTTTGGTGGAGCAACTGCCTTGATCAACAGTAGCTCCCCCTGGTGTTAAAACTAAGAAGTGCAATACACTCAAGCAAAAGTTGAAGTGCGGGCCATTTTCTATTCAATTTATAAAATTACTTGAGGGCCAATTGGGGCCCGCGGGCCGCACTTTGGACACTCCTGCTGTATGCAGTCAGCTCAGATCAGACGCTGCTGTGATTTGAAAAATGCTGACCCCTGGTGGATAAGGTCTTAATTACAAGAACTAGTTCAACTTGATTCGCTTGTACTTGTTTAGTCTACTAAACAAGCGATAGACTAAACATGCTGTATCAGTATTATTAGAGGTGGGGAAATGGACCATAAGCATCTTTGTCTGTTCAAAGATGTTTGATGAAGGACCATCACTGAGAACTCTTAAAAACACCGTTTGTAAATCAGCAGTCTTGCCTTTGACAATCTGTTGTGTTTAAAGGATGTGCTGAATGTGCTGAATGTCCAGTTTTATTCTTACTTGATGTGAAAACATCCCAGTGAAAATGTGACCAATGAGAATCACTGTCAGTTTAGACAAAGGTTTCAAAACAACCACAGCTGTTAGTTTGTGTGTGTAAGCTAACAGCTAAAATAATGTTAATTATTTGTTTTTAGCAATTAGTTTTTTATGTTGTTCAGTCTAGAAAACATTTTTGGCCAATAGTCTGACAGTATTATTATCACTATGATCACAACACGTGAGAGAAAAGCTAAACACAGATCGGGTTCAGCATCTAAACTGCTGATGCAGACCTCTATAGAGTGGGGGACGTCACGCTATCACGAGGGGCTGACGTTTTTCTGGCATAATGTTTAACATTGAAATGTTTCCCATTTAAAAAAATTTCAAAAACACCTTTTGGATTGATATAATATATTTTTGTAATTTGCTGATATTTGCACAATTGATTTGTTTTTCATTTGAAATTTTGTTAAAGTTTTTGAATGAAAATGTGAATTTCTGAAAATGTCTTAATTATAAAACAGTGGTCGCAAGGCAATAAGATTTCTGCCATAATGTATATGTCAGTGAAGAACTGAGACTTTATTTTTTGAACCCTGTAATACTTAGTGTATCATATTTGATACATCACATTACATCATCACTGCCATAAATTGCAGAAAAGTGCCTTTAATATCTGTCTGGTGGTTTAATAAACATTCCACTTTCAAAACCTTTGAATTTTCTGCCAATTATTTCCAGGTTCAGGCTTTACAGGGCTGACACAGTCCAGTCCAGAAACATCATCTCTTTGTGCTATAGCTGGTAAAAAATGAAGTGTGTGGGGAAAAAAATAAAGTTTTGCTTTAAAAAATATGGAGGGGGGCAGGTTCTCCAAGTCCACAGCGGGTTCAGCTCCAGGTGGTTCTGAGTGCACCAGCTGGTCCACCTCCTGTCTGCAGGCAGCCTCGTCATCATCCTAGAGCAGAACTGTGATGGTTTCACAGATGATTCTCCTGAGGTGCTGTAACATTAGTGTAGAGGGAGAAGAGCAGGGAGAGAGTGCACCCCTGTGGGAGGCCGGTGCTAATGGTCTATGTGTGGGATGTGATGCGCTTCAGCCTCACCTGCTGCTGCCCGTCTGTCAGGAAGATAGTGATCCACTGACAGGTGGAGGCAGGCACAGTAAGCTGGGTGAGCTTCTGGTGGAGGATGTCTGAGATTATGATGCTGAAGTCCACGAACACCATCCTGTCCTACGTCCTGGCTTGATCGAGGTGATGCAGGATGTAATGCAGCCCTCTGTTTTCAGACAGCAGTGCATGTGACAGTTTGCACCATGTTCCAGAGAGTCAGTGTATCTGTCTTCACTGATCTCAGTGATTAACCCTCAATCCTAAAGTCAAGAGTGCTTAAAACTCAGGAAACCCCATGGGATCCACTCGATCTTAAATCTTCACTCTAATCAAAATACAAGAGAACGCAACGTTTTTACTTGAACATTTTATGGACCTACCTGCCAGCTCATGTTTAACCGTTTCCTGAGCAGAGCTGGTTACTAACATTATGCCAGGTAATGTAGGACTGAAGTGTCCTAAAAATCACACTTAAACAGTTTTTTAAAGGTACATTTTCACATCATATGAGAGTTTATTATCCAAGTCTCAGAATCCAACAAAGCTACATCCACTTTACAGACTGTTGTACTAATGCTGACTAACAGCAGCACTTACCAACAGAAAGGTGCAGGATATCCTCACCAGCTCACCTCGATATCTGTGTCACTGGACAGCTTTCTCCAGAGTGAATCGACGTGGACACCAGCTGAGATAAACAGCTGACTGACAGATGAGTCACAACCTAGACTTGTTTGTCCTGCTGCAGCTGGACATGCATTCGAATTGGGAGAGTTAAAAACATAGAATTCAGCTGCAGTATGCAATCTAATGACATCTAGTGGTGACGTTTTACACACCGAACCTTGGAGTGTTTAAAAAAAAAAAAACACTCTTTGCTTTTTATGCAAAGAAAAAAAGGTTAAAGAGTGAAAGTGAATATTCTCAGCCTGGCTGTGCTTAAAAAACTGCTGGTTCAATCATTGTGAACAGAACAAATCATGTCAAAGATTTCTGATTATAAATGTTTATTCAAACCACAAACACTGGATTAAATCAAATAGTTATTCATTCAACACAAGAAAACACACACAGCTACAGTATTTTGTCATACAGAGTAACAAACCTCAGGATATGAACACAGTAACAGCGCTCTCTGCTGTGTTGGGTGTTTTTGTTCATGTTTACAGCAGACGCGCATGGTTCTCCATGTAGTCATGCGGGTCTCCTTCAAAGGGCAGACGTGGAGGACTGTTGCAGGCTCCCATCAGGAAGATGATGATGGTGCCAAAGATCATCACAGGAGTGATCAGGAAGAGGCAGAGACGGTCCACGGTGCGAGCGATGCCGCTCCAGTTATCTTTCTCCTGTGACGACACCAGCGAGGGCAGAGTTTTATGTTTCACCTCATTTTTTACTCAATAAAAACAATAAAGCCATAACCAAAGGAACTAATGAGCCGCTGAAACAGCTTCTAGTCCTCTCATCAGATGTTGTTACAGTCTGGCCCCAGAGCCAAGAAGAATGAAGTCAACACAGCAGTGTAAAATCTGCTGGTTTGGGGACTCCAGTGAACCACAGTGGAAGATTTGGAAGAGACGTGAATCTTCCCAGCAGTGGCCAGACTACCGAAATTACTCCAACAGCACATCAACGACTCATCTAGGATGTCACAAAAGAACATCTAAAGAACTGCAGCCATCGCTTAAGGTCAGAGTTCACGATTCAACAATAAGAAAGTGACTAGGGATGGGTATCGAAAACTGGTTCTTGTTGAGAACCGGTTCCCACTGTTTCAATTCCTTGGAATTGTTTGCCATTTTGCAAACGATTCCTTATTGATTCCAGTCGCCCGAATATGGCGTCACCACGTAGCGTAGCGTCATTTACCTGGCAGGAAACATGGCGGCTCAAACGCTCAAAAGTTTGTTTATACTTTACGAGAACGGATGACAACAGGCCAACTTGCAATACTTGCAAAGTAGATATTTCTAGTGATGGGTAGATGAGGCCTCGTGAAGCGTTTCAGCACATTCCCAAACTGTATCGATACTGTGTCGACACAGTGTTGCTGTTTTGCTCCATACTGACACCTGCTGGACCTTAAATATCATTGCAGGCAACTTACTTGAGACTCACAACAGACACTGATTCAATGACATAGTCATACGTGTATACACTGTAAGGTATTGTATTTTCCATGGAATCATTTTATATCTTTTATATTGCAAATATTGTAGACATCTTTAAAATATATTGTGAATGACATTAAGTGAAAATTAAAATGAAAGTATTGTGAATGTAATATTACCCATTTGACTCAGAGTTTATTATAAATTTCTATTCAGAAAAATAAGTTTATCCAATGTTTTTGCATTCAGTCTATTGCGTTTTTTTTTTTTTTTTTACACCATTTCCCCAGCTTTGGAAAACTCACAGGCACAGATGAAGCTGGGGTACATGAAAACTGTAAAGTCAGGTGGAAAAAGTTCTGATAAGATGTCTTCCTATTCCCCCAGTACATTAAAGGATCCTCTGATCTTGGAATGTTTCTCTCCACAATACTAAGGGGTTGGCAGTCCTTTATAATAAAATTCAGGCCTGCCTGGTCCAGAACAGTCTTGCTTGATTTGAAAATAATAAAACACATATTAATAAAAAAAAATGATGATAAAGCCATTCAGTGTCTATATAGGCCGACCAGTGTTCATTCTCGGTGAGTTTGTCTCCTCATTTTCATGTTTGGCTCTGTAATGCCTAAACACTGAGGAGGTGCTTTTGTTTGTGTAAGAAACGCAGAGCAGATGCGACATTTAACCTGCATAAAATGAAATAAATAATTTACACTGCAAGTCACATTGCTGTTTTTCCTGTTCTGATAGATTACACTGAAACAAAGACAGACAAACAGTTACCTTATTTGCAGTGAAAAGATCAAAATGATCCCACACAGCAGAAACATTTCTTTTTCTTTCGGGCTCCGTTTTGTTTTTGGAGAGATGTGTATTTTTTTATTTTTATTTTTTATCTTTGCGGGAGTAATTTTGTGTGTTTTATGGTGGCGACTCATTCCGTTGGTAGACACGGATGCGGTACCTTTTAAACACAGTTTGGCGCGTTGGCAATGAGCGATACAGCAGCTGTATCGATCACGTGACTTTTTCTTAAAGCGACGCACGCACCGATACAGGCATCGCTCTGTGAGCTTGATACAAGCGTCGGTGCGTCAGTGTTGCTGGACCCATCACTAGATATTTCATTTAAAGGAGGAAACACTACGAATATGCAAAAGCATTTGCTCACAAAACACGCGATAACCTTAAATGAAGGTCGTGTTTTTAATTCCGCTCCGGACTCGTGAATCTCAACCCAGCAGCAGCGGTAACGTTTGCACGTCCTCTCCCGTTAATGCGGCAGGTAAATAATCAACTAACGGTGCATATTATGTTAGCGCGATCTGCCTTATTACAAAACCTGCCATTACTGTGCATTTAGGTGACCATGATGAGACAGACAGAGTCTGGCTGGCTCAGAGGCTGGCAGTTCTCACTGCAGTCTACCGGTAGCGTCTCCTTTCAGGCCAGGATAGATGAATGTCACCGAGCAGTGACTAAGTTTGTGGTCAAAGGCTTGCACTCATTTGCCACAGCAGATACCCCCGATTTTCGGTAAGTGAATGTGTTTAATTGTAGGCAGGAACATTACTGGATATTCTTGTGTAATTGCTACAGAATAATTTATGTTATACTTTGTTATTGCTACAGAAGAATATTTATTTTATTATTTTACATTTACAACTTTTTTTCCTGGGGACCCTGTGACACCCCATTGAAGAGCCGTAGGCTGTGGATCTCTTAAGATCTCACTGTTGGGTTTGTAAGGCCATGTTACTCCTAAATTTCTATCTTGTTCAAAGAGAAGATATAAAACAAAGTTCTAAGCTAATCAACCTTAGTGTTCTCCTTTTTTAAAAACAATCGATAAGAGAATCGATAAAGAATCGAATTGTTAAACAGAATCGAAAATGGAATCGGAATCGTGAAAATCTTATCAATACCCATCCCTAGGCTGGACTGGGACAAAAAAAAAAACCGAACCGGGCATTTTGTCTAGAGTCCGGCCCACCGGGTATAATAGGAAAAGCCATAAAGCCTGTAAATGAAAACAAACGCTGTTGTGACCAGTGTTGGTCAAGTTACTTGAAAAAAGTAATCAGTAACTAATTACTGATTACTTCCCCCAAAAAGTAATCCTGTTACTTTACTGATTACTTATTTTCAAAAGTGATTAATTACTTAGTTACTTTTTAAAAACACGATTTACAACCTGAATAGATAAAGCGATAGATCTTTCAGCCCAATTCTACTTTTTCTGCATAATCCATCATACAAAGTGTAATCAAATGGAAAATTCTCTTCTTAAAACTTGTTTTATTAGTTTTAATCTTTTAACTTTATCCATCAAGCAAAAATTAAATTATATGCAACATTCTCTGACTGGAAGAAATTTGTTTAACATTTAAACCTATTTTCTGCACATTCCAGCACATAAAATAAAATAAAATATTTTTTTGTGTTTACACTCACTCTTTCAAATAGATGAAAGTAAAACACAGCAGAAAACAAATAAAATCAAAGACTAGCAGTCCTGTTGCTCTATTTTCACCTGTATAGCAGGAGTGGCGTAAGCGGAGGTTTGCCCTGGTGCAGGTGTGCCATCTCTGTGAATTTCCTATTACGTCGTAGCGCACTCGGTGCTTGCTTGGAAGTTTAGGGGGGTTTTTCGCTGTAAAAGAACTTTCTTCCCACGCACAACAGATGCTAATGTTTTCGTCACTTTTTATGGAATCAAACTCAAAGTAAGGTCAGTACTTCCACGCTTTAAGCGCTGCACGCTCATACTCTCTCCGCACTCGATATATTATCCATTGTTGATCTGCACACAGCTGTTGCCACGAACGTCGCGCACTCGCCACGTTACTGTCATGAGACACTCGCAAAAAAATCACGGTTTTAGTAACGCATGGCGTGTTTACGGAAAGTAACAGTAATCTAATTACCTTTTTTGCAATAGTAATCCCTTACTTTACTCGTTACTTGAAAAAAGTAATCGGATTACAGTAACGCGTTACTGCCCATCTCTGGTTGTGACAGTGATGCTGTGATGGCATCAGCCACACATGAGTAAAACAAGTCCATCCATTCACCTTATTAGTTTGGTTTTGCGGTTGCTTCACTAATGATTCATTGTGCACATAGTAGCACTGTGTGTTTTTTTTTCAAATGTTTTCTGTTATAATAATCATGTTTCTCTTTCTTTGAGTTACCTGGGTGTGGGCGGTGGCTGTTCCTGTCTGGGCAAAAGGTGTGGCTGAGGACTTTGAGAACAAAACGCAGGACCAACCATGTGTTATCAGAAACAGGGGTGTTATAGGTTTACTTATGTTATTCTGTGCTTAGTTAGTATTAATGTGTGTTTTCCCCTCTATTGTGTGTAAATGGTTTGGCCAAACCACTATAAAAGCTACCCTCCAGTCTGTTTCATTAGATCAGTTTGTGAGTTAAGTTCTGTCCACGTTGTTTCTTAACTTTCTAGAAATTATTTTTGTATAGAGTTATATTTAGGTGACCCCTTTTATGGGCCCACTAATTATATTTTTGAATGTTGTCTTTTTGAACTTTGTTTGAGGGTTAAAATAAAGAAACTCATTTGAAGACATTTTTTCCTGTGTCCTCTACGCCTTCGCTGCTTTGTCCTGCACAGATGAACACTGTCTTGTTGGCATATATGTATGATTTCTATGCAATTCACAAGAGATGACCAGATAATTATTTATTAAAAGTTAGACATTTTAAATGAGAATAAGAAAGAAAAGTGTTTCTTTTTGCCCACCAGGAAAATGCGCGGTATGCCCGATGGCCAGTCCAGCTGTTGGAGGAATGCAGACACACACGGAGACAAACCCTCAGAAAAAAAGCTGTTCTGAAATGAGGCTGTAGAGGTTTGGTGCAGGCAGAAAAACAGCTGCAGGGACAATGAAAAGACTTTTCTGCTCCAACTTCTCCCAGCATGCTGAGCTAATGATTAGTTGGTGTTTTCTCCAAACACTCTCTCACTCTTCTCTCAACGTGTTGACAATAAACTGTGAACAGACACCGAGGAGAGCAGCAGAAGAGACCTCATTCAGGAGCTAAACTCAACATGAACTGAACTCACAGTAAAGTTAGCTCGGTGCTTACCTTTAGATGAGCCCACAAACCGAGAGAAACTCCGTGATGAAGCTGGAACTCTTTCCAAACACAGGAAACAGATCAGGGAGCAGAGACCCACGTGGTTCACGCTGATCTCAGCTACGATCCAGGAGACAAGGGTGGGCAGATTGATGCAGATATCGATCCAAACGTTGGTAGTGGTTTATGATCAATACTTTACGTTTGTTTCACTCCTCTAAATTCACTATTTTACTCCCGTTTCAAGAAAACGAATGTCTCTGTGCTCGACTCCCCTTCTGAAAACACACATTGCTCCGCCCCTTTCTTCCTGCAGGACTGTGGTTTGCTGCTGTGTGGCAGAGGTGGGAAGTAAAGAAGTAGAAAGGTCCAGCTGCTGTATATCACAGGGAAAGAAAAGAAAGAGCCAATTTCACTCAGAGATGGAGAAAGATAATAAAGACAGGAGAGGAAGAAGAGAGGTGAGATTTAAGGGTAAGGACTGCTCATATAAAGCGTACAGGTAAGAGTCTGTGAAGGTTCTCAGTCATCCAGGTCATCGTAGTCTAAGGAGCTTGGAAAGAAAAGTGTCTGGACTTCTTTAAGTTGCTTGAAGACGCTTCACCTCTCACCTCTTCTTGAGTTCTCAAGAAGCTCATTAAAAAGACGGCAGCTGCAGAGAGTGACGGTACAGTGGAGCAACACAAGAGGGCGCCATTACACAAGCTTACTGCTCACAAGCAGCCAAGCACAGCAGCAACAACGGTACAACTGGAGTAAGGTGGAAATTAACAAAGGACAGTGTTAAAAGTAGAATGAGAGTGGTTTAAGTCAAGTTTAAAGATCCACAATAAGTTTCTATAACATGTTTGTCAAAGGTAACTTAATTTCTACTGTACTTCAAAGTGATGCTTTGTAGTTTAGGGAAGAGTTCTGTTTGCTTGTTTAAGGTTAAAGGTGAGTGAAGTTTACAAAGTTCTTTAAGTACAAGCGCATCTGCATTAAGAGTGAATGTCATTACAGCTAAAGTATATGTAACAGTAACCCCAAAGTAATACTTAAGGATTTTGAAATCTAAACACAGACCATTGAATGACATTTAACTAGACTCACAAGACGGTTGACAAAGATCTTCAAGAGCATTATGCTGTACCACTTACTGCAGTGGAAGAAGATGATGCTGAGCAAATTACAGAACTACAGACTGCTCATAAAAGCGAAAAAGTAAGAACACTAACCGAAAAGGCTAAAGAGCTTTAAGAGAAGAACTTAAACATATTGTGGCGTCAGTGGCGGTCCTAGCCTGTTTGGCGCCCTGGCGAACACTCCTCTGCTGGGGCATGTGACCTGGACTCAGTGAGTCAGGGCATACTCACTGCAGCCCTGAACTTTTCTAAAAGATACATCTGAAAGGCTCTTTTGCAATTAAGCAGATCTTTAATCTTTTATCTCCCTGTAATGAAGTCTGCGTGATGTCTGAGTGTAGTCATGTGACAGCTGTGCAGAAAATGGTTATTGAATTAAAAGCCAGCAGGCCTCATCTAAACGCATCTAAAGTGCAGAAGGAAAACCTATATACCAAAAACACTCAGCAGCCACCTTTTAGGTACACCTTATATTTATGCTCATATTGTGTTAACAGATGCACATCCAGGGTACACCCTGGAAAGGCAAACATTCACAATCACAGTCACACCTGTGACCTCACATACATGTGTTGTTACCAGATGACCAGTGGATTTGATTCCACAACCCTCTTGTTGTGAGGCGACAGAGGGTAACTCCATTAGCTGCTAAAAGAAGTGAGATTGTATAGAAGTCTATGAGAAATGACCTTCCGACTCCCTTTTTCTGTAAAGTCAGTAAATACTTTCCTGATAAGTTTAGGTCTCGATCACTGTATTAAAGATTTACTGATTACAACACGAGGCTTATTTTATAAACGATCACCCACCTGAGAGTTGAAAAGCACAGTAAGGTGGTCCATGTGAATGAGAAGTCACTTCAATGCCACATTTAGTAACGCAAAGGTAATTAGATTACTGAGCAGAAGCTCCTTCCCAGTATAGTTTAGTTCATTCTCCTTTTTCTTTTTTTGTGTGTGTGTTCAATAAACCACCTTTACACCTTTACAAGTTCCTGCGTTTGGATCCTCCTTTATTATTTCCACACGGCTCATCTCACTCGCCGTGACATGTAGATGTTGTCTGTAACATGTTTTACATTAAATCCTTCATGATGCATCCAGAGACAGTTTGATTAACTGACTTTATTGGTTTTCAGGAGATTCTGCCAACATCAAAAGACTCAGAGGGGGTGCTTGCAGCCATTTTGGTCATTGCATTATCAGCGACAGCAGCTGGTGTGGTTCTGCAATGGACGAAGAAAAGAGGTAAAATGATATTATGCAGTCTTTTGAATTTACATGCTGCTTGCATCGATGATGCTTTACAGGTCAGGGGACTATGACTGAATACGGTCATGTTCGGTTTCGTGTAGTGATGGGTAGATGAGGCCTCGTGAAGCGTTTCAGCACATTCCCCAAACTGTATCCATGCTGTGTCGACAGTGTTGCTGTTTTGCTCCATACTGACACCTGCTGGACCTTAAATATCATTGCAGGCAACTTACTTGAGACTCCCAACAGACACCGATTCAATGACCTAGTCGTACTTGTACACTGTAAGGTATTGTACTTTCCATGGAATCATTTTATATCTTTTACATTGCAAATATTTTAGACATCTTTATTTTATACTTTACAAATATATTGTGAAAGACATTAAGTGAAAATTAAAATGAAAGTATTGTGAATGTAATATTACCCATTTAAATGTAATTGACTCAGAGTTTATTATAAATTTCTATTCAGAAAAATAAGTTTATCCAATGTTTTTGCATTCAGTCTATTGCGGGTTTTTTGACACCATTTCCCCAGCTTTGGAAAACTCACAGGCACAGATGAACCTGGGGTACACAAAAACTGTAAAGCCAGGTGGAAAAGGTTCAGATAAGATGTCTTCCTATTCCCCCAGTACGTTAAAGCATCCTCTGATCTTGGAATGTTTCTCTCCGACACTCTCCACAATACTAAGGGGTTGGCAGTCCTTTATAATAAAATTCAGGACTGCCTGGTCCAGAACAGTCTTCCTAGATGCTTGATTTCAAAATAATAAAACACATATTAATTTTAAAAAATGATGATAAAGCTGTTCAGTGTCAATACAGGCCGACCTGTGTTCATTCTCGGTGTGTTTGTCTCATTTTCATGTTTGGCTCTGTAATGCCTAAACACTGAGGAGGTGCTTTTGTTTGTGTAAGAAACGCAGAGCAGATGCGACATTTAACCTGCATAAAATGAAATAAATAATTTACACTGCAAGTCACATTGCTGTTTTTCCTATTCTGATAGATTACACTGACACAAAGACAGACAAACAGTTACCTTATTTGCTGTTAAAAGATCAAAATGATCCCACACAGCAGAAACATTTCTCTTTCTTTTGGGCTCCATTTTCTTATGGAGAGATGTGTATTTTTATTTGTTGTAGAGAGATATGTTGTTGTTGTTTTTAATCTTTGCGAGAGTAATTTTGTGTTTTTTTGGTGGCGACTCATTCCGTTGGCGGATGCGGATGCGGTACCTTTAAACACAGTTTGGCGCGTTGGCAATGAGCGATACAGCAGCTGTGTCGATCACGTGACGATACAGGATTTGCTATGTGAGCATGCGTCGGTGCGTCAGTGTTGCTGGACCCATCACATTAAATCATTTTTCTTGTTTCCGTTGCAGATTTGTCCACAGCTTTGAAAACCAGTTACATGTTTAATCCGATGATCCTGCAACATTTTCAGGTTTGTTTGGGAGAGTTTTTGGTGACAAAATATGCAAATTGGTGTTCAATAGAAAATAAATATATACACGACAAGTTACAAAAAACCCCGCAGATTTAATAAGTTTGTTTTTGAGTTGAATATCGCATATTATTCATTTTGACCTGTAACACAGGCTGAAAAAACTGTTACAGTTGTGAAGTGTATTTCATGCCAGTAACTTCACTTTCACGTGTAAACAGGCCCCTTTTAACCTTTGCAGTAGGAATTATGGTTCTGAATTTAAAAAGAAACATAAAAAAACTCACTGCACCATAACTTTTATGATTTTAATGAAAACGTTAATGAAAAAAACTTTGACTACAGAGAGCTTTGTGTTTGACTTTATCCACTCCATGTAAAAGCATTTATTCAAACTGTGGACAGTAGGTCCCTGCGGTGCAGAGGAGGCGGGACACAGCGGAGAATGTAACAGTAATGGTGGACCAACGGAGCTTGTATTTGTTGACCTGGATCTTTCTGACGATTGTAGATGGAGGTGAGTGAGATGTTTGCTGTCAGTTGATCAGAGCGTTTGTAAAAAACATTTTAGGGAACTTGGTCGAAACTTTTCACTGTATTCAGTTTTTACGCTTTGGCTCTGCGGCTGGACTTCTTTAGACTTCTTTCGACGTTTTGTGAAGGCATTTACTGCTCCCTCGTGACAATGCGGGGTTTGTTTATTTATTTATTTATTTATTTATTATCCCTGGCTGGAACTGAACCAACGAACTTTTGCTTAGAGGTAACGAAAATAAAGACTTACAATAACCATCTTAACAGAGTACAGGCTGTAATAATAAGCTCACACTCAGGCCTATCCAACAAATGTTGATGACGTCTGTGTTCTTCAAAAGATCCATAAACGTTATAATTAAAAAAAATTAAAAATCAGACTGGAAACAAACTCAGTCCGACTACACGGGATTTCCTGCGACGGAGGGAAAGCCCTGAAAATCTCAGCAGGCTGAACAAAAATCTAAACGTAGACATGATGTCGCAGTCAGGATTTGGGAAATGCGTCGTATTTATCAGTGGGACTGGAAATGCTTGTAAAGTGGAGAAGTTAACGGTCGTGCTGGGTGGGAGACGTCCTCTTCCTGAGCGACTACAATGGGACAGCAGCAAAAGCACATCTCGGCTTTTATTCGTAGCCAAAGCCAGTTACACAGGTCTGGACGGTACATCAGTGAATGGGCTCCATAGTTAACTTTGATTATTAGAGGAAACTGTAGTTTGGTTATTGGGGCTTAGAGCAGAGGAGACATGCATCACTGTGCCTGTTAATCATGTACATATAACCAGTAACTGAAATCTCCGAACACTGAAGTCCTTATGTCTTTAGTTGGTCTGAATATTTGCGAAGATCAAATATCAATGTTACTTCCTTTTTCCCTTCCTCTTCTGAAAACCTTATTCTAAGTAGTTTAAACATTTCAGTTTACTTTCCAATCAGTCCGCCCTGTTTTACTTACAAAATATTAAATTCTAAACACAAGTCTAAATTCTTTCATTTAGGTTGTAAAAATACAGCATATCGAAACACAACATAGCTGAAGATCTACAATAATCATCTTAAAAGAGTACAGGCTGTAATAATAAGCTCACACTCAGGGTTAGACACAATGTTAATAACGTCTGTGTCCGACAGTCAAAAAGTTTGATTACAAAGATCGAAACTAAGAATCCCATCACTCAAAATCTGTTTCACTCAGTGAACTGAACCAAAAGTAAGAGCAAATTTCAAACAAGAGAAGTCCGATAAATCACAGCCGACTGTCCAACATGAACACGAATGTAATAGCCTGCACACACTCATCACCAGCAGGTACATTTTGTTACGTCCTCTTGCCTTCAGAGCTGCCTTCATCCTTCATTACAAAGACTCAGCTATTTTCAGGAAACCCACCTCTGAGATTCTGGTCCATGTTGACTTCACACAGCTGCTGGAGATTTGTCAGATCCGTGATGTGAATCTGCCGTTCCACCACATCCCATAGTTGCTTTATTGGCTGTCGTTTTATAGCAGTGAACTTACAGCCATTTTCAAGAAGTCAGGCTTTTTTCTTGACCTCCTGCATTTTAAGGATTGACCATAGATTCCCGATCCAGTTAGGATCTGGGGAGGTTTCTGATCATGGATCCAAAATATTAATTTAATCTCAGTCAGTTATCAACTTTGCCTTTTAATGCTTTCTGTGTTTCTTCATCAAGTTGGAAAAGGCAGATCATGCATTCTCAGGCCCCTAATTTACGACCTGTGCATCTATGACTGCACACCAACCCACACAATTAACATCATAATCCAGCATGTCGATGCCGCCGCCGTGGTTGGCCTCATCTCTGATGGAAATAAGACAGCGTACATGGTAGAGGTAGAGAACCTTTTCCAAATAACCTTGAGCTGAACATCCTTAAAATCAAATGACTCATAATGGACTTCAGGAAAAACAGACAGGTCCACTCCCCTCTCGTTATAAATGGACAATGGGCGGAATCTGTCTCCACCTTCAGGTTTTTGGGCACCCACATCTCCACTAATCTCACCTGGAACCCCAACACCAACATCGTGGTTAAGAAGGCCCAGTAGAAGCTGCACTTCTTCTGTGTGATGGGGAAGCACAACCTGGACCAGAAGCTGCTGCTGGTCTTCTACCGCTCCTCAGTGGAGAGCGTGCTCTCCTCCTGCCTGGGTGTATGGAGCTAGATGTGCAGGGGCCACGACTGAGAACAGGCTGCTCAGAGGGTAATTAACACTGCCCAAAAATCACTGGCTGCCCTCTGCGACCCCTGGAGGCCATGGCCAGATCCTCCTCTCTCAGAAAAAGCTGGACCATCTCAGGTGACCTCTCACACCCCGTCCACCACCTGTTTGACTGCTGCCCTCTGGTCAGTGCCTCAGGTAAATCTCCCACTATTTAAACCCTAGTGGGAGTTGTCCATTAAGACAGAAATAATGGATGTCCAACCCAATTTTTAAGCTCTCCTCTAGTAACAGTACGAAGTTACAACATGTCAACTTTGCAGGAAGAAATGCTGCAGCTGTTACATATACAGGGCTGTGCAAAAGTTTTGAGCCACCACTCATGTTCTTATAATTCACTAGAAAAATTGAGGAATTTGCCAACATTCATGGAAATACAGCATATAAGGCAAAAATGGCATTTACACAACTGTAACATGCTTGAAAGTCAATATTTGGTTTGACCACGTTTATGTAACGGCTAAGGGGCTGAGCTGTGAGGAGGAAATAAATGGGGACCCAAATGCTGGCACTAACTGAGATACGAAGAAGGTTTATTGCAAAATAAAACACAAGGAGAGAATGACAAAATGGAACTAAAGATAATCTATACTGGGTTACACTATACAGACAACCTGAACATGAAGGAAGGACGGCAGGGAGAACACACAGTAGATACAAGGACGGACCAGCGATCAGCACACAAATAGACACGATTTAAATACACACAGAAGAACACAGGGAGATTATACACAGTTAGGGAACACAGCTGTACCTGATGAGAGTGATTGGGGAAGATGAGACAAGGAAGCAAAACAGAATACACTCACATGAGACACGGACCTTCACAATAAAACAGCAAACAAGAAACAATTCACAAAGACGCAGAGTAGACACCGAACTAAACCTACACTAAACACGATGGCACAAGACACAAAACCTAAGAATGAAACCCTAAACCAGAATAAGCTGAAACATAGAATTATAATATTCAAAACAAGATAACTAAAGAATCAGAACATAAACCATAATACAGATAAATACCAAAATAGAAGAAACCAAAAATGCTGTGTCAAAATGACCCAGAACCATGACAGATTATTCTTCAACACAGCCTGAACTCTTAGGCAAGCATATTTCTAATATTTTAAAGTAGTCTTCAGGAATATTTCACCAGGATTCTTGAAGGAGATTTAAAGCTCTTGTTTGGATGTTGGCTGCCTTTTGTTCTGTTTTCTGTCAAGTTTTCTGCTTTAATAACGTTGAGGTTCAGGCTCTGGTGAGGCCAAACTACAGCTGAGTGTGTTTTTTATCAGTGGGTTTGGATCCACTGTCATACTGAAAAATGGCACATGGTGGATGAACATGGTGTTCATTCTTCTCCAGCTTTACAATAGAAAAGATTTCTACTCTGACTTCACTTCTGGAGGCTCTTAACAGTGGCATATGTGTCTCAGAGAGGAATAAAGAGTTTGTCTGTTCTGATGTTTCAGATACTGAGGTGTCCTGTGTTTTCATGGAGAGATGCGTCTTACCGTGCAGTTTCAAGATTGGGAGTGAAATCCTCATCCACTGGTTTAAGACACCAAGAGACCTTCGTGTCCACTCATTCTTCTACAGCAGAGACCAGCTTGAACACCAGGACCAGTACTACAGAAACAGGACTTCACTGTTCAAGGACCAGATCTCCAGTGGAAACGCCTCAGTCCAGCTGACAGGGGTGAAGGTTCAGGATGAGGGCAGATATAAGTGCCGCACCAGCACCATCAAGGGAAACCAGGAGTCATTTGTCAACCTAAAAGTGGACGGTAGGAGAAACTTGCAGTAAACATCAGCTCAGTTCTCCGTGCACTGTCAGATAAATGGATTTTAAAGATTTTGTGTTCATCTTTTTCATCAGATTAATGATGAGTTTGTGATCCGTGATTTTCTTTTGTTGCAGCTCCAGTTAATAAGGTCAAAATTGATCAGGTTGAAAACAGGATCAGCTGCAGGTCAGAGGGGATCTACCCTGAACCTCAGCTCTCCTGGTCCACCAGCCCTCCATCCAACATCACCTTCACTAACACCACCACAGTTGAGCGGACTGAGCAGCTGCTTTACAACATCAGCAGCTCTCTGATGCTTTCAGCCGGTGTTTATGACCTGCTCTTTATCTGCACCATCAGCACTCACAGGAACAGGAGGAGAGCCATTCTGCAGAGACTATGTGAGTATTTCAACCAAACTAGGAGAGCTGCAGATGGAACGTAGATAACTAGGAAAAAATATGAAGGAAAACTGCATTAAATATGTTTTCTGTAAAATTAAAACAAACAAACAAAAAACACAAAACCTGTTTATCTATCCTGATGAAACAATGCAAGGAAATCTCTATCCGTGATGTATCTTCATCACCTTGCACTTTCAGATAAAATGCAGCATCCACACAAAGACTGTGGAGCTTTTAAAGTGTGTCAAGATGAACAAGGCGCACCAGAATTATCAAAAAGAAGAAAAGTTAAAGACGGACTTTGGATGTGGTTTATGCAGAAAATAAGAAAAAACAGTTGAGCTCTCTCTCATCAAAACACTGTAAGAAAATACGTGAATTTCTTTAAATATCAGTAATAACATACATATATCAGTATGTGGAGGGTGCGGTTTGGGGCTCAGCTGCAGGGGTACATATGAGCTCAGTGAGAACATGGGCGGTGCGAGGAAGATTTGCTTCATAGAGGAAGCAGAGTCTGGAGTACCAGGAGGCAGAGGTTAGTGAGGTATTTATAAAGCTGTTTGGTGGTTGGTGCACAGGGTGGATGAGATTCAACCCAAGTTCTTTTAGGCTTTGGGTCTTGTAGGCTTCTCCTGGGTGACATCAGTGGGGTTTGGGGACAGCTCCTCCAGATTGGTGCTCTGGATCCACAGAGGAACCAGAGGGTTCACATTTCTTAGCCATCCTGGGAAGGTCCATGCTACGATACGGTCTTCAGAGGAATGGTGCAGCATGGATCAGTCTGATACCCTGTTACAAATATCTGAGGATATTGACTTGGATGTTTTGTTCTAGAAGTGAAGCACAACAGTGGGTGTGTGATGACATTCCTAGACGACATCACGAGTTCCTGTTGATATCCCAAATTGATGGCTGTCTGAGAGTCCCTCAGAGTCAGGACTCCTCTTCTTTACCATTTTTCCTGCTTTTTGTTGCAGAATTAAAATCACCAAACACAAACTTTGTATCCTTAACTTTTGCCGGTGAGTTTAAGTTTCGCTTCTCGTCCAATTGCATTCTTTCTTCTCTGCATTGCCGCGTCCAGTAAGATGCTGTGGCAACAGAACCCGAAAACTCAAACAAATATCACGTCACTGATGAGTACTGGACAACGCTCTTTGCTGGTCTTTTGGCTGGTGAAGGTTCACTATGTGGTTACCATGGATACATGACGCTCTGTGTGGGAGTGCTTGCCTCGGCTCGGTGTTGCTTGGGGCTGCATGGACCTCTTAGTAATTTCCCAAGACTGTAGTTTTTAATATTGTTGTTAATCATTTACATTGTATGCCTTCAGCTGATATCAGTGGTCCCAGCACTGGTGTGACAATCCCCTGCACCCCCTCAAACACTTCACTCACCAACTTCACCCTCCTCTGGAGATTCAACCACACTCACACCATCCTGAGCCAGTCCTGGACCGACGTCACCTACTCGGTGTCAGATGGGTGGAGGCAGAAGGTGGAGAATGTGTCCAAGTCAGGCAGCCTCATGCTAAAGGACTTATCCACAAAGCAGGAGGGGATGTACACCTGTAAGCTCAGTAATGCTGAGGAGACGCACACCACCCACATGCACCTGAGAATAACTGAAGGTGAGATCGAGCTGATATAAAACACTGCACGGAGAAACTTGCCCGGCTGATGACCAGATAAAGCCAGATTTCTAAAGAAATTCATTAATCATTGATATAATTAATCAATTATGTTGTTAATTGCAAAATGTGAATAAATTTGCATAAGTGGACAAAAGCATAAAATAAACTACTAAATGTGTATTTTGGACATTTTCTTTGCATTGGTTTAAAAAGTGAAACAACATGACCCAAAATCTCAACTTCTCATAACAAATAACTTCTTACCTGTAGAGTCCTGACTAAATGTGTAGCTGTGCACCTGCCAGAGCTTTTATTATTGCATTTGTAAAGTGGGGACATTCAGCCAGACAAAGATTTATTCTACTCAGAAATGTTTGCTGTTGAAACATAACTACACAGACCAATAATGTAAAAGTAAAGATTCAGTGTAACTGTATCAAAAGTGAACCTATCAGTTAGGGCTGCACGATTAATCGTTAGAAAATCGCGATCTCGATTCATAAATATGTCGATCTCACAAATGAGAATAATTGAAAAAAAAAAAAAAAAACAGGTTTCTCTCTTCATGGTTCAGTTAACGAGCAAAGATTTTGAGGAAGGAATCTGTCAGTTGCATGAAAACAAGCGCTCACTCTTCCTGCTCAACAAATGACAAGGGCTGAGACTTAGTCATATACACGTGATACAGAAGCTGTGCCGTGATGCTCAAATTGGCAGGAAAGAAACAACGGAGAACACGTCAGGGATGACGAGAAAGTGAGAGGAGAAAATCAGCTGTGGTCAACCACCCAAACATCAATAACGGGAACCTTATACACGCAACCCTATATTAGTAACTCGAACTTTCAGGCACAAAGAAATTACGGAGGCTATCGCTTATCACCTGGCTAAAGATATATCAACACTGTGCTAAACAAGGGATTGAGGAAAATGATCAACACCTAGACAAACACTACACAGTGCCGTCCCTCAACTATTTTTCTATTGTTGCACTACCTGCTCGGAATTTCCAGCAGTACAACATTTTGCGGCAACCACCAAATGTGAGGCATTTATTGTTTTATGTTTATTTATTGTTTTATGTTCAGTTTCAACTGTAAACTAATCTGTTGATGTGCAGTTAATAAGTGCAATAAATATTTATATTGGAAAAGAAAATCGTGAGAGAAAAAGATCTCAATTCTAATGAAAAAATCGTGATTCTCATTTTTATGCAAAATCATGCAGCCCTACTATCAGTGTTTCTGCAGCTGTGACCTCGATTATTACTGAATGACTTTTACTCATCATACACTTCATTTTTGAATAATTCAGCAGAAAAAACAAGCTTGAATCAGGATTACAGTAATATTTGTTTTGCAGCAAACTAGCAAATATGAAGTATTAAATCAGCTGTGTTTGTACTTATAAAGATCATCCACAGTCTTTGATAATCACCAACAATATGATTAGTAACTGTACTTTCATTACACAGTTTTTCCACAGGGCTCGCTCTAACACTGCAGTCATTACTACAGCTGTTATGTGTGGACTGGTATTGATCGGCCTGTTGATCGCTGCCCTAATCTACATCAGGAGGTCTGTGCTACACTTTATTTACTTTGTTTGACTTTGCACAGCGTTGTTTATAGTCCAGGGTTGAATCACTGTAAACACCATAGTGTGTGATCAAATGATCTTCTTATGGCCTCTGACAGTGGACTCATCTCTGTGCTTGTCCTGCTAGACCTTAGTGCTGCGTTTGATACTATTGACCATAATATCCTATTAGGCGATTAGAACATGCTGTAGGTATTACAGGTACTGCGGATGCAGTGGTTTATATCATATCTATCTAATAGACTCCAATTTGTTCATGTAAATGGAGAGTCCTCTTCACACACTAAGGTCAATTATGGTGTTCCACAGGGTTCAGTGCTAGGACCAATTCTGTTTACATTATACATGCTTCCCTTAGGCAGCATCATTAGAAGACATAGCATAAATTTTCACTGCTATGCATCTGCAATGACACCCAGCTCTATCTATCCATGAAGCCAGGTAACACACACCAATTAGTTAAACTGCAGGAATGTCTTAAAGACATAAAGACCTGGATGGCCGCTAACTTTCTGCTTCTTAATTCAGATCGAAAAACTGAGGTTATTGTACTCGGCCCTGAAAATCTTAGAAATATGGTATCTAACCAGATTCTTACTCTGGATGGCATTACCTTGGCCTCCAGTAACACTGTGAGGAACCTTGAGTCATTTTTTGACCAGGACATGTCCTTCAATGCACATATTAAACAAATATGTAAGACTGCTTTCTTCCAGCAGGCGCAACATCTCTAAAATTAGAAATATCCTGTCTCAGAGTGATGCTGAAAAACTAGTTCATGCATTTATTACTTCCAGGCTGGACTACTGTAATTCATTGTTATCAGGATGTCCTAAAACTCACTGAAAAGTCTTCAGCTAATCCAAAATGCTGCAGCAAGAGTCCTGACAGGGACTAGGAAGAGAGACATATTTCTCCTGTTTTGGCTTCCCTTCATTGGCTTCCTGTTAAATCCAGAATTGAATTCAAAATCCTGCTCCTCACATACAAGGTCTTAAATAATCAGGCCATCCATCTTTTATCTTAATGACCTTGTAGTACCATATCACCCTATTAGAGCACTTCGCTCTCACACTGCAGACCACTTGTTGTTCCTAGAGTATTTAAAAGTAGAATGGGAGGAGAGAGTTCAGTTTTCAGGCCCTCTTCTGTGGAACCAGCTTCCAGTTTGGATTAGGAGACAGACAATATCTCTACTTTCAAGGAGGGCTTAAAACTTTCCTTTTGAAAGCATATAGTTAGGGCTGGACCAGGTGACCCTGAATCCTCCCTTAGTTATGCTGCAAAAGACGTAGGCTGCCGGGGATTCCCATGATGCATTGAGTTTTTCCTTTCCAGTCACCTTTCTCACTCACTATGTGTTAATAGACCTCTCTGCATCGAATCATATCTGTTATTAATCTCTGTCTCTCTTCCACAGCATGTCTTTATCCTGTTTTCCTTCTTCACCCCAACTGGTCGCAGCAGATGGCCGCCCCTCCCTGAGCCCGGTTCTGCTGGAGGTTTCTTCCTGTTAAAAGGGAGTTTTTCCTTCCCACTGTCGCCAAAGTGCTTGCTTATAGGGGGTCATGTGATTGTTGGGTTTTCTCTGTATTTATTATTAACAGTGCGATCTACTGTACAATATAAAGCGCCTTGAGGCGACTTTTGTTGTGATTTGGCGCTATATAAATAAAACTGAATTGAATTGAATTGATGGCGTTTGTTTGTGCTGGTCTGTCTGCATCATTCTGCCATCATGAGGGAAACTAATCTGTTCATGTCAGACTTTGAGCTGATAAATATTGAACAGCTGGTACTTTTGTTCAAGTAAAAGAGAGAAAAGATCTCAGAGAAATGAAACTATCAGGGTTTTTACATTAGGGTGAAAAGAAAGCATCAAAAACATCAGTGAAGCTGCTGTAGATTAGACATGAATGACTTTCTGACTCACTGGAAAAAAGTTATAACCTTCTTATTGTGAGGACGAAACAATAATGATTGAATCGGTGTCTTACTGACTTTTTATTTTGCAGGCGACTGTGTAATCTGAAGGATTGAAATTATGGACGCTGAAGACGTTTTTGAAATCATCCATTCGGGCACATTTTTGAAGCCGAGCCTCACTCTATAACCTTTGTTCATAGCATCAGCTGAGTTTACCTCATCATTGCCAATGTCTCTAATACATAGTTAACCTTTGTTTTCTGATTTTAATTAATCTAATTCCATATCAGCTAGTAACACATTACTATAATCACATTACTCTTATGTGGGACACTGTAATGTAATATTACATTGATTCATTAATTGTACTAAATTTACTAATCAGACAGTTAAGAAAAGATTCATCAATCATCTGCAGGACAGTTGGATAGAACAGCAATAATCACATGAGCCTTCTTTTTCTGTGTATTACAATATACAGCTACCCTGGCTGCTGCTAACGCACCACTTGGGGTGGCCTTTGTATCGTCTTTCACAAACCAGGATGGACTCTGTTTTGTTCAGAGTCAAAACAAAGAGAAATCTTATTTTACTAACTGATGAAGAACAAAGTAAAAACATAGTGAAGTAGAGTTAACCATTAGGCTGTTTTCACCAACAGTCTCTGTATGCAGTCAGCTCAGATCAGACGCTGCTGTGATTTGAAAAATGCTGACCCCTGGTGGATAAGGTCTTAATTACAAGAACTAGTTCAACTTGATTCGCTTGTACTTGTTTAGTCTACAAGCGATAGACTAAACATGCTGTATCAGTATTATTAGAGGTGGGGAAATGGACCATAAGCACCTTTGTCTGTTCAAAGATGTTTGATGAAGGACCATCACTGAGAACTCTTGAAAACACCGTCTGTAAATCAGCAGTCTTGTCTTTAACAATCTGTTGTGTTTAAAGGATGTGCTGAATGTGCTTCAATTTATTCCTTTTCTTTCAAGAATGGTCTCTAGTTTTATTCTTACTTGAAGTGAAAACATCCCAGTGAAAATGTGACCAATGAGAATCACTGTCAGTTTAGACAAAGGTTTCAAAACAACCACAGCTGTTAGTTTGTGTGTGTAAGCTAACAGCTAAAATAATGTTAATTATTTGTTTTTAGCAATTCGTTTTTTATGTTGTTTTGTCTAGAAAACATTTTTGGCCAGAAAACATTTTTGGCCAATAGTCTGACAGTATTATTATCACAACATGTGAGAGAAAAGCTAAACACAGATCGGGTTCAGCATCTAAACTGCTGATGCAGACCTCTATAGAGCGGGGGACGTCACGCTATCACGAGGGGCTGACGTTTTTCTGGCATAATGTTTAACACTGAAATGTTTCCCATTTAAAAAATTTCAAAAGCGTCTTTTGGATTGATATAATATATTTTTGTAATTTGCTGATATTTGCACAATTGATTTGTTTTTCATTTGAAATTTTGTTAAAGTTTTTGAATCAAAATGTGAATTTCTGAAAATGTCTTAATTATAAAACAGTGGTCGCAAGGCAATAAGATTTCTGCCATAATGTATATGTAAGTGAAGAACTGAGACTTTATTTTTTCAACCCTGTAATACTTAGTGTATCATATTTGATACATCACATTACATCATCACTGCCATAAATTGCAGAAAAGTGCCTTTAATATCTGTCTGGTGGTTTAATAAACACTCCACTTTCAAAACCTTTGAATTTTCTGCCAATTATTTCCAGGTTCAGGCTTTACAGGTCTGACACAGTCCAGTCCAGAGACATCATCTCTTCTTGTGTTTTAGTTCCAGCAAGTTTTCCACATACATCAAAAAAGTTTGTGGTATAGCTGGTAAAAATTGAAGTGTGTGGTGGAAAAAATTAAAGTTTTGCTTTAAAAAATATGGAGGGGGGCAGGTTCTCCAAGTCCACAGCGGGTTCAGCTCCAGGTGGTTCTTACAGCACCAGCTGGTCCACCTCCTGTCTGCAGGCAGCCTCGTCATCATCCTAGATCAGAACCTTGATGGTTTCACAGATGATTCTGCTGAGGTGCTGTAACATTAGTGTAGAGGGAGAAGAGCAGGGAGAGAGTGCACCCCTGTGGGAGGCCGGTGTTAATGGTCCATGTGTGGGATGTGATGCGCTTCGTCAGGAAGATAGTGATCTACTGACAGGTGGAGGAAGGCACAGTAAGCTGGGTGAGCTTCTGGTGGTGGATGTCTGAGATTATGATGCTGTCCTACGTCCTGGCTTGATCGAGGTGATGCAGGATGTAATGCAGCCCTGTGTTTTCAGACAGCAGTGCATGTGACAGTTTGCACCATGTTCCAGAGAGTCAGTGTATCTGTCTTCACTGATCTCAGTGATTAACCCTCAATCCTAAAGTCAAGAGTGCTTAAAACTCAGGAAACCCCATGGGATCCACTCGATCTTAAATCTTCACTCTAATCAAAATACAAGAGAATGCAACGTTTTTACTTGAACATTTTATGGACCGACCTGCCAGCTCTTGTTTAACCGTTTCCTGAGCAGAGCTGGTTACTAACATTATGCCAGGTAATGTAGGACTGAAGTGTCCTAAAAATCACACTTAAACAGTTTTTTTAAAGGTAAAGTATCTCACATGATATGAGAGTTTATTATCCAAGTCTCAGAATCCAACAAAGTTACATCCACTTTACAGACTGTTGTACTAATGCTGACTAACAGCAGCACTTACTGACAGAAAGGTGCAGGATATCCTCACCAGCTCACCTCGATATCTGTGTCACTGGAAAGCTTTCTCCAGAGCGAATCGATGGACACCAGCTGAGATAAACAGCTGACTGACAGATGAGTCACAACCTAGACTTGTTTGTCCTGCTGCAGCTGGACATGCATTCGAATTGGGAGAGTTAAAAACATAGAATTTAACTGACTGCAATATGTAATCTAATGACATCTAGTGGTGACGTTTTACACACTGAACCCTGGAGTGTTTAAAAAAAAAAAAACACTCTTTGGTTTATGCAAAGAAAAAAAGGTTAAAGAGTGAAAGTGAATATTCTCAGCCTGGCTGTGCTTAAAAAACTGCTGGTTCAATCATTGTGAACAGAACAAATCATGTCAAAGATTTCTGATTATAAATCTTTATTCAAACCACAAACACTGGATTAAATCAAATAGTTATTCATTCAAAACAAGAAAGCACACACAGCTACAGTATTTTGTCAAACAGAGTAACAAACCTCAGGATATGAACACAGTAACAGCGCTCTCTGCTGTGTTGGGTGTTTTTGTTCATGTTTACAGCAGACGTGCATGGTTCTCCATGTAGTCATGCGGGTCTCCTTCAAAGGGCAGACGTGGAGGACTGTTGCAGGCTCCCATCAGGAAGATGATGATGGTGCCAAGGATCATCACAGGAGTGATCAGGAAGAGGCAGAGACGGTCCACGGTGCGAGCGATGCCGCTCCAGTTATCTTTCTCCTGTGACGACACCAGCGAGGGCAGAGTTTTATGTTTCACCTCATTTTTTATTCAATAAAAACAATAAAGCCATAACCAAAGGAACTAATGAGCCGCTGAAACAGCTTCTAGTCCTCTCATCAGATGTTGTTACAGTCTGGCCCCAGAGCCAAGAAGAATGAAGTCAACACAGCAGTGAAAAATCTGCTGGTTTGGGGACTCCAGTGAGCCACAGTGGAAGATTCGGAAGAGACGTGAATTTTCCCAGCAGTGGCCAGACTACCGAAATTACTCCAAGAGCACATCAACGACTCATCTAGGATGTCACAAAAGAACATCTAAAGAACTGCAGGCATAACTCAGAGTTCACGATTCAACAATAAGAAAGTGACTGAGCAAAAATGTCATCCATGGGAGACATCCAAGACGAAAACCACTGCTGACCAACAAAACATCTGGATGATCCCCAAGACCAGATGTAACGGGTTTGACTCCTGTTACATCAGGTTTTAAACGAATACAACTTTTCAGTCAAACATGGAGGTAGTGTGATGGGTTGGGGCTGCATTGCTGCTTCAGGATGTGGACGACTTGCTGTAAATGATGGAACCGTGAATTCTGATCTCTACCAGAAAATCCTGAAGGAGAATGTCCGACCAACAGTTCATACACTGAAGCTCAAGAGCACTTGGGTTATACAGCTGGACGATGAGCCCACCTGAGAATTTCTCAAATAACAGAATGAAAGTTTTGGACTGGCTTTGGAGTCCAGACTGAAATCCAGTGGAGACGCTGTTTATGCTGAAAAACTCTCCAATGTGGCTGAATTCACACAATTCTGCAAAAAAGAGTGACCCAAAATTCCTCCACAGTGATGTGTAACATTTGTTTTTATTTGTTACTAATGCATGAACCTTCCTCCTAAGGGTGGCACAACCAGTTATGAGGCTTAAGGGGCGATGACTTTCACACAGGGCCGGGTCAGCTTGGGTAGAAACCATCATTTAAAAACTGTGTGTTTTTGTGTTATCAATTAAACCATCATTTAAAAGACGTTTTCTGATTGTCAAAACTGTTTTGTATTTTCTTGGATTAACTTTGACAAATATTAGAATTTGTTTGTTGATTTGAAACATGCATTATTAAGAGAAATACTGAAAAACTCTTCGAGCTCAACACTTTTCAAATATTAAATTTGTTTGTTGATAAAAAAATGCTAAACTTTTTCAAATTTTGATGAAAACGTGCTAACATTTTTTTTACACAATTCAAAGCATCTGGACTCGTGCAGAGCATCGTCACGTTCTGGTTGTTCGCGCTCACCTCGTTGTATTCGTTCTTGTTGCGCATGTGTTTGATGATGTAGTTCGCTCCGTCCACAGCTGGCTTCATTTCAGAGTACAGCTGATCCGTCACACCTCCATCATCCTGGGGTTTCACCACTACACACACACACACACACACCTCAATTTAAACATCCTCTCTGCAGGTTTTTACTGCAGAGTCCACTGATCACTTACACGACCAAACAACTGGCCCCAGCAGCATCAGACTCCAACACAAAGATGCAAAACTACATGTAACACTGATGTGCTGAAGCCTGGCGACGAAGGCCACATCACTACATCTGATTCTGATTTCCTGTCTCAATAACGCAGCATCTTATAAACACACTCAGGTGACGGTGCGTACATGCTGCGTGGGTGACTCGAGTGGTGAAGCCGTGTCTCTCCGATTGTTTCTCAAACATCAGCTCGCTGCGAGACTTGACGGTGTAGTACTCGTCCGCTTTGGCGATGTAACCCACTGAACTCGATCGTCGCGGCAACGCTCCCTCCCACGCTGGCTCTGCCTCCGCAGGGTGGGACATGAGCAAGAGCCGAGGCAACCGTTCGAGGAAAAACTGGACGTGGACAGAAACGTGTTTATTTAAATAAAACTCAGAAACCTTTCAGTTTTATATTTAATACGGTACTATTAATGTATAGTAACATTACAGTACTACACTGCAGTGTGTCTGAAAGCTGATGCATATATTGGACAAACCAAATATAAACAAATGAATTTTAATGCCATAAATATTCTTTAAAAAATGTAGTCATTGAATTAATGCTAAAATGAGCCATAAATAGATATTTGTAGTATTTAATTCTGTAGTTATGTACCTTTATATTGATTCTCCTATTTTTGCTTTTGAATTCATTTTACTTTATTATGTTATTTTCAGCTGTGCTGCCTCAGCACTGTCAGCTTGCTGGAAATCTCCTGAGTGAATCAGTGAATACACATCAATAAGCAGCAATGCATTAAAATAAGCTGGGAAAATATTGTGAGAGAACTTATTTGCAAAGCAAATAAGTTCTGAATACATAAATCAGTAAGTTTTAAAAACATGCAACAGATATTTAAAATAAATGCACAGAAATATTCTTTAAGCTGCTGCTTAAAATGTGTAATATGTTTGCGTGCGTGTGTGCGTGCGTGCGTGCGTTACCCTCTTGGTCCACTCAGTCATGACGTGCGTGCTCGGCGTCCTGAAGTGCAGGTTGAGGACGACCACACAGTTTAAAACGACCACAGTAACCAGCACCATGATGAACATCAAATACCTGAGACACAGTTTAACTGGTTTAAGTACGACTGTATTTATTTTTTCCCTCTTTGGTCTATTGTTTCTTTCTTTTTTAAATTAAATACACATTATTTTCTATTTTTTCTTTTCTTGTTATTTGTCAGCGAGTGTTTACAGACTGGGAATTTAAAAAAAACAGCAGTCCATATTTGGAGAGTCTTCACCCCAAACAGGAAAACTGTAACTCCGGGCATCAAACTGGCTCCAAAGCAGACAACTGTCCTACACTTTACTGAACAAATGATGCACATCCAGGATGCAGACTCTTTCTCCAAGTTGTCATTATTACTTCAGTCTCGTTTGAAGGCTTCTGTCCTGCAGTCCTTTCCTGTGGAGGCCTCTCATGACTCTCTCCTTTGAGACTACAATTCCCAACTCGGCTGCTGGACGTCACATATCTCAGTAGTTTTTCGTTTGCTTCCTACCTCTGCCAGGCTCGTTCTGTCCTGCGTGTCTCTGAATTTCTTGACGACACTTCTCACTCCAGTTCATGACACACGCTGTGATACTAACTTTGAATATTCATCTCCTGCGTTGTGAGCGTCAACGATTCTTTTTCTCAAATCTAAACAAATGTATTTGTTTTTGGCCTGACGCTTTCTCAGGTGACATGTTAAAGCCTTGTTGAAGTTTTTATACTGCATGTAAACTATTTAACTCTATTCTACAAACTTTGAGCATTGCAAAGTTTAAGCACCTCCCTGCACAGCAGTGGTTTGTGCTCTGGCTCAATAAAAAGGGCTTCAGAAGGCTAATAACACTGACCCTGGTAACTCTGACTGTTCTCGGAAATAATCGTGTTGCTGCGTGCAAACAGAAATCATTCATGTTTACTGAAGAAAACTAGCATGTTTAGAAATACTGTGTTGAAAATCTGTTAAAGAAGCACTTGGAAAAGCTTAAATTTGAATCTAAAGCTGTTTCCAGCTGTTGTTGGGAGTATGTTTTGTATTTCTTACTTAACAATAAGCGGAACAGACATGGAAGTTTCTGGCAGCCTTTGAGAGATCAGCAGCAGGAAGACAGACTGAGCGAGCAGCACAGAGATGGACAAGGTCATCTTCTCACCACCTGCACACAAAACGCACAAACAGTTTCAGCAAGTGAAGGAAACCAGTTCAGACTGGAATCATTTTAAACCTCTAACAAAGTGGCCTGCATTTGTATAGCGCTTTTCTAGTCCATAGGACCCCAAAGCGCTTTACACTACATTCAGTCATTCACCCATTCACACACACATTCACACACTGGCGATAGCAAGCTACATTGTAGCCACAGCTGCCCTGGGGCGCACTGACAGAGGCGAGGCTGCCGGACACTGGCGCCACCGGGCCCTCTGACCACCACCAGTAGGCAAACATGGGGTTAGTATCTTGCCCAAGGATATTTGGCATGCAGCCAGGATGCAGCCTGGGATCGAACCACCGACCTTCTGATTAGTGGCTGACCTGCTCTGCCACCTGAGCGACAGCCTGTATTTCTGAGCAGTTTAAGAGCAAAGAGTTTGCACATCGGCTCTGTTTACACTAAGACCAGAGGAATCGACAGAAGATTCCCAATTAAGGTGATTTCTGACTTTTTCCCAGATTAATGTTTAAAAATATAAACGATTTAATTATAGTTTACAAATACATTTAATCTGCCTTGCTGCAGTTTCCTGTAAGCTTTCAGAGTTGGCACATTTCTCTGTCTTATAAAAAAATAAAACTGAGTGTGTCTCTGTGCATGTCGAGGAATATTTGCACAGCCCAGTAACACCACAGGTTAGAGAGAAATGGTTGAAATTGCTCTTTAAATGTGCACTGACTGTCAGCGGGCAGGTAGTAGACGAGGCAGGCCAGGAAGGAGATGAGCACACAGGGAATGATGATGTTGACAATGTAGAATAGAGGTTTGCGTTTGATGACCAGGTAGAAGGTGATGTCCTGGTGCTTGTTGCTGTCCATGGGGATGTGCTTGTAGATGTTTCTCTTGGCCGGCCGGTGGACGATCTCCCACTCGCCGTTTTCTGCCAACAGAGGGTTTACAACAAGATGCAAAACTCAAGACAGGAAGACCAGCTACATGATCTTTATGTGCAAGTTAAATCCTGACCAATACTGTGGGAGGAGGTGTGATTCTTTGTGGACAGATGGATGGACGGACACTTTGCCAGATGAGCTAAAAATATATATTTGGACAGGATCGAGGTGAAGCTTTACTGGAATGATGGGAAGAGAAACGTCTTCAGAAGGAAACATTCATGAAGTCTATCACATCATCGGTCAGACAGTTACAGTATGGCATGGGCATTTCTGACAGTGAAAAGTAAAGTGTGAAAATAACACTGGAGAGCAGAAAAGAGCAGCTACCTGTCCAGCTAGCAGGGTCAATAATGACCCACTCTACTGTGTAGTTGGCGACTTCTCCGGCGTATTCTTCTTTCAGGAGCATCCGGATCTCTTTGGCATTGTAGGTCAGAGAGCTGCAAAGCACCGTGAGAAACATGGATTAAATTAATCTGAGATGTTTTCAGGAGAAAAACACCATAAAAACTTCGTAGATTTGCTTCACAGCAGACTGTAAATTCTGATTTACGTGTAAATTTGGATGCATAACTGTCAACAGAGAGCTTTAAATAATTCTTTCTTACGTGAACTTGAGCGTGCAGTTCTGCCAGTCGAAGGGGAAATATCTGACGTTGATGGAGCAGGAGGAGCGGAAGATGGCCGGTGGCAACCAGTAGCAGAAACCATTACTATACACCAGTACATTACTGTAGTAGGCCACTTCAAACTGGGCATCATTACTGAAGCATGGAGGAAGGAGGGAGGGACATACAGTTAGGAAAATCAGTTACTGAATAATGATTGATTGATTGATTTTATTTTGCCTCTTTACTTCACCACAGTGGGTTTTAAATCAGTGCAGACTTTCAGCTATAATTTAAGGAGTTCAACAAAAAGTGTAGCCTTAAAACGCCAACCAATTTTATACATAATTACCTATTGTTGGTGGATTAATGATCTCACACTGATTTGGTTTTGCAGTACTGTGAAAAAGTTTTTGCCACACTTGAATGTTTGAGATCTTTAAACAAATTTTAATGACAGACAAAGACAACCTGAGTAAATAGAAAAATGCAGTTTTTAAATGATGATTTTAATTATTAAGGGAAAAAAACTGTTGTATAATACACGAGCTCCTGAGGTTCAAGACAGCAAATTAATGGTCAAACAGATCAGAATTAATGGTTCCATCAATTACAGCAAGTCGTCCAGAACCAGCAAAGCAGCCCCAAACCTTTACATCACCAGCCCCATGCTTTTGCTGTTGGCTTGGTTTAACGGCAGATGTAACGGGACTCAAACCTCCCAAAAAGTTCAGCTTTGGTCTCATAAATCCACAGAATACCAGCAGTGGTTTTCACTCAGGGGGGCAAAAACAGGGAAAACCTTTTTCCCTTAATAACTGGGATTATCATGACAACATTTTTTTCATTTACTTTGGTTATCTCATAGATGCTGACAAATACATCTAAACTTTTTAAATTTTCATTGGCATAAAAATGAGTTTTTGTGTGTGACCTCACTTGTTTTCCAGAACGATCTCCGGCAGCCACACCATGCTGGGCGGCAGTCGGAGTATCTCAATGCCACCAAACTCTGTGGAATTCCACGTCAGCCGGTAGTCAGTCCACGTCTGCCATAACACACACACACACACACACACACACACACACACACACACACACACACACACACACACACACACACACACACACACAGAAGTAAATGAAGAGCTGCAAGTACTGAGTATGAAGATGTAAAAGAATGAATTGTTACCCACAATTTCCAGCCACACGTTCGTCAGCAGCGTCTCATCTACTTCTTTCTACAAAGGAGAACAAAGACAAACATCGAATGAACTCTCCTCTGAATCTGTTTAATTTAAAATTTTATCCTAACAGACACATTTAAAGTCTTAATGACAGGATAAACTACACAGAAGCTGCGAACCAGAGAGATGAGGTTGGAGAGCGTGAGGGCGAGGTAAACATCGACAACATCCTGCTGCTTCTCGACGGGACGCAGCTCCTTGTTGTATCCCATCTCTTTAAATACGTATTCAATGACACGCTCCTCTTCGTTCCTGCCATTGCACTCTAACACACACAGATTAAAACACACACATTTTACAGCTGTTCATATTCTCTAAGCGGCTTCTACTAAAACTGCAAGAGATTATACAAAAGTCCAGCAGGCCAACAAAGAACACATTTCAGTATTTAAGAAGAGCAATCCAAACCTGCTGAGGAGCCAGTGGGCAAAAAAAAAAATCTATAGTTGGAAACCTAGAAACCAACCACTACTGTAAAGGAAGTATGAGAAAAGCAACAGTAAATCTGTTTTTATAATTAAACATGAGTTAAAAGAAAAAAGCAACTTTACTTTTTTCTACCATTTTTCGAGTTATCTTTTATCTTTGTACAAAGATGTCAGCTTTCATTGTTTTCTCATATTCCACACACATAATAATCTATTATTAAAAACAACAGCTTTCTGATTTTTTGCTGTTGTTAATAATTTCTGGTTGCAGTCCAATGCTTTTCAGGATATTTATGATTAGACGGGCCATTGTTTTCCTTGACTCGCTGCTCACTCTGACACTTCTGACCCTGTTCAGAGTGATTTTAATCCCAGCTCCTCTCCTCACCTTTCAGCCACGCCCCTTAAAGTCATTTATTGCTGACTATGGAAGGAACACACACATGAAAAAAAACACATGACTTTCATATTATACTTCTAATTAATTCAAGTCAATTTTTCAGTTCAATTCAGTTTTACTTACATAGAGATAAATCTCAACAGCAGTCACGTCAAGGTGTTTTATATTGTAAGGTAAAGTAAACTCTTTGGACTGACCAGTGCTCAGAAATTAAAATCTGAGTCTTAAGATCAAAATAAATCAAACGGTATCACCAGTGACAGTTTGGTTTACAGTATGGGGTCTGATCCCAGTATTAATCCCAAGCTGAACATCAGAGTGACTCCACCTGCTCAGGAGATGATACTCTTGAAAGCTTCAGCGTTGCTTCCTAATGGACTTTCAGCTCCTGTTTCCAAGGTCAAACATAAACTCATCTCTAAACTCAAAGAATGTGCTGCTCAATTTAGAAATCCACAAACCCACAAAGTCCAGTTGACATCTTCTTTGTTTTTAGTTGTTTTTGATTAACAGCCAGCCCTAGTGACACAAATACACTGTAAACAAGCCTGACATTCACGGAGGAAAACAGACCGGATCAAGCGTGTGAATGCTTCATGCTGCTCGGATTTCACAGCTGCTCTGCAGATCCATCGACCACGCGGCTGCTGTGATAACCGGCTTCCCATCCTACAGCTCACCACACAGCAGCGCTTTGATTTTCACCAGTCTGCTGCACATCGCTGATACATACGCAGTTTACATTTTTCTATTTGAGATGATCTAGCTGATTTTTCAGTAACGAGGTTTTAATTTAGATAAAAAAAACTCTGTGCTGACTCAATACCCAAAACAAAAAAACACTTCCATTTAAGAAAAGCTTGAAATAAGTCCGACACAAAAGTTTTAGTCGGTCACATAATCAATTAACAGACCAACTGCTTTAGGTGTAGATTACATATTACAATAAGAAAAAACTTTGACTTATTCAAAACTTTTGACATCCTGCTTTAAGATTAAAGATATTTTCAACCTTTAAAATAAAAGATTTGCTCTGAAAACATTTTGTCAGGTTATCATCTCAACTTTTCCAATAACTTACCTGATGAGAGCAGTGTGAGCAGGAACAACGTGGCCAGTGCTGCACGCTGAAGCTCCATGGCTGAGTGGAAGTGAGAGGTCAGCGTGCTTTTACCCACCGACCTCCTGCCAGAACCCGAGAGGCAGAGTGACAAACAACAGCTGCAGACACACTGAGCAGAAAATAGAAAGCACAGAGCAGGCCTGACCCGCCGGGTGCTGTCACCTCCACCCTGTACGGGAAACAGAAAGAGCCACGAGGAAGGTCGGATACACTCATCGCCACACAAGAGCGGAACTTTCAGATTCACATGAGAAAAAGCTCAAACTGTGGACACGACGGTCATAGTAAAGTTACAGTGGACCTCTCATATGTAAACTGTTACCAGTCTGCACACTGATAATAAACATGGAGTTTTAAACTATGAGATCTGAATATTTGAAAAACAAAATAAAAAAAAAAAAACACTCAGTTTGAGACTTTTTTCACTCTTGGGTCTGTCTGAAAACATCCATCAGCTCTATAAAAATGCAAATGATAATTCAGAATTTATTTCAAAAAGCAGGCCGAGGCCTTTAAGTGTATTTCCTTTATTGTTTTGCTGATGGCTTCAGTTCATTTTAGTTATGTTTTAAAATATTTTTTAAAGAGGAATTTACAAAAACGATCTAGTCAGCAGAGACGTTCAGGTTTTACACACATATCTATCATTTATTTACCAAATAAAAACAGACACAGAGACAGAAACACGCCGACATATTTTAAAATATAAGTTGTGTTTAATACAGTCCATTAAGTGTTTTCTATAAAAAGTTTCCTAAAGGTTCAAAGCTCAAGCTTCGTCTTTAAAGTTGATGGGGATGTGTTTAAAATCTGATGTTCCTCGTTGTGGCTCGGTCGCTGCTCAGAGCGACAGGTTGACGTCGCTCTTCATCTTGCCGCTGCTGAGGCTGTGGATCATGGCGATCATCGCAGAGTGTTTGTTCAACTCGTCCTCCTTCTGCTTCAGCTTCGTCTCCAGCTGACTCTTCTGCAGCTCCAGAGACGACGCCTGGAAAACAGAAAATGTTCTACATCAAGAAACCGGCCTGGTTTCATCTCCTGTATGCTGCCTGATCATCGACTTAAACCCTGACAAGCTTGGATTCGTCTGTGGACAGAAGCTTTGGGACAGGCTGCAGGAGTCTGTCTTTGACTCCGTCTCACGCCTCGATGCTTACAAGCTGTTCAAGTTTGGGATTTTATTTTTTTTTTAACGATCTGGATCTAAAAGGCTGTTTTATTATTTTATTTTATTTTATTTTATCAAGAGTTGTTGTTTTTTTTTTTTTTAAGTTGTCAAAAAGGCGTTTGTTTTCCCTTTTTGGAGGATTTCAGTTTCTTTTTTTGTGTTTCTTTGTTACTTTTGCATTGTTTGTGTCTTATCAGCATCTCTTCACACAAGTGAAAACAGTGTATGACTTTTCTGTCAGTTGTCTATCAAATCACAGGTGCATACGTGAGCTGTGCATTTACCAAAAATTAAGGCATCAATTAAAAAACAGCCAACACAAAATATTTTCCATGTTAAGATATATATGACAGATACGGGAAAGAAAGGTAAAGAAGCTGCAGGTGCAGCTTGGAGCAAATGTGTCGTGTTTGATCAGCACTCTTTTTGTTACCTTGATGCTGGCGTCTTTCCGGGCCTGCTCTGTTTTGTTGAGTTCTTTCCTTAAAACATCCACCGTCTCCTCCAGGTCTCTCCTCTCCTGCTCCCTTTCCTTCACCTTCTCCTCCTCAGCCCGGAGTTCAGCACGCAGACCTGACAGGAACAAAGCAAAGTGCTGACTGAGGCTCATGGATAGGTTACGTATCCTTTAAGTAGTCTTTAATCTCAGCGCTGATAAAAACATATCGTATAATCTTGACTTCATCAGTCAGCTGTAGTTTTAGACAAACATTTGCCTCTGCTGGCGACAACAAAAACGTTCCTCTAATAAACAAATAGAAGTTACACAGATTTTCTCACATCTCTGATGAATGAAGAGTCTTGGGATCAGATTTCAGGGGGAACGTCCTTTCCCATATTTAGGATACACACATTTGTATGAGTCTGTTACTGTGAAATTAACTGAAGACCAACCTGAGATGTCACCGTTTTTCTTCTGTAGATCTGAATTAAGCGATCTGATCTCCTCTTCTCTCTCCTCCAACAATGATGCCGTCCTAACAAAAAGCAACGAGCGTCAGAAACCTCGTCTTCAGGTCAAAGGAAACAAGTCTCGCACGTGTGTGTGTGTGTGTGTGTGTGTGTGCGTGTGTGCGTGTGTGTGTGTGTGTGCGTGTGTGTGTGTGTGTGTGTGTGTGTGTGTGTGTGTGTGTGCGCGCGGCATACTTGTTTTGCTGCAGCTGGAGTGCTTCGTGGTTCTTCCTCAGGGTGTCGGTCTGTTTGGTGAGAGAAACATGAGCCGCTTGCACCTCCTTCAGCAGCCGCTCCGTCTCATTGAACCTGCACAGCAGAACTGTCACACATCTGCACGTCCCAATAAACCAGCCCAAAGTTTCATTTCTACAGCCTGAACTTTGAAATAAAGTTTTATTATACACATGTTATAAGATCATTTCTCTCAGGTGGAAACAAAACAGGACAGTACTGGTTAAATCTGCAGCACAGATCACAGATGAAAACAAGCCTGTGGATTTTAAAAGTGAGAACAAAAAGAAGGAACAGAAAAAAGAGACTCTGGTGGTTAAAAAGTCAAAACACATTTGACCCCAGTGTCTGTAACTTCATCAAAACACAAAAAAGTGTTTTTCTCTTCTTACTGGCCTTAAAAGGAAATAGTGCAGATTGAACTGTGTTGGCTCAGAGAGCGAAGTGTGAGGAGAAAAACCTTCACTGTTTAACTACAGCTGTTAATAAATACCTAAATAAATCCCACTGTGGTTTCACCATAGTGCCTCTGACCTGTTGAGCAGGGTGTTGTAGGCTCCTTTCAGGTCCTGGTGCTCCTCAGAGTCCCGCTGTAGCCTGGAGTTGTGCTGCAGCAGCTCCTCCATGTCAGCTTTGGAGCGCTCCACCTCCAGCACCTGACCGCTCAGCTCCACCTTCAGCTCCTCGCGACGCCGCTCGGCGTCCTTCAGCAGACCGGCCAGCTTACGAGCCTGCGGGCAGAACACGGGGCAAAATTAACACACAGGAAAAGTGGATTTTACTAAAAAACAGCGAGCATCAGTGATTCCATTTCTGAGCAAAGATGAACTTTTTCATGGCTTGATTTAATTTAATGATTTTATGAGCTGCTCAAACTGACACTGCTTCACATTTAACATCATAAAATCAGAAAAGCATTTGGCACAGACAGCGTGACGCAGTGCATCTGCAAACTACAACCTGAGACTGCGTTAAACGTCGTAATTAAACGTATTTATTCACTATTAATCTTATAGCACAAAATGTAAGAAAAAACAGGAAAAACAAAGGTCAAATAGCTCGTTATGATGTTCTTTTTAATGTTTTAACATCACAAAAAAGATAAAGCACATGATCCTCACATTTAAGAGGCTGGCACTGCAAACACTGAATTATCACAATCTAAAGGAAAGAATCCTTTAAAAACAATAACAACATGTTACCTCAGCCTCAGCCTGAGCTCTCTGAAAGCGATACTGAGCGAGGAGACGATCGGCCTGAGAAAGAGCCAGAGCCTTCGCCTCCATCAAGTCCTGCAGACGGCTCTCCTTAGACTGAGGAGGAGACACAGAAACCTTCATCAGATACAGAAAAGCTAAAATCCAGATAAAGTCTGAATGCTTCTGCAGATGCTTTAGTGTTGCATCAACAAAAACTCTCAAGTAGTAAAAATCAGACTGTTAAAAAAAAAAAACTGCAAACATATGACAGGTTACTCGTCTGCAACATTACAGCAGTGTTTATCTCTTTTCTTAGGCCTGATGTACTCACCGCGTACGCGACCAGCTTCTGTTCATACACGTCGATGATCTCGGACACGTGAGAGTCTTTGACCTGCTCCTGCAGCTGCAAGCATCACACAGACTTCAGTGGAAAGTTCGAAGGGAAGATCGAAAACGTTTATAACACAGTTTTGTTTGTCTGGAAATGTTGCCGACACTGTTTTCAGGGGTTACACCAAATCTTCCCAAACTTTACGACCTTTAAAAACTCTTAAAATAATTAAATATTTCTTTGTGAAACTGAGTTTTCGAGGCCCCGACGACATTAAATTATCTAGGGAGTAAAGAAAAGTGGAAAATAATATCAGAATCTAATAATTTAGTGTTTTTACTTCTGTACATTATCTTATCAAACTGCACTGTGTGCACAGCCTGTAGCTACAATATAAAGTTTGATAAATCACGTTTGTTTATGTAATTTAAGACGTTTCATTTGTTAGCAGCAGCCCAAGCAACATTTTATTGTTTTGACCCACAAAATCAAGCAAAAACATTTCGGTCCTGAAAATATTTCAAAGTAAAAGTTAAACATGGATGCAGGATATGCATGTGGTTGGGTGCCACAACATTTTAGAGAACCCATAATCTGTAGTACCTTCAAAAGGTGATTTTATTTAAATTATTTTTATTTGTATCAATTGATTTTAATTTTGGACATTTAAACGACTTATCTAACAACTTATGGTTTCTGAAAAATCTGCATATTAAAATTAAAATAAATAAAATAAAAAGCCTAAACAGGTCACTGCTAGCCTGGTGGTGTTCTTGAATAATTTACATTACCTAATAGTTAATTTGAGGATGTAATTTAATTTGTATTTGTTAAAGTGCACCACAAGATGGCGTCTTCCCCCTTTGGTTGAGTTGATCTGACTGATCCTCATCGTGTATCAAAGTGAATGTGCTTGAATGAAAGAAGAAAATGCTTCATCTTGGTCTTATGTTCTGATCACAGTTGTTTTTCAAAGTTTGGCTCCCCCATGGAAAATGTTCACATTTCAAAAGTCGCAGAGAAACATTCTTGCACACTCTACCTCCAGCCCGGTCTGAATCTTCTCCACCAGACTGTGGACACTTTTGCTGGAAACACTGGAAGAGTCCAGCGTGCTGGTGTTTGTCCTGAGAGGCGGGACTTCCTGCACTGCCACACGCTTCACAGACAGCTCGGCCTCTCGCTGGCGATAAGCGTTGTTGGCGGCGATGCTTTCTCCCAGACTTGAGAAAAAACAAAGTCATTTTGTCCACAATTCAAAGAACTATTAAATATTTCTGGATAAAAAAAAGTGTAGTTTCGATCATGAGACTCACACGAACGAGGAGAAGTCTGGGAGGGCCGTGGCTTCAAACAGCAGAGAGAGTCCAGTCTGCACACGGTCTCTGTGGTGGGACGTGAGGGCCAGAGAGAGCGGCGTCACTATCCTCTGGTCCTGAGGGATAAAACCGAGAGAATGATGGCCCGTTTCAACTGAACACAAAATCCTGCGTGTACTAAAAACAAGGTATATAATATCAGCCTGTATGTAATACCTGCAGCATCCTGTAGAAGCTGGTCTCCATGTCCTTCACATGCTGTCTCAGTTTGCTCATCAACTCCAGAGTCTTCAGCAGAGCTTCTGCACACACCTGACTGACACCACACACACATTTTAATATCTTAAAATACCTCAAAAGTAGTGAGAAAAGTTTCATCAGCTAAATTAAGTCAAAATAATAACATAACATTACCTCTGAGTTCTTTAATTCATCATGAAAAGCTGATTTAAAGTTGTTTCAGGTTCAGGGTGGCAGCTGACTTTTCAAACTTGATACATTTTTGCCTGAATGTTATTTGCAGCTCTGTAGGCTGAAAGCATTTTAAGGCCTTTCTATGAGTATGAAGTATGAAAGTGGGTAAACGCCTTCACTTAAATCCTGTTATCAATAGTAACAAAACTAAGTATAGAGTGATGCATTTCAGATGTGAAGTGTCAGTTCTTCTTTTGATGCACAGACTGTGGGTCTCTGAAGGTCATCTGTGCCGTTTAGACAGCGCGCCAGCTGCAGTGGTCTGCAAGTGTGTTATCCCTTTAAAAGGGCCTCATTCCATTAGTTTCAGTGTTAAGTTTAATATGTTATTGTATGGAGGACAGTCTTGAGTCTGTAGACATCCAGTGACTCAATAAACATGTCCACCAAAGCCTCATCAGCTAAGTTATGATACCACATTGTACCAGATTAACAAGCAGTAAAACTGAGGATAGTTTAAACCTTTCTCAAAAGTCTCGTTTGTTATATTTTTATTTGAATTAACTCAAATGTTTTTTTTCATATGTATTTTCAGTTTTTAGTCTAGTTTCAGTTAATTACATAGTGGATTACTTAGCGGATGTCTCTGTAGAGGTGAAGTGAATGACTGTAATAAGTCTGCACAGCTCTTTAAAAATAAAAATAAAAGTTGATACCACATTTAGTGGATTGTTTTCCTTATCTGTTATGTAGATCAGCGCTGTGTCTCTCAGATTTCAACTTGCTTGTGGCTCTTTGTGTAATTGAGAATGACCTTTTAAATAAACAACAACAACAAAAAAACAGACCTTCTCCCAAAGCTTGTTGGGCATCATGTTAGCATTAGCCACAGGATTCATCTGGGCTGCTGACATCTTTGGTCCGGCAGCTAGTTTTCACTACTGTTCGTGGGCTGTGTGTTGATGGTTGGTTGGTGTTTTTCTCTAAATATCAGAGCAAGTCTGTCAAGTTTCATAACAACCACCAACTGCAACCAGTAAATGGAGCATGGCTGATTTGGCTCAGCACGGCTGTTTTAGGGGGATTTTTTGAAATCTTTTCCCTCCATAATGACATTTGATGATCTCCACTGCACCTTTACTGACGAGGTTTGACACGTCAGTATATATCAAAAAGATGCAGTTTGACAACACGAAGAATCATTTTCGGGTAGCTGCATGGGCAGAGACCACCCTCACCCTCGCTAACTTCTGATGCAAACACCTGAAATATGGCAGAAACCACTCAGTTCAGAAAATTGCTTCAAGTATTACTCATGGTAGACTTTCAAGGGGTAAAGAGTTAAAGATTTTTAGGGACAATGTGAGTACAAAGTACTGATCACATAAAGCAGTGCAGCTGTATTTTGCATTAATAATGCGCTGTTTGGAAATCCCACTGCTTCTCTTGCATCTCTAAAAATTACATGAACCCTCAGAAAAACCTGAGCTTGATGTGTTGTATAACGAAACGTCATCAGATGTTTCACTCACCTGAGATCATCGTCAGAGCTGGGAGGCAGACAGCTGAGTGGATTGCTGCTATGACAACATGAGAGGATAGCTTCAACCTGTGAGAGGCACAGCTGAGCGCTTATCTGGCAGGACACCAAGGATCTGGTGGTATCCTCGGAGCACAGGAGTGGTAGAGTTAAGGCTTCAAAGGAATCAGACATGTGCAGACAGAGACAGACTGCAGGGCTGCAGGGTCACGTGAAGGATATTTAGCAGCAGGCTGGTGACGTAGCTGATGCGGAGACAGTGTTTTCTCAGGTGAGCGTCTCCCTGTGAGAGATTGAGGCCCTTCAGCAGCCCTAACAGTACCGGAAGCAACATTTCCACAAAGCTCAGCGTAGAATCAGGCATACTCTCTGCTCCCAGCGTCTCCTGCATGGAGAGGATAGGAACAGAAGTGGGTGGACAGCTAACAAATTTTATTATAATCAGGATTACGGCTTCCAGGTAATCAGAAGAAAAGCTGCAGACCGGTTCTGCCACTGTCAGACCACTCCCCTGTATCCCAGTGGGTCAACCGTACCTCCAGTAGCTCGCTCAACAGCTGCAGGACCTGCAGAGAGCAAGATTCGCCACCCTCCACGGGCGAGCTCAGCCACTGCACCAGTGCCAGCCCACACTGCGCCTTGCGTCCACCGTCCCGTCCTGCGGCTCTGAGTTTAAGTCCCGCTGGTTTGAAAACCACCTCGCACAGGAGCGAGCGCAGACCTGAGACACTGCACATGGCAAGGAGAAGCTCCAACACCTGCACACGACACACACATCAAGATGGTTTGTAGCAGCTGAGCATGGCCTTCTAAAGGCTTTCCTTCCCTTTATCCAAAAATAGGCTGCAGAAAGAGGCAAGTGTGCAATTATACAGTAAAATATAAGGTGGGCCGATAATGCTTTTCCTTATTTACTGTCTTATATGTTAGAATGGTTGATGCTGATTAAGAGTAGGAACAGTCTGATCATATGCATAGTAAACAGCAGAAGCATCTTCATGCCTCGATGCTTAAAATGAGGTGGCTGTAGCTCAGGTGGCAGAGCAGGTCAGCCACTAACCAGAAGGTCGGGGGTTCGATCCCAGGCCGTTCCATGCTACATGCCAAATATCCTTGGGCAAGACACTTCACCTGTTGCCTACTGGTGGTGGTCAGAGGGCCCGGTGGCGCCAGTGTCCGGCAGCCTCGCCTCTGTCAGTGCGCCCCAGGGCAGCTGTGGCTACAATGTAGCTGCCATCACCAGATTGTGTGTGTGAATGACTGAATGTAGTGTAAAGCGCTATACAAATACAGGCCATTTACCATTTATAAACTTCAGAGAAAAAAAAACACCCAAATTTCAACATAACCTGTGAGTAATACAAGCAGCAGCTTCAAGCTTACAATAATCACCAAACTGACTAAAAATCTAATAAAACTGCAACAAACATCTGATACTTTTCTGTTTTGTACCACTGAAACTTGAATATCTATTTATTTATATCTATTTATTTTAACCGACAAATACATATATAACAACATTTTTGCAACATCATTATCATTATTAATAATATTATTATGCCATATTTGTATATTTATGTTAGTAAGTATATGTTAAAGAAAATCTGTTGGCGTTGCTTTTGTGACACATGTCATGTTACACAGTGATCGGTTTCACTCCTGATATTTTAACCCAAACCATGATGCGTTCCTAAACCTCTCGTGCATTATTAGTATGGAAAAGGTAGCGAAAGCAAAACATGAAAGATGAAAGCAAAACTGAACAAGTTCGGTCTTGTGATATAAAACCATCGACCAAATAATAACCAACAAATGTCCAACAGCTTTTCAGCTGATGTCAAAAAAGAGGTTTGCAAACCAGCTATGAACCAGTTAAACATTATAATTGCCTGTTAATATTAAAACTATTAACTACAGTTTTTACAGCGTTTCATTTTTCTCTTTAAACATCAAAGGTAAAGAGCAACCAAAATGCTGTGAAGCCCCTGCCTTGCTTCCTCTTGTGCTCGTGGTTTTGGTCATTTTACAGCATCATGTTTTCATTTCAAGGAAACACACTGAGTGACTTTAAAATCAACAGTTTCCTAAATTTAAAAATCAATTTTAGTTTCTGTTTAAACTCCTGAGCAAATGTAAGAAAACCTCTAGATCTGACATTTAAAATCCAAATTTAGGTTGAATCCTTTCAGGTTTCGGGGCCTTTTTGTTGTTTCTTTTAGTTCAATTTAGTTCCAGTTTTTGATAGAAGATTTTTATCATTTCAGTTTAGTTTTTCAGTTTAAGAAAGTATGAGGCCATTTCTGCTGCTGTTCTTCCAGATTAACTAAAAATGAACTCATCATGAGATTTTATATTTTGCAGTTTCTTTATAAGGCAGCAGTTGATAAAAACGCTGACAGCTGCAGATGTTGTGTCCGAATCGTTCAACTGAAACTTCAGAATAATCCAGGTGTCACAGCTTAAACCTGCACGCACAAATAATGTGAGACCAGGCTGTTACAAAAAAACAACATTAACATTTTTAAAGACTAAATATTCCCTGCATTTATTTCCTGGTTTGTCGGCAGCAGCTCCTGAAGGAGCTGTTTCACTGCCATCAGTTAATGTGAGACACCAGTTTATCAGAAAAGCTGCTGTTCAGTTATAACAGGAAGAAAAAGCATGTGACTCTGTGTGAGAACAGTTTCCTTTAATTGCTGCACAACAAAACAAAACAGCAACAGCAAAATGCTGTTATCGTACACACACAGAAACACGTTTGGACCATCTGTATGCATGTTCAGTAAACCAGAGTGAAAGACTAACACTTGTGCTTGTGAAGGACATTTCTGTCCCTTTGACTTTTCTTTGGTTAATCGTTTTGGGTTAACAAAGATATTTATGTTAGACTTTCAACACCAGGTCCCAAAATAAGCTGTGTAACCACACCACTAAACAGCCCCACTGAAACACATTACAGCCTTTCTGTAGTGCTGAAACACCAGCTCTCCCTCTGTGAACCTCAGCGTTTATTGGATCGATCGTTCTTCTGGTCAAACCTCAAAGGTCTTGATCGTCGGCCAAGTTTATAACTCTAAAACTATGATTTATACAAGTGTGGTGTGTATTGTCATATTGATAATAATCGATTAAGTAATGGAATATGAAATACTTCTGTCTTATTAACGAGCAGTAATAAATATTTAAAAGAAAAAACCACAGGTGGTTTTGTGCCACCCGTCTTATTTGTCTAAAAACAAACAAAAAAAACAAAGCATTTGTATTTGCGTCAGAAATTAATTTGATTGTTTTATATATTTTTAAATATATTAACACACTAAAATTAAGTGAGTTTGTGTCTGTAAGCCTTGAAAGGAGAATGTGGTGGCTGCACTGAACAGATGTGAGCACAGCAGCATCCTGAAGTTTGCTCCGTGATTTGATGCAAAGCTTTTGTGCTGCTTAAAACAAGACGTTGTGATGGTGCAGACGTTAACAATACAGGGAGTGCAGAATTATTAGGCAAATGAGTATTTTGTCCACATCATCCTCTTCATGCATGTTGTCTTACTCCAAGCTGTATAGGCTCGAAAGCCTACTACCAATTAAGCATATTAGGTGATGTGCATCTCTGTAATGAGAAGGGGTGTGGTCTAATGACATCAACACCCTATATCAGGTGTGCATAATTATTAGGCAACTTCCTTTCCTTTGGCAAAATGGGTCAAAAGAAGGACTTGACAGGCTCAGAAAAGTCAAAAATAGTGAGATATCTTGCAGAGGGATGCAGCAGTCTTAAAATTGCAAAGCTTCTGAAGCGTGATCATCGAACAATCAAGCGTTTCATTCAAAATAGTCAACAGGGTCGCAAGAAGCGTGTGGAAAAACCAAGGCGCAAAATAACTGCCCATGAACTGAGAGAAAAGTCAAGCGTGCAGCTGCCAAGATGCCACTTGCCACCAGTTTGGCCATATTTCAGAGCTGCAACATCACTGGAGTGCCCAAAAGCACAAGGTGTGCAATACTCAGAGACATGGCCAAGGTAAGAAAGGCTGAAAGACAACCACCACTGAACAAGACACACAAGCTGAAACGTCAAGACTGGGCCAAGAAATATCTCAAGACTGATTTTTCTAAGGTTTTATGGACTGATGAAATGAGAGTGAGTCTTGATGGGCCAGATTGATGGGCCCGTGGCTGGATTGGTAAAGGGCAGAGAGCTCCAGTCCGACTCAGACGCCAGCAAGGTGGAGGTGGAGTACTGGTTTGGGCTGGTATCATCAAAGATGAGCTTGTGGGGCCTTTTCGGGTTGAGGATGGAGTCAAGCTCAACTCCCAGTCCTACTGCCAGTTTCTGGAAGACACCTTCTTCAAGCAGTGGTACAGGAAGAAGTCTGCATCCTTCAAGAAAAACATGATTTTCATGCAGGACAGTGCTCCATCACACGCGTCCAAGTACTCCACAGCGTGGCTGGCAAGAAAGGGTATAAAAGAAGAAAAACTAATGACATGGCCTCCTTGTTCACCTGATCTGAACCCCATTGAGAACCTGTGGTCCATCATCAAATGTGAGATTTACAAGGAGGGAAAACAGTACACCTCTCTGAACAGTGTCTGGGAGGCTGTGGTTGCTGCTGCACTAATGTTGATGGTGAACAGATCAAAACACTGACAGGATCCATGGATGGCAGGCTTTTGAGTGTCCTTGCAAAGAAAGGTGGCTATATTGGTCGCTGATTTGTTTTTGTTTGGTTTTGAATGTCAGAAATGTATATTTGTGAATGTGGAGATGTTATATTGGTTTCACTGGTAAAATAAATCATTGAAATGGGTATATATTTGTTTTTGTTAAGTTGCCTAATAATTATGCACAGTAATAGTCACCTGCACACACAGATATCCCCTAAAATAGCTAAAACTAAAACAAACTAAAACTACTTCCAAAACATTCAGCTTTGATATTAATGAGTTTTTGGGTTCATTGAGAACATGGTTGTTGTTCAATAATAAAATTATTCCTCAAAAATACAACTTGCCAAATAATTCTGCACTCCCTGTAATTCACTGATGTTCAGACAGACGTCTCAGAGCCATAAAGACAAAAACTAAGACTAAGGTACAGCTTTCTATCCCTCAGCCATCACCATGCTGAATGCGCTCCTCTTGTTATGATTTGCATCAAAGTAGGACAAACGGATCCACCCGGGCTTCTGCTTCTTACCTGGACAGGCTCATATCCCTGAAGTTTAACTGAAAGCTACCTTTTGTTTGAGCAATATTTGCTTGTTTTCCTTCATGTGCATATGAACTTGAGTGACAGCCCAGTCTTAACTCATAGGGTCGGCCTGGCTGCTTTAAAGGTCGTCTATCGGGTTGAGGTCAGGACTCTGTGCAGGCCAGTCAAATTCTTCCACATCAAACTCACTCATCTATGTCTTTATGGGCCTTGCTTTGTGCACTGGTGCACAGCCATGTTGGAACATAGAGGGATCATCTCCAAAATGTTCCCACAAAGTTGTGATCATGAAATTGTCCAAAATGTTTTGGTATGTTGAAGCATTGAGCTGCTTTCAGTGGAACTACGAGCCTGAGCTCAACTCCTGAAAAACAACCCCACACCATAATCCCCCCTCCACCAAAGTCTCTCCAGAGAACACATCTCCCCACTCTAGAGTCCAGTGATGCCGTGCTTTACATCACTGCACTTAATGCTTTGCGTTGCGCTTGGTGATGTAAGGCTTGGATGCAGCTGCTCAGCCATGAAAACCCAATCCATGAAGCTGTCTATGCGCTGCCTCCGAGTTAATCTGAAGACCATGTGAAGTTTGGAGGTCTGTAGTGATCTCTGTGCTCCTCAGCATACGCTGACCCCGCCCTGTGATTTTACGTGGCCTACCACTTCGTGGCTGAGTTGCTGTCATTCCCAATCCACTGTGATAATACCACTAACAGCTGACTGTGGAATATTTAGTAGGGAGGAAGTCACATGGCTGGACTTGTTGCAGTTTGCACCTCATCATGGACCACATTGGAATTTACTGTCTAAGAGCGACCCATTTTTTCCTTTTTTTGTTTTTTCTCCGTTACCACAAAAAGGTCAGTGCTAACGTCAGCTGCAGAGCATCACGTCTGATGCAAACTGTGTCACACGTGATGGTTTCAGGGAATATTGGGAACTTGAAGAGTGAAGAACAGCTGGTGTGTTTTATCACATTTGTTTCTCACCTTGGCTGCAGGGTCTGGGTCTTTCGAATGCAGCAGTCCTAACACTTGAGACACACATGCCGAGAAGTGGGGATACCTGGAAATGGACAAAAGGTTTTCAGCACAGTTGTAAAGCAGCTATTCAGGAAAAGAGCTCTGAATTATCTGCATACCTTGTTAGGTAATCAGCTATTTTGGGGTTCTTTAACAAATCAACCAAAAGGTCGACTGAGTATTTTCTCGTCAGAGTACCATCACCGTTCACGATGATGTTGAACACAAGCTGGAACGTTTGATGGATGTTCTTTGCGTCAAAGAGCTACGAGGAAATCCCAGAGATCAGAGACAAGATATTATGTGAATCAGCATGAATCTTGTTTATTGTTCAACATATAAAAACGAGAAGAGAAAAAAGGAACAAACTAAAAAAGGAACAATTGTTTCCACTGTTAAGAAAAAAAAATAGAATCATGACAGAAACCTGCAGAAGTCTTGAGTCTCATTTGATGACATTTTGTCAGATTACCTTGTAATTTTTTTAAAAGTGTTTTTTTGAGCAAAAGTTCTCCATGTTTTTTGGCGGTCTTTCAATTTTTTATTTTTTTGGACGTTAGCTGCTTTTTCAGTCTTTTTCAGTCCAGTCTGTGCACCTGAACATTTTCAGAGGAAAGATTTCTCTGTTTCTTAAGTCACTAAACTCTGACTTATGAATCATTCAAGCATAAAAAAGCCAGCTAATTTTAAATTGTATCTTTAGACACTTTGTTTAATGCAGATCCCAGCAGAGTTCACCTACCTTCTCTCCAACCTTCTCATTCAGGCTGAGGCTGGCCAGTATAGACAACGTGAAGACCACCACAGTCAGGCTGTTGTGAGCCAGAAAGTTGATCAGTGTGCGATAAAACTGCTTCACGTTGTCCTACAAAATAACATAACCAGTTTCACTCATACTGGTCACCAACAACAAATGCATGTGGCCCAAAAAAATTTAATAGTGCAAAAACAGAGTATCCTATATTGATTATATGTATTGCGAAATATTTAAAGGCCTTTTTTGGTTAAATTTTGACGATTGTGGTTTGCAGCTCATGAATTTCTTGGATCTCTAATTCTTAGAATTCTTCCTCTTGTATGTGAATCAGCAGAAACTCACCAGAGACTTGATGTAGATCTGCACGGAGATGTTGTCGCGACAAAGATTGGCCAAGAGGCCGAGACATGACATGACAACGTCTTCATTTTGAGATTGGCTGTGATGAAAGACCGTTGGTAATCTCGTTAATTGAAACGTAATTGAATCAAAACATAAAGAGCAGTAATTCAGTATAACATAAAGGCAGAGATGAGATGTGTTTCTCACATGTTGGTCATGAGAAAAGTGATGAGCTCGTGGATGTAGCTGGCGGACTGGAAGATGCGAGTGTTGTAGGTCAGCTTCTGCAGCACCTGGAGGCACTGAAATACAGAGCAACACAACACAGACGACAAAGACAGTTTTAGAGAAAGACTCATGATGAAGAGGTAAAAGTCTATCGAGCAGCTACAGTCATAAATCTGCTTCAGTTATTTACTACATCTATATTAATGAAGATGTGGTTTGACGACTATTAGAATAGTTTCTGGTTTTTCTGCACAGGCAGAAACTATCCTCACAAACTTCTGATGCACACCCAGTTTGTTCTGCTCAGTACAGGAAATGGCCTTAACACTTACTCCTACTATGCCTTCAAGGGGTAAAGAGTTTATTGTAAACCACAATTCTCAATTTTACATTTTGCTCATTAAATATGCATCAGCTTATACAAATTTCAAAGACACCTTGGTGTCTTTGAAATTGCCTGCTCTTGAGCAGAAGCACTATGGCACTTTCTTTCTGCTAGCTCTGAAACGCTGCAGTGATTTTGACACAACACCAAAGCATAAATTTATCTGGACAGATTAGTTTTATTACAATTAATGAAAATTACGTCTTTGAATTTGACTTTTCATTTACAATTTGACCTCCTTTAGCCGACACACGACACCCGTGCTGTCACTGTGAACTGGCAGAGACATTTGTGCTCGCACAAACTGACGGTAATGTTTAGAAGGCTTCAGGGCTTCAGTTTGGGTGAAAACAGCTACAGCGTTTCCTGTAATTGCTTGAGTCTCACCCCTTGCTAGCAGCACACCGACTGTAATAATGGGCTTACCTGCAGCACCAGAGGCTCCCCGGGTGTGTTGCTGTGACAGTGTATGACAGCAGCCAGGGTGCTGGTGAGGTTGTAGCTGCTGTGCAAAATCTCCCGGCTCTGATCGTCACAGGCTGTGAGGAATGAGTGTGTATGAAATCGTTAGTGTGTGAATTTTCTGTCTCAGAAATCATGAACATCCTTTTTTTAATTATTATTCTTACTACACTATACGTCCTGTTTACTATTCTCTACTTATTGATGCAGCAGTGTCCTGACCCAATATGATATGATTCTTTGGGAGACAATAATAACCCTAACTGACCAACTGGCCTCTGATCATTTATGCATTCAAAGATTAGCTTCCAGCACATTGTGAAAAGTTTGGCACACAAACAAATAGTTTGCTCTTGTTATTGAAATTTTGTAAAAACAGTGGAAATCCACATACTGCACATATATTTGAGGCAGACAGGATTTTACTCAGAACTGTAGAAGGGCAGCCATACTACATGAGGTGAAACAGGGCCTGACACTGAGAAAAGAAGGTGAAACCTCAGAGGAGGACATACCAGGGTCTGAGAAGCCTGTGCAAAAAAAGTATTGTATAAGCTACATATGGAACACTAGCCTGTTAACCATCCTTCTATGGTCTCAGCGGATTAAGGAAGCCTTGTTGAATTATCTTTAAGAGAGGTCTCATTTTTCAGAGGGATTTATTCTTTCCCCCTTACCAGAGACCATTTCTTACTTTGGACTCCCTTATCTTGAAGAATCTGTCTGAACTGACTGAATTGGATAAAACCAGGGATGAGAACATCTGGATCCTAGATTACTGATGACCTGAAAAGGTTCTTATTTCCCTTCTAGACATCATAATACCTAAAAAGCAACAACTTCAAAGCCCCAGATTACACATTGTCCATGCTCAGGTTTCTCAAAACATGCTCTCTCATCCTTCCTGTTGTAATGTCTGGTCTTCCTCCACCTCATCTCCTGACAGCACTAGGGGTCTGACTCCCCTCCCCTCTGCTTCCTGCAGTATGGACATGAGTTAAACATGTGAGGCAATAAGAACACTGCGGTAAAGGACACTGAATAAAAGTTTTGGTTTTGAATAGGAAAAAATTACTGTACATTTCTGAAATCCTGAAATCAAAGTTAAGACTTTGAAATTGAATAAATTTTTTAATTTTATGAAAAGAATCATAGTATCTTCAAAAACAAAACAAACAAAAAAAAAAAAACCACTTAATGTCGCTTATGGCCATAACATGTGAAAGTTGCAGTTCCCATCAATATAATGGGACTCACATGGATGGTTAGACGCAGAGGTCTCAGACTCAGGTCCCCACCAAAAGTTTTAGGACGATACATTTTCAAGCCAGTGGCACCATGTATTTCTATATATTATACCTGTATAATCAACAAGTGTCAAGAATTGTTCTGCTCCATAAAATAACACTGCATCACAGAAATACTTTGAAAGCATGGAACGACAATATTTTATATAAAGCCGGAGATTTGATGTGTGAGCTTGAACCTGTAACATGTTTTTGTGGAAGTGAAAACCTCAATTTATATGATGTCCACACAGCTGTAAACAAAGTTACTGATGCTTTGATTTTCTCATGACTTCTTCCACATTAGTTCTCTTTGAATTTGATTTCCGCTCAGTTTAATTTCAGTTCCAGATTTGCTCGTTTGAGTTTAGTTTTCAGTTTTAGTGTTTGGACTAAGGAGCTTGGAAAGAAAAGCGTCTGGACTTCTTTATGTGGCTTGAAGACATTTCACCTCTCATCCGAGAAGCCTGAGATCCCTTCCCAGACGCCTTAACGCCCACTCACACCCTTTGGCATCTGACCTCAGGAAATCACATGATAGGGTGGGGCTAGGTTTCACAATGAGCTCACCTGAAACCTTGGCTGATTGTGACCTACAGCCGTTTTCACACCTTGGCTCATGTGATTAGGTAGAGGATCATTAGGGGGTCCTTTTGTCCCTCTCGGGGGGGGACACTCCCACAGGGCTTAAATCTGGGACTCTCCACCATTTGACCCCAGAACTGAAGAAGCTTCTCGGATGAGAGGTGAAACGTCTTCAAGCAACTTACAGAAGTCCAGACGCTTTTCTTTCCAAGCTCCTTAGACTGCGATGACCTGGATGACTGAGAACCTTCACAGACTTGGTGTTTGGACCAGTTATACTATGAAAGGTTCTTGTCAGCAGCTCAGGGAGGCATTGCAATCGGATGTGAAGTGCGGCTTTTTAAGCAGAAGCATATTGGTCACAGATGTGCACATTTGAGTTGTTTTTAAGGTTATTTCAACACAACAGTAAGTTTACATTGCTCTGCTAAAACACAGGAAAAGTAATAAAACTTCAGACTGAATTAAAGAACATAAAGTCATCTGTGTGACCATCTTTATTAGTTCCTACATGGTGCTTACATTTTCTCCTCTCTTTTTTATTCTTCCCTGTATGATCGTTCACCCCTCTGACTACAATGCCATCCCTCTGCCTCACTTATTATCTGGTGAATTTTGAATTGTCCCTCTATTCTAGCATTAACCTCAAGAGTTACACATATATCTGACAAATCAGGTGGAGGTAGGATTCATCCAGAGTACAGCTGTTTTATTCCAAACTATTCAACCACATAGGAATCTTTGACAGTGTCGACCTGCATGATGTGCAAAGAAGAACACAAGATGTTATTTACACTCTGATCCTAACCCGTCCCTGCGTTGAAGTTACACAGTACTGTGTCACATGCATAAATCGACACATTGATCTTTTTTCTGTATGTCATGTAATGATCGGTATTTCAAGGTTAAAAAAAAATGCACTGCATGCACACACACCAGCCATATGTCTTCAGAGAAATTTAGATCTGATGGCAAGTACTTTGTGTTCTTCTGCACATTGTACAGATCAGCTGTTACACACAGATGTCAGGTTTATACGGTGGGACAGTTTGTGGTAATACAGCTGTCTTCAGGATGAATCCTCCGCTCCACCCGAGTCTCAGACCTCAGGACCTCACAACAGTCCCAAACGAATTCTATCAGATAAGTTCATCCTTATAGAAAAATATACTGATTCTTCTTCAGCCTCCTCTCATTTGTCACACCGTTTTCAGAGAGGGACATGTGTAAAACCTTTCACTATATTATTTTTGTTACAGCATCACTGGCTTCAACAGACTCCCTCATCGGATGTGCTCATTTCTGATCCACTAATCTGTGATGCTCTTGGCAGATAATTATTGAAATGAACTGAATGCATGAAATTACACCGTACAAGTACACCGTTAGTAGATCACCCAAAGAATTTTCCACTCCCATGGGATTGTTTTGTAAAACCATTGTCACATTAATTTGCCCGGCAGCTTTCAGTCACAAAACTGACACGGTGCCTCTTTGGTAAACCCGCCAGCAGCTTTTTGATGCCTAAAGAAGGCTTTGCACTGGCACACACTGTTAGGAAATTTGGCCCTACAGCTTTGACCATTCATTTAGTGTTTATTGACTTTAATGCAACACTTTGACAATGACAACCAAATTTCAACAGATTAAGTTGTATGTGAATGTTTTAAATACTTTTGCTCCAGCAGCACTACTCCTCTGCTTACAATATAAACACAATAGTTTATGCCATTTAGATAAAACTACATCTCTATGACATGACATCGCAAAAGCCCCAAAAGCTTGTTGGCTTGACAGAAGTAATCAAATAAAGACTAAAATCTGGGACTTTTCTGGAATTTCACATTTCTGTGAAAAAAAAGTTTTAGTTAACTATAATAAACTTGAATTCAAACTGCCACTCAGGTGATGGTCCGTTACTGGTGCTGAAGTGTGTATAAAGTGTGAAGAGGTGTTCTGTACCTAGTTGTGACAGCAGGGAGATGATGGAGCTCGTCAGGGTGGGGCTGGTGCTTGGGTTTCCAGCCAGCTCTACCAGCCCACTCACACACTCGCTGGGCAAAGCCTGAGCTGAGGACAGCAGCTGCTCGCACTTCAGCCCTGAAAGCTTCTGCAAACACACAACATGTAGGTAAACTGCACAGGGATAGTATACACATATCCCTAACAGCATTTTGAGTTGTAATCACAGGCCAAATTATTACACAGCAAACCCCTACTTTGTATATTCTACTCCAAAACCACTGCTTGCCTCACGCGGAGCCCCATGAAGCCACTCAGGTGTGATTCTCCAGTTTGACGGATGTATAAACTGAACAGTTAGCTCACCTCCACCTGTTTTTGTAGCTGCGCTGCGTGCTGCGCTGTCCTGCTGTCTCTGTACTGCTGTATAGCCAGCAGCAGAGACTTCAGACAGGTCGTCACGTCCATCTTGTACAACAAAAACTGCACTGTAAGGAGACTTTGTTAAAGAGAGAGACAAGAGAGAAACTAACTATTTAGTTTACATGCTTTCAACCAATGTCCGTTTTAAGTATGCAGGCTAACACTAGCTAGCCAGCTTATCTTTCATTGTAATGACAACAGAAAATAAACTAATCATAAAAGCCTGAAACAGTGAACAGTGACTCGTGCATCCAAAACATAAGATTACATTACGATAAATATGATAAATGTAAATTCGATAAATAATATACCTGCGGTGCCTTTTCTTTTTTAGAGAAACATCAACAACAACCGGCAAGACATCGACAACTTCCTCCCGCTTCAACTTCGAACGGGAAGGGATCGTACCATGTACGAGAAAGGGGGAGGCAATAAATTAAATCAATATTAACGACATTATAATTGATTATTTGGTGCCATATATACACAACTTTTAAAAATAAAGAAGGGTTTTAGGAGCCATATTGAAACAATGTTTAGTAATTTGACGGTAATGGCTTAAAACAGATTAAGCTGTTGAAAATACACACCCTTATTACAGGGACGAGACCATGTGAGAATACACGTAACAAGAGGGGGCGGAGCAACAATTACCCGTAGTAGTTCAACAGTGAAAGATAAATTAAAATAAATTAAATTAAATTAAATTAAATTACGGCTATGTAAGAATATTTAAATTTATTTAAACTTAATAAATTTACATTGAAACGTGACTTTCAGAAAAAGAAAGCCATATCTAAATAGATCTTATTATTTCTAAAAGTTGTCTTTCTGAATGTTATTTTATTGAATTATTTGTAAACAAATGTAATTTATTTTTACACATAAACCCCTGTAAGGGTTACTCTAAAAGTAAAGCAAACAGTTTCTTCCACATTATACTTTTCACCAAAAAATAGAAACCAAAACAGTGGGGCAAAAATTCATCAATTTATTGAATCATTAGCAAGCATACAGGAAAATACAGCATATTTTCCTGTCCTGATGTATACCCTTGTTAGATGAGCAACAAGAGTACACGTCAGGTTTTTTATATCACCACCTGTTTTCTTCAACGCGGTCTGAACTCTCTAAGGCAAGCTTTCTCATTATTTCTTTCAGTAGTCTTCAGTAGGATCGGGGTCTGGAGAGGTCAATCCACTACTGATAGTGCTCCAATGTGTTTTCTATCCAGGTATGCTTTAACTGCATTGGGTGCAGTGTGTATGGGTTCATCATTGTGCTGAAAATGCCTCAAAACCAGTCTGTATTTTTCATTTTGAAAAGACCAACATCCCTGGTTGAAATGCATCCCCAAACCACAACGGAGCCTCCACTGTGTTTTACAGAAAGCTGTTGAAATTAATTATTGTAACTCTCCTCCTGAATCCTCCTCCTCCTAAATTTGGATTCAGCACTCCAGGAGACCTGCTGCCGCTGATTTTTCAGTCCAGTTCTTGTAGTATTTGTTATATCTCATCATTTGCTTCCTGTTTCCCTTCACCATACTCCTGGGTCTTCCAGTTTGATCATCATACACCAATGTGGCTTAATAAACAAACAAACAAAAACAAACATGAATCTGAAAATGATAAAGTATGAGTGACTGAAGATAAGTGGTAAAGTAGCCACTGAAATAAAAACAAAAGAAAAACTGAAAGACCTTCAGAGACCCCAAAAACTACTGCTCAGACCGCTTAAAAAAATACATTTGCATTTGCCTGGCTTCTTAGAAGTGTTATCATAATATGAGTCATTTAGTTAAACATGCCAATTACAACACATCACTTTAATCTGGAATGTGGTTCAAGAACTGTGACCAAATTCCACAGAAAGAAAGAAAGAAATAGAAAAATAAATGACATGAAGTTAAGTAGGTAAACATAAGGAAACATAAATAATGTCTCAAGAGTGACGTGACTAGCCGAAAGAGGATATCGTACACTGAGGTTTTTGTTGCCATATTTAGGTTGCATGTTGTTTTTAGGACACATGCAGACAAAAAAGAAGACTGTAAAACGCAGCAGAAGCTCCTCAGTACTTTGCATCCATCCCCATGATGATGCATTTGACTTCAGCAGCCCATGCAAACACTATGAAGTATAACAAATTACAGAACACAAGACAAGCTGCAGGGAGTTTGATCAAATTAAATAGTCTCTGCAGACTGCTGACTGCAGACAATGGTGGGTGGATGTGTGTGGTGTGCACATCTTTTTGATTCAGTGTCTGAGTGTGGAAACTGTGGTTAGACCGTGCTGATGGTCTTAGGGCCCATCACTGCTTTCTGCCGCGCTCTGTTCTTCTAATGTGTCTTTGGCGTTTTCCTGTCTGCCGGTTTTATTCAAAAAATGAAAAAAAGACTGCATGTATTTAAAGGGATGATGATGTTCAATAAAATAAATTTGTGCCTAGTGATTAAACCCCAGCTGATCTCAGGCACAGTGGGCATTATGTTTAACAAAGGTCAGTGAGGAACAGAAGCAGTTCGTGCTGTAAGGGTGTGAAAACAAACACAGGATGTGCAACTGTGTTTTGCCCGTACCGACAATGAGGGTTAAGTACTTCACTTTTCAGAGTTCAGAGTTTGAAGAAAGAAGTGCTTTTTGTACAAATGATAGACAATCACCGAATTGCAGGCTCATGAAATTTAATGGCATGTAACAGTTTGTGAGCAAACACAAAGGGTGAGGAATTAAAATAGACAGATATACAGATTAGGCAATTGCCTCCTCATTATAATCACATTGTTTAAAACTCATTTAATTTTAAAAAGGTTCCACAGCTTAAAAAAGAACTCCCACGTACAAAGATCAGCACAGTCTTCCTCTGTGCTAAAAATAACTAAAATCATAGAAGCCATAACTCTGCTTGCATGAGGGGAAAAAACTGCCTGTAAATGTAAATCTTGTTTTAGACACGTAGCTGCAGAGATATGAATTGTCATATTTCAGATTTTCACACAAAAGCACCCAAAATGTAACCAGCAAGTGCTGTGAAGTGAAAGGAGGGTTCACACCAATATTTTCTTCTGCTTTGAAGCGTTTGCTCAAAAGGTTTCAGAAACAGCGGAAAGTAAAGATCGAGATTAACCCTTTGTGTGCTGTTCCTGTGATTCTCACTCACCCATCTCAATCCCAAACAATACACACTATGTAGATGGTTAATATTTGGAATTTACCCTTGTTAGAGCACGTTCATGAACAGAAGTGTGATCAATTGCAATTTAATAAAAGAAAAAATAACCATAACCAAGATATGAGGTGAAATCTTGGACAAATAGAAGCTGAAGTAGAGGAGTTTCTGATCACTCCTGAGGTTTACTTCTTCAAACTGAGTTAAAAGTGAAACAAATGCTTTATAACATGTCTCATTCACACAAACATTCACTCTGGGGTTCTGTATCTTGTAACCAAAGGAAGCTTCAGCAGGCTGGAGTAGCCAGAGAGCAAAACGCCAACCTTCAACGTAATAGAAGGTTCCCGAGCCTCATCCACCCAGCTGGTTTTTGTGTTTCTTGTGTATTTGTGTATACTGTGACTTCATGGCTGTTTTGGGCTCCAGCTCTTGTTTTGGTGTCTCATGAATTTGATTTAATGTCCTGCTTAGTGACAACATAGTAACTTGTGTTGTTGGGTTGCTCTGTCTTCAGACTCACTGTCAGACTGATAAGACAGTGCCACTGAAGGCGAGAGTCCTCACTGCCCAGGCCTGTCTTTGGGTCGAACCCACACCGTTTCCTGTGTGTCATTCCCCCCTCGCCTTCCCCCCACCTTCCTATCTTCACTGACCTCTCCAATAAAGACAAAAGGCCTCATGTTCTGAAAACTCTTCCTATCCCATCACCTTCTGAAGAATCACCATCTTGATTAAGGATAGTGGGAATGGTTTGAAGTCTCGTCACAGAAAATGTGCCAAGCTTGAACTAATAGAAACTTTTACAAAGGGTCCCACAGATCAGCCCCACACAAGGGTTAAATTCAGATGGAAACTCATATCACACAAAGAGAACAAGCGAATAAATATATCCGAGTGTGGTCCCTCGACCGTCACAGTGTAGCTGACATTTGATCTTATCATGTGTAAAAGCTATTTTAATTACTGAAAGTGAACCAGTGGCAAACGCAGCCTAAGTATGGCTGTACGTTAATCCTTGAAGCAACAACATTTTTAAAGTTGCAGCGTCTTGTGCATTTTTACACCACACCTAAAATCCCACTAATCGTCCGGGCTCTTCACCCTCTGACCACACGCTGGGGTATTTAACACCATAAGACCCAAGTGGAAACTATCAGCGGAAACCCATCAAAATGTGTGACACTTAATATGTGTGACGCTAATTTGAATATGGCTTCAAATACAGCCCTGAAAACAGACAGACGGTCGTTGGCATTTCACCCTCGTTCCTGAGAGACTACATCGATGTATCAGTCAACAAATGAACTAAACTGGTGTCACAGCTGGGGCCTTCTCCGTGTAGTTTATTACCCAGCCACACATGCTTGTCTTTGGACCACAGGATTGGACCCTAACCTTAAATTAGCCGTAGGTGTGAATAACAGTGAATGCTTGTCTGTCTCTCTGTGTCAGCTCTGCGACAGACTGGTGATATTCAGAGAGTACCATATGTCTAGCATTATTTCCCCTCCTAATTAGTGCTTCCTACTTTAGTCATTCATGTTTCTAGTTCTTAGTTGCTTGTCTAAATTTGTTACCTTTCATGTTCAGGCTGTGTTAGTGTTGTCTCTGTGTGTCCTCCCTGTATGTAGTCAGTTTTGTCTCCATGTTTGTTTCCCTGCCTGTCTGTCTGTCTCTGTATTCTGTACTTCTGATAGACATCTAATTTTGCCAGGCCCTCTTTTTGTGTGCCTTGTCCCTCTCTGTCTCCTTTGCACTGTGCCAGTTCCCATGTATTTAGTCCGTTAATGGTGGTCTGAGTAACCCTCACCACTTTGTTCTCCAGTGTCCTTCTTTCTCTTTGTTCCTCTTCATCCTACATATTTCCACCATTTGTTATTTATTTCTGCTGTCTACTATTTATATTTTATTCCTACACAGTTTGCGTAGAGCACCCATATTTTGGCTATTGTATTGTATTGTATTGTATGCTATTCATGTGTATCTTATCTTTCTGTTTCCTTTGCCTCTTCCCCGTGTTTCGTCCTTTTGCGGTGTCTGTTTTTTTTACCTTTTGTCTCTTTTAAGTTTGTGTGTCTTTGTCTCTGTCTGTGTTTATGCTTCCTGCTTTATTTTGATGGTTATGTTGAGTTTTGCTTTAACTGTCTCGTTACTCCTGATGTGTCCCTGCTGTCTCCTCTTCCCTAATAACCTTCCTGTGTATATTGTTTCATGCTCTCCTCTCGTCACCCAGCTTCACTGGTCCTGTTTCCTAGTTTTATCCCCCAGTATAGGTTTCTGAGTTTCTCAGTTCCCTGTTATATTCTTTATATTTCACATCATTCTCTCCAGCCAAAATAAACAGGTTGCCTTTTGTTTAACCTTGCCAGCCTGTGAGTCTGCATTTGGGTCCTCCTTTTTCATAACACATGATCGTAGTCCCCGCAGATTATGATGGTAACAGCTTCAGGCCGAATGCTACTCTTTAAGTGGAAGAAGATGGGTGGTATTGAATGCTGCAACTCCCTGACAACAAGGTGGCTGTTTGACTGAAGCATTTTGAAGGGAATCGCCTAAAATCCTAAAATAAGCATTCTCAAGGACCAGAGCTGAACACAGCTTTAGCACAGCGGTGCAGTGGTTAGCACTGCTGCCTCACAGCAAGGAGGCCCTGAGTTTGACTCCACCATCTGCCTGAGATAGACTTCCCGGTGTAGTCCTCTGCATGTTGACCATTAATACATCCATGCACCTCCTCTGTGGTCTCCATCTTTTCCTCCGGCCTGGCAGCTCCATATTCAACATACTTTGTCCAATATTTCTACTATCCCTCCTCAGCACACGGCTATTTAATTGTTTCGGCCCTGCCTGTCTTCAAACCGCCGAGCTGTCCGTCTGATCTAATCCTTTCTAATCTTGTCCATTCTGGTCACTCACAATGAAACTCTTGAAGTCTTTAACTCTACTACTTGTCTTTTTGTCAGTTGCACCACCTCAAAACCACACATCATAGCAGGTCTCAGCACCACATTGTAAACCTCCCCTTTCACTCTTGCTGCTGGCCTTCTGCAACAAATCACCCCTGACTCTGAACTATTCACAGCAAACGGGTCAAACTTTTCTTCATGACCCAAAAAAACAAGCAAAAAGATGATGATATTTAAATTTTTATTTATTTTTATGAGCTAATAAGTCACATGGCAGGAAAAGCTGGGTATTTTATTTGATAACACTGGATTTATTAATGACATCAATGCAGTTTTGACACTGTGCAAAGACTGAACCCTTCAACAGAGCTTTCATTTAATTTCTCTCCAGTTTGTCTGCACCGCCTGTCACGACTATGCAATCAGCTTCCACTTCCCTTTGCTATATCATTTTGGTTGTTCCAGGCATTTCCTTGACACTTCCTGTTGCAGTCTTCCCTTTTTTTACTTTTTTCGGTGTGTAGTTATTCCTTCATGCATGACCTTTTTCCTCATCTCTCACTAAATTTCATTAGTGCAACACTTTTCTTCCTGCATACACTCTTATACACACATATAATAAGAACCAAAGGCCCCACATTATGGGAAAGGTTTAAAGAAAAGCTCACCTATAGACTTTTAAACCAAACCACAGATTCAGCCGATTTGAAGGTTTAGGAGCTACAACCAGATGGGCTGAACTGCTGATCTACTGGAACTGTACTGTCACAACAGTCTCTCGGGTTTTTACAGAGACTGGTTTCAAAAAGAGGAAATATCCAGTGAGCAGCAGTTCTCGACTGCATCACACTAACAGGAAGGCAAAGATAATTCAAATAATCCATCACTACGATGAATTTATGCAAAAGCACTTCTCTGAACGTATTAACAAGTGTCAGCTAAGAACAGGAAACTGAAGCAATTCGCACAGGCTCACCAAAAACAGACAAGACAAAATGAAAACAAACGTGGCTAGACTCGATTTCTGCTGTGAGATTCACACGGTAGGGTCAGAACGTAGCTAAAACAACATGACAGCATGGATCCATCCTGCCTCGTATGTTCAAGTCACAGGTTTAATGATGTGGGGGATGTTTTCTTGGCACACGTTGAGCTTCTTAGTACCAACTGAGGATCATATAACAACCACAGCCTACGTGAGTATTGTTACTGCCCGTGTCCATCTCTTTATGAACACAGTATCTTCCAGAATAACACGCCATGTCACAAAGTTCAAACCATCTCAAAATGTTTTTTGAACATGAAAGTGAGCTGGCTGCACCCTCCACAGTCACCAGATCTCAATCCAATAGAGCACCTTTGAGATGTGGTGGAACGGGAGAGTCACCTCGTGGATGTGACTCTATGATGTCAACATGGAACAAAATCTCAGAGGAATGTCTTCAACAACTTGTTGAATAAAATTATTCTGACATTAAAAATGTACATATATACATCCCTACATATATATATATATATATATATACACATATATATGTATACATATATATATATATGTGTGTATACATATATATGTGTATATATATATATATATATATGTATACATATATATATATATGTGTACATATATATATATATATATATATATACATATATATATATATATATATATATATATATATATATATATATATATATATATATATATATATATATATATATATATATATATATATATATATATATATATATATATGTGTATATATATATACACACATATATATATATATGTATATTATATGTATACATATATATATATGTACTGACGTCACTAATATAGAAATACTAAACACATTTGCTGAATTACTAAAGAAAATAAGGAAAAAGGAAGTCACGTTGTGAATGTCCAGGCTTTCCACCATGTTGTGCTGAAGCCGCAGTGACTCATCATATTTTGCAGTGCTTTCAGTTTTAGAGATTCAGGTCTTCTCTCACAAATGTACAATGTGAGACATTTTATTTCATTTTGCTGCCATGGACAGTTTCTTTTTGTCTTCAATAATTAGACGTATACACAAAGTCTAAACCACTTCGGAGAGCTCTGTAGCTCACGGGAAAATGAAGAGTAAACCTCACAGTACAACATTAGCCTTAAAGATGTTATATGGAAAATAAACCGCCAGAGTGTGTTTATCGTGTTTTTCATAAGGATGAGTTTCTTCCTGCCCACTTTCTGCTCCTCATTTCATAAACCAGGTGACAGCATTTCAGCAAATACATAATTCTGTTACAATAAAAAATATACATAAATCTATATTTACATATGCTTTTGATAATAAAAACAACAAAACCTAAAAGTTTATCACTTGGGTGGATCCACGAGCGGCCTGGCTCCTTCAGCCCAGGAACCAGCAGAATAACTTAATAAGAAAAAGCTGTTGCGTCTCAGGTTTGTATTGCAGTTAGTTCATATTTTGACCAGATGACGGCAGTGGAGGAAAAAAGGGCGGTGGAGTTACTGCAGTTCATCCTGATGGGAGCACTGAGTCGAAGGGTGGATTTCTTCAAATCCAGTGCATCTCCTGGAATCCTGATCCAAGAGCATTTTGAATAATTCAGCTGCAGTAAAAGTTTTGATACTCTTGCACACGTGGCGATGATGATGATGTATGTAGGTACAGTGTGTCCACGTCCACATGTCATCATCCTGAATGAGAGCCAGCCTGTGAGCTTCTTGTCACTGATTTCCCCCAAAAGTCTCATTTGGTGTTTGATGGCCGACGTTAATCAGGAAGGACTTCGACGTACTCAGATTCAGGAGCATCTGGATGAAAACAGAGAGAAGGTCAAACACACAAACCAAAGGAGATGCTGCGAGACAGAAATAAGACAGAAAAGAACAGAAACTGAGAAAATGTAAGACGTACTCTCGTAATCATGTTCTTCCTCAGGTACGGTGTCAGGCTGCCTCCATTGCTCACATTCAGTCCTGCGTGGCCTCTGTTCAGGTGACTTTGAAGGCTGTGCTTGCACCTCTCTGTGTGGCTGGATCAGCAAGGCCGTCTTCCTTTTGACTGAGTGGCGCAGATGCATGGCCAGACCCTGGTTCTTCCTCTTGTAGTGACGAATCAGATCGTCAATAGTCTTAAAAAATGTCTCATCCAAACCCCCGGCTGTCTGATGAAACAAGAACAGCATAAAGTAAATATAACAAAGGTCCATCATCACCCAAAAATCAGTTGAGTAATCACAGTTATAAGATGAGCTGTTTTAAAAATATAGGGTAAAATATATTATCATTTATTTAAGCAGCTAGTGATCTCACATGGTGAGATCTTTGTCCAAAACGCATCGAGAGTTTCAATACTTGTTTCTTTGGCTTTTATTTTGAAATTTGGCTGGAGATTGTGACACTGGAGTCTACGGCAGCTGTGACAGGGCGAGAGGTGGGGTACACTCTGGACTGCAGCCAGTGTATTCAACATATTTCCTTGAAACATCTTTTAAAGAATTGCAAGACTGTAAAAAACGTTCGCTCAAGAAATTGTCAGAAGCAGAATGATGGTGCGATAAATGATGTTGAACTTTATGCGTGTCATGTTCCCAGCACTGCTTCAGTTTAACAGTTTTTTTCAAGGTTTCTAATTACTTCATGGATGCCTGTAAACAGCTTGTTATTGTGGCCAAAGCTGACATATACTGAAACTCATGGTTGGCTGATTGGACGATAGACATCACAAGTAGGTTTTGCTGCATCAGGAACTCCTTTAAGACTTTCAGCACCTAACAGGTAGGAGCTGCTCTGGGAGCACAAGGGAAACCCACACAACTTTGTGGTTGTTCACTGTTGTGCAACACGTGTGAACAAAATGGGGGGGGGGGAAGTCAGTGTCGCTTTTCCATAGCAAACTATGACATCATTAAATGTTTTGCTTTTGAAGAGCGTGAAAAGAGTTCAATTAACAAAACCTAAGAACAATGCTCAGTCTTTGGCAGAGGCTACAGTCATCATGTAGGGACCCCTCAGTTCTAATATGACTGTCATTTGTGACTTTTAAAGGGGTTTTTCCACTGCACATTTGAATATTTACTACTTCATTTGGAACCAACTGAATTTGAAGTTGGACTTTCCCAAACCTCAAGTGTTTTTTTGTTTGTTTTTCATGAGGTTTTCATCGAAACTTGAAAATACAGTTGATGTAAAAATAAAGGAAATCCTCTTTTAGTACTACGGTTTTACAAGAATAAAAAATAATAAATCTAGTGCTTATCTGTTCTTAAAGTTATGTCGATGTAACCTCAGAAGAAGTCCTGTATGATGTCTTGTGACATATTGCTATGGCGTGGTGTAATATTGGCAAAGACTAATACAGAATGCAGAAGTTGTGTTTTAAGAACTAAGTGCATGGCTTAATTCGTAGCTTGTTGAACCTTTAGCAGCAATACTTTGTAATGGTTTTCTGTGTGACTGTGTGCATGAGTCTCTCAGATGGTGGTGGAGGAATTTTAGCCCGCTCGTCTTTGCAGAGTCGCTTCAGTTCTTTGAGGTTTGTGGTTATTCGTTTATGCACAGCTCTCTCAAGTTCCTCCCACACCATCTCAGTCGGGTTGTGGTGTGGACTTTAACTGGCCCTCTGCAGCCTGTTTATTCATTTCTTTTGTACATTTGCTGCTGTGCTTGGGACCCATTTTCAGCCAAGCTTTAGCCATCAGACGGATGGCCCCATATTTGACCATAGAATACTTTGGTATATAGAGGCGTTCATGGACAACTCAGTGACTGTAAGGTGGCAACAAAACAAGCTCAAATCATTAGCTTTCCAGTGCTGTTAAAGTTAGTGTTAATGTTCTTATTAGAGAGAAGAGGCCTTCTCCTGGCAACCCTTCCAAACAAGCCATATTCCTTCTGTCTTTTTCTAATTGTACTTTCATGGACTTTAATATTTAACAGGTTAACTGAGCACACACACCTGCAAACATCCAGAACGTCTGCTTTCATAGAAAACAAATTAATCAAGTACATTTATAGATTTACTGATTTTGAGACCAGACTATCTCAAGTCCTGTTAAGACTGTTGACTGAAAATTCAGCTGGTAACAATTAATTTTTATCAGTTGCATTCAGAGACATGGCTGTCTCGTAAATTATGCAAATGCACTGAAGCACAAGATTCATTCATACGGACAAGTTACATCATTTCAAAATAACATTTTTCCTTTACTTATTAGCAAAGGAAGTATGGTAGAATAGTGAAATAGATAGTAAAATTACAATAAATATATCTTTAAATATTTAAATCACCCCCAAATGATAGATAATAGTAGGGGAAAAAGTGAAACCTCCAGAAGCCACATCCTGAGACTGAGCCCACGGGTTTACTTTTAAAGTCTCGGTAGAACAGCTCACGCGCGCAGGCAGCATTTGAATAAATCTGTGGCTTCTATATTTTTATACACTTATTTTTTTTGCGTGTTGTGGAAAAAACTGACTCTGATAAAATTATGCCCTTCAGTGTGGGGTCTAACTAACGTCAGAGGAGTTTCCTGTGGAGAGACTTCATGACAACTGACTTTCCATGATAGAGGTGAAATACTCATGTATAGTCAGCTCTTTAGCGTTTGTTTTCTATTTTTAAAAGCATTGGAAAGACTCTGTGATAAACAGAAAATTAGCACCAAAAGCATGAGTTGAACTTCAACCATGATTAACAGACAAATGGAAACATTTAAAGGAAACATTGCTGGTGACGTTTAAAGCTCCAAACTGATTTTGTGCAGACACGGTGATGAGACTAAAGACTAGAAACTTTAAAGTATTTTCCTCTTTTGAATGGAATTCAAAACACAGGGAAAATATGTACAAAACGTAAACATATATAGCATATTAAACTATCTTTAACCGGTTTTGCCATTAACTTTGTGTTTTCCTTTTCACAGCAAACAATTATTGTTTAGAATCCTGTAAAATAAAGTGCACAGTAAATGACTGATTTGAGCAGTCAAACTGTTTTCTACTAAATCTATAATGATAATGGATTGTATTTATATAGTGCTTTTCGAGACCCTCAAAGCACTTTACAGTTCCACTATTCATTCACACACTGGTGGAGGCAGCTACAGTTGTAGCCACAGCTGCCCTGGGGCAGACTGACAGAAGCGAGGCTGCCATGTCGCGCCATCGGCCCCTCTGGCCATCACCAGTAGGTGAAGTATCTTGCCAAAGGACACAACGACCGAGACGGGGCTCGAACCGGCAACCTTCTGATTACAAGCTAAACTGCCAACTCGTGAGCCACGATTGCCCCATGAGTCTGAGTGAATGAGACTCAGACTGAGTCTGAGTTGCACTTTTTATATGTGACTGAGCGCTTTTATTTGACTTCACTCATGCTGGTCACACATTGGCCCAGAAGCTTGCACCACGATACTTTGACATATAGACTGGAGGTGCCCGGGGACTGAACCACTGACCTTCCAAGTGGTAGACACCCCGCTCTTCCACCTGAGCCCCAGCCGCCAATATGGGTCCTCAGGGATTGCTAATAGGGCCTCTGTTTTTTTAACATGACGTATTTTCTTTCTTGCTACAATTTGTGATGAGATTTTTGATAAGCAAAGCACGATCTATTCAAGACTGTGTTAGCAGGTGGCTAGCAGCAATGCGCTGTTTACCACTATCGTCTCACCCCGTGTTTCGTGGTGGACGGCTGGTATAGGTTTCAGCCGCCTGGCAATTTGATAAAATGCTAAGAAATGAATGCATGGACTTTTTAATGATGTTTTTCAGTTTGAGGAGTAAAACTAGAAGATGATTTCACATAGAGTTAAAATATTTTTAAATGTAATAATTATTTATACCCTCTTTTATAAGAAATAAGATTCAGATTATAGGAATGTTTGGCTGATCCAGCTCCACAGTTTTAATCGGAATGCACAACCTAAGAAACACGTGTTGCCATCGTCGTTTTATATATGAAAAGTAAAACATACATTCACACGATGTATAACTGGATTTAGAACAGATTCTGCTCAAATACACTGACAGAATGTTCTCCCTTATTTTTTTGTGAAATAAATTTTGGAGTTCATCAGGGACTGATAATAGGGCCTCTATTTTTTAATCTTTCTTTCTTTCTTGCACTATTAATATCTTTCTTTTTCATATTATCTTGTTTTATGTGGCGTCGTGAGTTTTTTCCTCTGACTTGTCACACGTGTTTTTATGAACCAAATAAAAGTTATTTGAAGACAACATCTTGATAACATCGTATCACTTTCTCAACATTCTCAATGCTAACTGAGCAAATAATCAGAACGCTACTGATTGTGAAAATGATTTTTGCTGGCTCTGGGAGGTTGGCAGGTAGTTTGGACTTGTCCTGCTCGTAGTATGTTCGATTGAATAGGAAATATGAAAGCTTAGGTCCAGGATAACACTTTGAGCTCTTTATAATGTTTGTAAATTTGTTTCTTTGCATCTTCTGGTGTAGCATGGCATACTGTCCTGATGGGGTGAGTTGTTGGGTTGTTTACCAGCTGGTGATCTGTGGTTTTATCTGTTGCAGTCTAAAACTGAAACATGCTGCTTTAGATTTAAAAGTTCAGTGACAAAAACGTCCGACAAAATTGAACTCAGGCCAAATTATGATGCAATAAGCAAAAAATCGCAGAGTCATTTTTAACTCATTAAATAATTTTAGTTTAAAATGAAGCTGGTGAATGTTTTTCTTTGGATATGTATCCAGAGGCTGATTTAACAAATTTAGATTTTAAATGCTTAGATTTGTTAAATCAGGCCAACCAAAGATATACTGATGAAGCATTAAGGCAGGTATGCACTTATATAAACTTATATAACTATATAAAGTTATAACCTTTCTTTCATTACTGCTTAATGCATTAAAATATTTTGCGTGAACAACTCAGAAGCTTCCTGATAAGAACAAGGAAATACTCAAATTCAAAAAGTCTTTTGTTGGTCTTGAAGCTTTCTGTAATTTTGTGTAACTCTGCGATTGTTCTTTATGTAAACTTCGTACGGTTCTGCTCACAGAGTCGCTCACTGCCTCCCTTCACAGACAAAACAAAGGTTAAAGACAGTTTTCACCAACAGTTAAACTATTTCTTTTTAACAGAATGAGCTGCAATAATGTTGTCAAGCTGAATAATTTTAACCTTAACAATCACATAGTCAAACTGATATCTTCACAGCTCTGTACATCTACCATTTAAGACATCTAGGCTCTCAGAACTACTCGGCTTGCTCAGAGAGGGTCATTTGATTGTTGGGGTTTTTTTTCTCTATTATTGCAGCCTCTTTACCAAACAGTACAAAAGACCCTGCTGTTGTTGTGATTTGGCGCTATATAAATGAAAATGAATTGAATTAGGAGAGTCTGAGGTAACTCTGCGATTATTCAAGGAATGCTTTAACGTCTCGGTTTCAACAAATGCTTACTGGAGAAAAAATAAGAGTTTCTTATTAAAATTGTTCCCAAAAGATGCCACCGAACATCTGCATTTATGTTCTGCTTCATCTTTTAATAATTTCTTTCATGTTAGCTATTTGTGATACAATATAAATGAATTTATGTTATATTATATCCACACTCCATGGTATTGAAGTCAGAGCGTGGAAGAGTTAGGAGAGCTTTCTCAGATGTTGTCAGACGTTAGCTGTAGTGATAAGGTCTCAGTAGCTCTGCTAAATGAGCAGGGACCTGTGCCTGTAACTGGCTTTACTGGATAGAAACAGCAAAGATCAACAGGAAAGAGGAGGGGAAGACTCGGGTCGGACTCAAACCCAGGCTTAATCTCCTAGGTGCTTCCTAAGAGATTAAGGAAGCACCTAGTAGATCAGTCTGTCTTTAGAAACGTCACTGAATTCGAGTGTGGTGCTGTAATAGGATGTGACTGTTGCAATAAATCAGTCTGTGATATTTCTACCATTCCACAATTAGCTTTAGGTGTTCTTATTGCAAAGCCAAAGCATTTGGAAACCACAGAAACGAAGTAGCACATCATGTAGAGTTACAGCACAGGCTCGCTGAGTGCTGCGACGCATCACGCAGAAGAGTCACCAGCGCTTTGCTGTCTCAATAACTACAGCGCTGCAAACCACATCTGGCATTAACATCGGCACAAAACTCAGAACTCATGACATGGGTTTCCATGGCCGAGCTGCTCCTGTAGGTGTAACGTGTCTTGTGTTAGGGCCGATATTCTTGGGTACAGAAAACAGGGCATCGCAATCGCTCATTTGGTTGAGCTAGTGACTCACATGATCTACTGCAGGTGCCTGGGTTTGAGCCTGCCCCAGATCATTTCCTGCACATCATCAACCCTTCAAAAGTACACACACACACACTCGCTCCCTGCCTTCCAATCTACTCTTTGTGCTTTCCTATCAAAAAAGGCTAAAATGCATAAAAATCAAACAATAATAAGAAATAATGAGGATGAGGCATTTAAAATAAACTCTTACACCGCACAAAGCGATTCCTTAAAGAATGTTTGCAGGAGGGGGCGGCCCCTTGAAGAACATTTTTGAATAGAAAAGACTCTTCTGCTTCTAAGAGTGAATTTTTACCACTTTAAAATCCTGCAGCGTAATTGCTTGGAAAGAGCATTTAGCTTCTCAGTTTACTGCAAACACAGAAAAGTCCATTAAAGGACCTGGCTACAGCTGCAAATGTTTCTGCATGTCATCATTTGTGTGTGTGTTCTTTTACCAGGAGGGTGTAGTATCCATTGTGTGACTGCAGCAGTCTGTAGGTGTACACCACCTTCTGTTTACTGAAAGAAAAGGAGATTTATGCTGCTGTTAGATGACCGTAGAAGACTTAGGTTTAAGGAGGAATTGTTTTTTAGCCGTGTGTAAAGATCTTTCATGCAACAAAATTCTGACTTTGCTTGTTCACACAAAATAAAAGAGGAAGAAGAACATGAAATGGTCACATGACTCAACTTTCTCATAGTTTGAATCTTCTTATCAGTAATCAGCATCACTATCAGCTTCCTTAACAACTAATGGACAAACAGAAAACGTTGGCAGTGCACAAAAAAACAAGTTATGCAAATTTTAAAGTAATTTTTACTTGTATGTAAACACTACGTGCATGTCATGGGAAAAAGATGCAGAAGCAGCAACAAGCTAGAGTGGAACCTTACTTGACCACAGCTGATATTGTGGTATTTGTGTAGGTGTACACTTCCTAGAGTAATAATACCCACGCAAAAACGTTCTTATCATGATTTTTATAGAATATAATCTGCTTAGATCAACGGAACATCTTTTGCCTCTAATATAATTAATATTATTACTAAATACTTCCTGCTGTCTACACAGCAAAGGTTAGGAAAAACCTGCATGCACACTGCTGCATCAGCAAAAAAGATCTGGTTACGTTTTTCCATTATTGCTTTTATTCAACAGCCTTCTTAACAAACCTCATTAAAACTAAATTCCCTGGTTTATTATATTAACATACTCTCCTTCCCCTTTCATGCTCGCTACAGAGGATTTTAGGTCACTATATTCAGCTCATTCCTCGCTGCCCAAAAGCTTCACATCCTTATGAGGTTTTTAGAGACAGAAAGAGAGCGAGGTTTGAATTTGATTTGAGGGAGCACTTTTTTTGTTTAGTCGTCCTAAACGAAAGTTACATTACAGTCCTCTTTTCCTCATCGCGCTCTTCTCAGAATTAAAGCGATTTAACTTAAATAGTCTCCTATCGCTCATAAATCTGCAGACAGAACCACCAGAAGGAGCGTTACAAGATTAGCCTATCTGACAACTTGCTATCAATGATACAATATTCTGTATTATGTATCATATTCTAATGATACCATAGAGTGTCTTTACCTACGAAGCTGTTAAAAGAAAGAACTTTTGATAAAGGGAAGTCTGGTGTATGGAGCCTGACTCCGTGCTGCAGAGTACTCACTAGACACAAAGACACATGGCTCCCTGGATGGTCTCGCTGTCTCGAATCAGGTAAGCTCCATCCTTGTTCTTCCTTCCCAGCAAATCCTCACACTCCTTCTTAGTCATGGCGCCATGGTAGCACGCAGGCAGAGCTGCTGCCATGGTGAAGAGAAGCCAGCAGACAACCGACTGACATGAACAAGCCAAAACACCTCTCAGTAACTTCTGCTTTCTCAGAACAGGCTCATTTCCAAGAACGGCTTCTCTCACTCTCTGAGTTCCCTTGGAGAGCGCACGCAGGGGCCATATAAGGGCTCAGTCCAGGTTCCTGGTGGAAAACGGCAGGATGAAGGAGGTGAGCAGAGAGAGGTCAGTGCACAGCGCTTGGAGGCACTGAGCAGAATGAGAAGAGAGAAGAAAGCCGCTCATACTAAGGCAGTTTCACAGGAAGTGTGTAACGTGTGTGCGAACACAAGCAAGAGAGGAGAGAGAAAGTAACATGAGTGATATCACCAACACATATGTACAGGTATGTGCAGGGTATAACTGACTAAATGTTTTAGTTTTATATTTTTTTTACATTATTTACATTTGATCTTTTATATTGTGTACATTGTCTATTGATTTTATTGTTTATTTTAATATTTGTGTACAGCGCTTTGTGATTGTCTGTCTGTGAAAAGCGCTTAATAAATAAAGTTTACTTACTTTACTTACTTACTTACTTAAAGCAGAAGAACCCGAGAGAGGTGAGAAGAGGAAGTTAAAGGAAGATTTTACTGATCGGTAAGCAGACAATATGTAAAGTTTAGAATCACAGAGCAGGAGACTGCTGGTTACAAGGTTAGAAGATCTGAGGACCGGCTATGAATTACAAACTAATTTATATAATAGATTACATTCTAATGATGTCATAGAGCGCCATTACTGTAAAACTATTTTTAAAAAAATTTGATAAAGGGAGGTCTGCCTCAGGATTCAGAGCAGAATCTGTTAAAGGCATTTTACTGTCAAAACGGATTTGCAGGCTTCCTGGTTTTTATTTATTTTATTTTTTAACTGACTGCTTGTCAGTTATCACAAAAATTTAATTGCCCTTGTATGATGTCACAATTTGCTTAACAGTCACAGACCAGGGGTCACGGACCAATCTGCAGGCCTGTGTGACCGGGGCTGTTTTCCTCACAACTAGTGGATGCCAGACGGCTGCAGTCTTCCCTGTGCGGCTGAGGCCTCATTGTTACAAACAAGGCAAGTCAAAGTCATGTGGTAGATCAGGTCTTCCTTAAGGTCAGCACAAAGCAAGTGTCTTTTTGTTTGTTCTCTTTATCTCATCTTGTACTGTTACAACTTAAGTAGCTTTGCCATACCAACTCTAGGGCTGTTTTTTGTTGTGTAGGATAAAGAAGGATTATTTTTGAACTATAAATGTTTAACAAATCAACAATAAAACAACAATAAAAATAATAAAAATAAACAATTAAAATATGATATAAAATATAAAAATGTGAAGCTGGAAAAAACCACAATAGCTCCACTTTAGTTAGATTTATGTTTTACATTGAGCTCTATTTTATATGCAATTTTCCTTTTCGCTGAAGGCCCACTCGTTGCTTGGCGACGCGTCGCGAACTTTAGAGGGCAGCCGGGCATCAGTAAGCTAACGGGCTTTCAAACTAAGAAAACACACTCTGTTCGTCTATAATCTGCTAGACAGCCGGTGAAGCCATGCTGCGAAATATGATGTTGGGCTTGACCAGAGTGGTGCCTGTCGTTTCGGAGGAACTCAGCGCTCAGAGGGCTAACAACAGCAGGGCGGGTCGGTTAACTAAGCTAAGGAGCGTCGGCGTGATTTAGCTGAGTTTGTCGCTGACGTCTCGCGTGGTTTCATCCACCCTGCTGCTTCTCCGTCTTCTGCAGGTGGAGGCCAGAGTAGCGGCGGGGTGGTGGTAGAGGCAGTCGGTAAGGTGCTGACCCTACTGTCGGTCGTCTTCATCATCATCACCTTCCCCATTTCAGCCTGGATGTGTGTGAAGGTAACAGGGAAACCGCTCAGACTCAGGCTCTCGTTTCTGTAAATGAACTGTACTGAGAGGAAATCATGAGTCATCAGAGAGTAGAGCTAAATTATTAGCTGATTAGTCAGCTGATAGAGAATTTGTTTTATTTATTAAACAAACATATGAAATGCTGAAGTGCTTTTCATTGTGCAATAAATATCTTTGTTCTGGGTGGGGAGGGTTGGGGTTAGCATATTAACCCTCTACTGCATAGCGTTGCCCTGAGGCAACAAACCACATTTTCATGCCTTACACTGGCCCTTCAAAAAAAAAACTTTTTTTTTTCAAATAATGCTACCAGGTACATCTCTTTCCAATAAAATGATGAGTTGAAGGTGGTGTGACTTATATTTGGGGGGGGCAGGACCCCTTTCTGCAAGCTGCAGTACATGAGAGACATCTCCATTCGGAGACAAGATAAAGATCACTATTTTACATGTTTATAGTGAAATAAATGTATATTAAAAAATACTTGTATGTGCATGGATATGTTAAGAAGCATATTTGATTGTTTTTTCTACTTTTTTAAATTTATTTATATAGTAAAACTGTTAATTTTCATTCGTTGCCTCAAGGCAACACTGCGCAGTTAGCCCAATTTTTTTCAGGCAATATAGTGTATTTGCATATGTGTGTAGAGATGTGTTTGTGTGCATTTATATGATCATAGTCAATGCTTTTTACTTTACAATCTACCCATAATTACAGGACATGGATGTAAATACCTTTTATGCAAGGAAACCAAGGGAATGTGTACTTTCTGAAGTGAGGACAGAGAGCTATCAGGGAGTGACAGTGAAGTAGAGGAGTATGAGGTTTGAGGGACACTTAGGAGCTCAGGGGTCAGTTGGTAAAGTAACTGTGTCTGTGTGTGTGTTAGTGCCCACATAGCAAGCAGGTCTGGCCAGGATCTGGTATCAAGTCGGCACTTTGAGTAATCTGGGAGAGTAGAAAAGCGCTATATAAAAATCAGTCCATTCACTGTCTGAACAGTTTCGGCATGTTACTTTTGCACTGTTTTGCATGTTCCGGCACATGTTGTTATTGCATGGCTTGATTAAGGTACACATTATGCTGACATCTGGGGCCAGAGCTGAAACTGTTCAGGCCAGCACAGGGCCAGCAGTGTGTCTACAACTGGCCCGTGGCTGCACACCACCTACAGATGGCCCACATACCGCGATGAATAACGGCCCTTTGGTGGCCCAGATCAGGTTTGCCAGAGGTAATCCACACATGGGCCAGCACAGGACGACTAGGGTGTCTGAAACTGGCCTTGTGCTGGCCCATGTGTGGGCCACCTCTGGCAAACCAGAGTATGTGGGCTATGTGTAAGCACATTGTGTGGGCCTGATCCCTGCCATACCAATATTGCTGTCCGGGTGTCAGTGTGTGTGGTTGTGTATTACTTATTGTTGTGGGGACACAAATTTGTTTACACACTCACATTGTGAGGTCTCGCCTACTTTATGGGGACAAATTGCAAGGTAAATCATTCAATTTTAGGGTGAAGGCTTGAGTCAGGGTTAGGATAAGGTTCATGCTGGGACTTGTGATGGGTAGAGTCAGGATAAGTCTCCAGGAAATTAATGTAAGTTAATGTAATGTCCACAAAAGTGATGGAAACACAACGTGTGTGTGTGTGTGTGTGTGTGTGTGTGTGTGTGTGTGTGTGTGTGTGTGTGTGTGCGCGCGCGTACATGGGGTTAGGGTCAAATGTTGGATGCATTTTGGTGTTTTATTGTTTTGTGAAATGTTTGCATTGTTTATTTGTTGTTTATTTATTTGTTCATCCTTGTTGTACTAATAAAACTTATTATAGAATAACTTGGCATTTTACTACCCTTGTCGCACAGTGTTGCCTTGAAGCAACAAATCAATATCTGTTTGGGGGGGGGGGCAGAAATTTTATGATTGATATATTATTAGGGACCCTAAAGCTCCCCCAAAATAGGGAGAAATATTTTTTTCCCCAAAAATTAAAAAGTCATGCAGTAGAGGGTTAAGTTCTGGTAACAATGAGTAAAAAAGTGAATAAAAAACAAGTTTTGTATTGCAGCTGTTGGGCGTGTTTCATACAAACAGTGGGGGGAAACTATTTCTAGTCTTAAAAATTAAGTGCTATTGTAGTTCTCTAAAATAAAACCTAAGAACAACCAGGCATAAAAGCTTTTAGTTCAAAGCCATATTTAGTCTGCTTAAAATACTAGGTGGTCGCAGTGTCAGAGAGCAGCAAACCAACTCGGGGGTTGCTGGCTTGAGCTTCTGTTTGTGTAGATGCTGCTAAACCATCTCTGAGAGAAACCAGCAGAATAAAGCGCTAACCTTTTAACACACAAATTTAATCCAGTCTGTACGAGGAAGCGGTGTGATGGTTTCTACAGGCAGAAGAACCGCAGACTTCTTCTCTGTAAGAGCAGCACGCTTTCCAAAACCTGAGAAAAAACTGCAGCTTTGTGGTGTCTGTTAAAATGCTTGTCATAAATGCAAAACTGCGCAAAAGTCATGAGCCACTTCACTTTCAGGAAAATAGGTGCATTCATTGAAACATGTGCAAACATGTAAACAAAACTTTGTACAACTCTAATGACCTTGAAAGTCAATATATGGTATGAGCACACTCATTCTTCAACACAGCCTGAACTCTATGAGGCAACTTTCTGATAATTTCTTTGAGAGGTCTTCAGGAATAGTTCCCCAGATAAGCAGATACACTTTTACTGCATTGGAAGTGTGTTTGGGATCATCGTAATGCTGAAGTGGACTTCCCTGTGTCCATAATTGCATCAGTTCTGACTAGATAACAAACTCCGCTGCCTTAAAATGCAGCCTTAGAGCATGAAAGAGCAGACACAAACCTGAACAACAGTTGGCAGAAGAACAACAGTGTCGCACACGGGAGCTCTGCCAGACAGGAGATTACAGAGGAGGTTACAGAAGTCTAAGAGAAGAATATAGTTTGCATAGAAAACTGTATCGGTCTTGTTTGTGTAGGAGGATGGAACCGCGAGGGGGTCTGTGGGTGGTTGGTGGCAAACCGAGACTTAGTGAGAGCAGCAGGCAGACAGTAGGCTGCCTGTTGATCAGGTGATAGAATCTGTTGATTAGTTACTGAGATCGTGTGATGAAGTGGACAAGCTTGGTTTGAGGTTTCCACAGACAGAGGACAAAAATGTTTCCAAGGCGGCAAAGTTACCAAGAGCGCTGCTGCAGGTAACTCGGAGAGATGGCGTTACTACGAACAGGAGATAGCAAACAACAATCACCACAGGTGGCCCAATGTTCACCATCACGCCAACAATGATCTGGCAAAGAACTGCTGTAACCTCCATCTGTGTTGAAACCAGGGCAGAAGGAAGAAAGTATGGGGAAACTATTCCAAGAGCAGCAAGCCAGAAGTATAGAGAATTATTGCTCAAGAGCACTTTAAAAAGTTACATCAGTCTGGCTTCTTCTACGCAAAATATAAAGACATCAGGGGAGATTTAAATGTAATGCTGTTACAGCTAAAGAGAAGAAAGATAAAAATAATTATCAAAATATAAACTCTGTCCAAAGCATTGATTAGATATGGAGTTTATTTTCATGCTACTCATTCAGCCTTGTTCTTCCATAAAATTACACGAGCATTATGAAGAACATCATAAAAGAATAACAGACTATATACAGTAGCAGGCTCTCTGCAGCCCTGCAGAACATGTGAGTAAGCATCAGTTACATCTAATATATTAACCACAGTTTAAAGTTGGTGTGTTTCCTCCACCCTCTGTTTGTGCAGAGTTTATACACGTCATCACGGTGAGCGGTGGCAGACTGTAGGCTGTAGACCCACCTCATCCAATGTTAGAAACTGTCCTCCTGTTTTCTGTGCTGCTTTTTCCACTAGTGCAACACAAGCAATAATTCTTCTCATCTAATTACTGACGATTACTCAGGAGACAGAGTCTGCTCCTAACTTCTCAAATGTGAAGATTTGTTTGGTTTTCTGTCATTGTTAATTCAATAGCTTTGAGATGAGAAACCAAAATTTCTTTAATTCTGGAAATAAGTTTAAAAGAAAAACCAACTAAAATGACATGCAAAGCGAATAAATAAATAAAACTGTTTAGTTAGCTGACCATTAAAATTAAAATGAAAGACTTGTATGGGCTCCTTCTTTTGCCTCAATGAACATCATTTGCTTTGCCATGTTGTATTTTATTATACTGAGCTAAATTATTTGCTCAGCTTAGTGAAGATTTTACGTTTATAGCATGTGTTTAGTGTTTTTAGCTGCCGAATCCCAATCTTCTGGATAAATAGAGTAAATTATCTGTAATTTAGAAGCCAGTCCTGCTTCATTAGGTGACTTTCACAGATGTGAAATGGAAACTTTCAGTCATCACTGCACAAAAACACTGTGAATATACCCTCAGCTCTTTAGGATTGATCTTTGAATGTGTAAGTGTTTTGTGTTATTTTGATGAGCAGGTTGTGGTTGCTGTCCTGCAGGTCATTCAGGAGCACGAGAGAGCCATCGTCTTCAGACTGGGCCGGGCTATTGAAGGACGAGCCAAAGGACCCGGTACCAGACATTCCTCTCTCTCTTCTGACCTGTAGCAACAAGACTTTAGCTTCTGTTTCATAGTTTTGGGTGTAAATGTGCAGCCTTAGCTATGACAGAGTGGAAAGAAAAGCCACGGTTTACTCTGAAATTACAGCTGAAATTCAGAACTATTAGAATAAATACAGGATTGCACATCAAACAGAGTAATGTTAAGGTGGTTCTGTCATGACTGATGCTGAAGTAATGATTATAAATACCTTATTACACACATTATTATGTTAGGTATAAAGCACAAATACTCATACTACACGAGACTTTAAATATCACCATTAAGTTACCTTAAACCATTTTATTTGTACTGCATGCTGCCTCAGTGTTTTTCTTTTGGTCTTTCCAAGTTTTCACATTTGTGTGTGACTCCCTGCAAACAAGCAAAAATAGTAAAAATAGGATCTTCTCGCCTTCCGGCAGGTCTGGTCTGGTTCATCCCCTGGTTGGACGCCATCCAGACAGTAGACCTGCGCACCATGTTCTTTAATATCTGGCCACAAGAGGTCAGCAGCATCCTGAGATCGCTGAAAGCTAGGACACACTGACCGTTATTCCCATATAAGGATAAAGTCTGTAAAGTGTCCACCTGGCCTGCTCAGAATCAGCTGCTTTTCTTTCACAATAACTGTCTGAAGTTATTTGTTTCTGCACATTGATGTTTCGTCACTTCTCCCTGCCTTCTGCTGTCACCAGGTCTTGACTGCGGATGCAGTGCCGTTAAAGGTGGACGCTGTTGTGTTTTTCTGGGTGGTAGACCCCTTCATGTGGGTGATGCGTGTTGTAAATGGCCCCCAGGCCATGTCCTTGCTGGCCCAGACGACTCTGAAGACCATGATAGGTGCTCACACTCTGGAGGACGTGTTAACGCAGAAGCTGGCCGTGGCAAAGAGGATGGAAGTGAGTGAGACACAGTAGCAGTCGGTATTGTTGCAGTGTTTAAAAGTGGACGGGTACTTCAGGCCAATACAGTAGACGGATGTTTGATGGGTGTTTAATTTTGTGGCCGGTGCCCTTCCTGGTGCAGCTTTCACATTTATCCAGGACCAGGTGGATCGATGCTGGGTTTGTATTTCCTCCTGGTTTCAAACTGAGGATCTTTTATTGCACACCAGTGTTTCGAGGTACTTGTTGTAAGTGTCTGTTTTTAAAACTATTTTAAAGCTTCAAAATGAATAAGAAGCTGGTTCAGTGAAACTGAATGTGACCTGATCCACGTGTTACACCTCAAAGTGCCTCCTTGGTTTCAGCAAAGCAGATTGACAACTTGTTTTTAAGTGCAGACAGAATATTTGCTCAGAGAGATGACGATTAACGGCAGTGTGCTGCTACTTTACAACCATTTGTAAAACATTTCCACAGAGTTTTAACTTTTCTCACAGTTGTTGTGTTTTTTTCTTTTGTTGGGGTTTTTTTTTGGTCATAGGTTTAGGTTTGTTGTTGCACTTTGCACCTCATAGCATCACAAAGGTGTGCAGCTGAGTTTGGGGTGCTTTCAGTAAGAGTTCACCTGCGACTGCCATCTTTATTTTTCTTAAGTCTGCTGTCAGGTATGAGAAACATATGTTTTGTAAATACAACCTGCTGTGCCTGATTTGTCCTGCAGATGGCGCTGTGCCTCGAATTCAAATCGTAGGGAGTTCAGATGGAGCGGGTGGAGCTCAAAGCCCTGACACTCCCTGTTGATCTGCAGCGCTGCATGGCTTCAGAAGCCGTGGCCATCAGGAGGGCCGGGGCAAACGTATCCGATCACAAACACACACACAGTCATGTTTTCATCACTCCAGAGGACATTAAACTTTATGGCAGTCCTGGCGTTCCATAGATGGAGACATCTATCCTTATATACATATACAGCCTTACTGAGACTAATTTAAAGAAATACACAAAGTATACATTCAGATACACACCTGTGTGACGAATTAAAGGAAAAGCTATTATCACGTTCAGTGTTCCCTGAACCTTAAAATTGAAAAAAAAAAAAGAAGTTAAAATTTGTTCTTTATATTAACTGGTTTGTTTTTATGTTTTTAAAGTAAAACAAAAACATTTTAATGATAATTTTTAATTTATTTTTTTTTCTAGATTTTCTTTTATGTTCACATGTTTGTGCGTATTTAAAAAGAAAAATCCCCTCTCGCCCCTGCGGGGTTGTCTTTATCCTTCAAGCTCGGGTCCTCTACCAGAGTCCTTGGTACTTTTCCACCTTCTCGTGTTCCTTCTTGCTGATGTTGCTGTCATTCAGTATCACTACATCGATCACTACGGCCGTCTTCTTCTGTTTGTCCACCACCACTATGTCCGGTTGGTTAGCCACCACCATTTTGTCCGTCTGTATCTGGAAGTCCCACAGGATCTTAGCTCGGTCATTCTCCACCACCCTTGGGGGCGTCTCCCATTTTGACCTCGGGACTTCCAGGCAGCACGGTGGCACGGTGGTTAGCACTGTTGCCGCACAGCAAGAAGGTCCTGAGTTTAATTCCACCATCAGGCCGGGGTCTTTCTGTGTGGAGTTTGCATGTTCTCCCCGTGTTTGCGTGGGTTCCCTCCGGGTACTCCGGCTTCCTCCCACCATCCAAAGACATGCAGCTTGTGGGGATAGGTTAATTGGATAATCGAAATTGTCACTAGGTGTGAATGTGCGAGTGAATGTGAGTGTGAATGGTTGTCTGTCCCTGTGTGTTGGCCCTGCGACAGACTGGCGACCTGTCCAGGGTGTACCCCGCCTCTCGCCCTATGACAGCTGGGATAGGCTCCAGTGCCCCCCGCGACCCTGAAAAGGATAAGCGGAAGCGAATGGATGGATGGACTTCCAGGCCATATTCTGCACAGATGTTCCTGTACACTATGCCGGCCACGTGGTTATGGCGTTCCATGTATGCCTTGCCTGCTAGCATCTTGCACCCTGCTGTTATGTGCTGGATTGTCTCTGGGGCATCTTTACACAGCCTGCACCTGGGGTCTTGCCTGGTGTGATAGACCCCAGCCTCTATGGATCTTGTGCTCAGTGCTTGTTCCTGTGCTGCCATGATTAGTGCCTCCGTGCTGTCTTTCAGTCCAGCTTTGTCCAGCCACTGGTAGGATTTCTGGATGTCAGCCACCTCCACTATTGGTGGTACATACCGTGCAGGGGCCTGTCCTTCCATGATGGTGCCTCCTCTATCTTGGGTTTCTGCTCCCTGAGGACACTGAGCACGTGGTTAGTTGGGGCCATCCTTCTGATGTACTCATGGATGTTCATTGCCTCGTCCTGGACTGTGGTGCTGACATTCACCAGTCCCCAGCCTGCTTCCTTCCGCTTAGCGTACAGCCTCAGAGTGCTGGACCTGGGGTGAAACCCTCCATGGACGGTCAGGAGCTTTCTGGTCTTGATGACAGTGGCTTCTATCTCCTCCTTTGGCCAGCTTATTATCCCAGTCGGGTGATCACGGGCAGGGCGTAGGTGTTGATAGCCCAGATGTTCTTGTTCTTCCCATTCAGCTGACTCCTCAGGACTTGCCTGACCCTCTGCAGGTACTTGGCGGTTGCAGCTTTCCTAGTAGCCTCTTCCGATGTGCCTGTGGGATTCCCAGGTACTTGTAGCTGTCCTCAATGTCTGTAGAGCTGCATTCACATCATCTAGCAGATCCTCAGAGGATATTTCACTTAGTCTTGTATAACCAGCTACAAGCTTTGCCATGATTCTATCAGGTCAGTCACTCAATGATCCTTCTTCATTCTTTTTCTTTACAAGCATGTTTTATTTAGTTTTACTTTATTATTTAGATTTTTTATTTATTGGTGTTATAAAGTCTTACATATATTAGGTTCTAATAGTTTTACTGTTTCCATTTAAAATGACATTCACCTTTTCAGGCTTCTTTAAAGCACACATGTAAAGTTTAATGGTTTTATTGTGATCTGTTATTTTAAAAAGTTGTACTAATAAAGTTAAAATAATATATCCTGTGATCTTAATATGTCTGTACCTGCCCGTTCTTTCTGTTTGAGGTGATTGCAGCCAATGGGGAAGTGTCAGTATCCCACGCTTTGGTGAAGGCGGCGTCGACATTTGAAGGAAACACGGTGGCGTTACAGCTGAGGTTCCTGCAGTCACTGTTGTCCATGAAGAGCAGCGCGCGGTCCGTCGTGGTCTTCCCCGTCCCTACCGAAGTCTCGGATGTCACTGTTTCCTCGCTGCCTTAGCTCCTCACAAACATCAAAACTCTGCAGCTACTTTCTGGAAAAATAAAAAGTTTACGTTTAAACCAGAATGTGAAAGAGAAAGAACGCAAAGGAACAAACCTGTCTGAGCATTCAGCGCTCTCACTGTTACACTAACTGTAAATGTGTAAATATGTCACACCCAGTGTTTGTATTTGTGGTATGTCTGAATTTTGTTTCCAAGCACCGCGTCACTTTGGACAGATGTGTTATTGTACTGTATGAAGCATAAAACTTTTCCTCTGTTTTATTCAGAGCTTCAACTTCAGACTTTGTCAGAACAGGTCATCTAGGATAAAGCCCTATAAGCATGTTACTGTTTATTAAACTCATTTCAATTTATTTGTTGCCACTAAGATGTTTGAGTGTTTTTCTTTTTCTGCTTGACCCAAGATGACAATGAGAGACCCTGGAGACAGAATGAAATATCCAGAGGAAGTAAAGCTCTGGTCTCTGGATCACTCACAGTCTCAATCAGTCTGCTTTGATGGCGTGTGGCAAAACATCCTGGAGTGGAGGCAGGCTAGCAGTCTGTGTCCTCCACCACCACCACCATTTTTCATATATTTACCCGTTTCTGCCCAAGTACCCGCTGGATGAAGCAGCCCAATCCGTGTGGATCCCACCCTGACATCAGCCACCCCAGGGGTCCAAAGTCTGTGCTTCAGTAAATCAGAGCTGATTTGGCAGCACTAAGGCAATTTAACAATATTATGCAAGTTGGTTTTAATGAAGCTGATCTTTGGTTTTAAAAACAGGTTCAGGTTCTTCCTCACTTCATTGCTGCAGTTCAAGCCGTCAAGATGTTATGACACCGCCTGGCTGAAGCGCAAATCTTTTGGCTCAGATTTGGCGAGGGAATCTCCCGCACTGCAGCTCACGGTGCCAGAGAACGGATCCATGATGACACATCCCATTACCATTACATAATACTCTAACAGAGACATGAATATGCCCCAGTTCAGCGGTTACGATGTGATAATCTGAGCAGAAGACACAGATTAGCTGAAGATTCCAATAATAGAACATCCAGCTCCTTCGAGTAGGCTGACCGTACCTTCAGATTGTAAAGCCAGTGTTATTATTCTGAACATGCTACCTAAGTATAAACCTGGGGTACTTTGAATTTACTTCACAAATTCCATTATACGATCTTTTATACAGAGTAACACTGCACATTTTATAGAGGTTTAATTAGTACTTACCTGCAGGGGACATTAAAAATTGAAACTTTAAAGGACTTTAAAATCTAGAAAATAAGATTTGTTTTAATTAAAAAATTTATATTTTTAATTGATTATATTAAGTAATAATTATTAGAATTTAAATTTTAAAACCTTTTAAATGACCTTAGTCATTTAATATTTTGTGATATTGTATTTTCTTTGTCTGTGCAAGCAGAGTTAAAGGCATGTTTCAAAGCCTCAGTCACACAGGCCTAGAGACCAGTTGGCAACCAGCAGATGCTGGGGGAAACTGGGTAATCCCTGAGCAGTTGGTGAGAGGTTTCTGGAGGTTGCAAAGACTTAGGTCTGTTGGGGGGGTCACAAAACAGCTTTACAGGAATATAAATAAATGTCTGTTATATTAAAGGAACAAATATATAAAGTGGCTGTCATTATTTTTCTACTGCGTCTACAGGACATTCACAAAATCCAAAACAGATTTTAAGACCTCGTCTTCCTCGCCTAAGTCTTTCTTAGGCTTCCTGACTCCTGATGAAGAAAGGAGCTCAAATCAACAGAAAAAATTAAATAATAATAAATTCCAAAATGCAGCTTTAGGAAGTAATATAGCTCAAATTCAATCAATTAAAATGAAAAATGAGAAAAATTATTTACTAAATATAGTAAAAAAAAATACCAGCTAACATTAGTGGGCAGTGCATACTTACCACACATGTTAATAGTCATATGGTTTGAGAAATAGACCAAAGAGCCTCACCTGGTGCTCATGCAAACTTAAAATAATCTCCAAAGTATCTGAACACAAACAGACATTAGACTGAATTACAGATGAATCTGAGACTTCACAGAAATATCTTCTCTGTGTGATAACTGACCCCTGAGGCTGCGTTAAGCCGTTTACTAGTGAAGAAATCCTGAAGCCTGCCCGCTCATCGCTGATTTTATAATCACTCTGACAGGATCCTCTTCAGCCTCTTTGTCTTGTCAAGTCAGGTGACCGATGAGATAAGCTGTTTAACTCATCAGAACATCGTGACCCCACAGGGACCTTTTTACCTGGGTGCTCACCAGCCAATCAGGGCTCAGTCTGGTCTGCAGAGACCCCCTAAAAGACCCACAGTGAATGCATGGAAATAAAACACACACACACACACACACACACACACACACACACACACAGACACACACACACACACACACACACACACACACACACACACACACACACACACACACACACACACACACACACAGACACACACACACACACACAGGCTCTGCTAAGATTTATATGAAAAGCTTGCAGGATTTAATCGTCAAAGCAGTGAAGACAATGTTTAAACCTGCAGAGACTGTAAGATAAATAAAACTGAGAATCATTTTTATTTTTCTATCTGATGCAGCTGCATGAAAGCAAAGTGGTCGCATCGCTGCCTTACAGCAAGAAGGTTCTGGGTTTGATTCCAGGATCTTTCCGTGTTTGCATGCTCTCTCTAAGTACTCTTGGCGTCCTCCTGCAGTCCATAGACATGCACGTGAGGTCAGCTGGAGATTATAAATTAGCTGTAGGAGGGAATGTGAGCGTGAATGGTTGGATGGATGGGTTCCATGTTGGAAGGTTGTTAAAGCGGTGGAGACTTTTAAAAACTCAAACAATGGCTTCTTGAAGTGAAAGGAACACACTTTAAACAACTTAATGAAGTAGCACACAAGTTGGTTTTTGTACATTTTCATGACAGAACAAGTGTTGATGTCACAGTCAAGAAGCTACAGAGTAGTGACATCATCAGGGTTTAGCTCAGTGTGGGCCGGACTGACTTAGACACAAACTAAATAGAAACAACACACACTCTTTATTGTATATATGCAGCTTTTCCCACATAAAATGTACTTTGCAGGCCGCACAGGTACATTTTAGGATTTACTATTGGACGATCCCAAATCTCTTATTCTGAAAATTCACCCACTGCAGACCAGTTTGCTGTTTAAACATCACAGTTTGACAGACTGACTGCAGCTGAGGATGGAAGTCTTTGTTCTGCTCAGCAGACTCGCTTCAGTCAAACCAGATGCTGCAGCAGGTGGAGAACCATGCAGCTCACCGAGACTGCAGGACAGAGACCAGCAGTGCAGACTGCGGGCACAAAGCATGTACAGAATAACTGATTTTTGTAGGTTTTTCATTTCTACTTTTAGAACATCGGTGGTCTGCTTGAGGTGGTCTGCGGGCTAAATTGTGCCCATCTGCGGTTGAGATTGAACCCCCCCCCCCGCCTTTGTTTTGACCATCAGTAACTTTGCGTAGGTAACTGAAATGGTTTCAGTGTTCGAACAATAACTGCAAGAGACAAAGAAAGATTAGAAACTCTCTGAACTTACTTTCGAAATTCGAGTGCAGTGGTTACAAATTGGATTTCTGAGTTTCTTTTCTTGGTTTTGTTATTCTTATTATTTTTACCTGCAAGATGTTTGACATGACTGCCAAAAAAATGGATTTTTTTTTACTAAACATGTTGCTCAAATTTGCAAATCTGTAGAAGATTTTTCTTTCATGACTGAAATCTCGTGGTGACAGTAAAATTCTGAATGTAACCCTTGCTTAGATTAGAAACAGTTTAATTAATGAAAATTGAGACCTGATGCACTCACTGCAAACTTATAAACTCTCTATGCATACTCATACATGCATACTGCATGCATTTAAACAGTAAAGCAGGCTCCTGTTTCCACCACTAATTGCATGATTTTAGCGTTCACTCTGCTTCTGCCTTTCCAGAGCCCCCTGCTGCTGCTGGGCCTCGGCTCTCTGTAGATGGTAAATTACATGTGTTTATGTTGAGTACAGTGAGTACAGGGTAGAATGGGCTGGGTGCACTGTGGTCAGAGTCTGCGGAGCTATTATTACCCATCACTGGGTGGGTGTCTCTGACTTTACCCATAATCATCCCTCACTAATCAGTGGGTCACCTCGCTGGCAGGGTAATTTGCAACACAACAGGCTCAAACATTTGCACGAGCTGCAAAATTTGTCTTTAAAACTTCAAATCTGCAGACACAACATAAAAACCACACTGAGAGGTTAAACCCCGCCTGCTGGGTGTTTTTATTTTTACTTTTTTTCTTTCTTTCTTTCTTTCTTTTTTTTTTTACAGTAGATCATCACACAAACACTTCTACCCTTTCTTACAGAGAGTCATGAAAATGAAAATGAAAGAAAGGATTTGCTTAGGGTCACATAGAAAGAGATCCGAGGGCTGCTTTTGGAAGAACGAAGCTCACATCCTTACTGTGGAGGGCTTCTAGTTTATTCCTTTCATCAGTTCATCTCTTTAGTTCCAAAGGAAGAGAAAAACATAAACACTGTGTCCTTGAGACTTTATGATTCCCTCAGGATCGCTTTGCTGTTTGTGCAGTAAAAGGATGTAATGATGTTTAGGCTGAAGAAGAGGAACATTTCACACAAGCAAAGCCTGTCTGAGTGGTCACATGGACAGACGTGACCTGCATAATTATGGCGAACAACTTCCTGTTTCATAGGGGGAGTGTTTGAGATCATAATGAATGAAGATCCTATGAGCTTTTATTCTGTAAACTCTTGTCATTGTTTAGTGATTTTTCTTGTAAAACTGCACGCCAGCGCCGTGGACACCCAGAAGCATGTCTTTATCGTGATGTTGGCAATTTAGGTCCATTCACTCGATTCTGAGAGGAGATCCGCCAACATGAGGGGCCATAACACACTCCCATTCATTTGGGACTATCTCACAAGCGCCCCCTGCTGTGCTCTTGTCTGAGTGGCAGCCAGTTTCTGTACAACAAAGTTAACAGGAAGTGCATTGATGCACTCATCATCCCGGCAAGTAAATCCCAAAAAGTTGATTCTGTCTATCTGGATGTAGCGTTCAGTGGGAGAAACGTTTCAGTGGGCTGTTTTCAGTCATTGTGCAAATGTACTGTTTATAATGTTGGAGAAACCTGCAGTCAGCTGAGACTGAAGAAGTCACTTGGATGAGTGACGAAACGTTGCTCCCGCAGAAAATGCTACGTCCAGATGAACAGAATCAACTTTCTTCGAGAGGAAGAAAAACGTCTTGACTTCTTTTCATCTCCACAATAACTTCTTAACCCCAGAGTTTCAGTCAGGAGCATCAATTGTTTGGTTTAGTGCAGCAGATATAAATATATGCAAATAATCATTTACATATAATGAAAATGATCTTGGTAAAACAGCTGTTTCACCTCTGGAATCATTGATTTCCATGTTTTTCACCCTTGCAAAGTGAGATTCTCTATTAACTGAAAAAAATATAAAAAATGGGGACATTTTAGCTCATTCTGCTAAACATTAAAGGAGGTGTCAGTTTTTGTAAAATTTTATTCCTGAATTATGAAGTGATCGTCTGCCCTGAAGCTCTGAAGCTTTCACCTTTTTAAAATCACATTATATGACTTTAGTTTCCTTTCACCACAAATCAAATCCTCCTTCCTCTGTCCTTTCTTTCCTCATTCCATCAGCTCATGCTCCTTTCCTTTATCTCATTTGTTTAATGTTCTTACTATCATTGGTTTTTTCCTCTCTCCACTCTTCTAGAAACTGATCCAAGTAAAGACACCACCTCCTTTCCTCCCTCCTCCCTCCCTCATCTATTCTCTGTCAGCACTCCCTCCTCCTTTCAGTTGTCCTCACACTGCATTTAGATCTCCTACCTTCCTCGCAGCGAGTCTCCTCGGCTTGATCGTTGTCTCTGCGTCACTGTGGTCGTGGGAAGGATGCTGTCCCGCAAGCTCCTGGCTCTGCTGGGGCTCCTTGTGCTCTGCAAAGGTAAGTCCAGTTTTTCAACAGAGCGAAAGTTTAAATCCTGATTTATGCTCAGCTTTATCTTCAAGATAAAGTTAAAAATAATTGTGTCTGTTTCTCTAAATAAACAGAAACAGACATTCTGAGTGTTTGTGGAGAGAGAAAGAGCTTTCTGAAGTGTGAGGAATATTTAAAGTCATCACCGACTCTGCTCCAGTGAGGAGTTTAAAATGGAAAGTTTCTGTCTGGTAGTGTTAAAGTAAATAAGCAGCCTGTTAGCCACTCATTTATATAGTTTACTAATGTGTGTGTGTGTGTGTGTGTGTGTGTGTGTGTGTGTGTGTGTGTGTGTGTGTGCCAGCTGTAATCACCTGTTGTGTTCCAGGTGGGGTGGGTGCTGATTGGATGAGTGCTTTTTTATAGCAGTCTGATCCAATTGAGGGCAGTGTTGCGCTCAGGTGTGAGCTGCTCACAGAGGGAGTCAAACCTCCACCCATAACACACACACACTGATCTGGACTGTACACAGTCCGCAGAGCTAGCTGTAATAAATCTATATGAATGTTTCTGTTTGGCTTCATTAGTCTCTCACATGGTTGTGGAGTCTTTACGATGTTCTTTCAGTTGATTGAGGTTTGTGGACATCCATCTATGCACAGCTCTCTTTAGGACCCATCACAGTTGGGTGATGGGTGATGAAGTCCAGACCTTAGTCAGGCTGAGGTCTGGACTTTGCAGCACTTTTATTCTTTCCTTTTTCAGCCACTCTGTTCTAGATGTGCTGCTGTGCTGGCGATCATTGCCCTGTTGCATGACCCAGTTTCAGCCAAGCTTTAACTGTCAGACAGATCCTTACATTTGACTAGAATACTTTGTTATACAGAGGAGTTCATGGTTGACTGGCTGGTTCCCAAATCATCAGCTCTCCACCTACGTGCTGACAGCTGGTATGAGGCTCTTGTGCTGATTGGTTTTCTCCAAATGTGGTGCTGTGCATTATTGTCAAACATCTCCAGTTTTGCAAACCTAAGCTGCATTGTCACTTATTAGAGAGAAGAGCCTTTCTCCTGGCAGCTCTTTCAAATAATCTCGACTGGATCATTTGGAACATTTAACACGCTAACTGAGGCCTGCAGAGTCTGAGATGACTTTGTGCAGGTTTTTTGCAGCACAAACACTGTGCAGAGGTCCAGTTTAGTGACTCAAGTCAGCAAAGGTGAGGCTTAGCAAACAGTTAACAGCTAAAGCTTCCTGCGTCAAGACACCTGTCAATCCAGGTGCCCCTAATTCCAGTATCCAGATGGGTGTATTATAATAAGATTCACCCCATGTGCAGCTCTTATGATGGAAGGAACTGAAACTTGTTTTTCTACAAGGCTGTAAACATGATTATTGCTGTTGTAAATTGGGGAACTGTTACCAAAAACTGCAATGCTTCTAATGTCCACCAGAGGCTGCATCCAAAACATGAGTCAAGCCCCACAAACTCCCACATCAAAAAATATCCTGTGTGTGCACATTGTGGAGACCCCTGAGATTACAAAAATACCTATAAAGGTGCAGCCCAGATTGACTCACAAGTATTCACTTATTTCTCCTAATTTAATTAAAAATGCTCTCCTGGGTTAAGCCTCTGTATTAGGATGGTGATAATCACGATTGAGTGTCTTAGAGGAAAGGGCTCACAAACAACAACCCTTTCAATAATAAGCATGGTTATAATAACCCAGTCACACTAAGTGCTTCACAGTCTGGATAGTTGACAACATGCAGGCTACAGACACTTTAAACAAGCTAACGAGACTCCCTGCTATCTCAGCTGTGAGATTAATCAGCACAGAGCTAAAGAGACTAAACTAACACCCAGCGTCGCTATCGGAAAAACAGACCTGATCCGAGCGTTTACAGTGAACACTGAACTGTAAACTAATCTAATGACCTTTGACCTGGTCATGGGAACATTTTCTCACATCCAGGTTTTAAAAAGGTGGCCAACAACAGCCAAATTTACCCTCTGTTGTTTTATTTTATAGGGTAGTTATCATTTCTGCTGCTATCTTTTGAACTCTTGTTTAGTTTCTTTGTGTCACATTGAGCTGCCTGCTTGGGTCAATAAATGCTTTTTATATTTGCAGGTGATAAACATCAGTCATTGCGTCAGTCCAGTGACAGAAAATATGTCAAGAAATTAGCAATACACAAGCTAGGGTAAACAAGAGAACACTTGCCATCAGGTGTGAGTTTAAAGTGGACATTATGCAAATTTTTAGCTCTACTAGAATAGAATAGAATAGAATAGAATAGAATAGAATAGAATACCTTTTATTGTCACTATGCACATGTACGGTGTGCTACCCAGCGCAGATGTGGGAAAAAAGAGGGGTGGTAAGGTGCACAGTTCTGCGGCACTATATACATATGAACAGTCCCAATTAAAAAAATATCAAATATACAAATATATCTAGAATAGTATTGCAAATTTCTGATCAAAATAATCCTTATTTATCTCATACTGGGCCTGAGTGTAGCCCCTCAATTCATCCTGTGTGTGTCTGAAACAAGGAATTTATTCCGTCCCTCTTTAAGTAACCTCCCGTCTGATTGGAAGCCCTTTTTAATCAGAAGGTTCAAACATCAGATGGGTGGGGCTTCTGTGCCTAAGGCTGCCCCCTCTGTGTGAAGCAGCATATTTAGAGTGGGGATTATTTGTATAAATTAAATAAGGAAAAACATAAGAGGCCTACTTTAAACTCAACGTTATATCATATCTGCAGAAGAAAATGTTTCTACTTCATATTCAGACCAAATTTAGCAAATAAGGAGCTCAAAAAGTTTGTTTGCTCAGTTATCTGTGATTTATGACAGATAAAGTTTTCACAAATTATTATGGAAAACAAAAATACCTTTCACCTCTCCTCAGAGATGGAACAAGTTCAATAAGAGAATACAGTCCCAGAAGGTAGCGATCCAGCAAAAGTTAGTTACTAAAATAGAAATAGCAACTGTGTTAGGCTAATATTAGGCTAATGTTTCTGCAAACTGCAAAAGAACTACTACAGAGACTGTCTACACTTTATTAATTCAAAAAAGGCACTAACAAATCCTATATTTTGTCACTGGCTGCATAAATCAGCTCATTTATATATCTACAAAGCTAACTAGCTAGCTTTAACATGTAGCTAATGTTAATTTAAGACGTAGACTGCAACAGAACATTAATCATTGGTTTTAGCAAGCAGTTTGAAATGTTTTTTATTTTATGGATTATTTGTAGAGGGACGAGTGTGTGAAATGAAACAACACTGCTGATGACAGTATTTTGGCTTAAGCTAGTGTTAAGGTTCAAAAATTGGAGAAAAGGAGTACGGAGGGCTCACAAGCAAATAACAACTCTGGTCCAGAAGATGTGATCAGAGCAAAGATTTATTGATTACACGTGCGGAGTCCGACGCTGGGCAAAGTCAGCGATCGAACTGAACTTACAATAATTAGACAAAGGTTTTATATGGGTAAGACAACAAAGCCCCCCCTTTTGCAAAACAGACACAATACAGCTTACGTCAACCTAAACCACAAAATGTCCCGTTAACTTTTAACATAGTTTTAAGAACATTACGTCTCATCTCCATCCCGGTGTCGCACCATGAGCGCATTCTTATCTCCCAGAACATCAGGTGCACTTCCTGTAACCATCTGACAATATGCCGGCACAGTTTGCAATTGCAGCAAAAACACATCTTAACTTCTTACCTACTAAAATGAATCTACTATGGTGTGTACGTGTGTGTGTGAGTGTGTGGGTGCCTGCTGTGTATGCTATGTATGTGTCATGACCTCTCCTGCACCCCGGCTCACCTCACACCTCTCGTCCTAGCCAGACATAAGGCCTGTGCTCATACACAGCTGAACTATGTGTGACTTCTAGACTAAATGTCACACTCAAATGATGATACTCAAACCATGAAGGAAACTTGCTTAAACTGAACATAAATGAAACTTAAAACTTACTTCAAAGGATATAAGTGATAAATGATACAAACTTAAATCTTAGCTCTAAAGAATATAAGTAATAAAAGATAAAAATAACTCCAGGCGTTTGTCATGTAAGCAGGTGTGTTGCAATTCCTTTCAGAGCTCCTGTCCTCCTCACCGTGTATTGGCTGATCATTAACGCCTGCCAAGAGTTTCTGACCCTCACTTGACCAGGAGCCACAGCTCTTTAATAAGCTCAAATGCAATCATGTATAAAAGATTAAAATCATTTTCATAACAAAGGTTCTTTCTTCTCAGATCTGCCAATATGTTTGCTCGTCTCTACTACAGTTTAATCATTGAAAATCACACTGATCAGCATACTATGTGGAAGTTACAGATTACATAATGGCAAAAGCATTTTGTCAGACCCCTCACTAGCTAGCTTAAGCTAACTAACTAAATCTTACTTTTAATTAATTAATTAACTCTAACTAGCAAACCTGTCAGTAGATAGGCTATTATCTGAATTCAAAACCAATTATTAGATAAAAGTTTGACATAAAATGAGTCATTAATAGTGTTTATTTTTCAGTTAACACAATCCAAAGTAATGTGAAGAAGCTAAAAAATGAAATGCCTTTCAAACTGCTGCAGTTTCACAGTTTTTGAACCTGTTACTGTCCGTCTGTGGATTGTGCCTCTAATGTCAGCCTGGATCCATGATTCAGTTTATGAATCATCCATGATGATACTGGCTGTCTGCTTGAAGCTGTTATTTTGCTAAAAAAATAATAGCCTTTAATATTGTCATCATAAATAAAGAAGAGGTATTCCTGTAGAGCTGCGGTCTACAGAGGTCAGACCGATTGTTGGGGCTCATTAGTATCATTGACTCTTTACCTTGAAATTATTTAGTACCTTAGCTTTAAAATGATATAAAAATCTGCTAAACTGAAATGGATGAAACAAATATTCCCTTTGTAGCCTGTAGAAACTTTGGGCCTGTTTTTCATTTTAATTCTACATAAAAACCTAAATTCATCTGTAAAAGTTGAGTTTATATTACAACTTCCTGATCTTCCGTGTTGTGACTCCAGGCCAGCAGGAAAGTGAAACAGGCGAATCTTGTGATAACTTCACTGACCTCGACCTGACCCACTGCTTCGTGGGAACCAGCCTGTATGTGCGACTCCTGCTCTACACTCGCTCCAACCTCGACTGTGGCCGCGAATTGAACCACCACCACCTGTCCTCACAGCCGCTCTTCAGCCTCTCCCGTCCCACCGCTTTTGTCATCCATGGCTACCGGCCCACCGGCGCGCCCCCTATCTGGATCAACCACATAGTCCACCTGCTAGCTGAGCAGGAGGACATGAACATCATCGTGGTGGACTGGAACAAAGGGGCGGCCAACCTCAACTACTTCACTGCTGTGACTTACACCAGAGAGGCCGCTCTCAACCTGACGGGCTTCATCATGATGATGGAGGTGAGACAGACCTTTAGTCCAAATGTTTATTTTCCCTTCCTGTAATCATCCTGCAGTCTATTGTTGAACCAACAGACTGCAGGATGGAAGCAGTATATCACCCAGTTGCAGCATCACTCATAGGTTTGAGATTTGAACGTCCACTTTAGTTTCATGGTTCTCACCATCCTGGATTATTGGAGCCAGTAGTGGCCATGGTTCAAGTTACTGTTTCTAGTAGTCTCAGTTGGCAAAGTGTACCAATGCAAAGCAAAGACACAGAACAGAATAAATAAAACTTTGCAAACTTTGGACAGATTGTTCATACAATGATTCTGACCGCCAGGTTATTTATCAGAAACATACATTAAAATGCTCTAAATGGCACCAAATCCATTTCCCTACCCAAAAAGTCGGGCTCAAAGTCTAGAATTAGCAGTTCAGCCGGTGTACAGATGTTTTTAAATTACAAGTATTAAATATTTCCCTGGTTACAGGTCCTTCAAGTACTTAAGAATGGATCTAAATTTTGGTGCTTTTGCCACTTTGTGGGTACATAAAATTTTAGTAAAGAAAAAGTAAAGAGATTAGATGACATGGTTGTGTGAAAATCAGCAGTTCTTTCATGCCCTTTGTCATCCTGTATATTTAAAAAGCCTTTATGACAGAGTTATACCTCGCCTGTAACGGTGAGCTTTTGTTTTGTGCCCACAGGCTGAAGGAGCCTCTCTGAGCTCAGTTCACCTGATCGGTGTCAGTCTGGGAGCTCACCTGGCTGGTTTTGTGGGAGCAAACCTGAAGGGGAAGATTGGCCGTATCACAGGTAAAATAAAGAACCTCAGAGCGGTCCAGTATGTGAGTAAATGTACTTCATTATCATGTATTTATGTCAGATGTTCTTAACCTTTAAGTTTAATAAAAGCAGCGCTGTGGAGTGAGCAGGTGGAAAACTACAAAAGCACTCACATGCTTCCTTGCTTCTTTCCTTCCTTCTTTCTTTCCTTCCTCTTCTCCAGGTCTGGACCCTGCTGGACCGATGTTCACCAGGGCCACGCCGGAGGAGAGGCTGGACCCCTCGGACGCCATGTTTGTGGACGTCCTTCACACTGACATGAACTGTAAGCATCTAATGCAGAGCTTCTGAATTAATAATATTTTAAATAGTGATTTAATATCATTTTAATATTAACCCTTTTTTTATCATTTACACACAAAGAAAGCAGGCCAACTATTTACTGGAAAATAAATAGCTTTTAGTTCTCATGGTGTGAGGAACAAAAACTAAATCTTACAAACACTAGTGTTGCCTCTGAGGTCACAGCTGCTCTTACAGGATCTTCTATTAATCAGTCCCAGTTCCTTAAAAATGTTTTTGCATCATTATCTGGTAAATCATTCAAATCTTTTTCCTTCTTGTATATATCCTTTTATATATAGATGAATACATATATTTACTGATCATAAATTATTCATATTCATATATATATATATATTTTACTTATTTGTATTAAAATGTTTTTCCTTAAACTAAAAGCATGAATATTATTATGAATTATTATTGTTATTTGGAAATATTCCACATTTCTATTAATAAAAAAAGTTGGCATTAGAAATAGAGATCGTTCTGTTTATGAGCATTATTTTTTTCTGAAATTAGTAGCCAGTTATATAAATATAGTTATATAACTGACTAAAAATGTTAATATAATTTTAATTAATTCTAGTTATTATTTAACACATCTTACCTTTTTATTAAAAAGATAAATATTATTATAAATATTTTTAATTCACAATTTGTAGCCATACAAAAATATATCATAAAAAAAGTTGACATTAGGATTTTTTTTATTTAAATCACTATACAAGTATAATTATTAATAAATGAAAATGATTAATGATTAATATTGTTATTTTATTACTACAAAGGTTATCATGATTTTTAAATGTATAAATAAACTTACAATTTAAAACAAAATAAATTAAAATGAAAAAGGTTACCTGAACCCTTTGATCTAAACTCTGGAGTCAGATTTAGAGAACACAGTCAGACTCTCCTCTCTCACTGTGATATCAACAGCGTTACAGTTTCATATATAGATATGTATATTTACAGTATGTGCGACCTGATGAGAAACGTCTCTCTCAGCCTTAAATTTCTGTTTTAGGGGCTGATTGAGCTCTGTGAGGGAACGCCTGTGAGATTATTAAAAAGCAATAAACCTTTGTGACCTCATGTAAGAGTCCTGGTGTTACACGTTGTGCTCTCTGTGCGCAGCCTTTGGACTGAGAGGAGCTCATGGTCATATTGACTTCTACGCCAACGGAGGCGCCGACCAGCCGGGGTGTCCCAAAACCATCTTTTCAGGTGAGCTCACACACAAACTAGGGAGACGCACACACATTAAATAACACACATGTGCTGAGCGCAGTGTGATCTCTGTCCTCCAGGTAAATCTTACTTTGTGTGTGACCATCAGCGCTCCGTCTTCCTGTTCCTGTGCGCTCTGAACCGAACCTGCACCCTCACCGGTTACCCCTGCTCGTCCTACAGCGACTTCCTGGACGCCCGCTGTCTGCAGTGCGAGACCTTTAAACCGGCCTCCTGCCCCGTACTCGGTGGGTGCTGACACTGAATGACCTTGAGAGGGAAACGATTAAGAAAATAATCAATCTCCTGCTACATAATGTTTACACAAGCTGTTCTTCCACTGCAGATAAATACTCTGCAATTAATCCCGTTAATCCAGAACTTGGCTTAAGCGAGCAGGTTTTCCATCGTCTCAATCAGGGAAGTTCATTTGAGTTTAAATGTGCTCCACAGGCGATTCTGCACGCGTTTCAAGGAATCTAAATTTAAGTGATGCTTCAGAGAAAACAGAATTAGATCTCGGCTGCAGAGTAATAGACTGTATATAAAAGATGGAGCAGCCATTGTGACACCACCTATTGAAGCTTTAAACAATGCAGATTTAAAGAAGCTCGTTCACAGAAACTAGCTGCATGTGTTCTGGGGTGCATCAGGGGGCGCTAATGAGCTAGTTGTCAGTGATAACCTGCTACTTAGCGGCCAGTAACTCACAGAAAGTGTTCATGTTTCTCAGGTAGTTTCATTAAAATGCTGGACATGTATCAGGCACCTGATCTTAACACCTGTACGGCTTCACCTGCAGGTTATGACGTCAGCCCATGGAGGGAGACTCTGCAGCAGCTCGGACAGACCAAAGTCTTCTTCAGCACCACCGGCGCGCTGCCCTACAAGAGTAAGTATGACACACGAACCTCGAAAAAATTCCCGTCTCAGGTGAAGCAGACTTTGAAAAGAATGGAATGGTGCTTTAGGATGCGTTCAATGCCCCTAACACTGAGAGCGACGTCCTTCTATAGTGAGTCACAGCTGCAGCACAGACTTAACCCTGGTGGTTATTTTGAAGCTGCTAACTAAATGAAAAGAAAGGGATAACCTCACGCCAGGGAACTCCTAAAATGTGACTAATTTGTCCCAAAAACAGGGTTTAAAATGATCTTGCCACACATTTTTTTCTTTTGTACGGGTCACAGTAGACTGTTTTGGTCCTTTAAATTTCAAATAAATAAAAGCACTTCCTGTCTGTTTGCCACACAAGCAGAACTTGATCAACCAAACTTAGGCCCTGAAGGTTCGTCAGATATTATTACATCATTGTGTTCCCTAGCAACCACCAATCAACCACCAATCAGCAGGCTAAACTGGCCCAATCATAGTGTTAATGCACCTGTAATCTTAGAAAAGCATTTTATAATTTTATTGTGACAAAACTAACATGCACCTTATATTGACAAAACGTTCATTATGCATGATGTATCATGTTGCCTAGCAACCACCTATAGCCAGATTAAAAGCACAATACTGTAGCATGTGCTGGTTCAGTAAATGTCCCAAACAATTTAATTTCAGCAATAAAAACAGGATTTTACATTAAATTATAATATAATTATTTTATTAAGAGTTTAAATTTGCGTCAACAAGAGTGATTATTATGATTTTGTACTCTGACTGTCAGAACTTGAAAGAACAATTTCAGAAAGCCAAAATAAATCACTATATATCACAATATTTATGGAAGCACAGGGTTAAAGATTAGAGGTTAGGACTTGGACATCAGAGAGTTAAAGAAGGATTTTACTCTGTGGATGCTGATCCCACTGTGGGACCCCACCTACACTATGTGCTCGGACTTTTTTAAAGAAAATATTTTAGGACCTTTTAACAAAAAGGAGTGATGATTGAGTGTTTTGTTGGATTTTAACACTGTGTGTGTCCCGTGTGTGTCAGAGCTGATGTACAGAGTGGACATGGTGACATGGAACCAGTACCTGCGTTGGGGGGTCGTCTACATCCGGCTGCACAGCGGCAGGAACGTCACAGAGGCCCGAATAGACCAGTGAGTCTTTCTGCTGTTTCACACAGACTGGATTTATGAAAACCAGGAAGAATGGTTGACTTTAGATTTAAATTCTGAGTCAATGAAAACTTTAATGACTGAATGTAAATTTGAGACTTTTAAAGATGTTTTTTATATCACTTGAACTCAGAATTAGAATGAAAAAATGCAATATATACATAAATAAATAAGCTTAGCAAAGGAGATAAAAGGTGTGTTTCAGTTTTTTGTGTTTCTTGTTTTCCAACATAAATACACCCAGACTTCATATTAATGGGTTAAAACTTGTGGTCTCCTCGTCTCTGTGCACAGTAAGCTGCTCCGGTTTGAGCAGTACACCTCCACGCGGCTGCTGGCCCAGTTCGATGAGGACCTGCAGCACATCCAGAAGATCTCCCTGCGAATCAACACCGGCAACGTCATCGGCCCTCGCTACAAAATCCGGCTGCTGCGAATCCGCTTCACGCCACTGGAGCTTCCTGAGAGGTCGGTGGATCTAGTTTTAATGTTTCTGAAGAGGAACCAGTCTTAGAAGATAAACTGTCTCAAAATCTACGTGGACGTGTCTCTCTCTCTCAGTCTGACCTGTGACATCCTGAAAGGAAACAAAACTAACTTGTTGTTCTCCAAAGCCCACGCCTCTAATTATACGTAGGCTTTAGGTGCTTTTTTTTTTTATCAGTCTTAATGATAATATAATTAAAACCTACATGCTTCACTTCGTTTATCCAGAGTTTGCTGCTTTTGCCCACTTTATTCCCACCTTGTCTCAGTGAATTAAAGTTGCAGACACTATCACACTGTTGGGGGATTTTCTACAACCTGGCAACCAAAAAAGTTATTCAAAGTATAAATTATGTGAATATTAAAGCACTAATGTGCAGGAATTATTAATAAATACCTGTATCTGTGTTTATGTAACCATAACTGTGAGTTTATTTGGTCGTATTTAACAGACTGAATTAAGCATTTCTTATTTTAAAAAAATAAGTCACCATTGAAAAGGTTGAAATAAAACATGATATTTGCACATTTAAAAAATTTGTTTCAATAGACATTAATTTCCTGTTTTCTCTTTCACAAACGAACACATCTTTAAATTAAACATCACTGGGCTCTGCTAGAGTAGCTTTGCATGAGTCACAGTTCAAAATAATCCTCCTTTATATTAGACTCTTTCTTAGTCCCTCCCCATTTTAAGACAACTTTCTTCTGATTGGCTCCCCCTTATAAACATGTGTTAGACTTTCTCATAGTCATTGTGTCAACCTGGTATGTACATATTTGTAATATTTTAAATATTTTTTTTATAATAGCACAACATATTCAAGTTTTTAAAATTTACATCTTGAAACTGAAATAACCATATTAGGGACATCCCCTCTTTTTGAGACAAGTGCATAAAAAGCTGTACCTGTAAATACGTCGACCTCATTATCTGACACTGTGGCCATGTTAGATATTCCACTGGAAAAGGAGATGAAGGAAAAGCAGAATAAGTCCACTTCAAAGGCCACAGTTTGTATTAACAGATACATTTTTTTCTCCTTCAGGCCTTTGATGTGCCGCTTCGACATCATCATGGAGGAGAACATAGAGGTGGCGTTTCGGCCTCTGCCCTGCGGCTCCCGCCTCTGACTTTAACACAGCCTAATTCCCTCTTTGGAAACCCATCCGACTCACCTGTAATCCTATTAGAGGACCCTCGGGCGTCCTCTGGGTGCTACAGGCTCTCCCATCCCACCAGGCGGACCTGCGGGGGCCCCCAAAGGAGAGCTGCCAGCCTCCTCGCAGTGCTGTGGATTACTCCTGGTTTTAACAACCAGGAGGATGAAAGCTAATTAAAGTTATGTTAAGCTACAAGAAAACTGAGATTTTTAATGAGATTCTGGAAGAAGCTGCTGCTGAGCTTAATCGGTCTACGTTCACCTGCTGTGAAACTCACACTGTCCACAAGGAAATGCAGAATTTATCTGGGTGTTTGAAGAGGACACATTTGCAGAAAGGAAAACAATTTGATTACTTCTTCATATTTTTCTAAATGTTGTGTGTTTGTCACTGACATCGAATGGCAGAGACAGAATTTACAAAGGAGCTTTTAAACAGTATAATGCCACAAAATCTGGATTCATGGAAAGAAGCTTTCCTGTGGCACTCTCAGGTGGAGTGATTACCTGTAATACAACGTTTTCATCATTGCTTCTAAGCTTTCTGATATCCTGAGTTCATAATCACGTGGTTCTCTGCTTAAAGGTGCCCAAAGAACATCTCCCCTTTAAAGCATGAACCATGAAATAATTGCCACACAATTGTTTTTGGAATTTATTGACTAAAACTTGTGTATTTATTTATTTAATTTTTCAGGGGGGAAGAATCCCACCGATGATGTAGAAAACTCCCAAAATCTCATTAGATACAATACACTGAGCGCTGAGGCGTTAAACCCACTGAAGAACTTTTTTACCTTAAAAAACTTTTTTTTTTTATTTAACCAGCAACAGGAAAAACTGAGCCATGTGAACCGGTGGTGATTGGTGAATGATCTGGTGACCTCTTTCGCTTCTCTGTGCCTTTTTACCAGCAGCTCTCGAGCGTTTCTGTCTGAGCTCCTCACAGACCCCCTCCCGCTGCACACGTAAAGCGAGTGCTCTAAAAAGATCCGTTTGGAGACAGATTATCTCTTCGCTGAAGCTGCTGCCTGAACTGTGACGCTGCCATGACGTTTGCTCACAGCAAAACTAAGCCGCACAGTTTGTTGTGGCGCCGGAGCTCGGAGTCATGTGATATGTGACTGTTTATCCTATATGCTGTAGATATGTGTATATACAGTTAGAAGTAGTTGTCAACGCAGAAGAGCATTGAGCAGGTTTTACTTTAACGTCACTAAATGTTTCAGTGCTAAAACCTCAGCTCTACTTTTTTATGTATTCTCACATTGTTTGAAATAAATAACTTATTATATACTTATATATAAGACCAGATGTATTTGCTTTGACTTTGTCTTTTTGAGCCTGTAAATGAAATTATGTCTGCGTAACCACGGCAACTTCCACACCAAACTGCCCCCAAGTTAAAGTTGCTGCAGAGCGTAAACCTGAATTAAAGAACATTTTTTAAATGTTTTTTCCAATAAATCAAACTTCTTGAAGAACAAGCTCTTCTTTGAATGTTTGTTTTTGTTCTTGTGATAATGTTGAGATCCAGACACTGGGGAGGCGGATCCATGACTGCCAGCGCTCTGTGTTTAGGATCACTCTAAAAAATGAAGACTTTACCAATCAGATGCTTTCCAGATGGTCTCGCAGGGTGGATCAAAATCTGACAGGTAGTTTTCTGCATTCATAATTCCATCAATTCTGACGTGATCACCAACGCTGCTGGCTGAAACTGAGCCACAAACACGACCTTCACAGTGTTTCACAGACGGCTGCAGCTCCTGACCTCCAAACATACTGCCGGTGATTTAAAGTTTTAAATTTGGACTCATCACTCAGAGCTTTGCTGGATTTTTCCTACATTTAAAGGACATGACTGTAGACACTTTATCTGCTTTAAAGGTTTGTTCTGTTTTTGTTCTTTGGCCTCCACTTGTCCAATTTCCTTATTTATTTTGTTTGAGTTTGAAACTAGCAGCTGTTTGTCAATCGATCTTTGGCTGCTTAAAAAAAAAAAAAAAAAAAAAAAAAAAAAAAAAAACATTCAAGAAAAAAAAAATCCAATCAAATGACATGTTTTAGTTACAGGCTGCTAGAAGCAAAGTGCACAAAGATATAATTTAAAATTAGTTCTTTGCTAAGCTGTCTGTTACATGTCTACACCACACTGACACATTTTGTCATTATTCCTGTTTGCCGATTTTGCTAAACCTCGTTTTTCATGGATGCCAGAACATGTGGGAAGAGAAAGAACTGATTTTATTTGGACCATTTTCTTCTAACCCTCAGTGTCTTTGACTGGGAGCTGAGAAGAGTTTGTACCTAACTGTGGTTAATGATGTCACACTGGCTGAGCACACAGGTTCGCTTAAAGCACAGTTTAACTCGTTTTTCCTCCTCAACAAGTTTGAATGCTTTCAAAAACCTCCAACGACTCCAATGTGTTTTTTCTGCGTACGGGTTCCCTGAGGAAAAAAATGTAACTTTTAAAATCGAGCAACAGACACGATTTAAAAACAAACGTTTTATTTGTTCAGCACCTTTCAGCGAGCAGCGTGAACTGTGTACACAGAACAAAACCTGTGACCAAAACGCATAAATGCTCATTACAAACAAACTTTCAGGGACGGGTAAAAACAAGCCTGTTTGTGAGGAAACTCTCAGACTTTCACCAAAAACACGAAGACATTTTGAAATGGTTTCAAATCAAATTATGAGGGAGGAAGAAGAAGCAGAGAAGGAGCAAAATAACAGGTGCAAACAGAGACCAGCGCTGCACGAATCAGCATTTCACATTTTTCTACTTCATCTCTCAGTCTGCTGCATCCGTCACAAAAACACCGCCACAGCAGGAACCTGGTCACATCCGACATGTCACCATGGACGCAGGTCGGCCCGAGAACGGCTGGTTTTATAAATGTGAACGGAAACCACTCGAGGAGCCCGATCACCAGTTTGGACCTGTGGAGGCGGGGACAGAAAGAGATGAGGTCAGACAAAAAAAGGAAAGAAACTCCAGGCTAACAGGGGGGTGAAGAATAAAAAAACCAAGGATTTAACTGGTCGAACTGGAAAGAGATGAGGCGAGAAGACTGGATTGGACGAGATCCAGGAAGCTGATCTGTGTGGGCGGGTGAGGAAACCACCTTTGACTAAAATGTGTCAGCGGGGTAAAGTTCAGAGGGAATATTCCACTAACCGAGCACCTCAGACAGGCAGGGAGAAGGGGAGGAGCTTAAGGTCCGTTACACAATGGGGACAAAGCCGACTAAATGTGTCAGAGCGAGCCTCTGATAGCAGCGAGCCGCGGCTGTGATGTCTGCCTTTCAGCAGCTTTACAACCAGCTCCAGGTGGAGGCAGTCAGAATAAAGACTGAGAGGTGGGGTTAAAGAGGGAGGAGCATCTGTTGGTGACAGCAATGAGCACCAATGCTGTATGGAAGGAAAAAGGTGATCTTTTTAAAAGAAAACCTTTTTCTCTTATATGTTTTTAACATGAGAGCTGATGAGTGGTTTTGGTTAAAAACAACAATATTTATTCGACCATCAGTGCCAGACGACCTTAAACCTTGAAAATATGAGCAGTGAGGAGGATCAGACTCCTCAGCTCCTCGGTCACACCTCCTCAGGGACTTTTATTTTTAATTCCTTTTTAACATCTTGTTAAATTTACCTGCAGAGCTGTTGTGGAAGTTCTGTTTCCGAAAGCCGAAGCGATTGTTCCTTTGTTGGGCGCCTGCGTTCAGCCTGTTCAGAGCTCCTCTCCTCGGTCCCTGTGGAGCAGAAAAAGACCGAAGTCACTGGGTGTGTCTCAGTTCAGTCCTTCAAGGGACGATAAATTAAACATTTATAGCTTCTGAATTTTCTTTTTACTCATACAAAACAAACAAAGTGGTGCCAATCTATTAAAAGAACAATATTTGTCTCTTGTATACACAATACCTCCATATATACACTGTAAAAATTGTCTTTGAGATGAAGATTTGAAATGATATGAAACAGAAATACATGCACCCTGAATCTTCACTGAACCTTAGTATTTGAAACGGATACATTTCACTGCTTTAAGTTTTTAATTGAACATCTCAGCTAATCATGTTTTTACAGAGCTGTGGCCTCCCAGCCTCAGATACTTAACATGGCAAAAACATCCCAGTAAAAATAAAAAAAATTAAAAAAATAACACATCACTAAGCCAGGTGAGACTCGCTGTAACCCGGCTCTTAATGCTCACCGTGCTTCCATCTCGCCTCCTGTGGTCCATATGAGACATCTTATTGTTGTATCGCATATCTGAATCACTGTAATCACAATAACAAAAACATGTTAAAACTATTTAATCAGTTAGGGACAAGAATAAAATAAACTTTACTTCAGTTTTTTAAAACTGAAGGATCGCGTGCTTGACTGTACTTAAGTGTCCTAAAGACATTAAAGCCTGGATGGCCCTCAACCTTTAAAATTACGATAGAAACACTGAGGTGTTGGTGTTTGGCGTTAACCACTCAGACCGCCTCAGTCGATTTGCGTTCCTTGGCCCGGGACATCAGGCCGACTATCACAAAGCTTTTTAAATCTCTTCCTCCACATCTTCTCTTTGGCTGTTGACACCTTGTGACGTGTTTTTTTTTATTGTATTCTATGTGTTTTTATGTCTTTACTCCTCTGTACAGCACTTTGGCCCATGGCAGTTGTTTTAAAGTGCAGCTGGTAAAGTATGACAGTTATATTAATACAACAGCGAGTCAAATGTCAATGTGCAGAAAACATCTGGAGGCAAACAAACATCTTTTTAATACATGCATCGACTCTTCTGTCAGACACCAGGTGCAGCCTGCTGAAGGTGGAGCTATCCATTATGAGCCCAACTGAGTCACTGATGAAAACCACAACAAAGAATAAAAGCCCTACTGCAGGTCAGGTCACATGACATGACCACAGGTAAAACACCACAAATCAGCTTAATAAACAAAGTCTGGCTCACTGGGAGCTCACTTCCTGTTTGACTTCTTCACGTGTTTTCTTTGTCTCAATCTGTTAGTGACAAACTGAGCTCATTTTATTTTGAAGAGTTCTTTGAGTGAGTCCAAAAGGCATTCAACTCCAAGCTAAACAAATCCATTTTACTGTCTTTGTTAAAACGGGACCATTTTTATGCTCCTACAGGCTACAACAGCAACGTTGTAATATAATTATGCAAATAAAAATTAAAAACCAAGTTGGGAGTGTAAACAACAGACCTGTGCAGTGGGCTGCAGAGTGACATCAGAGCTACTGGTGAAGCTTGGACGATGTTTTTACATTTCCTTATGAAATATTGATTCGTGGAGCTCAGATCCACAGAAATGTTTACAGACTTCACTCACATTTGTTTATTTTTGGTTTTTTGGCATAGTTTGGGTTTTTTTTCCCCCCATAAGCAGACTGTACTCTGGAGGATCAGATTGGAGACAGATTATCTCTTCCTGCTCTGGAGGGTCCATGTAACAAGGATTACCTCCTACCTCCTTGCACCTAATCTAAGAAAGATTGCCCCTTCTGATAATTGTTATATTATATTGAGCAGAATATTATATTATATTCTGCCAAAAACAGCATCTACATCTGGCAGAAACATTACCAAGTGCTTGATAAGAAGACTTAAGTTAAAACCCACCTGCATGCACCCAGGGGGCGCTGTGACATAGTGCTCCCAGCTATTGTAACTTTAACCCCTTCCAGTTTCTCCTGTCGCCGCCTTTCCAGGTCGTGCCTCAGGTCACCTGGACCTCGCACTGGCTGCAGCCTCACACCCTGAGGTCAATTTACCAAAAGGATTAAGAATCAGTCATAGCCAGAGCTCGCCGATAGCCTCTAGTATCGAGTGCATTTCTTTTTTATTTATTTATTTTTTTACCTGTGTTGGTCTCGAGGAGAACAGAGGCTCGTCGTCACTGAGCAGCGAGGCCATATCCAAACTGAAACCTCTGCAGACGAGACAAGAAGCAGAAACCCAAGAGAAAAGATTTTACAGTCATTTTTAAGGAGTCTGTAAAACAAAATGAAGATATTTCTTATAATTTATGGAACATTTTCACCATCACTTTACATTGGCAGATAAAACTAACTTTATGCCCACCACCTACCGGTTTGACTCCAATCCCTCGTCCGGCGTCAGCTCCTCCATCTCTTCTTCAGAAAAGCCGCCTTCTTGTGGAGCTGAGAAGCGCTCATTCAGGGTGATCCCATCCCCTCTGAAATACTGCTCTGCAAATGCAGACAACACACACTTAAAACACACCAATTGTACGACTATTTCTACTTCTTAGCTCACTTTTCTTCTCTATGATTACATGCACATCAGTGCTGCTTGATGCCTTCTCGAAGCTCTCTCTGGTATATTTAATGACATATTTTATCCTTTTATTGTAATTTTACTCTGTCCAAAAGAACAACAGAATCCCGTTACTCTTATTTTGAAAGTTTAGTTGCTTCTAACCAGCAAGTCCTGCTCATGTCTAAGAATTTAAAGTAAGCTTCCAGTGGAGTCGCATTTCATCCCAGAGTCAGACTGGTTCTGCTCTGGAGATCTGATGTGAGCTGGACGGTTTACTTTAACCAGACCCTGCACCACACACAGAACTGTTTCGTGTACTGGTAGCCTAACCTGGCTGACGCTGCAGAGAACTGCAAAGACAACCTGTGGGCACCTAAGACTGTGTAGCCTCCAATTAGTTTTAGGAGGAAGACAAGGAGTGCAATAACCTCACCTACCAAAATTTATTGCCACAAACACTGTGCCACACATTCTTGGACCTAGTTTTTGTTGTTTTGTCAGAAAATATCAGCAGGCCCTGTGTACAACATGCAGTACTAACCTTTGACAAGGTGCACGAGTGTGATAATCTCCTGGGCAAACGTCCCAGTGTGCATGGCGGTCTCCTGATATGTGCCGGAGTGCTCCAGCATGGGCAGGAAGTCCAGACGCTGGCGACCAACATGGACCAGATCTAAAGAGAGCTGCCTGTCTGAAGAATAACACAGCGGGCTGCAGGACGAGGAAGAAAAGAGGGAGATTGATACCAGCATAATGAATAAACACACGATAAATGATCCTTGTGGCCGGGGAATTGGTGTTTGTTTAGCATGGCTTAATTCACTGAAAATTAGCTTTAACAATGCCATTTTAATATTTATTTTCTACACTATGTTTACATCCTTATTTAATGCAGTTTTTAAAAGATGGATCTTAAATGTACAGTCATTTCTGTACCAATCACACTTAAGTAAAAAAGTCGTTACCTTACCCAGTAAACTTACCTTTAACAAGTCCCACAAATCACAATGCTTACAGTAACTACAGCCTTTTATTTGGTTAAATAAAAAGGAAGGTTTTCACCCTTAAACGCACAGAGAATCACACCAATTTTATTCATTTTAATGGATATTTAAAAAGGCTTAAAGGGGAAGCCAGAGAAGCTCAATATACGCTTTTTTTTTTTTTTAAACTGGCAGGTGAGTTAAAGCTTGGGGTGAAAGTTCACACTTCTTTTCTCGTACGAAATCTTCGACTCTTAGTTCATATATCTGATCCACTTGTCTGCTGGATTCTCCAGTCCTGTCACAGTTCAAGAGGAACGATACAGAAATGTCCGATTGTACACAGTCTTTGAATTCATAGCCTCCTCCTGAAGATTACTTCTTTTAGAAGCTTCCTTTTCAAAGCACTGTTGAAGGACAATCCTCATGATTAACCTCTTGGTCAAAGATCTGAATATGATTGAAGGTTTCCAGTTATCCAGATTAGTGGTGTTTCTGTTTATGGAGTCCATTTTTCCTTTCAACAGTAGTGATTATTGAGGTCTTCTTCTGAAAGAACTGACAAGGCCTCCAATTATCTGCTGTCACTGCTGAAGATTATGTTCGTGGATTTATTTTCTCCTCTTCTTAAACAGAGGACACTTTCACTTCGGTTTTCTTCTGAATAGATCCTCCTTTTTGTTCGCTGCTTTGAAATGCTCCAGCTCCTAATTTATTCAGGTTTATAGCTTCATCGCCATCTTTTCAAAAGGTTAATAAGGGTACATTTTCCCAGTTATCTTCCGTGATGATGATGATGATGATGATGATGATGATGATGATGAATCCTTTATTTTAGCTGGTTCATGATATTCACGTTATCAGTCTCCTCCTCAAAAAGCCTGTAATTTATGATTAGGCCGTGAAGTTGAACTATTTTCATGATCCATCCATCAGATTCCAATGGCTGGGTGTACAAAACAGGGACTTGATTGTGCCTGCCTTTACCTGGACAATTCCTTGCATCTGGATCCCGGGCACGCTTTCCAATAAGATTGTGCTTATACAAACATGAATTGGCCAAAACTCACTCACAGCATGCACTTTCTGAGCAGGACTCAATTCACTGTCTCTCCTTCTTCCAATAACTGATTGGTGCACACAGGTTTGTCATTGATTTCTAAATGTCATCTCTGGTATGTGGCCCGAACAGTAGCTGCCGAGTCTTCTCATCTTCCTGCGAAATGTCTCATTTTATGGCTTCCCAACATTTTCTCCATGGCAGAGCCTTCAGATCATCATCATCTTCTTTTGCTTGCTGTAGTGAACCTCCTCTCTGGCATTCAGGCAACAAGGTGTGTGGTTGATCACAGCGCATATCATGCGCAGCGTTTCCATGTTTATTTTTAGTAGTACCATCCGTTACTGCCAGCTTTGCTCAACTTCCCTTTCAAAACAAGAGAAGGAACAGATATTTCCTCTTCCAGTAGCAACAGCATTAGTCCAGACATCACTGACTGTGTCCTTAAATGCACGCACGAGGCAAATTCTAATTTCAATGAGGATCGTTTTCCATTTCCAAGCAGCTCCAAAAGAAAGCAGAAGCAAAAACTCCCCTTTATGTTATCAGCACACCAAAGACACCATATTACCAAGTGATGACAGGCAGTGAGAGATGGTGTTTGGAGGGTGCACGTCACTCTTTTTTGATTTTAGAAAACGTGGTTCAATGTAGGTTTCAGTAGCAATTTCTTCTTCAGACTTTATAGTCTGACTGCGTCTGAGATCCTCCTGAAAAACATGTTTGATTGCCAGCGCCCACAGGAGTTGCATCTGCTGATCGAATCCTGTCAGTATTGTCTTGTATCCCACATTGAGCTTTCAGTCCATCAATCAGTAAAAACCAACAATGTTGCAGATTTAAGGCAAATATGCCTCTCAAAGCACTTTCAAGTCAAACATCATCCAGAGTTGTGGGTAGAAATTGCACCTTTCCATCCTCAACGGGGATAAATTAGGATTCAGTCATCTTCATTACCAAATAACAGGTCCTTTGGTTCATCTACACAATTTAACTTGACCTGTTAAAAAAAGAAACCAAGTGCAAAATGGCTTCCTTTATTTGTGCGACTGGAACTTGAATTCAATGAAACAACAAGTTTCTTCCAAATTTTCTTCCAGGTGAATTCTGCAAAGCACAAATGAAGACTCCACATCAGCACCACGCTTCCTAAAAGAAAGGCCATATTCAGTTGGAGACTGACATCATCATGAAGTTGGAACTTCCTTTTGTTTTCCTTGAGGTGTCCTGCAGTCCACAAGTATTCATGAGCGTGACTTCCACTTTAAATCAACATGGATTCCTTGGAGAAACTTCTACGAAGCATCCCAGTCGTATGAGGTAACGGCAAATATGATTTGGCAGATCCCTTTAATTCCCCATAAGGGAACACATTTCCAGTACTGGTTCTGAATCTCCCAGTTTTCAGACCAATTTCATCCAAAATCAATTTTAATATCAGATGACATGAAATTGTTTGTGCTTTTTCCAATCCCAGTCTTCAAATTCCATGTGGCAGCTTTCTAGTTTTTTTTTTCTTTCTTCACAAGATCATGAAAAGAAAGTGTGAACTTTCACCCCTCACCCTTGAGAACATCATTAAAAAAATACTCTACCTGTTCTGGTTTATGGGCCGACTCATGTCCACCTTGATGGTTAGCGTTTCCTCTGTTAAAACTGTCACATTATTGGCTTTCTGATTGCTCCATCCCTGCTGCCTCAAACGGGGCATTTTAGGGTCCAAATCCCTCCCTGGGGGCCGTTCCAGACTTCTAGGCCTGTCCTGTTCCCACTGTTGAAGTTTGTCTTTTTCTGCCCAGTTGGGCTCATCTTCAGTGTCGTCGTCATAATCTTCCCTAAAGGGTTGGTACCCTTGTCTCTGCTCCTCGTGAGGAAGATCTTGGTATCCCTGGGAGGCCTGCTGTAAGCGTGGGTGATTTCTTGGTTGCCCTGGCCGTCCACTTTGATTTGGGTTGTACCGCCTTCTTGCTGGTTGAGTGGCACCTCTCCCCCTGTGATTCACGGGGCCACCTTGAACACCATATCTTGCCGCATTTGACCTGTCCTGAAGCACAGGGCTTCTCCTAGTTTCATAATAGTTTAATTCCCCCGAATTATCTTGATAACGGTGTTCTTGTGGATCTTCCTGATCATTCAACCTGGTTCCCGTCTTCCTAAAAAGCTCCTCAGAGGAGCCACCTGGACGGGGCTTCCTCTGTCGATCAAACTCAGGCTTGAGATCCCTGTGGTCATCAAACCTTTCCCACCGTGGCAGCTTTCTATTGTCTCGGATGCCATGATCGTGTTCAATGACAAGTGGCCCCGAGTATCGACCATCTCCGTGGGGGAGGTTCCCCCGAGTGTCTTCACCAAACTCATGTCTGGTTGCTTCCATTGAGTAACCCTGTTCCCCAAAGTCCTTCTCATTCCTGGACCTGTGGTGGCATAAGAGGAGGTGGTTCAACATCTTCACTTTTAAATTCAGACTGGAAATAATCAAACCTAAATGAATCAATATGTAATCATTAATGTATTATCACTGGTAACACAAATAATGAAAAGAGGTCAAAATAAGACAAAAAGAACTTTACATTTCTCAGAAAGAAGGTAAGAAACTATAAGCCATGCAATATTTAACACTAGAGTAGTGTATTAGTGAAATTAAGGCATGAAGATGAACAGTGAGGAAATTTGCGCTACGGAAAATTAGAAGATAGGAATCTTCTACGTTCTTCATTTCCCGATAGTGCTGCAAAGCATTTTGCTTAAAATTTACCCAGGATGATTGACGTCATCCATTTCTCTTCTTTGTCTTTTAAAAGGGAGGCCCCTCTCATGATGTGGGTTTTCCCTCTGTCTGCCTCTATTAGGACCTTGAGTGAATCTCCTTCCTCTTTCCCCATCTCCTCCAACTCTTTGGTCGTCAGACCTCAAACTGGGACTGAGGTCTCTGAACCTCCACCGATCCCTGACCTGCTCCTCTCTCTTCCAGCCCATCCCCGAATCCCTCTGGTCTGAATGAGACCTCGGTGTCGGTGGCAACCTTTCCCTCGTGAACCTCGGAGGCGACCGACTCCTGTTTTCAAAATTCTGGAATTCCTCTCTAAACCCTTCTCTTCTCCTATCTCCATCAAATCCTCCATCTCTCACTGGGGAAAACCTCCATTCTTCATAGCGTACATCATGACGGGGTGATAACCTCCTGTGGTGAAAGTCCTCCCGATCTTTGTAAGGCTGACGTTCAAATCGATGGTCATCTGTGAATGGAGGGGATCTCCTCTGCCCTTCTGGATACATGTCTTCACTGAAGTTCTCCCTGATTTCTTCAGAACCTTTCTGAAAGCGTTCCCTCCTGTCCATAGAAATCCCATCCAGATCTCCACTTGGTCTGTGTGGATCAAAGCCAGGTTCCTCCAATGGCAACCTCCTGAAAAAGTAAACATAGAAAAAAAAACAACTATCATTTTAGAAACAGATAGCACCGGAATTAATACATCAGCATCTAGAAAATAATTTTAAATCAATTTTTGGGAAGCATAACTTCACTTGGAAGTACAATCTAGAACACTAGCAAGATCTTGTAAGAAAATAAGCAAATAGGTATATTCAAAACAATGAGGACTGCAATTACCAGTTTTAAAAAATCTGATTCATTTCTAAAAATGCAATGACGTAATGAAAAACAACAATATACCCATAAAAATTACAAGAACAGTAACTTAAAATCAATAAAATTAGTAGAAATTGAACACTTGTGAGTTTAGTTTACGCGATGGTTTTAGCGTCGTTGTTACTAAAGACAACGCATCAAAACAGGCGCTTGTCTGTCCGTAGTGTGGTTATATTTGTTACGGCCCTGGCCATAATGTGTTTTGGTGGCTGTTTCTTGTTCTGTCTGTGTCTTTAAGTCTCTGTGGCTCTTTGTGTGGCTCTTTTCAAAATCCCTCACCAGCAGTTGTCCCGGGGCAGCCACTGACAGCAGCAGCAGACCTGACCCTGGCTTCCAAAACCTGTGACATTTGTGCTTGTGACTCTTGCGACTTTCTGAGTTCTGTATATAGTGTGTACATTAGTTTTCATTGTAAATAGCACATTGTAAATAGCACTGGAACAGAAGGGGTGAGCTGCCTTATTGTTTTTCCTTGCACTGTTTTCTCCTGTTTATTTCAGTTAGGGAGTTAGATGTAGCGTTTGTCTTTTGTTTGGTGTTTGTTTCACATAGGGTTTTAGATAGCACCTCCTCCTGACTTAGCTTGTTTTGTTTGTTATTTTGGCCTTTGTTCACCCCGGAGCTTCATTTTCAGTGTAAACAAATAAACCACCATTCACTAAGAAATCGTTTTTCCCCTGTGTATGGTTTTGGGGACCAGGGCGGGGTCAATCTTTTTAACTCTTATGTTACGTTCCTGTACCCCTAGACTGGGGTGTAACAATATTAAATATAAGAGAAAGAGAGAACTTTAAGAAATTAATATAGCCACTACAGTGACCATCAAAATGATGAAAAAATATTGCCGTAAACAGTTTATAACAGTTTATAACCTATAGGATAGGTTAACTGGATAATCGAAATTGTCACTAGGTGTGAATATGTGAGTGTGAATGGTTGTCTGTCCCTGTGTGTTGGCCCTGTGACAGACTGGCGACCTGTCCAGGGTGTACCCCGCCTCTCGCCCTATGACAGCTGGGATAGGCTCCAGCGCCCCCCGCGACCCTGAAAAGGATAAGCGGAAGCGAATGGATGGATGGACAGTTTATTTTGCAACACCACGAAACAAACAATAGCGTAAAATGAAACGACAGACGTTTTTATATCGTCATCCGATATATATCGTTATATCGAACAGCCCTAGTGCTTTGCAATGTTCCTGTGAACAGAGCATTGCAGTCAAGTGGAAAAAAAGTACAGGCCAGATTTCCATCGACCTTATGGAACAGAAACCTCCAAACTTTTTCAATACTTTTAGATGATAGAAAACAGAACAACAGCATAGTTAGAGCTGACTTTGGAAAATAAGGTGAACAACTGAAATTTCCAGACTCTCAGCTTCAGCACCAGTGATCGCATCAGTTTGTCTCGGTGTACACAGGGGTGGAGACAGGTAAACATAACTGTGCTGACAAGTTAAACAGCAGTGGTCCTAAAAATGACCTCCTGGGAACACCAGACGATATAAAATATTCCCCAAGTAACCAAACACTACAGTCACACGCTAGAATGGATGTATAATAAAAGTACAGTTAGTGCAGCATATTTACCTGTAATGTGGTGATCGAGACCGTGGTATTGACATTTTGTCAACCTTAAAGGAAAGAACAGCATTTTATTACAACATCAAGAGTGCCGGGAAAACACCCAATTTTACAGTCAACTCTACAGCAGGTGCTCAAGAGGACAAAACTCAGCCTTTCAACTAGTGCATTCGTTTCTGCAAGAAAGCTTGAACAGGGCTTAAACTTCACTGCAGGCATGATTTAAAAAAGTTCAAAGACATGTGGATATTAAAATAATGGACAAATACGGTTACAACAACCTAATAAGGTTCAGCAAAAACATCGCACTGGTGTACAACAACTGGACAGAGGTGGGCCGACACCTGACACTTTCCACCACAGTATGTATACTCTGGCTTGCATATCTGTATATTAGAAACACGATTTTAAAATAGTTTGTAACTCAGGAAACACTAGTTCAGCAAAATAGATTTTAAAAAGTTATTAAAAGTCTCCCCTGCTACCACAGCTATATAAAAATAACAATCTTTTAACATTACTCTGCATAAGCTAAACAAGCTAAAGTTAACATTAGTAGCGCTCCCATCTTAAATATTATAATCATGCATTAACTACTTCCATCAAATATAAAGTTAACCAGTATCCAGTGCGTTAATCGATTACTCATCCAAACCATCTGTAATGTAGGTTTTCAGACTGGATAAATGGCTGCAGGTCTCACATCACACCAACCTGAATATTTTCTACAAACTAAGACATTTAATTAACTCACTGAGCACTAGGAACATCAGGGTCAGCGGTGCTTTAAGGGGCATCAAAAACAGCCGTTATCTTGCATGTCATCACACATGTTTCCTAAACTAAACAAGGATAAATCCGGTTAGCAGCTAATGCTACGCAGTTCTCTTACCTTTGACCGCGACGCGCGACAGGCCAACCAACGACTAACAACGCTAGCTAAAACAAGGATAAACGCACCAAAATACGACCAAATAACAGATTACAAAGCGAGATTATAATCCTGTCTGTCGTTAAATTTAACTAAACGCCAGCTGCGTGCTACTCTTTTCGTTAAACACTGTAAATAAAGAGACTGTGTGGACATTTGCTCCCATAGATCCGCCAAAAAAACCTGAGATCAACACTTCCGCCAACTGCCTTTCAAAATAAGACGGTTTAAAGCATCTTAAAAATATGTGCTAAATATCTTTGGTGAAAACTTTTTTACCATATTTACGATAGAGTTACTTTATTTATTCATTTTAGCTCGAATATTTTATTATTGTAATTAAAAATCAAATTAAAGTGAAGAAATAATCAATAATAGTTTAAATAAGTCATTTCTTGTAGTTTAGGAAAATAAAACAAAATATCAAAAGACTAAAGAAATAATAGCTTTGTTGAAATTAATATTTTTGTTATGTTATGTAATTTTGTATTAAAATGTATACTTATTTTACTTTATTGCATTTATTTTGATAAACATGGACACAACTGTTTATCACTGTTTACAACAGTCTGCAAATGTATGTGAAGGGATGATACCGGCTGCTGGACGTTCCTTCTTTAATCTGTGTTTTAGTGGTGGCAGATTCTCAAACACAAACGTACTCAGAGAGCGCAACTCCCTCCGAAGGGCAAGGGCTATACTAAAACATTGATGTTCTATGATGTTTTTAATACAATACGATGGCATTATTGTGATGCCCTAGGGTGTTTTTGTATTGTTTTGTACAGCTCTATTTATGCCCTTTCATATGATATTGATTTTTTCCAAGGTTAACTTTGATTCAGGTTTTTACAATGAAGGTCAAGGTCAAAAGCTTAGCCAACCTGGGTACTCATGTCCGCCAAGGCCTACTATATTGTTGTGAACTGATCAATAGGAAACTGTGGGTAATATAAAGTTGTTACTGATTTTCATATTTGCCGTGACCTTGACCCGATTTTCATCCAAACTAAATCCCTTCGAGCTGTTTTTGGTACCTACCATCACACAAACTTTAGATTGCTAACAACAGACAAATGAAACAGATTATATATCAAAACGATGAGGTCAGGCAGGAATCTCTGCGGAATATGATGTTTGCAGATGACGTTGTGAGAGTAGGGAGCAGGTGGAAGACAGCCTGGAAAGTCAGTCGAACAAAGTCAGAATAGAAAATTGACACAGAACCATCCAAAGCAACTAACAGTGCACAAGATGGGTGAAGAAGAGAGCGCATGCACGGTGGAGTGGCTGGAGACGAGTTTCAGGGGTGATTTGTGACAGAATCATAGCAGCAAGAGTGAAAGGAAAGGTTTAGGATGGTGGTGAGACCTGCTGTGATGTTTGGCTTGGAGACAAAGTGGAGGAGGTCAACCTGGAGATGTTATGATTTCATTGATTAGAACTGAGTATTCCAGAGGGACAGCTCAGGCTGGAGACAAAGTCAGAGAGACGAGGCTGAGAAGGTTTGAACACATGCAGAGGGTGGAGAGTGAAGATACTGGATAGCTGGAACTGCCAGCCAGGCAGGACGAAAAGAGGGTGACCACAGAGAGGATTCATGGTAAATGGCCTGTATTTGTATAGCGCCTTACTAGTCCCTAAGGACCCCAAAGTGCTTTACACAACCAGTCATCCACCCATTCACACATTCATGGATGTATTGATGGGTTGGTGTGCTGGCAGGGATGGGGTGAAATGGAACCAGATGATCTGCTGTGTGACCCCCAAAAGGAGCAGCTAAAAGATGAAGAAGATTGTGTGGCAATAAAATCATTAACCTTTCCCTTTAGTTACAAATTTTGCAGATTTGATAGTTTTTGTGATTCTGATGCTGCTATAATCCAGCAGTCAGTGGTTTAAAAATCTTCATCAAAATCATTTTCATGCTGAAGGCTGAAAGCCCCAACAGGCAGTTTGAATCTGTTTTGACCTCCTAAGACCTCCTGGCGTCCACATATGTGGACATCACATTTCTGTTGTCTAGACCAAAATACTAAATTTTGCTCTACAAGGGCCTGAAATCCACTTACAAGGACACTGCCACTGTTCTATCGAAACTTAAAGCAAATGTCCTCGTATGTGGATCTCATTTTTCTTAGAAACAAAAATCAGGTAAAAAAAATAAAAATCATAATAATTCTTTGTTTTTACATTCATCAGGTCCCAATCAGCCCAAATAACAAAGAGAAAATATAAATGCATTAAAGAATTCGAGTCTTAGGAGGTTAAATAATGCAGAAGTTGATTCTGGGGTCAGGAAAAAAATTTAAAAAGATTATCCATCCAGTTTTTGCAGGTGATTTTTAATTTCAGTGCAGCATCAAGTCAACACACAGTGAGATATAATGATAAAGAAAAGCGTCTGCATTAAGCCCTACACTAGATCGTTTCATATGAAGGTCAAAGACTAAACATCTCAAACATGTCCCTTGCTTCCTTAATGATTCAGGTTTCCATTCATTAGTTTATTTATCCGGCTCACTGACACGAATGGCTTGATGAAGTTTATTGTTCGTTTTCAGCAGTTTTCCATGCACCACATTTACAATGATATATTCCACCAAGCTGCAGTGTCACAGAGTTTAAGTAAGATTAGAATAAACATTATATCCTTTATGTCTACTTCATACACAAGGGGACCCGGGGGACCCTCTGACGACGCGTTTCAGCACAATCTGGAGGAGCAGTGAGCAAACGTGGAGGGAGGGAAGCTGATGGGAGCGATAAAAATCAATGCGCTGGAGGTCGTTGGGGTGACGGGGAAATGCTTTCCTCCCCTCTGTGTGGTGCTTTGGAGAAGCAGAGGAGGCCTCAGTTCCCACAACAAGAAACCAAACCACCACCTCTGTAGTGTCTACACAGGCTTACACTGTAATGCATGCCAAAAGAATAAATGATCTCATTTATCCAGTAAAAAAAACAAAAGCAATGTACAACTGTTCAGGACACTGAGGATGTGTCTTCTGTAACATTTTTGGAACTTTAGAAGGTTTGTTTTTGTGATCTATGTTGTAATAAATGGTATTGAAGATTACACCAGTATCTTCTCTTATAAGGACCTAAAAACCTAAATATGAACGAATAAATAAATAAATAAATAAATGAGTTAAATCAACAATAAAAAAGATAAAATCAACAATAAAGATCTAAGGAACTTGGAAAGAAAGCGATTACCACGACTTAAAGGCTAAAGCTTTTCTGCAGCTCAAATTCCTTAAAATGTCCATAAATTTGAGTTTGGTAATTGAGTTTTTTACCTGTGGATATGAACACTAACATTTCTGGACTGTGGTTAACCTTTACTTTCAGGTAATCTCCTGCTGTGTGTGAGCTAAAGGGCAAAGACGCCTCCTCGGTGAGTGTTTGTGGTTCTCGTCCTCCTCGTGGAAACGGGCCTTTAAAATCAGCAGAAAGTGGACGTGCCTGAGGGTGACGGGGAGGATGCTGACTGCACAGAGGTTTAAGGCCTCAGAGGTGATGAGCTGCGAGGTGGTGAAAGCTGTTCTGAATCGGTGAGGTATATTTGATTCGGGGACGTGGGCTGGAGATTTAAGCGTCTTCAGAGCGGTGTAACAAACATACAACTACTGTAAGTGCACACTATAAACTGCAGCTTGCGTGGTTACAGTCGGTGCCAGACAAATACACAACACGCTGTCTCAATATCCCCCCGCCCTGCACATTAAATTACAAGACATGTAGCATTTTTCCCCCAGAAAGGTCGCATTTTTTCCTCGTGTTTGATTGTTGCTAGTCCTCAAATCGGGCCATCGGTCCAGTGATGAGCGGCAGAGAAACAACAGCTAAAGGCTACGGGTCGACAGCGGGTTCATCGTTTCAGTTTCTGATGGTTTCTCCTGCGTCAGGATGGAAGGAAATCTACAGCAGAGCAGGTCAGAGGTGGGATAAACACACGGGAACCCACAACCACGGCCATGAAACAGCTCGGCAAGCTGAGGATGCTACACACGGATTCACACAACAGCATCAGTCTCACGGCTCTCCTCCAGATCAGCTGCTACAGAGCCGCTTCCTGTCCCCACTGTGACCGCATCAAACATCTATTTACAACAGTTTCAAGAGCAGAGATGACAGATTAAAGCGGCCGGGTTATGTTTGGTGGCAGTGCAGCTGGGAAATACTGGATTCAGGCGTGGAGGGGAAGTAGCTCCAACTTTTACAGCACAAAGTTTGGATTTATTTGGGTTTTAGACGAATAAACTGTGACCTAAACTTCACTCTGTAACATAATATTCATATATATAAATATATCACATTACCTGCATGATTAGGTAAAACTGTGTTGTGTTTCTAAGAGCTGCAATTGCCCACCTGCACTGCCCTAAAATGTGGCCAGAAGCTTAACAGTGATGCATGTGTGTGGTTTGGTAATACAGATGAGAAATCAGGTGTTCAGCAGTCGTTTCCTGTGGAGATGATGACTGTTGTTCTGGTCTCTTGGTCTGTTTCTCCTGGCTCCTGTTTTTAGCTGCCGGCCTCCTGAAAAAGGTCCTAAAAGAGAGATAAGAGACATTTAAGATCTTCAGTATGGCAAATAAGACATTCTGCAAAACCAATACTTTATGTATATATATTTATATTTATATTGTTTTTCCTGTCTATAAGTAAAGATATAACCAAAACCCAGATTCTTTTAGTTCAACAAGCACATATTAAATACAACACTTTGAAACAAATCCATGTTATTGTCATACATTGAAGAAAGCAGGTGTTCTCAGAGGGCCGAAACCACGACAGGACAATGGTGCGTTTCACTATTTAAAAGCATGAGAATCAGCCACTGCAGTGTCTTCTTAGCTCAAAGGTTTGATTACATAACAGAAGTGAAATGACTCATTTCATGGTTTCTTGTGCTTTTCCTTCAGTCCTTTTTTTCTGTACTGTTATCACAATTGCGTAAAAAGTGGGCAAGAGACTTTTATTAAAATGTCTAATCAACAGATTTAAATGTCAGTCTCATGCACCACCTGCTTATCTTACAACAGAGATAAAACTGTTTAATTAAGAACAAAAACTGAAGCTGTTTGTCCGCAGATAAACTGCTGGTTTAATCTGTCATATTTTTACATTTGTCAGATTTCTTGTAAACTCTGCTGCAGGCTGACAGCAGCCAAGCTCTCTGTCTGTTTAGCAGAGACACCTGCTGCATGCAGGGAGGAGCCTGAAGGCTCAAAGTCAACTAGAACCACTTTACAGCACTAAATAATTATTTTGTATTTGTATAAAAAAACATGTTATGTTTATGTTATGAATGGATGACTTCTAAATGTAACAGCACTTCTGCACATGGTCCTGATGTTTACAGGCCTCTGTATTAGCCTTCAGCCTATAGGTCGCCTTCTTGAACAAACCTTCCCATTTTTTAGCTAATATCTTCTGATTGGCTGCTCCTCGTAAGCAGGTGGCTTCTTTACCTGGGATGGAGTAGAGCAGTGAAGACAGACAGAACAGTGGGGACAGAGAGAAGGGAAAGGGCCACTACACTCCGGCCATATGTCGGGGGGTTACCTGGCTACTGGATGTCCAGCTTGCTCGGCCCGACGCTGTGGATGAGCTGGGACGACTCGGAGGCGGCGCTGCTGTACCCGTGAATCAGCAGGTTCTTGTTGAGGTCTCCGACCCCGCTTCCAGCCTGCATTTTGGGGTAAGGCTGCACCTCTGCAGCCTGCTGCTGCCCTCGCCCCGGGGCGTCATCGTCCATCAGGTGCCCCAGGGGGCAGCCGTCTGTTCCCTCGGTGACCGGCGAGAACTCGTGGGCGCTCGCCTGCTCATCCCTGGACACTGGACTGATGGAGACAGATGGAGAGCTTAAAGGAACAACGATGACAGAGACACAACATTTATTTTATTAGAGCGTCTCAACAGGCAGCGTCAGTATTTAATGAGCAGTATTTGATCTCGTCACAAACATCAGGCTCGGCTGTGGACATGAAGAATGAAGCCTTAAACCAGGCATGAGATGAGAAGACGATGAATGGATTACAGAGTAAATGAAAAGGTGATCAGCAGGGCTAAGCACCTCCTTGTTGTAATGTCACAGCAGTTCAGGTTTGCTCTTTAGAGATCATAGAGTAATAATCTGATCAGCTTGGCTTTAGGACATTTTTATGTTTTTGCTTTTAATAACATTTTAGGATTTTTGCAGAGCTCTTCTAGTCTTACTGAACCATAGATGTTCACACATAAATATCAAATTTGGGAAGAGAGCCGCAGCAATGATCAAAATAGTTGATGTGATTTAGATCAGTCGATTTTGTCTGCATTTTCTGCGTAGTCTGTCAGGCAAAGAAAAGAGTTTTAGTTAATATAACTTAAAGTAAGGAAATATGACGCACTACCAAACTGGCTCACTTTGAACTAAAGCATTACGATGTCTTCTGCTCCCATGTTTTAAATCCCAGCACCTGAGTCCTGTTTTTTATTTGGTTCATGGTTTTGAGTTGTAAGCTTTCTGAGTTGTTGGGCTGTCAGAAACCTTTGAGATGCAGACAGCTGACTAAATGAGATGAGGAGGAAGCAACAGGTCACGCTTTGGGGAGACCTACCTCACGTCCATGGACTGGACTCCATCTGACAGCTCGTCCACACTGCTCTTCTCCAGGGGTCCCAGCAAGATGATGGGGGCTTCAGCGGGAGTCGCGGCGTCCTCCTCCGAGGCGACAGCAGCTTCACCTCGCATCTCGGTTGCTGCCAAAACACACAGGAAGTGTTTGAGGTGCTAAAGGTTTGATCCCGGCCTCGGATATCACAGTTCAGCATCACTTCCTAAAAACGAATCCTGAGAAATGGTTTATAGTTGCAGTAAATTTCACACCCTTTTTCAGATGTTCCACCTCTATCAGTGGTGACTAACATCCAGATGAAACGGTAGACACTCCAAACCTCCACCAAGGCTTAAAGTTTCCCAAATACATGTGTTTACGCTTCTTAAAAGGAGAAAACTGTCTTAATTTACAGACTTTCAAGGATCTCTTTAGTTCCACATTTTCAAAAATTCAAGACCAAACTTCAGATAGAAATATTCATCAAACGTTAACATATACACTCTTCAAACAATGACAGCCAGTTACACAAGTAACCGGATTAAAAGTCTGACTGGAATAAAAATGCTTAATGTAAACAGACCAGTCGGAAGATTCATGATGTGATCATGTTACTGTGGATAAAAATCTCTTTCCGATCGAGTTACGCTGATCATTAATTAATGTCCATCTAAACACTTCTTTTGATTTTCGGGGTGAAACTATCCAAACTGCACGTCTGTTACATCAAACGATGACGTCAGTGAGAACATAATGTAGGTCCATTCGAAAACGAAATATGACAAAAAAGTCAGAAATGTGAGAAATCGCAGCAAAGTGAGGATAAAAGCAAAAATCCAGACATCCAAATCACAACTCCTTCTTCTACTTTTCCAGAAAACTCGACAATTCTGTGCATGTCAGAAATGATTTATTCTGGGTGCATGTAAGGGCACGTCATGATCACATTACCTTATTCAGGGTGATTATCTTGCTTCATAATTATTTGCAGGGAGTGGCTTTCACCACTAAGAGTAGGAGGTTTAACCACCTCAAGCTAACAGTGTTCCTGAAACTGTGATCAGCAAAGTCTTCATTAATAAAACTTGACTGCAAACCTCACAGCCTGTCGGGCCTCAAACACCCCGAGCTGAGCCGAAGTTTTCTGGAAATTTGTGATTTTATTATGGTTTTTGTTTGAGACATGAGCCACAGCGCTCTGCGTCCTCCCTCCCCAGCGACTGCAGATACTGTAGTTTCTTATGACTTCGGTATTTCTGTGGATGGTTAAAAATATCAAATAAACAAACAAAATCATTCCTGTTAAATAAGCAGTTTTACGCCCTCAGTCAGCTGTTACTACAAACCATTTATACACACATAATGATGCGTAAAGGGAATAAAAAACCAGGCACCCTGAGTGATTTGGTGTTCAGCTTCCTCTACTGAAATATTTCCTGATACATTTAATAGTTTCTCCTTCATTTCAGAACCACAGGTTACATTTAAAGTAAAGTATTTAAAAGATGTTCATAAAACCAGGTGGAACTCCCTGCCGGCGAGGCCAGTGTAAAAATATTCCTTATAAATGATTTATTTCATAATCTTTCTGCTTCAGTGTAAAGCTGCAGTGATTACAGAGTGATTCACTTCAGCTGTGCTGATGAAGGAGTCGGCACGCGAGTCCGTTCAGGTCAGAGAGTTCAGCGAGCGCTGCAGTTTTTCCCCTCAGCTTTGGTTAGTTATCCCACCTCCGCCCACCAGGAGGTGCTGTTCCCCCACCTGTGTAACACTGCTGAGTCACACTGCAGCTGCCAGTTATCACATCCAATTTCACAGAGAGGCTTGATCGTGGTGGAGAAATTAGATTTTTAAAAACGCTTCCCATCCAAAGACAAAAGGACGACAGGGAAAAGGACTCTGAACTGCACTGGCGTGGAAAATTAGGTCATTAGTTTTGTAGTGTGTGTGTGTGTTACATCCATTTACCTGGAGCAGCAGATGGAGGCTCCACTTCACTCTTCCTTGTTCTTTTCATAATCTCCTCAATTCTCTGTAGAAGCAGACACACGGCTGGTGTTAACAGAGAGAAATAAAAGACAATCACGCCAAACTTTTCGAGTTTATGCTGTGTCATGATAATCCATCTGCTCGTAAAAGTGTCTGAAAACACGATGCAAAAAGGGAACAAACAGAAATCCAAGAATAAACAAAGAGCCGGAGCTCTGTTCAACACATCCAGGAGATGTTTCCTTATCTGGCTTCATTTAACCTGACATCTGTAAGCAGTCACATGAAGGTGGTTTCAGAGTCTGACAGTTTACAGTAAATTCATAGAAGACAGTTTTTGTTGTTTCTCTGTGATGTTTAATCTGTGAGGAAGTGAAGAACAAGCAAACTTAAAAACAGAATTAAACAAAGGCTTAGACTCTGATTTAAGGTGATCGTGTATTAATGCCAACAGAAGAATTTGTGGAATGATGATCCATTTTCCTGAGAACTGATTGGTTGGTAGGTGGGGATTCAGTACCTGTTCCTGTTCTCCGGTATACGTTACCATGGTGATGTACCTCAGTGAAACTGAACGATATACGGGAACTTCAAATGACTCAGGGCGAAATAACTGATGGTGAGGTGAAGTGAGCAGAACTGCGATAACCTTCAGGTGAGTGACTGAAGAGACCAGTGAGAGTGTGAGTGTACCAATGTCTGCAAGCAACCAGCAGCTTCAAAGTTATGTGTGACGAGTGAATCTCTTGCCATTGTATACGCGGCTTTAAAAGTGAATCATCTTCACATCCCTGAAAACTCCAGGGTTAAACCTTCAGTTACCTCGCTAAGCCCCAAATCCTGCCTGGTAGCACAGGCCAGCACAGGGAAACAGGGGGCAGCACATCAGGGGAACAGCAACCAAATTTAAACATATCATAAGAATAAAAAACTGTCTGAAGCCAACCACGTCATAGGGCACATCTGAGAACTGTTTGAATCCCACGTGAGAAAACATCTTAAAAGGTGAATTTTCTGAGATCTAATCTGTGATTAATCTGTGGAGATGTTCGGTACCTTCTTCCTCTGCTGTCTCTCCTGCTCCTCCTGGATGTGCAGCAGCTCTCTCTCCTGCCTCTTCCTCTCAGCCTCCCTCTGAGCTCGCAGGAAGGCCTCCTCCCTCTGAAAAACACACAGCCAATCACATTCTCGCTATTCTTCAGTTTACAGTGTGTAAACATGAGTTAGCTGAACACATACAAGAGTCGAACCGGAGACCCGCCCCCTTTGCGTCTCTAACACTGTCATGGCCGGTCTTACCTACAAGCTGTAGATCTGCACTGACATCAACATCATTAATCACTCTTTATAATTACTGTAGTAATAAATCAGGGGTTTAACCGCTGCACCTGCAACTGAACAGGTAAGAGGTAGAAAATAAAGATATCGTAGTACAGCTTGTGTGTTTATTGTGTGTCACAGTTTTTATAGTTTTCATTCAGCTGGCATTCATAAATCAAAATGTAGGGCTTTTATCTCCAAAGCTTTACTTTTTTTCTCAGTAGTTGGAGTTTGAACGTTGAAATTTGGATAATAACCCCAAATGTTGACTGATGTGTATAATAAAAATGCTTTTTCAGTGGCAGAAACAGACTTCTGTACTTTACCATCTGGAAAAGGAACTATAAACAAACATAACAGAAAAAAGGAAAAAATTTAAAATGACATTTTTATGGCATTAAAAAAAAAAGGCAGTAATAATAGAAAAAAATGTTTTTATTCCATTTTTTTAATTTACTTTATTTGTTTGATTATTTACTTTTTATTTATGCACTTCTTTAATTTCTATTTATTTATTTTATCTTTCGTCTGATTTAATCTGGTTTCTAGTTGTATTTATTTATTTATTATAGATTTTCTTTATTTCCGTATTTCTTCCGACATTTCCCATATGGGGTGAAGCTTTCACCTACATGTTAACATTCATTTTTAATATTAAATCAATACACATGACACCCATAACTAAAAAAAAAACCTGAAAACAAATAAATCCTTATTTTACAGTAAAGTGAATGTAAATTTATTCAGACCAGGGTAAGGATAGCAACGTGGGACACTTTAATGTACATCAATAAAAACACAAATCCATGGGCCAAAATGATCTGTGAACATTATTAACAACTATTAATTTGAGCTGAAACTATGCAAACACTGAGCAGCATCACCTTCATAACAATAAAACACATCATAGGTCATTTCATTCACACGCACCTCTCTGTCCAGCTGATCCTGCATGTCCTTCCATCTCTGCTCCTTCTGCCGTCTCTCCTCCTCCTCCCGTCTCGCCTTCTCCTCCTCCCGCCTCACCCTCTCCTCCTCGGCCTGCCGTGCCGCCCTCTCCTGCCGCTCTCTGGCCTCCTGCTGCCTCCTTTGCTCCTCCTCTGCCCTTAGCCTGCAGAAAACCACAAGGTCTGAACTTCACAGGGCGCCACAGACGAGACAAAGATAATCATCGCTGACAATTTCTATTTTTAATGCATTGTTAATATTACAAATTCACTATACACAGCAAACAGTCAAAGTAATCAAAGCAATGACTTTTTTAAATTCAGTCTTAGCTCTGAATAACTCCAGTGAGAAAAGTGCAATATAAGTACATAACTAGTCCCTTTACAGTACAAACAGGACAAGTGAACCACCGTAAAGCTCCACCTGTTTATAAATTGAGACTTTTGGATATTCCTCGATTTGTTCCATCTACAACAATCCCCGTAAATTTTATATTTAACAAACTATTTTGTGTTTTGGGGATTTTTTTAAACATCATTTTCCTCATCAGAACTGGAGCAAAATGCTGTATTTGGACAGTATTGACTGCTATGATGGAACTATGAGTGAAGCTTGATCTAATGTCTGTTAAATGTTCAGTGATTGTAAGAAAAATCAAGAATCATAATGTCTAACGTTTCACATGTTCATATGTTCAGATAGAAACAGACCAAACTAGAAACATCTGGGTCCAGTGAACAGCTGTGTATGAGGAGCACTCACCTCTCCTCCTCCTGCCGCTGTCGCTCCTCCTGCTCCTTCTGTATTCGGGCCAGACGGCGTCTCTCGGCCAGCAGTCTGGACGCCTCCTCGGCGTCTGTGGTCCCGCCCACACTCCTTCCTGTGGGCGTGCCCGGAGACTCTGTTGGGGAGGATGGAGAGACACAAAGATACTACATTAAAAAAAACAGTTTAAAAGATTTCAGAAAGCCTTTAAACAACATTACAGCTTCATAATTGGCTCAGCTAAGGGGACCATCTCACCAGAGCACTGCAGGTGAGACCTGCTGATACACGTATAGATACAGAAAGCAAAGCCAGGAGCATCTTCGGTTGTCTTTTCACTCCATGTGCACTCTGCAGATTCTGTGGCGAGGTTCTGTTTGAGATGTTGAATTAAACCTTCTTGTTTTGCTTTTTTCTTGCACATTTAGAGTTTAGCATTCGCCTGAATGATGCAGAACCTGATCAAAAGAGATTTCTCCCTCACTGGGAGGATATTTTTACCACCATCACCGTCCCTTGAATTCAATCGGCATCAAAAAAAAACTGATAGCTTAGTTATGGCGGCATGTGTAAAGTTACTGCTGCACGTATGTCTTCACCTGCGTTGAGTTCTCTGCTGGTGGATTTGGGGATCTTCTTCTCCGATGTCTCAGATTTGGTGGATTTCCTCTCCAGGGTGCTGTGACCTTTGACCTCATCGGTGCCGGGGGTGCTGGCTCTCTGCCGGAGAGGGGAGGGCGGATACTGACCAGGGGAGCAGGGAGACTGGGCGCGACTCCTGCTAGACCTCACCCTGAAGCAACCAACAGAGTCACATCAAGTCACCTGTGCTTCAGGTGAAGTGGGCGTGTTCATGTTTAGACATGAGAGGACAGAAAACTGGCATGTGACTATATTTGGGACAAAATGCCCATCCCGTGGTTAGGCTTAGGCTGAGCATTAGGATTAGGCTTCATTTTTGGTGGTTAGGGTAAACAGCCTGGGAAAGCATTATGTCAATGAGATGTCCTCACTAAGATATGAAAATGTGTGTGTGTGTGTGTGTGTGTGTGTGTGTGTGTGTGTGTGTGTGTGTGTGTGTGTGTACCGTTTCGGTGTGGCAGGGCCCTTGCTGTTGGCCCTGAAGGAAGAACTGCGGCTTGGTGTGTTTGCTGACTCCCCCTAAAGGTCAGATTTGAGAAATATTACTGAGTGTATAAACACATGATAATCAGAACATCAGGACTTTGTGAAGCTCTTGTTATAGCCGTGTAACTGGAGACCCATCAGTGAGGATGAGTCAGGATGAAGCTTCATCATGCTGGATGAAGCTTACTCACATCAGTAACGACTACAACATCAATTTGTGAACGACGTGAGCAGTCGTTTTCCTGCCTCATTAAAACTGAGTCCTTCCTTCCTGTCCGAAGCATCAGAACGACAGAGGATCCTCTTACATGCTCGTTAGCTGGAATAAAACTTTATGAATCTCAGTTACTAAAAACAGTTACTAAACCGTTCTGACTGCTTTGTAATGGGGGGACTGCATAGATGTTTGTTAACATCCAAATGAATTCATTACTGAAAGCTTTACTGGCTTTTTGACCGGTGTGGCCCAGTTTAGTAACTTGCACATCTTTAATCCTGCAGCTACATCCTGAAACTAGTCAGTACCGAGTAGAAACCCCGTCTGAGGCTGAAATAATGAGGTGGAATGAAAAACTATCAGTTCATCTCATGTTTGCTTGAGGCTGGCTCTGACAGAAAGTCCCCACAGACTCAGAATTTACAAATTTACAGCAGAAATAAAGACATTTAGAGTTTGGTATGAATGCATGGGGAGATTTTTCTGTACCTCATGTTAAGGTTTAAAGTTTGGGGCTTGGCCATGCTGACTGACATGCATGACAACACAAGTGGCAGAAGCTCCCAGCTGTATACTAATCTTCATCTCGGCTCAATGTGTATGCACTTCCTTTTTTAGCAGTTTTACCCTGAGAGGCTTAAGACATCATCAGTGTCAACTCTAACTATAACCCTAACCCTAAAAATAAAAAGAACAGCTTTAAATATGCAGTACTTTACAAACAGAGTCACACACTGCTGCAGAAAGAAGTGCGGCAACATTAAATTCAAACAGAGGTGCAGACATTAGCCTAAAAGACAAAACAGAACAAAACTAAAGAAAAGTTCAGATGCACAAAAAGACAAAACCCCACCTGTAAAAGTAGTAAATTCTTTTATAACTCCAGAAAAAATAAGAAGAATCCAAGATAGTGTTTTAAATAAAATAGTGTTTTATTGGTCTGTTATTTAGCACAAGATTTCTGTGCCCCTGCATTCCGCCATAATCACTCCACTCTATTGTTCAAATATGACTTTTGGCTCTAAGAAAAACACAACATGGTCAAAATGTTAACACTAAGGCTTAATAACCAGAGTCCAAACACCATGTTTCATACAGTTTATACCTAATACCTGGCTACAGTGCTGACACTCAGACTGCAGGACGAATACACAGTCACTGAAGTTATTAACCTCTTACAAAGAAACCAGAGACTTACAAAAACAAAGGCAAGTGATTCACCCAGCAAACCGGCGGTATTTACATCACAGAGTGTCCACAGCTCTTAGAGAGTGAAGGTTCATGAGTCCAGATCTACATATTCATACGATTACCACACAGCACAACACTTGCTAATGTGTTAGCTCCAAACACCTCGCTTACAAAGAGGTATGTGGTGTTATATGTTAGCATGTGTGTGCGTGGGAGTGTGTGTGTGTGTGTGTGTGTGTGTGTGTGTGTGTGTGTGTGTGTGTGTGTGTGTGTGTGTGTGTGTGTGTGTGTGTGTGTGTGTGTGTGTCTGACCGTGGGTGTTTTGGCTCTGGATGTTTCTTCGGGGAACCCAGCGATGCTTCTGCGGTTGGAGGAACTCCTGGTTAGTTTGTGGTTGTTGGATGAAGCTGTTCGATGGGACACAAAAGACACTGACGGGTCAAAGACGGACACAGAAATAACACATGAAATACGTTTACAACATACAGACAGAGACACAGATGGAGGAAAGTTAGACGCTCGGTTAGGAAGACACATTGTGAGAAACCGTTTCTGCTTTTTCTGCTGACTCGAACCCAGAGAGGCTCACTGCCCTTCAGATAGAAAAAAAAACAGCATTAACTTTTTGTCCCTTAAAAACACAAGTAAAATGTTTTTAATGTGTCAAAGCAGACGGATTAGTTAGGGCCACTAACTCTAACTCAAACTAACCATGGAGTTAAGTTTAGTCAAGTAAAATCAGTGTTCATGCAGGCTTTGGTTGTAAATGTCATTTTGTGTGTTTTTCTGCCCTTAAAGTAAGAATTTAATGAATGAAATTTAAAAATATGCAAGTAACGTGACAGAATTCACAAAATTAATGATCACCAATGCTTTAAAATCACAATATCATGACAACAGCAAGGCTAAAGCAGAGGTCCACACATAAAACAAGCTGCCAAAGTCAAATAATTGAAAAACAAGCGTGCAGGTAAATAAAAAGGTAAAAATTTGTATTTTCATGATTAAAAGGCTGGTCTTTTTAACACATAACGTTTTACCTGTTTTTGATGATGACTGATGCAAATTATTGTTTTTGTTCATGAGTTTCAGAAAATGTCGGGAACATCCAGCTGGGATATTGTCTCGAGGTGGAAATCATACACCTGAGATGTGTTCATATTTAGGTGAGGGGTGATAGAGGACGCCTATGGTTACCTGCAGGATCCTAACATGTAAGGATAAAGGAGCTGGCAGGTTAAAGACTACATAAAGACTACATGACTCAAGATGCTGCAGAGTCGCCTGAGATTTGTTTCTCAGGCAACTTTCATTTTCTCATCTTTTTCCTAGATCTCACAGGATTTATGCACCCAGCTGCATGTTGCATGGTTGAAAAGGGTCTAAACCTTCTCCTCCACCCAATAAAACACAGACTCCAGCTGTGTGGAGGTGAGCGAGGAGCAAGGGCTTGTATCTGCCTACTTAACTCTTTCATCCAATCAACAACCTAAATGTCTCAGGAAGTTGATTCTGCTCATGTGGACGTAGTGTTTTCAGAAACATTTACTCACTCATCACAGATTGAAGACTGAACAGAACCAACTTTAAGGGATTTCCTTACTTGGATGATTGAGCATGAATCAAGTTGGCTACTTGTTAACATCCAAATATTTGAGATCGGTCCCACAAAGCGACTGCTGCTGCTACCACCTGTGTGAAAACCAGCCGTGCAGCCTGATGAGCTCAACACTGGCACCTGAACAAGCTCAAAAAGACTAGATGGAGGTAACGACTAAGAGAGCAAAGACTGATCTACAAAGAAGATGATTCAGGTGAGGCAGCAGATGCTTGTTTGTACAGGATGTGTCCTCCAGCTGCTGAGGAGCACAGGGAGACAAACAGCAGAGGAATAACTGCACTTCACCTTTTCTTTGAAGCCTACATGCATCAAACTTGATGTTCTACCCAAGCTTATTAGAGCCATGCTGCAGAGTGCTGTTACCTATAAAGCAGGAGTAATGTCTGTTTGGTCTACAGGCACACAGAGCTGAATAACTCTTATCTGCGTGACTTCTTCATACTTTTACTTTTACATTTATTTGTTTTTATCTGAAACACTGGAAACAAAGAGTTAAGCCTGAATCCTGCTCTCCAGCTTGGTACTCGGGACCTGAAGGTGATTTTTAGTTTAAGGTTCATAAATCAGGTGTTGAAGTCTCACCTCTGTCCGGTGAGTGAAGAGCAGCTGAAGAGTTGGAAAGCTGTTTGTTGATTGGCTGATCAGTTGGTGGAGACAGGAAGTCAACCGCTGAAGTAACACAAAAACAAAAAAGCGAATCATTTAAACAGACACACACACCACAGCGACTTAAACAGCTGCTGCTCGGTGTAGAAGTCTGTCCAGTGAACGCCCGATCCCAGCACAAACACCCCTCACACGACAAACACAAATCTGCCGGCTCACGCAGAAAATAATCCCACTGATCGATGAGCCGTGCAGGGCGCTGAATGAATTAACCTTGGTGATGTAAGACAGAAATGAAACAGCAGCAGAGACGCACACACGGGAAAGTGCTTCATCATGAAATGGAGGATGATGATAGCGAAACAGCGACTGCAGAGCCATAAAGCTGAGAGGTGAAGGTTTCAGAGACGAGAAACGTGACCAGACAAAAGCAAACCAGGACTTAAGAACTCAGTTTGTGACCAAAGACTTGATCTGCTTTCTGGGATTTACCAATCTGGGATGACGATTAGATTTTAAGAGTAAGAGATTATTTTCTTTCCAAATAATCCAAGTTTGCACGATTTTTATATTCACTTTTATCTTTAGGAGAGTGTGTTGTTAATACGTTTAACATAGAAGATGTTAGCTTTAGCGAGCTACTATAAGTACGTAAAAAAAATAATAAAACATTTATTATCAGTAAGTTCATTCATAATATTCAAAAAACTGTTTAAAATTTTTTTGTTTACGTTTTATTTTTTTCATATTCCTAGAATATTTTTATGTTTAGCCTTTGTTGCCTCATTGCCTCACCAAATTTCCCTTTGTGGGACAATTAAAGGATTATTCTATTCTATTCTATTAGTTTAACTAATTTTACTGTTTTTCTGTTTCTTCTTGTTTATTTTACCTTAAAATATGTTGTAATTGTTTTAACTAAATGCTACAAATGTTTCAATTAATGTAATTAACTTAAATACATTTACTTTGATCTGATGAATTCACAGTGAAAATATTAATTGATAAACAGAAAACAATGAGCCACAGTTATCGTTTATATTTGTGGGTGTTTCCAGCTTAGTGTTGTTAGGATTGAAAATGATTAAATAAAGCTGTTTTTTAGGATTTTTATGTACACATTGCATGTGCTCATAAACGAGTTGGCGCTCTGTGTTTTTGAGGGTCTAAACATCATTCAGTGTTATGACTGAATTGAAATATTGAATTGACGTAGAAGCGCAGAGAGTCTTTGCTGCATGCTTACACATCACAGCAGATAACAGTCAGGAGGATATTTTCTGGGCCAAAGGAAGTCCAAACACAATGTCCTGAATGTAGATAATAATAGAATCAGTATCAGGATAATATTAATAATCAAGGCAGGGAGGTGTTTCTGTGTCTGTCATTCCAGGAAAGGAGCAGATAAGAGGGACTTGAACAAACAGGAAACTCGAAGGGAGACAACGAGACGGCCTGTTGGTTCCAGAAGAAGATAGTCGTAATAATAATCATGTGTTCAGGTATAAAACTGTGGCCCGATTCAGGGTCATCCTTTTTGTGAAGCAGACCGATGGTTTACATCGAGCTCCAGCGCTCTAACTTGTCATTTCAACTGCTGAAGCAAATTAAATCTTTTAAATGACAGATGTTTCTCCTGTAGTTCTTTGACTGAAATTGACCACGACAGTGTCCTGACTGAAGTTTTAAACTCTGATTCATTTACTCTGTTTCTCCTGCATTTATTCTACAGGAAATTACTACCAAACAACACAGGAAAGGTCTTTTTTGTTTTTTGGGGTTTGTTTTTGCCTTACGTGTTTTGTGTAAAAGTGCACCAGCAGGTCAGGCCGAGTGCAAAACACCATGGAGGTTATTTCAGTCGGTGATATGCGACAGTAATGATCGCATGGTGTCTGTGTGTGAGAGCGTGTGAGGTCTAATAAGTTTCACAGATAGCTGCAGGGTGAAGTCTGCAATGATTTATGGTGTGTGTGTGTGTGTGTGTGTGTGTGTGTGTGTGTGTGTGTGTGTGTGTGTATTAGCAGGGTGTTTCATAGACAGAATTCCCTGCTGAGAATTATACGTATGCATCGCTAAACAAGGCCTTGGGCCAGGAAGACAGGAAGTGGAGCAGCCCTTTGTTGTGGGGGTGGGAGAGCATGTGTGTTGCATACACAGTTATTTATGTGTGGTGGGGCTTTCAAACCAGATGCTCATTAGACAGTAAGTGGAAATATGATGGGACTGTTGATGAAGATGGGTGGAGAACACCGGCAGCTGACACAAATAACACTGAGTGGGTCGGAGGTCGCGCATTTGATTGGTTTGAACTCTTTCCAATCAGCGCTGCCACCACTGTGTGAAGGTCAAAGCTTTAAACGTTAAAAAACATTTAGAGCTCTATCGAGATTTTTTCCTGAGTAAAAATTTCACACATTAAGTTTTTGGTAACATTTTTAACTTTAAAATGTCTGTAAAAACCTTTGAATGGTTAAATGCACAATGTTATCCTTTGACGAGCAGATTTAGCAGTGGAGGCTGTTGTATGGCCAGATAATAAATGATAACGTAGTTACCTGTACATGTTGTAAATATTAACCATACATTACACACCTAAACTCTATACATGTTGAGCTTTAATAAAAAGGTTCTTTTGTTATCACCTTTTATAAATTTAATATATTTATTTAGGTTTTTTTCAGCATATCTTTATGCTTCTGCATAGATTCTCCTTTTCTGTGCCACATGTGGCACTGAAATATGACTCCCTTTGGAGTGACTCTCTGTGGAGTCAGTCCCAACAGACTCCCATGTTAACATTTACAACTTTTACTCAGAAAATAAACGTGTTTTCAGCCCGCTTAAAAAACTGTGCCTCTGGGTAGTTTCCTACTTCATAGCAGCAACAGATATTTTTACAATTTACTTATTTGGATTTTTTTAAGGACAAAGTTAGGCTTGTGCCGCTTTGACTGAAAGTTGGATGGCGAGGAAAGCGACTGCAGCTGGAGCAGTCTGCCAGGCTTCACCTCAGTTAACTGGAGTAACTCATGTGGACCTCATGCTGTTTTGGACCAATAATATTGATTACTGTGCAGTTAACTGTACTAACACATTGTCTGTGCTCCAGTTTTGGTGAATGAAAGTCTAATAATTAATTATTAGCTATCTGCGTCTGTGTGAATGCAGACTGATAACAAAGCCAACTACTGTTAGCTGATAACTCGTACTCCACCCTCTCATATAAGCACGGCCACTCTAGCTCAAAAAATAAAAATAAAAATAAAAATATGATGGCTGACAAAACTCACGTCACCTGAGGTGTGCCAACAAACTGCACATGCTGCTGCATTTACTGCAGAAGAAACCTGTGCAAACTTTTTTACTGCAGCTTTGTTTACGAATATTCAGATTTATATTCCGATTTATCGCTGGTGGAGCGCGTTTTATTGGGTCCTCTAAGAACAGTCGTGAAAAAAATCAGTGCAAACATTTAAAAAAGGGTGAAAATATAATACACACGACTAACACACACTACAGCCACAAAAACGGCCACAAACATGCAAACAGAGGATCGACTGCAGGTGGCAGTGGGTGGGTGTGGCACACGTAGTCATGTGATCTGTACCGTTACGGGACTGGCTGGCACTGGAAGCAGCAGGAAGCTCATTGGGCTGAGCGGAGCCAATGGCATGGCAGGGTGGGGTCTTAGGGTTACCTGGGCAGCAGGTGAAGCAGAGCGGAGAAAGCAAAGCATTACATACTCACACACACACACACATACACACACACACACACACACACGCACACACACACACACGCACACACACACGCACACACACACACACACACACCTGTTTCAGGGACACATGACAGGCATACAAACAGAAAACAACAACCAACTCGGTGCGCGCACACACGCTGGATTAAAGTGAAACCGAATCTCAGGATTTCTGAGAGGAGCCATCAAAATCTTTTCAAAAACATTGTAAAAGCAAAGAAGCCAACAAGAAGGAGAGTGAGAGTGAAACACAACAAAGCTGTGAACCGAATACGTGCAAAAAAAGTGTCACTGCATTCTCAGGAAAGATCTAAGATCCTGTTTTCATCATGTGGAGGTTCAAGCAACATCTGCTGTAAGAGAACTGTTTAAACTACCACATTCAGCATGATTCAGCATGATGTTAAAGAGTGCAACGTGCCGCCTCTCCTTTGAGTAGCAGCTGAGGACGCCACTGGTGGAGGAAGTGCAGGGGGGCTCATGGAAAGTGTGGTAGTGCTGCTGCGTGTTCTACAGGTTTGGAACAATGACGTTGGACATTTTTGTAGTTTTGATTCTTTACACCACTACAGAGTTTTTACACATAGTCTCCCATTTTCAGAGACTCAACTGAGTGACAGCCAGCTGTCAGAGGGAACATGGCCGGCTGAGGCCTGGTTCCTCATTATTTTATGACAAATTCAGCAGATAAAAGAACTGGAGTGTGCCGGTAGCTGTTCACTGAAACTGTCACTGTGACATCCAAAGAGATGTCAGTGCAAGTGAAGGAGGCCGTCATTAGGGTGACAAACTCTCTCCGATCAGGTATAACATTATGACTTGTATAATATTGTGTCCAGCTGTTTGCTACAGAAACAGCAAACTAAAGCAACGCGTTGTGTATTCTAACACCTTTCTATCAGAACCAGGAGCACACGGGCCAGCCTTTGTTCTTCATGTGCACCAGTGACCCTGTCCTGGTTCACCACTGTTCCCTTCTTGGACTTGCACTTGATGCACTAATGATTTTTTTTGTTCAAATGCTTTTGCTTGCACATTTTTCCTTCTTCCAACACATAAACTTTGAGGACAAAGTTAATTTGTTATACGATGTGTTAGTAGTGCCACGATGAACAGATAATCTTCATTATGGCACTAACAGGTGTCATGATGAAGAAACAAATCAGTGTTATTCCCTTCATATGTCTGTGGTCATGATTATTAAGACTGATCAGTGTATAAAAGACAAAACAAAAACTTTCATAGTGGCCAAATCAATAATCTGGTTCATTCTCAAAAAGAAGGAAGACACTGGTCAGCTCAGGAACATCAAAAGGCCTGAAAGACCACAGAAGACAACTAAACTGGACGATTACAGAATTCATTACTTGGTTAGGAAAACATCTAACAACAACATCTAACCAGGTCAAGAACATTCTAAGAGAACGTAGGTTAAATTATGTAAAAGAGAGTTTATAAAAAGATGCAAAACACTTGAAAACAAGAAGAAAACATCTAGAAGAGTTCTGAAAAAAAATCTTTGGGCAGATGAAACTAAGATGAACCAGTGCCAGGACGACTGGAAGAGGCAAGAGGCTCATGATCTGAAGCATAACACATCATCTGTCAAACATGGTGGAGGCAATGTTTTGACATGTATATGTATGGCTGCCAGTGGAAGTGGGTCACTAGTATTTATTGATGATGTGATGATACTCTCCTCAGATTCAGGCAAATGCTGCAAAACTGATCAGACAGAGCTTCACAGGGCCCCGTGGTATTAAAGACGAACGCCTGCATTTCAATCACATGTTGGCTGTGTGATTTAAACTCCACTGTGGTGGTGTACAGAGGCAAGATTAAAAAGGAAAGTGCCATTGTCCAAAAACGTATACACAGATTTACTGCTAGGTCCCTTTGAATGCTCCTGTACTCACATCACCCGGTGCCAGTTCGGATCAATAACCATAATCTCAGTGCTTATTTTTAAATTATTCCCCCAAGTCGTGGCAACATGAGGAGAAAGAATCCTTTGAAAATGGATACACATAAAAAAAAATAGTAATTTTTTTAAAAAGTCACAGGGTTCTGTATCTGCTGTGATCCCGGTTGGGTAAAAATCTGCAGCAGCTGCTATCACGGCCTGAACACCTTGTTCGAATAAAGTGGCAGGAAAATACGCAGCACACAAACACACACACAAAAACACACACTTTGCGTCTTTGGGTGAGTGTCTGTCTTTTAATCGAGCTGTAAGATGAGCTGGTGCCATTTCTGCTGCAGTGAGCGTTCTGCCGGGCCCCACAGATCCCAGAGCAGCACCTCTTCCCAGTCAGCCGGGCCGGAGCCAGAGGAGCTGCCTGGTGGACCCGATCCCGGCTCAGCTGGTGGGTACTGTGAATAATTGATGGCGTTATGAATGCACCACAGCGTAGAGCCAGGCTCGGGCTGACAAGAAGACAGAAAACATCTCGGAAAAGAGTGACGGTGAAGAAAAGAGATAAAATACGAGTGAAGTTGGCTCAGTGAACAGCCCTGTGTCGCACTTTGTTTATGTGTGTGGCCTTGTTGCGTTCAAGGTCTTCTGAGAATTAGTCCTGCATCCCAGCACGGAAATAAAGCACACAAACATAAAAATAAACCGACACCTGTAGCAGGTTTAAACAGCAGTTCACAGGCACAGCGTGACCCCGTCTGATCAGGCTGAAGCTTTATGAACTCACTCTGAGCCTCTCTGAAGCCTGAAGGGGTTTGGAGACAAAGCGTTCCTGCATTGCAGCCTCCCCACCCTTTTCCTCCACTGCCCCGCTGTGTTTTCTCCTTCTCCTTCTCTATATCCTCACTTCACCTGCTCTTTGTCCTTTGCTTTTACGTCTCCACCCTTTATTCCCACAGCCACCCCCTCTTCTCCTCCTGACCTCCAGACCTCCTCCTCCTGAAACATCTCTCCACTTCTCCATCACTACCAACCCCCCCGAGTTCTAGAAATCAAACCCACCCTCCAATGACATCATCATCATTTCTGTTGGTACTCACCCTCCACTCCATCAGGCGGTCCTCCCCATGTCCACCGTTTAGGCCTGTTATCCAGGTGCTCCCGGGCTTCTCCTCCTCCACCTCCACCTCCCCCTCCTCGTCTTTCAGGGCCCCCGGCTCTTCGGCGTACCATGGCCTCCAGCCTCTCCTGCTCGTTGCGTTCAGAAACAGGGAAGAAGAGAGATTCTCTTACCGAGCCATCGCTACGGCGACGGATGCCGGGCGATGCACTCGGAGATGGCTGCGCCATGGTTACTGCATGCAGCAGCAGCAGCGGCAGCGGCCTCGCCCCTCTTCGCGCTCGTCTGTTCGCTGTCTGCTGGTGGTCACCAGCCCTCGCTCGCCCGTCTGCCACTCAGATACAGCAGCTCTGCTCGCTCTCTCTCCTCCGTCTGCCGCTCCCTCTCTCCCTCTCCCCTACCTCGCAGTTCAATTCACTCCTCCCCATCTCGCTCGCTCTCTCCCTCTCTCTCTCTCTCTGTCGATCACCCACTCCCTCTCTAATGACTGAGTCTGTTTCTGAAGCACTTTAGTCAGACGGGAGGAGGCAAAATGCAGCCGGTCACCACCCCCACCACATACATACACATGCATGAACACACACGTTTACACAGGGGACCATGCCTGCAAACACACACACACACACACACAGAAGGTGGGTGGATCGGAGATTGATACTGGTTGCATTTCTTTCATCCTTCTGCCTTCCTCTACCTTTTCCTCTGGACTGCATGCATACTGCAGTGTGACAAAGAAACATTCCTAGAAAATATAAATACACACTCGGCACTGGGGAGTGACTGGCAGACACGGATTAGTAAACCATGACTGGGTACAATTATTAATCTTACATCATGGTCACAGTTTGAGGAAAACAATATACAACAGAAATGTCTCTGTGAGTTCATAAAGGCCCAAATCCATGAAATATTTTTATTATGTTATTCATTCCTAATGATTTACATTCTTAATGTCTACATGCTGGAGTCACGGTTAGGTCCTTGTTCTGTTATCTGTAGGAAGGGTTTTGCTCCAGATAAAGAGTGAGAGCCCATTCAGCACAATTTTAACTTATCACAAATTGACATACCAAAATAAAATACTATAAAATGCTACATGCAACCTAATTCTGTTTTGCAACACTGTCCATGAGCAAGAGAGAAACCTAAGCTACTGGGAAAACAGACAAAGACCCTGGATGTAAACCCTCTGCTGTGAGCCACTGTGCTGCTGTTACTATAGAGGACCTCACTCCTTTGTTCCAGAGCATCATTATTACTAAGTGAACGTCTGATTGCCCTTTTGTGCTTACAGCTGTAGACACACTGTATGCACATGCAGAATATTTCACATGCAAAATCCGTACAAATGCGAATGTGAAAATATTTTTTCCTAAAACAACACCTTGTTATCAAGTGAGACCTCAAAAATCCAACCATTCAGGTGAATGTTCAAGCATGAAAAGACTTCATAAAATTTGGATTCTTGCATTATAAAAACACACCAACAGCAGACTTTTTAAATAAACCACACAGTTAAAATAAAAACACCTCGTCAGCATCTGCAACACCCAGATCTGAGACGCACGGGGCGAATCCAAACTACACGGAGCTGCGTGCAAACGTGATATGTTGACATTTCCAAAGTTCACCTCACTCGACAACAGCTCGAGGCTGGTTCTTATTTTATCAGCACTTCTCACTCTTTGTTAGCCGGCATCCCAGCCACAAAAAAAGAAAATTTGAAGATTGTTGGCTCTGTCGTTTGAAAAAGATATATATTGACAATTATTTTGAGATGTTCAATATAAGAGTGTTGAAGGTAAGTTCAGAGGTCGAGCCAAGTGCAGCGTTTATTTAAGCTGATTGGTTCACTAGAAAAGTCAAACAGCACAAGACAGGTGGGCAGAGGGCTTTATATACAGACAAGCAGGTGAAGGTAATTACGCACAGGTAAAGATAATCAGGGCAAACGGACAATAATGAAGGAGGAAATCATACCAATGGAAGACATCCAAGAAAGTCAACCTTCAAAGTAAAACAGGAAATAAACAAAAGACAGCTAACACTAGAGAAACAAAACTACGGCCACAAAAAGAAATAACAAAATAGTAGACTAGCGCAAAAACTCTAAAACTAAACAAGAACCAGAACACAACAATACAACTAAAGCTCTGCATCACACACAGCCCTACAAACCTCAGTAACACAACACCAGAAAATAAGTCAGAAAATCGTAGATCGAATCGAAGCACAGGTGAGACTGAAAGGCAGAATTTAAATATTTATAAAATACATTTATATAAATCTAAATGTTTTAAGGGGCAAAATAAGAAGTCAATTACCTGAAAAGTAAAATCCATGGAATAAATTCATGGAACCAAAATTAAAGTTGTAACTGGTGTATTAAAAACACTTAATTAGGGTTCATTTTTAGATTCATGACTTTGTCGGGTTTCCTAATGTCATTCAGTGACTGACACTTATTCCTATTTTGACATTAATATTTGATGAATATAAATATGTAGGATGTCAAATAAAGGCGTCAGAAACCTTAAAGAAATCAGACACATTTGTAAATCTAAAATGAGCTGTTAATGGAAATTCAAATATATTAAAGCAGTAAATTGAAGCTTTTTAAGGTTAGAGAATATTTCAGGTTCAGGTATATTTGTAAAGGCCCCTTTGTTTTATTTTGATATTTGCTGTTTTTCATATTTAAACTGTTTATTTGTTAAAAATAAATGTCAGAAAACAGACTTTTATTTGAAACTATTTATATTTATGTAAAAATGTAAGACTAGAAGAGAAGCGTTTTCCATTTAGTAATGTTCTCAGTGCCTTACGAGGTAAATATTATCATCCCTGCATTTATTTTTATGTGTATTTATTATTTGTTTATTCATATTATACCTGTTTGTACACTGAGCTATTTCTGTGTTTGTTGCAGAGGGTAAAAAGTGAGCCGTCTGCTTTTTATGTGGCTCAGCTTTCTGATCATACTGGATTTCCAATCATCGACCATTAAGGTGGCCCATGCAGAGTAACTGCCCAGCACAGAGCTGAAACACTGCTTCAGTGTACTGTCTGTATACGGAGTGGGTGGAAATGCCCCACCTCAGCACTATGGGGGTGGGGTGAAGGTGTATGCACAGTCACGCACAAAACTGCAGGAGGAGGGAGAGGCCGGGGGGGGAGGGGGAGTCAGGATTTAAAGGGAGACAGCAGAGTGTGATGAAGGTGAGGGAGGGAGTGAAGATGTGGGAAGAGAGTGGGGCAGGAAGATCAAAGATAGAGAGGAAGCCTGGGATGGATGAGCAGCCTGCAACCTGATTGATGGTGGAGGGAAATCTAGCTGAGCTTATCGTGCAGGTCCCCTCATAACTGACTTCTGATGACGACTTTTTGCTTTATTTATCAGCGGCAGAGCAGTGTGTTGATTGAGATGATTTACAAGGCAAACATGCCGGAATTAGTCATAATGGACTCGTTTACCTCTGCAGTGCTGAATGTGAAATGAGCCTGTCTGATGAGATGAAAGGATTCATTACAATTAGAGACGCGACATGAAACCGTTCATGAGACAAATTAAACAAGGAGTCGAGTGCTGCAGGTGAGCTGTCAACAAGACACGATCAGTAATTAATAACACTACTCAAATTAATAGTGGTTACATATTTAGACAAAAATGAGCCAGGGGCAGTTTTTATCTCCAAAATAACCTCAGACTAATATGGAATCCATTCTGCATATTTTATTCTTGGGCTTTATTGGAGTAGCTTTGCATGATTCTCAGTTCAAAATAATCCGTTTTTATGTTATACTGAGCCTTTGTGCAGCCCCTCAGTTTATCCTCTGTCTGAAACGATCCGATTTAGCTGCTTCACTATGAAAACACTACATGCAGATGAACAGAATCAGCTTTTTGGGATGATTGGCTGCCTCTCATAAATGGAAGGTTTGACCATATTAGGGGTACAGCTCTCAATGACCTCACAGCGACCACAGACACTTGTACAAACACTGACCTCCTTATTTCAATCCCTGGTGATGTTGGTTATTTTTAAGTGTAACAAAACCTTCCTCTGCTTTGGTTTCTGGGAGGTTCTGCTTCCCACCACACAGAGTGAAGCAGGTCGAATACTCAAACGGGGAGGCATGATCAAATGATGGAGGTCAGCCGTGACACCACACCCACTGTAGCATCCCTCCCCACCACACACATCTAACATGGTGGAAAACCCCCGAGCAGCGTGCACATGACGTCACCTCAATATACACACACACATGAAATTTGATTTGTACGGGGACAATTAATAAACCTGAGGTGCTATAAAGGCTTAACTGGAGAGACAAACACTAAACTAATAAGTCTGCAAAAAAAAGGATTTAAAAACTGGTGGCCACAAATTCTATTATCTCTAGTTTTAAAACCACAAAACTCCAATGCAGAGCTGGAATAACTGAAATTTATCAACAGAAGATTAAACAAAACAATTATTCTGATGACGATTCATTACAACATTATTGCTTCTGAAAGGTGAGAGACTTTAAAACGTCTTTTTGGAATAGGAAACATTTTAAAATCCGGGTGATTCTGACTGGTATTTTCTCCTGTTTTATTCCTGGTTTATAGATTCACCTAAAAAGCACAAGATCCTCGGTTCGATCCTGGGAGGAGACAAATCCCTGTGGGGTTTGTGTCAGGAAGGGCGTGAAACCTCAGCCAAATCAAGCATGCGGGGCTACCCGCTGTGGCGACTCCTTGTGAATAAAGGAGCCATTGAAAGCAGTTTTTATTTTTCTTTCATAGACAAAACTATTTATTGACTGGTTCAGAAAGGCCTGCAGTAGCCTCTAACACCAGCCTCGTGGAACCAAAGCTCACTAGCACACTGCACCACAGAACATGGAGGAACTTATCTGCTTTAAATACTGACAAATGACTAGTTAGCTAATGAATGTATGGAACTGCAAAGGATTACTGTTATATTTTTATAATGGAGTCATTGTTTTTCATCTATCGGTGCTAAATAATCATCAAAAATCTTCTTGAATGTGGTTTAGGGGTCCTGGTCAGGTCTCTACTTCCTGGTACAATAAATATAAATTTAAAAAATGCATCCCGCACTGCAACTACAATCTCTTTCGTTTTAAGTACTTTGCTTTGTTTTAGTTTTAATCCTGTATTAACTCTCTCTTGTCACGTGAAGCACTTCGATCCTGCAGCTTTGCTCTCCGGTTCAAAGGTGAAATGTGTGCTTGTCACAGCATCGACTGTCTGTTCCAGTAAACGGCACACGATACGCTGGAAGTGATGTCATCGTCCCGTGAGCCCGGCTGATCATTATATCATTAAGTTATGCATATGAGGCAGAGGACACGAGGTGGAGGAGGAGGAGGAGGTGGAGGCTGTTAGCAGTCAAAGAGAGCCTCCACATCAATAGAGATAATAATCCCCCTCCTCCTCCTCTTCTTCTCTCCTCTCTCTGTGCACCACCTGTTAACTCTTTGTGTGCTGGTTAGCTTTCCAGCAACCGCCAGAAATTTATGCTCTCGATCAAACTGACAGATACGAAACAGCCGATCATTTATTCAGAGTGTAATAACTTGAGTCAGTGGTTTTAGGCAGAGTGATGCCCACTCATGACTCACACAGAGTGAGATGAGGTGTTTCACTGCTACTGAAGAAGAAGAAGTAAAAACAGAAAGAGCTCGTCTCAGCACCTCAGCAGGATCCCACACCACAGCTACATCATCATATCTGCTGCATATCCGTCTGTGAATCTGAGTCATTTCACAGGATTATGATTAAAAAAAAATAGTCCAGCAAAGGAGACATTATCACTGCCTTTGTCTCCAGTGTGGTAGGAATGGTCATATAAGAGATCACAGAAATGCTGAATGGCTTATGGATTTTTTTTAATATATACTTTTCCCTTGTTGTTACCAGCGCCTGCTAGGATGTAATGTGCTACTACTGCTAGAAGGTGGCAGTAATGAGCCTCTGAGGTGTTTCCAGCTTTTCGTAAGCAGCACAAAGAAAAATTACTCTGACAGAGAACTTCCAACAAAGAAGAGCTCTCCTCTTCCACACACAGTCCAGAATGAGTGGGGCTCTGTGGAGCTGTACAAACAATGTAAACTTTGTAGGGTAAAAATGTTACTGACGCGGTATATGTGACACATTTAGCTCCATTCACTGTATTTATTCTTGCAAAAGCCCCCAGATGAAGTGCAGTCAGTTCCACTACCTAGCAGGTCTCAGGCCAGTAAAGTGTGTGGCATGAGGAGATCAGAGGCTTCTGTACAAACAAGAGAAACATGCAAAGCCAAAGTTGACTACAGCCCTCAAAAAGTCTTGTGTGGAACATCTTTAAAAAGTGGGCGTAGATGACGTCCAGTGTGTTTAGAGAGGTTTGAGTCGGTGGTGCCAAAACACAATCTAACAAGCCTAGTTAATGGATGAAAATCTAATTACAATTTTATTTGAAATATTCTTGAATAATAGGATTATGTTTTTCCCCACATATGCTAAAAATGTGGTGGAATAAGCTGTGGGACAGGGAAGCGCCCATAGCCAACTGAGGATACAAAAACAGTGCCAGTATTGTGACAATATGATGTAGTGTGATAATTACAGAGGACAGTGAAAATGTGAACTGGACTTTGAAAGAAATTAACTAAACAATCTGCAGTCCATTACTGATCTCTACTACAGGCGAATCAGTTTGAAACATAAGTCGATGTTGGCGTAAGTTTAATTCAATGAAGACGTCTCTGAGGGCTCAGCGTGAGAGGTCAGAAGACGGCCTCCAGAGAAAGACCTAAAAGAATCAGCTGTGCTGCAGACTGGAGATGCCCAAGAAGATAGTCATGAACCGCAGAGTGGCCGGACTAAAATCACAGAAGACAGATCTTCATACAAGAAGCAAGAATTTTAACTTTGACTTTCACATCATGCTGTGGCCGCTAAACATTGGAACCATAAATATTCAGCCAACTTCAATCAAAGTTCAGCTGAACCTGAATATTAATGCATCGCTCCTCCACACATAACACCACAGATGACTGCTTTCTGTTATATCTTATTATATCTCATATCCTGGATGTTTTTTGGTTGCAGATTTTTTCTGCCAATAACGTGAGGAGAGGATTTCAATATCCCCAACCTGGAGATGGTGCCCTGCTCAGGAAACAATAATGTCCCATAACTTTAAGTCTGCAGACAACCAGCCAGCTAAACTTTTCATGTTTCAGCTGAATGCACACAATTGGTCTGCTGGCAGAAAGTCTTTAGAGCTTCTGCATTAATTACTCAGTACTTTCCTAAGCTCTGGTTCAGCCTGACAACACAGCTGGAAACACACTGACTCGATTATGGATCGACACGGTTAATAATTCAGTGGTGGAGAGCAGCGAGCTCAGAGACAGAAAAAGGAAAAGAGTGATCAGTGGTGGGAAACAGAGCAAGCCCGTTTTTCCAATAACTGTCCTGTGATCAGGTTTCTGAAGAGGGGAGATGACGGAGGAGACAGTCTGAGGAGAGCACAGCTCGGATTTTATTTCACTGAGAAGCATAAAGTCTGTGTGACCCGGGCTGGGTGATAATCCAGTTTTATTGTGCTGACCTTCTTGATGATTGATTACATTATTGTCTCGATGCTCTCTAAATTAATTATTTCACACTAATAACCTTTTAAAAACTTACAAAAGAGTATTTTTCTAACTTAATGCTGCCAATATCAGATACACGCTGTGTGGCTGAGGTACAGCTAACAGGCAAACTACCCTCATGATAATAGTTATACTATAGAAATTAAATGTTAATTATATATATTTGCTTTGTTCTAGTAGTTGATTTATTGATGGATAAAATTATCTGACACTACAAAGAATTTAGCATCATGTTGAAGTAATTAGGCAAAGCTAGCCAACTAGCATTCCTACTGAGGTATGGGGGCTTTTCCTGCTAGTTCATACTTCGCAAGTTCATTTGGGCGTCTGAACCTCCGAGGTGGGAGGACACAGTTAGTACTTCCCCTCAAATACATTTTTAACCCTTAATTTCATTTACTGGCTTGTGCATATGATACACATAATTACAGAGTTCTTTAGAAAACAGATTATTAAAAATATATATTTTAAGCACAAATAAAACACTGAAATAAACCAAAGATCACCCCATAGAGAAGACCTACGTGGATCATACACTACATTTAATGTCTACTGAGTAGCGAAAAGGATGTGCCTGGAGTCAGGCAGTCGGAGCTCATGTTACCTGCCGAGAGCACGCAGCTCACAGCAGATCATTTTTAAAACTGCTGCTAGCTGGCGAGGCAAGAGGCTGGCTGTTAAACTAGGGGGATGGACATCTCCAAAAACATCAGACCTTTTGTACAAATAGACAATATCTTGATAAATCAACCACATATTTGAGGTTAACAGCAACTACATTCTCTCCAAAAAACATCTTAAAGGTTTATTTTATGTCATAGAAACATTAATATTTCAAAACGTAAAGAGTTTGGCGCTACTTATGATTTCTGTTCCAAATGCATTCTGGGATACTTGGCTGCACTGTGTACACACAAGTCACCACCTGAAGCATCCTTGATGGGTGGAGCAGGAACACAGTGGAGTTTTAACTGGAACTGTACTTGTATGTTTCAAAAGTCAGAGAGAACACAAGTACACACAAGTATGCATATTGAGAAACGGCCATGAAATGTTAGCAAGCAAGTTACAGCAGTTTTTAGGTAACCTGGTTGTTATTTGGCAACCAGGCACCAGACCAGCCCCAGTGGGGTTGAATGAATTAGCCGTGTTTATCCCATTTAGCTTAGGGTGACCAACTGTCCTCTTTTTTTGCACTTGTTGATTTGTAAAAGCCTATATGACGTTTTTTATTTCACTATTCAGTAACCACACAGAGAAGACATCATTTAAATATGTTAAAGTTTTCTTTAAGCAAACAGTATTATTAAAGTTCTTCATGACTAGACCAAGTGTCCTCTTTTTTGGAAATCAAAATATGGCCACCCTACTTTAGCTCAGTGCTACTTCTTGCAGTTTAGCTGTGTTAGCAGTTTTTTAAAGATTACACAAAGTCAGATTTTTCTCCAAACCACACTATTCGCCCATGAATTGACTCGCCTCTTATGTTAACTGTAGTTTTCCTTGACAGTCTAGATAAGTGCTGTTTTCTGCTAACAAGTCCAGCTCAGCTCATGCAAACAAATTAGTTGAAACCCAAAGCAGCAGAGAGCTAGCTAAGCTCAGCTCGCTTTCCCAATAACCCTGTCATTAGTTAAACCCTATCTGAAGCCACATATACTTTTCCTGCTTTCCTTAAGGAAGCCATTAGGGTTTAAACATTTAATCTCAGAGCCTTAGTGGGTCTCTACTCTTCTCAGGTTATCTGAAAGCACAGTTATGGTCTGTTCCATTTGAAGTTCAAAGCCAGAATTTTTTGAGTTCCTAGTCAGAATTTTAAAGTCAGATTTCCAAGTCAGAGCAGGTAACCAGCCCCCACCTAACAAACCAAGACGATGGTAGAAATTTTTATTTGTAAGTGGCTTAAAAAGCCAAACGCAGAGAACAGACCAGAGCCTGTGCAGGAATGTGCAGAAGCTGTGATTTTAAGCATAAAATCAAGCATCACACTGTTTAGCTAGTGAACTCTACCTTTCTAAAGAGCAAAGCAAATCCTGTTTTTTCGACTTTACTACTGGAAACCGCTCAGCTTGGGAGTGACGTCACTCCCATCTCTAACGTCCGGCTTCCCAGTTAAATGGAACAACGCATTAGTGTGTTGTGACCTCTGACCTTTTCCGCCTCTTGCTGTTTTCGTCTCTTCTCCACAGCCGCCGCCTTGCGCTGCTGCTCCTTCCTCCTCTGCTCCTCCATCTTCCTCCCTCGCTCCTCTGCGCAGCGTTCCAGTTGCTGTTGAACGCGACGCTCTTTATCCTGCAGCACCTCCGACAGCTCTGCGCACACACCGGGGTATTCGTTATTTACTTATTTAGAAACTCAACTTCTACTTTTCCTCCACAACATTTTAAGGGAAATAAAGCACTTCTTCATCCACTATACAGCACACTGCGTATCACAGGAAAACCTCCAACAATCTGTGTGCGTTTGCCAGTGACAGATGAAGCAGACAGACCACACTCAGCTACACCAGCTGGACAATCGCTCATACCTCGAATTTTCTCTCCGTCGTTGCTTTGCTCTTTTGCTAAATGCAGCTGGGAGCCTGTTAAAGGAAAAATTAAGTGATTAGTTTGGCCGCCTGCAGGTTCTACATATGTTTGGTATCTTTCATGTTTTATCATGTTGCTTTAGCTCCACCCCTACATGTAATCACATTCACTTTGTTTGGAATTTTAACCACACAAAAACACAATCTGAAAAACAGTTAAGACAAACACAGGAATGACTCAAAAATAAAAAATACTGACGTTTATTAAAGATTCAGATTCAGGCATTCAGTTTACAACAATCTATGTTTCAGTGTCTAACCAGACGCTGACTCTGGATGGAATTACCTTAGACTTCCAGTAAGATTATCATCAGTCATTTTTTGACCAGGATATGTCTTTCAACAAGCACATATTAAATAAATAAGTGTACAGAAGCTTGTTGTCAAAATTTCAGGTTACTATCTTAAAATTTTAACTCACTAACTCAATTTTCAGGTTATTTTCCCGAGTTATCTTCTCAGAAGTTTTTGTTAGTAAGCACAAATTCTGAAATAATAACCCAAAATTTTGACTTCTGAAGGGCAAAAACCCCTTTTTGTTTTATTCCAGTGGCAGAAACAAGCTTCCACGTATATGACTGTGTCATTAACTTTTGTTTAATCTCTCTTGCAGGTTTTTGTTTTGCAAAGTCATTCACTTCCTATGCTTGATTTTATCAGAAGTCTCTTCTTTCAAAAGAGAGTTCTTCCTTCCTACAGTCACCAAGTGCTGCTTGCAGGGGATGCTGTGATTGTGCAGTTTGTTTTCAGCTCACTAAATAAAGCCCCTGGAGATGACTGTTGTTTTGAAGTGGCGCTCTATAAATAGAACTGTCACCTTCTTCTTTATTAAAATCCTGGGAGTATGTAAAACGGTGTGATGAGATTACACATTTACCTGGAGGGCTTCTGTGATTGGATGGTGATCGAGAAGGAGATGCGTGCCTGTTGGCGAGCAGTGTTGGCGCAGGAGGAGGGACCAGCGCTGTGTTTCGGGAGAGAAGAGTCAGACATGATTCACACTTGGCCGAGAGACAAAATAGAGCTAAAAATGTAAAGCCAGAGCGGCAAACGTGACTACTCCGTTTGTCAATATGGAAGAGCAGGGATTAGGAAAGCTATCAGTCACAGGGCGTCCAGATGCAACAAATTTTCTGTCAGTCACTGCTTCGCCTCTGGGGGTCAGATGTCAGAGCAGGACCCCTGAGTGTAACCTTCGGCCTTCTCCCTGCTCCTTTTTTTCCCTCTCAATCTGTCAAACTGACAGACTGAAAGCAGCCAAAGGGCAACTATCCACCTCGCTCTGTGCATTCACAAACGCTAAATGTTTTTGTTTTTAAACAAACAGTGGTCTTAACATACAGGGAATAGATATGGAAATACATGCAAATATGAGCCAAAGGTCCCATCTCCCACACTCCATCTCCAGTGTACATTACATCACATGCAGAAATCTGCTGTTTTTTTAAGAGGCCGATCGAGGAATGTGGATGGTTAAAGAGCTGACAGCCCATAAAGAGGGATGGGTGGAATCAATATAATGTAGCATAGCAAACATAATCAGTTAGAATATTTATTCTGGCATATCATAAAATATACTTCCCAAGACGTCATTTTATGCGTATCACTCACGTAGACCTCTATATATGAAATGCAACAACATATTTGTACAGCGCAACATGCAAAACCATGCCTAAACATAGGAAACATTGCACATCGAAAATATGTTTCCAGATGCACATATCTAAAGTAATTCTTCAGTATATGCGCATGTAAAGCATGACTCTTTAAAGGTCTTTAAATTAAAATGCAGCGTGAAACTGTCCTATCCAGGTTAATGGTTGTGGGTTAATGTTTGTCCATGGGCGTTTCTGAGCGTAGGAAGATTACCCAGACAATACTACACATTTAATGTAAGATTTATGAACGGGAGCGTATATTTTCCTCACCTGTCATGTCAGCTGGACCTGGAGCCACCTGGGTCATCGAGTGGAGGGACGTGACAAGAGCCAGAAAGACGTTAAACTCCCCACAGGAGAGCGCCGGTCCGACACAGTGACTCAGGAGGAGTCTAGGAGGATGCTAGGAGTATGGAGGCAATTATGGAGGCACAGGGAGGGGAGGGGAGGTGAGGTAGAGTGGATTTCTATTTGATGCTATAAAACGTAATCTTCATGTCACTCCTCGTATATACTTCTCTCAGATGAACAAGAACCGATATCGCCAATGTAGCCATATTTAAAGCTTCAAATACAAAGGTAGCTTCAACGAAAGGTCGGGACTACTTTATTAAATAAAAATAAAAATACTGGAATGAAAGAAAAAGATTAAATATTGCTCTTTGTGATACTATAAAAGTATCTACATGTAGTAAAAAAAATAATATTAAATTTTTCCAGTTTTTTGGTTTAAGACGGAAACACGAACCTGTGACCGCTTTACATTTGGCTAATTTACATATTAATGCGCCCACCCGCGCTGTTACGCGTCGCTTAGCAACCAGGTAGCGGCACTGACGCTTGCCCAGAACTATAAAAAGCAGCTAGGCGGAAGAATAAATCACAGTAAAGCAGCTTTACAACATGTTTATGTCATTTGCTTTCTTTCTTTTTTTTCTTTTTTTTTTAACTTTTCAGATTAAATCCGTTTGTCGTCACAAAAGGACACTGTCTTCCTCACGTGGCAGTAAAAGTATCTGAAATTGGCTCGTGACAGGCCGCACGTGCCGGCCCCAGCGGTGCAGTTACGTCATAGTTAATGGCAAACCGTGAGGATGGCTGCTGTAAATGTGGGTCAGTGCGGCTGTTTTCAGATCAACACACACACGCTTACTGAGTCGCCTCAGATGGCAGCGCTATAAATAACAACAATGAGGTTTTTAAATAAATCACAAAGAAAAAATAAACATGTGTGGACCACAGCCTCTCAGATACAGATGTTTTTGTGTGATAATTGCAGAAATTCAACGAACTAAACCAGCCCATGTCTTAAAAACGGTCAAAATCCGCTTCGCTGTGCAAACATTCAAATTATAGCATATTACATAAACCCAATAATGTGGTAATAACGGGCCTTTTTTGAAAAACCTGCAGGACACAAGACACAAACACACAGAGTATAAATACAGTATAAACAGATACCAGGGGTTCTGATCTGATTAGGTATTGTTTATGCAAGCGCTATAAGCTGGAACTATAACTACTGGTGTTATAAACCAAAAAATGTTAGGTTTGTAATGACCTCTTTAAGATACATTTACAACTACAGATGTGCTGCAATAGCTCAGAAACATTTCATATATAATGTCGCAGTTCTCTGTCATAAATATGTTTAACATTTCTGCTTACATCCATATCTTGATAAACTCCAGATCCATACTTTAATTAGACAGCATATCTTACTTTGTTAGGTATGCCAGAAAAAGCCTGCATTACTGAGCTTCTTTCCTTGGTCTTTGTTCTCCCCAACGTAAACATTTAAGAGTAGAAATAATATGAAATAAGAACTTAAATAAGGGACAGAACAACTGGTCAACTTTAAATAAAACCATTTGGAGACAAAGAGCAGGCACACTGTGAGCCTGAGGCTGAAGGCTTCACCACAGGAGGTGGTCACTTTCTGCACAGCCTCTCCACACTGTAAGGACAAAAATACCAGTTTTTGTTCCCTGCAGCCCTGAATGTTCTCAGCTTGAAGTGCCCAAGAGCACAAGGTCAGTTTATCTCAGAGATCCTGCTGCCACCATCAGACCGGCACAGGAAGTGCGTTAGGCGCCCAAAAACCACGATGCCAGGTCAGTGGAGTTAAGATCTTTATTGGAAACCCAGCCTTTAAACATAGTACATTTTATTTTTTTATTAATTCAGTTACATCAGCAACAGACCCCACGTCGTCTAGAGCAGTGGTTCCCAAACTGAGGTGCTGGGCCTCCTCGGGGACTGCGAGGAGGGGAAATGGATATAATATGCTGCAGATATAAATCACTGATTTTTCTAGAGGTTCTATGCGATGATAAATGGCTGTGCTGTGAGGTTTTACTGGTTTAACTGGTGGGGATGTCTGCAAGGGGAACGTTTGGGAACCACTGGTCTAGCGGCCGAGCTTGCGAGCAGCAAAGAGTTCAAAAAGAGGACAAAGAAACAACAACAGAAAGACAAATGAGGGAAGTAAACAGAGAAATACATCTGAGTCTTATTTTGATTTTAGGGGAGCAGGATTGCCTTCAGTCAGCCTGGGTTTAAACTAAAAATACAAGCTTATGTGAGCGGGGAGGGCGCCAAGGAAAGGGAGCAAAAAGCCACCGTGGAGGTCACCGCATTCTTTCTGCCATCAACAAACAACGATACACGCTCAAGGAGGAAAAACACAAACTGGTTAATGTTTTTATTGGCGAATCCAGAGATTCTGTACTCGTTTGTAAATTCCACAGAGTGTGAAATGAATATAAATACATTTTTAAAAGATGACATGCACTAGGTGTGAGATATTTTGCAGTCATGAGACAATGAGTGTGTTTTCTATGCAGCTGTGTGTAAAATTCAGGAAAAGAAAATCAAAAATGAGACGGCAGATTTGCCTTTTTCTGTTAGGTAAAAATCTAGAAATGCTCCAGATGTTCACCTTACACGTATGATGCAGTCGACCAGCTCAGATTCTCCACAAAGGTGGGAAAAGCAAACTGTCGGCGTCACCATCATCTTCATAATCATCATCCTCAGTGGTCTCCGTCTGATAACTGAGACAGTCTCTAAAGCAGCGTCTTGTCTAATAAATCAAAGTACTGATGGTGATCTCCCCCTGTGTGAAATGCACTTAAAGTTCTCCAAACAACAAAGATGTCTACTGATGATAAACAAGCTGGATTAAACATACTGTATATTAATAAACTGTATTGGACTGGCATAGGCTGATCTTAATAAAAATAATTATTTTCGGTGCGCTGTGTTCGGCTCGAAAGATCCCAATCGGAGCATCTCTAGCAAAATCCCACCTTCCCCCTCCAGTGGCAGGATTTTAGATCTGCAAAGAGGAAGAGGAAACATTTGAGTTTGTTATGCACAATCTGATCCCAGCCTGCACACAGTTGTTCAGTTATCCACCATATTTGGACCAAACAAACTACTTCCACAGTTTATATCATGTTGGGGGTTAAAGTCCAACCAAAGATGGTGAGGATCATCAAATGCATTAATCTGAAACGCATTTGAAAAAAGCCAATATAAGGCTGTTAGTAGGTCAGAGACTCCAAAGTCCCTTAAAAACAGTTTTACGCCCAGGCTCGCTCAGCTAAACTGTCCCGTCAGAACCATCCTCACATTTCCTCTTTCTTTCTGTTTTTATTTTAAATCAGAAATGAACTTAAATACGATCAATTGTGATTTATAAGCTTTTTGTCTATAAAAATGCAATAAAATGTGACCACCACAACTCTTTTGATGACACACGCTCCAAGACCAAACTTGTTTAAGAGCAAGCAAAGCAGGAAACCTCTAAGTTAACGCGGCAGCTTTAATTGTTTAAGGAGCAGAGGTGCAGCTAAAGCTTTATTCTCAAATTCTCTCCTCACTGATAACGGTTTCATCTGTGATGTGCTTCTGAAGTCCAAAGTGACACCTCGACATCCACTTTTCTCCTTTAAAAACATCCCGACTTTCAGTTAATTATCACAGCAGACGCATGTTTTATCATGTCGGGTCAGAAATGACTTTCACTGTGAACCAGTTTACCAAATACTGATACTTGCTGATCATTTTTGTCTCCACTGTGTCTCAGAAAATAAGGTCACTGGTGGAGATTTAGAACTAAAAAAAGAAAGTAAAAATTATGCTGCTAGTTCTGTATATTTAATTCAAGGTGTTGTACTGGCTTCAAGATTACATTTGGGATTATAATCCACTCCTGTGAAGAATTAAATTCAGCTACTTACAATATATAAAAAACATTGTTCAATTACACCAACTTACATCATCAATGTCCTCATCATCATCTGCAATGTCATCAAACTGAATCTCATCGTCGTCTCCAGGTCCAAATGTGTCTGTCTCGTTGATTTTGGCTGCGGATGAAACAGAAAATGCATCAGAAAAATCACAGGAGTACTCACGCCGACCCCAGAGTGAATCTAACCACGCCACAGGGTCGGACTGTGGAGTTATACATGCTCTGAATGCTCTCCATCACCATCAGGGAGCAGTTTGGAAATGAGACTGTCACCACTTCTCCACCTTGCACACACTGTGACTGTGACTTATTAGTGGAGAAACCTTGAACTCTTATTTTGAAAGTTCATGCATGGCTAACCGGGTAGCCCTAACCCTTCCTCTATTGTGTTCCTGCAGTTGGTCGGGTCATCACCACGGTGCTGCTACTTTGCTCAGTCCCAAAATTCAGTATGTTTGTGATGTGCGATGAGGCCCTCTGCTGATCAAAACCTGCAACTATTTTCCACCTTGGATTTGCAAGAAAACAGAATACTACACTTCACCTACAGATCTGACACATTATTGTTTGTGGAAGTTCATGGAAGTAAAACAGACACCAGGACTCTTCATTAAAGAGACAAACAGCTGCAGTAACATTAACACAGCATCTCTTAAGTTTTTAAAGAACCGCCTCATTAATGTGACACGTGCGGCGTAACTCACCGTGCTCTGGCAGCTCTCCGTACGCTTTCAAACTGCGAGCCTCGTCTGCGTTGTACTTAAGGATGACGTCAGCTTTGTTGTCCTGAAACAAAAGTTGAGGTTAAAGTTTGTGTTATTGATCACAGTAACTTAGTAATAACAGCCCCTACAGAGGCCCGTATGTAGGAGGATTCTCCATGTAAACACAACTATGAGCAGTTTTCTGTTATTTTTGGCCATCATAAACATCTCTACTGATAAAACACAAATAAGTTTAGGAAAAGTAATTCAGGCTGTTAAAGCTTCATGGTGCCCTCTCAGTGACTGACAACACAGCATTAGTGGTCTGATCTGAAGCCTGTGTGAGCGACCAACACACCTGATAATCCCTCAGCCCGACCAGGATGATGTCCGACGTGTTAATCCAGACCTGGAGGAAAACAAAACAAAGCAGGGATGAGTCGCACAGGGTCACGCTGCACTTTGTGACCCGCGCACACGCTGACGGCGGCTGCCTGAGAAAACGCTGACGCGGCGTCACACCACAGGGTTTCCTCTGTGTGTGCGCGTGTGATGGTGGGAGAAGGCGACAGAAGGTGCTCGGGTCATTCCTACCTTTTTCCGGAGTTTTCCTCTGATGTGGCAAAGCCGCTTGGTTCCATCAAAGCACATCGCCTCCAGACGTCCGTTCCCCAACATTTTAATCACCTGAGCGTATTCTGAGACACACAAGAGAGCAAAGGAAGCTAAAATCAACCCGTGATATACTCGCCTGTAATAAAGGGCTCGTACACTGTTCAGAATAGGAGGAATAAACCATTATGAATCTATTTCAGCTGCCTTGGTGCAAATGAAAGTGACAGATGCACTGGATGAGGCAACAAGACAACCCCCACAAAGGGAATGGCAGGTGGTGCCCACAGACTGCTCACTCTTCCTCCCTTCTGACTGATTTTTCTCTAGTTTTGCTTTTTGTTAGTGTCCCGGTTACTGATGGTTGCCCATGCAGTCCAGATCCTTCAGGATCTCCATGCCTGCTGTCACAGGAAAGTTTACTGAGTCTCCCAGCACAGTGTCAAGATTCAGAGTGGACACCTGCATGAGGAGAGCTAGACAAAGCTGTAGATAACAGCGACCGAGCAGCAGGAACAGTATGTGCTGCTCTGCAGGTTACTCGTGTGCATGTTTCTAAACAAACTGTTCACACTGAGCACATGTGACAGACGTGAGAGTCTGAAGCCTGAAACATTCCAGAATGACTGCAGTCTGTGATCCTATCCTGGTGCTTTGGGCCGTGGGTTCTTCCTGGTACAGAACAGTTCTTGAATGATGAAAGTAGAACTGATGCTCTGATCCAGGTCTGGTAGGATCAGTGACACATGCACCGAGGATGTTGGGAGTGGATCCAGCCATAAATATTCGTGAATGGCATAATGACACAAGATAGATCATCCAGTGATTGCAATGTTTAACTTTTAATTTTTATTTGTTTTTAAACCTGCTCCTCAGAAGGTTGTTACATCTGGATTTGAGCAGTGTATTTTTGAGCAGCTCCAGCTGGATCCTAACATTTGTAAGCTGAAGATCCTGCTCTGCATTTGGCAGCAGTGAGCACTGCGGTCTGACTGCAGGCTTGTTTGTTGAGCCAGTAAACCCCTCAGTCATCCAGCGCTCTAAACATCACTGCTCTTAAATCCTTTCCTTCTGTTAAAAGGGAGTTTTTCCTTCCCACTCTCACCAAATGTTTGTTTATAGTAGGTCATGTAAAAGTTGGGGTTTCTTTCTACTAACTGTAGGGTCTTTACATTACAACATAAAGCGCCGTGAGGCAACTGTTGGTGTGAATTGGTGCTATACAAACAAAATTAAAATTAAATCCTCACAGCTTGACGAGACATTTTTAAGCAAATATTTGATTTACCATCAAATAATTGTCACATTTGCAAGCACAGGACTGTGAAAACTTCAAGCATTTTTTTGTTTGGATAAAACTGATTGGATTAGGTTAGATTAGATTAGATTAGAGTGGAAGATTACATTTCAATCTTGGAGATCCAAGTAGTTCTAACATGAACGATGAGCTACGACACTCATTTACATTTCTTAAAACTTTGCCCAACTTACGACAATCAGGATTTTTTTTCCTCCTTAAATTTGTCTTTTTGTATTCAGCCTGTTATTTTCTAAACGTTTAGATGATATTCAGGTTTCCCAAAAGCGTTTTAAAAAAAACTTTATATCCATGTCTTCATTTTGATTTCAACTTATTGAGATCATATTTTATTTGCAGATGCTAAAGGAAAAAGAGAGAGAGAGACATAATATAGTGAAACATCGCTCTTAAAACTGTTTTACAGCTGATACAGTAAACTAACATTAGAACAAACTTTTATTATTACTATTTAAATAACTTCTTTCTTCTTCATATACTGACCACTATACTTTTAGCATTTGATGTGTTTGTTTTAGGGAGGCACTTTTTATTCTGTTTTATTGAATTTACCACGCAATTTCACTCTAGAACCAACTTATCCAATAATATGCAGCCTTTTAAACTACATTTTGTTCCATTCATTTAAAAGGTTTAATTATTTTTTTTTACCTTTATTACATTTTATTTTGTATTTTACTTATCACTCTCCTTTGTGTAACTCAATTTTATTTTTCCATAATAAGAAGAAATACTGTATTTTAACTGAGACATACCTTAAAACCTTAATAGTTCACTCTTCATCCCACGCACGTCAAACACACTAAATTACTGTTTGTTAAGGACATGCAGTGACACTTAATCCTAGACCTTATGAATAAGTTTATACTTTGTCCTCCTACTCCTTTTTAAACATGTAAATTCAGTGCTATAATGCTGTCAGTGTTTTGTTTACCTGACAATTTTCTGTGAACAGCATTATATTGTGCAAGCAATACTTGCATACTAGCTTGCTTACCTCGGAGGTGAAGGCAACTCTTCTAACCCACAAACAGAATAACCTGAACCCAGTCTTACCCTGTCCATCCTCCTTGAACACCAGCTCCCTCTTCTCAGACTCATTTTCGTTCTTTCCACGTCGCCGATTTTTACCTCCTTTACCTGTAAACAGAAACAAGCAGAAATAAATTAGTGGTTTGTGTCAATTTCACTGTTTTGTTTTTTAAACTTACATATAAATAATTTTGGCGCCATAAGCAATCAATCAACCATTAAATGGAAATACGCCAATACTAAGATTTCATCAGGTTGGCTTGAGTGGAGTTAAATCTAATCAAGCTTAAGGCAGCTTTTTGTTTAGCAACAGAGCAAAAATGACTAGAAACACCAGAAACTTCTGCTAAACAAGACAACACTGACACCTTGTTTTAAGTACATGTGAATGGTTCAATTTCAGTTATCCAAACTGGGTTTTTATTGTGGTACACAGCAGAGACGGCATTAATTTCAACGCCTGTGTGAGCTTCTCTCTGAAAGGGGAACCGGACAGAAACAGGAGCGAACCTTTATTTTAAGGGTCGTAACATCGTCCAAACGCTACAATACCAGCTGGAGAATAGTTTAGAACCCAGTATAAAGACACTCTGGTGTTTTAAAAGGCTGAATATTGGTGAAAATTGGAGGCGGATATTACGGGCCAGCCCGGGTGGGGTAACTAGGTAGACGCTAGCTGGTTAGCTGTAATAGTTAGCAGCGGACTACACCAGTAATCAGGCGAGCTCGATCGTTAACGGAGCCGGAGAACTTATATCAGATTTCTCCTAAATTCACAGTTAACCCGCATACAACCAAGCAGAGCGGGTAAACCTCACGTATACCACGCTGACGGTCGTGTAAACGAGGTTCCGCGGGGCTAACTAGCAGCAGCCGGTCGGTGTCACGTTTTAGCTGCGTGTGTCCGCGGCGGGCTCCGACACAATCAACCGAAACACGTCGCTAGCGTACGGCTTTCGGTTAACCTTACCTTTATTTTTGGGCATATTCTTTCACGCCTCGGTCACGGTAGTTCCGCTCGGTAGAAATGACCAGCTGTTAAACAATAACTGTTTACGAGAAGTGAGCGAATGCAGAGAAAGCACAGATGTGACGAGATGCTAGCTACTCAGCGTCGAATCACTCCTCAGAAGTGCGCATGCGCAGACCAGGACATTCAAAACCTCAATACTTTATTGTAACAGGGGATTGTTACAGAGACAAAGCGCTTCTTTCAGTAAAGAAGCAACAGTGACGAAATTAACCTCTAATAAATGTAAAAGTACCGTAGTAATAGTAATTCTTATTGCTTATGTTCACTTTTTACATTGTTATCATACAGTTTTTAAATAAACATTTTTACTGTGGCTGTTTTATTTTCTTCAGTTATTAATGTATTGATTTATATTCACATTTTTACGTTTTATTTTATTTTTCAAAAATATTTCAATATTTTCCTTACATGTACCTTTAACCTGTGGAGCTCCTTCACGAATTAGATCGTGATTTTTTAAATGATATTTTATTAAATTTTATTGTATTTTATGTCCAATCTTCTTTTAGTGTTTTATTGATTTTTTATGTTGAGGGTTATTCTGTTGTTTCTTGTACTCATTTTTATTCCATTTTAATGTAATTTTTATTTTTAAATTTACCCCGAGCTCCTTACTAAATTACAAATGTTTATTTTTTATATTAATTTTATTACTTATTACTATTTTTATGACATTTTTTAACTTATTAAGCTAATTTTATGTGACTTTATTTATTAGTTTAAACGTAACTGAGTCCCTTCTGGGGTAACTATCTTATCGTACAGTATCGTTCTGTTATACAGTATTTTACTGAACTGTTTTTCGCTGACTGCTGATAGTTTTAAAGTACATCCAGGGCTCCAGGGGGCGTCATGTCTTATCAGCTCGTTGGTTCGTCCTGAAAGAAAACACGTTTTTTTGTGTGTGTTTTCTTTTTGTGGCTCAGCTAGCTTTCTGCAGGAAATCTGACCACCTGCATCGACTAAAGGTGAACGATTAGCTGTATCTGAACATTTGTGCATGCAGTTCAACTCTTTTCCTTTAATGTTAAAGAGCCAACTAGTGCATAGTGGAGAAATCTAAACCTCAGAGTTGCCCCTGTTTGCTGATTAGCAATTCGTTGCTAAGCTAATGGTTGTGATGGCTGACTTCGGCAGCAGGGTCGTGCTGAATGTTGACTTTATTCTTGCTGTTATTTAAAAGAATAAACAGAAAAGACTTGAGCAGAAAAATAGGTCGTGGCGGATTATTTATTGGAGAAAAAATGTTTCATTAAAACGTGAAGTATCGCTGCTCACGTCTCACTTCTACCTAAAACAGAACATTTTGAATGGAAGTCTTGTTATAACAGGAATGATCAAAATAAACATTTAAACGTGCACGTATAAAAAGGGAATAAAAAATTATAATGAAAAATTATAATATTAGTTAATATAATCTACATGTATGTGAAAAATAAAATACTATGATAGAAAAAAATGGTCTTAATGGCAATTGCATGAATTATGGGCAAGAGCTGTGCAGTTACATAAATAAACAGTAAGTATTTTACTGTAATCACAAATGATTATTTGACATAATAAACACAATTACAGATTTTGTAAATAATACAAGTAGTTATTATACATGTAAATAAAAATATAATAATTGTATTATGAACAATAATTTTCTTGATTTATTGTCTATTTATATGTTAATGCATACCTGCATCAATGAATGAGTAGCATACAAGCATGTACAGATAAAAACTACCAACAAATACCTGGACATGTAATATTAATATTCATTAATCATTAATTAATAATATGTTTCCTGTTGAGTCTGAGTGGAACTGCTTTTACTCAAATTCAGCTGCATCACCGTGCAGACCTACGTCTTTCAGCTGCTCCATCTCACCCTATCCCCGGGATCCTCCTTTGTGTCACCAACTGCCTGCATGTCCTCCTCCACTACATCCATGATTCTTCTCTGAGGTCTTCCTCTTTTCCTCCTCCCTGGCAGCTCCATCTTCAACATCCTTTCTCCTCCTTTCACATGTCCAAACCACCTCAGGCTCTTGTCTCTAACTTCTTCTCCTTCTGATGTTTTTATTTCGAAGTCTTTCCATCCTGGTCACTCCAAACAAAAATAAAACTTGGATAATATTTAGTATTTATGAATAGATTTGGTAAATGTTAAGTGTTTTTCACACATGGACTTGGGTGGGCTGCCCAGAGGGATGAAGAAAGTTTACCTATAAACCCCGAGTCAGAGATGAGGGGTGTCACAAGGGCAGTTATCGACTTTCTCTGCTAAACCAGGCTTTGTCCTTGAGGCTCACACGTTATAGGAGTATTCTTCCACACAAGATGATCTGTTATGAGTCCAGCATGTTCTAAGCTAGCACACCCCTCAGGTGTGTTTTGAGATTTATTTTTATTGTTTTATCAATTTCAGACAGCATCTCAGTCAGTTCACTATCACGTATTCCCGTATGCTCTTATTTTGAAAGTTGATTCACTGTTGACAAACTTGCATCGGCCCTTCCTGTCTCCCATCTTTCCAACAATAGGCTGTTCAGATCACTGTTGCGGTGATTCCCAGACTCTGATCCTGTGGTCAGACTGACTTTGACTTCACCGTCTTGGGTGATGTTAGTCCTTGTTCTGCTCTTTGAGATGGAGCTGCTCTCTAACCAGGATGTGATGCAGGTGGAGGATTGGTTCATGAGCTGCCACGCCGAGCAGAACGAGGACTCCAGTCACAAACCAATATTTACTGTCAGGAAATACAATGTATATGGTATTGATTCATTGATATATCTAAGAAAGACTTTTTATGCCTTCATTCTGTAGTATTTTATCTGTTTGCTGCTGGAAGCTATAATGCAGTTTATTTTTCTCCTTTCAGACGTCTTCCAAACAGTCGACTGTTCAAAGCAGAGGTGCAGGAAAAGCATCGTCATCCTCGGTCATGGCCGGAAACAAAAACTGGGATGGCGCCGGCGGGATGGACCAGATAACAGTGGTGAGAATAGATGACACTCACATCGCTGAAGAGGAGTCGCACGTTGATGGGAAGGTGTTCTACGAGGTGGAGTGCTCGGTGCCTGCGGAGGAGGAGGTCGTGGGAGAGGATGACGATGATGGCGTCTACGTCATCGAGTATTCAAACCCTGAAGAGGAGGGAGAGAGTTACCAGTTCACGATGTCCGTAGATCGGTCGCTCCCAGCGAAAGAGCCAATTGTTAAAACTCCGGTGGTCAGCGAGAACCCCGGAGCTCTGCTGCCGTCAAGACCGGCGAGGTTGCGACCTCAGGTGAGCCAGAAGAGGAGGTTGGTAGCCGAGGAAGAGGAGATCAAAAGCGAGGAGCTGGTGGTGAGCAATAAGAGCGTGCTGGCGCTGGGAGAGGATTACAGCGACGTGATGGAGATGAACTCGGGCTCAGGTAAAAAACTGGTGTGCACGATGTGCCCGCCACCCGGCAAGTTTTTCAAGAGGGCGTCTGGGCTGGCGGTACATTTAAAGCAGATGCACCACATGGAGGGGAAGAAGACGTTCTTCTGCACCTCCTGCCAGCAGTCGCTTCGCACTCAGATCGAGCTGGACGCGCACACAAGGCGCCACGCCAACCAGGACGCCGTGTTCGTCTGCCGCCTCTGCGCAGCCGAGGAGGAAGCCGGCACAGAGGAGAAGAAGGGGTTCAAAGGGTCGAGGTGGGGCCTGAAGAAGCACCTGGAGAAGGAGCATCCGGGTGTTATCCCGCGCTGCGACATCTGCAACAAAGGCTTCAAGACGCTCGTGTCGTACCTCGCCGACCAGTTCAGGCACGTCGGGGTGTCGCCATACTACTGCGCCAAGTGTCAGATCTACGAAATGACTGAGCGGGGTCTGAGCGTGCACATCAGAAACCACAACAAGAAGAAGATGACTGAGCAGAAGGCTAATGAAAGCCGCCTGCAGACTTTTGAAGTCTCTGCCGGTGCTGATAACTCGGCGACAGACGACTCCGACTTCTGACGCTCCAGACTCACCGTTTAGCTTCGTGTTCGAGCGAAGCGGCAGCGGCTCACAGACGTCAGGGTCAAATCCTACATTTTATGCATCTGAACTGAACTTTGGGCAAAAAAACTTTTCCCCTAACAGTTAGAAAACCTTTTTTGTGTGTGTGTGTGCAGTTAATGACCAAACATGTTACTGCTTAAGTAGAAGTGTCCAGGAATTATTTGAATTCCCTTCCTTTATTTTCAAGTAGGAATAATCCTAGTTGATGAAACGGGACAAAAAACTTGTCTCAGAGAAAAACGTCCAGAAACGGTCAGAATCAGCACAGGCTAAACATCGTCCATATAACTACTGCGTGTGTATTTAAAACCCATTTTACACGTTTAATCACAGTCTTCAGTAACCATCTTTTTTAAATGTTGCTGATATATGTGGCGCACACACACACAGTCAGATTAGTCTTCTTACCTTGCAGGATAACCCGTAATGATCAGAGCTGTGATTCCATCAGAAGCGACTTCCAGGGTCCATCAGGTCTGTTTTTAAAAGAAAGTTGCATTAAGCAGCACAGAGTAGGCGATTAGGTCAGGAAGTCAGAGACAGGAACAGCATAAAGAATTTGATTCAATTCAATTTTATTTATATAGCGCCAAATCACAACAAAAGTCGCCTCAAGGCGCTTTATATTGTACAGTAGATCGTACAATAATAAATACAGAGAAAACCCAACAATCATATGACCCCTATGAGCAAGCACTTTGGCGACAGTGGGAAGGAAAAACCCCTTTAACAGGAAGAAACCTCCGGCAGAACCAGGCTCAGGGAGGGGCGGGCCATCTGCTGCGACCGGTTGGGGTGAGAGAAGGAAAACAGGATAAAGACATGCTGTGGAGAGAGACAGAGATTAATAACAGATATGATTCGATGCAGAGAGGTCTATTAACACATAGTGAGTGAGAAAGGTGACTGGAAGGGAAAACTCAGTGCATCATGGGAATCCCCGGCAGCCACGTCTCATCGCAGCATAACTAAGGGAGGATTCAGGGTCACCTGGTCCAGCCCTAACTATATGCTTTAGCAAAAAGGAAAGTTTGAAGCCTAATCTTGAAAGTAGAGATAGTGTCTGTCTCCTGAATCCAAACTGGAAGCTGGTTCCACAGAAGAGGGGCCTGAAAACTGAAGGCTCTGCCTCCCATTCTACTTTTAAATACTCTAGGAACAACAAGTAGGCCTGCAGTGTGAGAGCGAAGTGCTCTAATAGGGTGATATGGTACTACAAGGTCATTAAGATAAGATGGGGCCTGATTATTTGAGACCTTGTATGTGAGGAGCAGGATTTTGAATTCAATTCTGGATTTAACAGGAAGCCAATGAAGGGAAGCCAAAACAGGAGAAATCTGCTCTCTCTTTCTAGTCCCTGTCAGGACTCTTGCTGCAGCATTTTGGATCAGCTGAAGGCTTTTCAGCGAGTTTTTAGGACATCCTGATAATAAAGAATTACAGTAGTATTTGATACATTTTCAAAATAAAAGATCCTTTGAAGACTAAATGCTCGTTTCTGAAACACTCCCGGTGTGAAAGGTTAATTAAAACTTCACCAAAGAGAAGCAGCCGGTGTGTTTCAGGGTTAAGTTTACACGTCCGCGCTCATTTTCTCAAACAAGGTGCTTCCCTGCACGAATAGCAGGACTATACTTACGATGGCCCCCTACAACCAGCAGGTAACTACTACTGTACATGAATAAAATGAATATATCTGAACTGGGATGCCTCCAGGGCGTCTCCTAGGTGACGTGTTTCAGGCATGTCCTACCAGGAGGAGGCCCAAGGGCCTTTGTGGCACCTTGCCCCCCTTTGCCAACTTTTAGGTACCGGTAGCAGTTGTTGTTTTTTGTTGACAGACAACCTCAGATCTGGTTCTAGATTAAGTATCTGCACAGTTTTGGTAAACTGGGTAAAAGTCAGCTAGAAAAAAGGGCAACAGGTCCAACTTTGAAGTTTGAGACATCACAGCAGGTTACAGCCAGTCTGGTGCAGTTTTCTAAAAATCTCACTCTTGGACTAAAACTGAATTTTCCAAACATAAATGCAGTCGCTTGAAGGAGGCGTTATTACACAAACTTTCCAGTTGTAACTCCCATTTCATGAAGTGTTACAGAAAAATATAGCCGACACAAACAGACCCAAGCTTTCAGCCACATCACATGATCTTCTTTTACAGGTGCTAAAATAAAAGGATCGAACACTTTGGACCAGCAAACAAAGGAAACACCCCAAACACTAAGACTTTGACAAGTGTTGATTAGCAAAAATAGGAAACTACATTTTTAATGAAAGTTTGAACCTTTCACTTCACTTGGTGTGCATTATTTTTATATAATACTGGTCAGCTGACCTCAAGAAGTTTCTGACAGATTTAAAGCTGTTCATTTGGCTCTTTCGTTGAGAATGTGTTACCTTGTGTGACGGAGCTTTCCAAGGCGGAAAAAGCTAACAGGAATACAGATAATTCTTCATCATTACATGGTCCCTCTATACTCAATGTAGGACTCGTTTAGTGGACTCTGGCCACAGATTGGAAACCAATGAAGTGTTACAGTTTTAACTGCATTTGTGACTTTTTTTCTGCAAAAGCAGGAAGTTTTTACTGAAACACTAAATCAAACATAAAACTCTGTTGGAGGCTAAAACATGGCTTTTAAAGAGCCGACCGTGTGCCACAGTGCTCACTCGTTTCACGAGCCGAAACCTTTCAAATGTTATTTTAAACTCATCCTGTCATGACTGTACTTTTATGTTGCAGGAGGTGAAAATCATTCGAATATGAACTGAGTTTGGTGCATAAACACTGAAAAGAGATGCAAAGAGCTGTTTTATGAAGCATTTTAATTTTTTTTTCTTTTTAAGTGAAATGCTGTGTTTGAAATCGCAGGTTTGCCGTGTTAATTTTTTGCTTTTTTATTCTTTGCTGTGGTGATTTCATTTTTTTCCTGCATCATTGCATTAAAGGGAAATGCCACTGACTCTTAGCGCTGCTGTTTTCTGTTCACATTTTTACTCTGGAACGTGAGCGTGGATGGTCTGAGTTTTTAGACTGAAGGGGGTCTACAAGGTGTTTCATGTGTCAGTTTTTTTATTTTGCTTTTTTTTTAAATTTTCTTTAATAAAAGAATTGAGAACAACAAGCAGAGAAAAGCCAACAAACAACAAAACAGTTCACATACTTCAAAATCAAACATTCTGAAAAAGACATAAAAATCTCATCTCAGTTCAGATAAGCTAAATATTGCATCTTTCACAATAAACTGCTACTGAGGTTCACGTTCTGTGAAGTCTGAGTCCTTCACAAAGTTCAAAACTTTTTCCCATATTTTCTGTCTCAAATTATTTTTTGTTCAAGTGGAAATGGAAATGACAGGTGTAGTGTAAACATACATTTATGCTTTGCACTTAAATCCTGTAAAAACTACAAAGATAAATATAAAGTAGACATTTGGCTACATTCACGTGAAAAAGGTTGGTTCCCATTTTAAAAACAGCTTTTTTTTAACAGCCTGTTTATGGAGGCCTCGTGTGACGCCTGGAGCTTTTTTTATGCAGGAGTTTTCCCGCTCGACCGGCTGATTCCTCCATCACCTCATCAAACAGGACTAGCTGCCTCTGCTACTGGTCAAGCACTCTTCTGATGCAAGCTGTGTTTCTAACATTAGTTTGTAGCACCATGTTGGTGAAAGATGACACTCAGGAGACGAGCTGTTGGCATCCCCAGTACAGGTGAGCCAAAGCGGGCAGCTTTTGAAATACTTTTTCTCCTTTAGGTTAGATGTTAATCAGGTAGAGCTCAAAATATTTCCCTCCATCCAGCAGCTGCTCATGACTTTTTGTGCACATTTTTACAGCAATAATAATGCATATCATCAAAAATGGGTTTAAATCTAATGAAAACAGATTTATCTTGCAGCCAAACCCAACTACAGCAACCAGATGTTCTTTCTTTACTGATGATGTGGTTTTTTTAAACGTCCATGCACACTTTTCTGCTGTTGTTATGTGTAGTCCCATTGGGAGCACTGGTAATCTGAATTTGGTAGTCTGGAAAAGTTTATTTCTGGATGAGGGTTATTGAGTCTGGGCTGTCTTATGTATTTTTAAATTTTTGTATTGAAGGCACAAATGAGCATCAAGAAACAAGAAGACACAAAACAGGTTGTCAAAGGTAATACAATAAAACAGTCAGTAGTTGACTATGTGGTAACGGTTATTTTAACATTAGTGCAAGACAAAAGAACAACAATATCAACAAAAAAGAGACGTGTGTTTCCTCCCTTTTTTCCATCTGTAAGTCAAATTTTCAGGTTATCTAAATTGATATTACGGTTCAGGTTGGGCTCAGACTCGAAACACGAAACACTGAGAAAATTATAAACTGACAACAAAAACACTTTAAACTCTAACCGTAACCTGAAATTATGACTTACTGATGTGGAAAACAAGTTTTTTCAGTGGCAGGAACAAGCTTCCATACAACCCAGCTTTTGGCATTTATAACAATACTGCAGCACTGTGAGCACATTTCTGCTACTACGCTTACTGTTTTCTTTCTTATTATGTTTACATTTAACTCTTATTGCAAAATAAATTCACTCTGGTGGGAGAGTGCAGATAACTTTGTACTTTAAAAGTAAAAAAACAGTGAAAGTGAAAGTACAGATGCTTTGGTGCTGGTTTAGCTCAGCGGGTGACCACATGCCGCGTGGCCAGAAAGCAGTGGCCCGAGTTCAAGTCTGACCCGTGGCCCTTTGTTAAGTCTCTCTCTCTGCTTTCTGTCTGTCTTCACTATTCAATAAAGGCAAAAATGCCAAATAATTTAAAAGTACAGATACTGGTGTTTCTGATAAACTGATACTGTTTGTAAATATTGTGTATTATAGTGCTCTGCAGAGTTCACAGCACCACAGGACAGTCCACCTTAACGGAGCTGAGACAGGTGACCTGGTTATGTCAGTTCTGAACACGTTACATAGAAGATGTGTGATGGGCTGATTTGGTATTTTAAGTTTATTTTAGTTTGTGATCCCAGCCAGGTCTCCTGACATTAAAGGTTTTGTCAGATTTTTCTGTTTTTAAAAGGCCACAGACCATGAAATAAGTGAACATTTATCAGCCATCATTATCATCGAGCTAAACCCAAACAACGGCAACAAACACGTTCTATAAAATCACATCACTCATCATCTGTCTTCTGCCACCCAGTCATCCCTGAGACCTGCAGCTGTTACTGGGCAGGATTTGAATGATGGTTATGTGATTGTTGGGGTTTTCTCTGTTCTCTTTGTATTATTGTAGGGTCTTTACCTTACAATATAAAACACCATGAGGCAACTGTTGTTGCGATTTGGTGTTATATAAATAAAATTGATTTGAATATTCTTTTGTAGAAATGTACAAACGGTGGATTTGATCCCAGACTGGATTTCCAAAGAGGGTTAATGGAGGAGCTTTAGAAAGGATCCCAGTGTATCGCAGCCTGTGAGGAAGGTTTGGTTTCTGAAAACAGTGCAGTCCACTCTGCAGCGCTGACAATCATCTACACTTCCTCTCACTCTTCTATCAGTCGCTGCTGGATGACTGTCTCCCCTCCAATCTACTTCCCAACAATATGGCCACAATCAGAGCGTCTCTGCACACGAGGACATACGTTCACTTACGCATCGGTGACTCCCACCTGAAAAGAGAAACAATCAAGCTGATAAGTTAGTGTTTACAGAGACTCACGCAGTCAGCTGTCAGTCACTGATGAAGCATGAACCACAATATAAATAGCAGCATAGCAGCTTCCTCAGCTCTCATGTTTCCGTAAGCATGCTGAGTTCAAAGACTTGCATGCTTGTATTACAGAGGGGTTGCTACCTTACAACATTAAATGCCTTGAGGCGACTGATGTTATGATTTGATGCTACATAAATACATTTGAATTCAATGGATTCAAGTCTTTTTTCTCAGCAGATTTCACTCAAGTCAGACAAATTTAATGTTGAATATTCAGAAAAGTGCCCTGAAGGCCAAAGAATCTATAAAGGGGAGATCATGGGGAGGGGACTTCTATGACAGGCTGATTGGTGAGGCTGAAGCAGATTAATTACAACCTCCTACTGACCTGAACGTCTCAAGTCTGTAGTCTGGATTCTTCTGAAGATTAATCAGGGATGTCACGTCAAAATTTTTCAAGTAGTTGTTGCTCATGTCCAGCTCTCTCAAATGGGAGGGGTTTAACATCAACGCTAAGACCAGAGGACGGCAGCTGGACCTCGTCAATCTGCATTCCCACAGTCTGAATAAAAAATAAAACAGGTTTGGAAAGACAAACTCCCGCTTCACAAAGTTAGGTGTTTGATAATAATGTGTTCAGAGAAGAAAGTTTAACATAGAAAAGTTTAGAAAACTGTTACATAAAAGCAAAAAAATAAAGGCAAATAGATGCAGTTATGATTCAAACTGAGCAAGTAGAAAAGAAAAATGTTGACTGACTTTAGAATCTCCAGCCTACAGTCTGGACTGCCCAGAAAATCGCACAGGCAGTCCACACCATCATCCTTCAGCTTGTTGTTTCCAGACAAGTCCAGCTCTCTCAGATGGGAGGGGTTGGACTTGAGAGCAGAGACCAGATAACTACAACTGATTGATGACAATCTGCAGATCCGCAACCTAAATGAAAAATAAAGAACACCTAAATAACATATTTTACAATCAAATCATGTTTTAGGTTTTAAATGTATTAACATTTCCTAATCAATATTTTTTAGAACAAGAAAATAGGATTGACTCCAAAAGGATTAATAGAAGAAAGATGATACAGAAATAAGGTTCAGCGAGTGTATAAACATATAAAATTTAAAGCAGTGACTGAGCTGACCTCAGAGCCTCCAGTCGACAATCTGGACTCTCCAGAAAATCACAAAGCAGCTCCACTCCTGAATCCTGCAGCTTATTGTCATTCAGGTCGAGCTCTCTCAGATGGGAGGGGTTGGACATGAGAGCACAGACCAGAGAAGCACAGCTGGTCTCTGACAACCTGCATGAACTCAAACTGGACACAGAATAAAACAGTTTAAGCTCCTAGTTGAGAACATTTAGTGTTCACAATCTCAAACCTTTTATTAAACAGGCCTGAGAGTCAAATTATATTATTGATGAGCTTGGATTTGGCTCGATCTTCAGTAGGAAAAGACGAGTTCGGACTCTCACCTTACACTCTGTAGATTCAAATAAGCATCTATAGTCATTAAGTGTTAGTTATAAACATATTAAGATATTAGATATTAAATTATATGTTTGTGAAAATCTGATCACTGAACACTTGGGGGAAGAATTATTATTATTTTTTAATTTAAAGTATGAACTGACTTCAGAAACTCTAGTTTACAGTTGTGACTTTTGAGTCCACCAGTCAGCAGATCCATTCCTGGGTCCTTCAGGTAGTTTTCACTCAGGTCCAGATGTACCAGGTGGGAGGGTTTGGACTTCAGAGCTGAGGCCACGACTTCACAGTGAGTTTCTGAGAGCTCACAGCCAGGGAGTCTGTCACACACATTAATACACATACAACAAAATGTGTTACAATACATTTATAGACCCCATACAGTCCGCAGTCTGCTACAGTCCCACATCAGATTCCCCAAAGATATCGAGAGGCCATCTTTTTCAGGAAAATGTTATTGTCCACTGAGTTTAATCTGACTTTGGGGGTGTCCAAATTCATAGGCTGCATCCTCCTGAGGCCGCATTTGTAGGCCGATTGCGTCACAGCGACGTGACGAAGGCTATCCAAATTCGTAGACTCCTCCAAATGCGTGTATCCTTCGTGGCCCACCATATCCCAGAATTCATAGCGGGGCCCAGCCAATTCCAGTTTCCAACAATGGCGGCCGCTACTAAGTTTTAATATTAGTCTTATTTTGTCTGGGTCACAAAATAAACTTTTAAGATATTTTCAGGCGAGAATGTAGCTGTGTGAACTTCAAATATCTGCTCGGTTTATCAAGACATCACATATTTGCAAAAGTGCTCCGACATTTTCAGAGACGTCTGTTACCCACCAGCTCGATAGCTAGCTGGGAGCTCGAGGGTCACTAGAGCCGGCAAGAACAGCGAACTCCTGACACATCGTTTTCAAACCCCCCGCGGTCTTTCGCTACTCAGGTTAAACATAAGTCACTTAGATAATTTAAAATGTTATTGTTTGGCTTTTTTCAGTGTTTTATTTGTTCGTGAGTAAAGCGGTTTGGCTGAGATTAAAGTTATTAGATTAAATACAACTTTTAATCCCTTGGGTGGGTTCCTCCGGGGTTTTCACACAGCTGAATAAATGTCAAATGGAAAACTGATTAAACAGAAGTGTGAGAGGATCGAGAATTTACGCCAGTGTCCTGTTATATTTTAGATATCGAGGAGCAGATGGCTGAAACTCCCCGTCCAATTTCATAGCCGCTCATTTCCGGCCTACCTAGCCTTCGGAGGAGCCGGCCCACATAGACGGTGAAGGCCAGGTCCTCAGGAGGATGCAGTTCATGAATTTGAACACGGCTTTTGTCTACTTTTTATGGAGTTGAACGCACTGAACATACTGCCGTTAGTTTTATATTGGTACCAAATGATACACTGGTAGAGTCAAATGCTACGTTTGACTCTAAATATTCCAAAGAAATCTCTACCTGGACTTACCGAGCCTTTCTGCAGTTCCTCACAGCTGGGATCAATCTCAGTCGTCCCTCCAGTGATGTCTTGTACGTCTTCAAGTCAAGCTCCTCCAGAACCTCCTCTGACATCTGCAGCATGTAGGCCAGAGCTGAGCAGTGGATCTCGGAGAGCTCCTTCTCTGATCTGTTCTCTGACCCCAGGAACTCTTGGATCTCCTGAGATACTGAGAGGTCGTTCATCTCTATCAGGCAGTGGAAGATGTTGATGCTTCTGTCGGGGGCGATTTTTGTTTTCTTCTCCTTGAGGCTGTTAACGGTTCTCTGGATGATTTCTGGAGTGATCTCTGCCTTGCCCAGCAGACTTCCTAAGATTTTCTGGTTGGATTCCAGAGTGAGGCCATGAAGGAAGCGAACAAACAGATCCAAGTGGCCATTTTTACTTTTGAGGGACTTGTCCATGACTCTGCTCAGAAAGACATCCAGAGATGTGTCACTGTTTTTGTTGTCCCGCTTTGTCCCCGGGAATTGCTTCATCACCTCTATGTCCTTGTTGGTGTAACAGTGAAACATGTAGACGGCAGCCAGAAACTCCTGAATGGTCAGATGAACAAAACAGTAGACTGGTTCCTTGAAGAGCACACACTCTTTTTTGAAGATTTCTGTACAAACCCCTGAATACACCAAGGCCTCATCGCGATCCAGACCACACTCCTTCAGGTCTTCTTGGTAGAACATGATGCTTCCTTTCTCCAAATGTTCGTATGCCAGCCTTCCCAGCTTCAGAAGAACCTCCCGATCAGCCTCTGCTACCTCCTGTGCCATCTCTTGTCCCTCATCATATTTGTGCTTCTTTCTCTTCATCTGAACTAGAAGGAAGTGTGAGTACATATCCGTCAGGGTCTTGGGCAGCTCTTCCCTCTGCTCTGTAGTCAACATGTCTTCAAGGACTGTAGCAGTGATCCAGCAGAAGACTGGGATTCTACACATGATGTGGAGGCTCCTGGATGACTTGATGTGGGAGATGACTCTCCTGGACCGTTCTTCATCACTCAGTCTCTTCCTGAAGTACTCCTCCTTCTGCTCATCCGTGAATCCACGTACTTCTGTGACCCTGTCGACACATCTAGAAGGGATCTGATTGGCTGCTGCAGGTCTGGAAGTTATCCAGATGAGAGCCGAGGGAAGCAGATCCCCCTCGATGAGGTTTGTCAGCAGCTCACTGACTGATGACTTCTGTGTGACGTCTGATATGACCTTTGTTATGGAGAAATCCAGTGAAAGTCTGCTTTCATCCAGGCCATCAAAGATGAGCAAAAGTTTACAAAGATCCAGGTTCTCTGCTGTGACCTTCTCTAATGTTGGATGGAAAACGTGGAGCAGCTCCAGAAGACTGTACTGCTTATCTCTGATCAGGTTCAGCTCTCTGAATGACAGCAGAACCACCACATTAATGTCTTGGTTTTCCAAGCCCTCTGCCCAGTCCAGAGTGAACTTCTGAACTGAGAAGGTCTTCCCAACTCCAGCGATGCCATTCGTCAGAACAACTCGGATATGTTTTTGTTCGTCAGGTAAGGCTTTAAAGATCTCATGGCACTTGATTGGAGTGTCCTCGTGCGTGATCTTGGAAGGTGTCTCAAGCTGCCTCACCTCATGCTGCGTGTTCACATCTTCAGGCCGTCCCTCCGTGATGTAGAGCTCAGTGTAGATCCTGTTGAGGAGGGTTCCTTCGGTTTCATGAGTTCCTTCAGTCACACGTTCACATGTCCTCTTCAGTATGAGCTTATGATCATCTAAAACCTTCTGCAAACCACCATCAACTGAAAAGAGGGAAAACAGAATAAAAGAAAACTCTTAAATGTCTGAACAAGAAGATAAATTCCAGTTTTCAGAAATGAATCTACCAGCAAATAGATGTTCAGTCTTACTTGGTATCAAGCTGCTCTGACTGGCTGTCTGGACTCCAGCTGTGGTTCCTGAGTGGTCCCAGGAGGACAGCTTTGATGAAGCAGACCAGTCCCTGCATGAAGTGAAGCACTGTCTGCAGAAGTGTCATAAATATCAAAGTTTAATAACATGCTGGCTTACAGAAAAATATCATTATTGAATCATATTTAAATAAAACACCTCTGTTGGCCATTTGTGCTTTAACAGAATCACACATGTAAATGAGGTAATGATTAGTAAAGTCTAAACACTGTCATCCATGTTGGATGTGCCCTAATGCTAATACCCTCACCAACAGCTTTATGTTATTGTCATGGTCCTGGGCCACGTTGGCCCAGTATTCTTAGTTTTCATGTGTTTCGTACTTTGTTCTTTCATTATGCCGTGGTTCCTAGGTTCTGCCAAGATGTTCCTTATTTGATTACCCCCTGTGTGCCCCTCTGTGTATCTGTGAGCCCTCGTTTCCCCTCCTTGTGTTTCATTCAATGTCTTCCCCAGCCCGTTATGTCTGTCCTCTCTCTCTCCGCCTGTCTGAACCTCTGTGCACTTCCTGTTTTACTTTGACAGTCCCTCGTCAGTATGCGTCATGTTGTGTTCACTCCTGCCCTGTCTCGTTATGATTATCAGTGTCACCTGTGTTCCCCGTGTGCGCCCACTCCCCTTGTTAACCCTCTGTGTATTTAGGTCCGCGTCTCCCTCAGTCCTGTGTCGCGTTCTCCCTCATTTATGGCCGTGTGTTTCTCCGTGCAATATGTTTAGTTTCCAGTTTAGTTTGTATGGTTTTCCTGTCCAGCAATAAAGCTGCATTTTGAGTTCATTCCTGCCTCCGTGAGCTTGCGTTTGGGTCCTCATCCTGCCCGCACACAGCCGAATCATGACAGTTATTGGTTTTGATTTGGCAGGATTATTGAAAGAAAATCAAAAACTGTTGTACAGTCTGACCAATCACTGACGCTATGGTCCCTGCTACAGAGCAGAGGAACCCTCTGGCTTTTTATCAGTGCACCGGAGCACAGCTACAATAGTGCATCTGTGCATGGGTAACTTCCACATCTGTTAAAGCACCATTAATGCTGGATAGTAGCTTTTAGGACAATATATGCTGCAGCTGAGACAACAAGTTTTTAAAAAGGCCAAACTACAGTTTATATACCGACAGGACGGCTCTAAGCTTTAGCAAAAGACTGCTAGACCAAACTAAAAAGTGTTTTTATAAGGAGAAAAGTTACATTCAGGCCTTTATGTCTTGGGGACATAACTGAATTGTATCCTGCTTCATGTATACAATAACAATGAAAATGATGTTTTCACAGGACTCTATGCAGACCTTTGAAAATCTAAGTACACCCCTACTGCTTCCATAGGGATGAGGAGCGTGTGTATCATCCAGGGGCTTCCAAACAAATGCACTTCATTGAATAATCAAATGTGAACATCTCTATAAAAGCAAAAGCTTAGACAGTTTGCTAATACGATTGGACAATGGACATATAAATGTGAACAGTTCTGTGTTGTAATTAACATTAACAACTGTTTAGAGAAGAAGTGGTCTCTTACTCTGTGTGTGAGGGTCCAGGTTGATTCCTTAAGTCTGGGGGGGCATCTCTGGAAATGTCACTCTTCATGGACAAACAGTCGGATCCTGGAGACGCCGCTCTCTGTCTGTGCACAAATGTATAATAAATCACAAATTGCTCTTATTGTGTCAGAATCAGATTAAGTGGACTAAAGTTCAGGATTTCTTTAGTACAACTCGAATGTTGACTTAATAATTCATAACTAATCAATAATAGAGCGTTACATCTGAACTAATAGTTCTGCTTAAAAAAAGCGTTGTTCTTCGGTCTGAAAGGTAACCATCAGGTCTGTTCACAGAAGAAGTGGTCTCTTACTTTGTGTGTGAGCGTCCGGGTTTATTACTGAAGTATAGAAGGTCTTTCCTGGAGGAGTCACTCTTCATAGACAAACAGTCGGATACTGGAGACTCTGCTCTCTGTCTGTGCTGCCCACCTCTGGAAACACAAAGATAATAAACTGGAACCTTCCTGTTTTTATATTAGATCCACAAAGAACTGCAAGAACTCCTTTATTCATGAGTTCATGTTGATGCTCATTAAACAAGTTTCTCTTTTTAGTCCATTAAACATTGCTGTGTTCATGGGAATGCATTCTAAGTTCTCTCACTGCTTCAACATGAATCACCTTCACCTCTGTTTACAGCACAAACTGAGTCTTACTCTGTGTGTGAGGGTCCGGGTTGATTCCTTAAGTCTGGAGGGGCTTCTCTGGAAATGTCACTCTTCATGGACAAACAGTCGGACCCTGGAGACGCCGCTCGCTGTCTGTGCACAAATGTACACTGTAAAAAAAAAAATCCTAAAAAAACAGTAATATTCCAGCAGCTGGGGCGCCAAAATAATACCAGAAAATAACAGAAAATAACTTTCTCATAAAAATACGGTTATTTTCAGTAATGACAATACAGTTTGTTGCCCTAATTTTACATGGGATTTTGCCTTTTTCAAGTGCTTTAAAAAAACATTAAATTAGGAACATTTTAATGTGATTAAACAATGAAATTACCTATAAACAAGGTCAATGAATGTGGCAATATGAATAATAATACTTAAATGTACAGAAATATACAGTTAACAGTTGGTTTAAATAATAATAATGGATTGTATTTATATAGCGCTTTTCGAGACCCTCAAAGTGTTTTACAATTCCACTATTCATTCACACACTGGTGGAGGGAAGCTACAGTTGTAGCCACAGCTGCCCTGGGGCAGACTGACAGAAGCCATATCGCACCATCGGCCCCTCTGGCCATCATCAGTAGGCAGTAGGTGAAGTGTCTTGCCCAAGGACACAACGACCTAGACTGTCCGAGCTGGGGCTCGAACCGGCAACCTTCTGATTACAAGACGAACTGCCAACTCTTGAGTCACGATCGGCCTAAATATTTGATGTAAAAAAAGTTTAAAAGAATCATTTTATATATTTTTCCATAGCATTACATTTGAATTTAACAGTTCAATCTTTCAAATAACCGACACATATTTGTGAAATCATGATACATTTGTGAATGTATTTTAACAATCTAAATATGCATATGTACAGACAAATACATTTAAAAAACAAGAAAATTATGTTTTATTACATTTACAGTGATTTTATGTTATTTTACATTTGAAATGTGAAATCACAGACTATTTATGTAAATTTAATGATATTCTAGGAAAACTACAAAACTGTAAAATACACAGTACAATACTTTTATATTACAATTTTTTTTACACTGTATAATAAATCACAAATTGCTCTTATTGTGTCAAAATCAAATTAAGTGGACTAAAGTTCAGGATTTCTTTAGTAAAACTTGAATGTTGCCATGCATCATGATACTAAAGCCTCACAGCTGCATATGTCGTGCTGTGTTTTATAAAGAATGGAGTCAAAATTTATCAACAGATAACTTGGGATACGCTCTACTGACATCCACCTCTGTTTTCTTTTTCCAGTGTTAATTGTAGATTTTAATAACTTGATGAAAAAGCATTTTAAACTGTGGAAGTCAAAACACTTTTACCTAAACTGCTGTAAAGCTGTGTGTAAAATGTAAATCAACTCAGTCCCCTTTACATCACAGTACAAAGACAACATCCTCAAACCGGTAAATAACTCCTCATTTTGAATTTTATCTCAGAGTTTGGGTGCTGACCAGATGTACCTGCAGCCACGTGAACAGAAAAACAGGAGAAAGAAGGTTTTTATTTCGAGTGAGTATCTGATTAAACGTATGTGTAGTTTCTCAGTCATCCAGGTAGTTTAGGAGCTTGAATAGAAGGCAACTGGACTTCTTTAAGTTTTTTTTTATGCAGATGTTTCACCTCTGATCCAAGAGGTTTCTTCAGTTCTGCGGCATATGTAGTTTTTTTAAGGGTTTATAAGGTGTAAAGTATCAGGTCTACTACAGATCCCAGACAACCTCCAGTGTGTGTGAGGAAGACTCCTCATTTACATGAACAAATGTAATCTATCAGACAGGTATAACTCGAATGTTGACTCAATAATTCATGAATAATCAATAAACAGTTTCCTGGAATAGAGCGATATATGTGAACTAATAGTTCTGCTTTAAAAAACCTTGTTCTTTCCTGTGAAAGGTAACCATCAGGTCTGTTCACAGAAGAAGTGGTCTCTTACTCTGTGTGTGAGGGTCCGGGTTGATTCCTTAAGTCTGGAGGGGCATCTCTGGAAATGTCACTCTTCATGGACAAACAGTCGGATCCTGGAGACGCTGCTCTCTGTCTGTGCACAAATGTATAATAAATCACAAATTGCTCTTATTGTGTCAGAATCAGATTAAGTGGACTAAAGTTCAGGATTTCTTTAGTACAACTCGAATGTTGACTTAATAATTCATAACTAATCAATAATAGAGCGTTACATCTGAACTAATAGTTCTGCTTAAAAAAAGTGTTGTTCTTTGGTCTGAAAGGTAACCATCAGGTCTGTTCACAGAAGAAGTGGTCTCTTACTTTGTGTGTGAGCGTCCGGGTTTATTACTGAAGTATAGAAGGTCGTTCCTGGAGGAGTCACTCTTCATAGACAAACAGTCGGATACTGGAGACTCTGCTCTCTGTCTGTGCTGCCCACCTCTGGAAACACAAAGATAATAAACTGGAACCTTCCTGTTTTTATATTAGATCCACAAAGAACTGCAAGAACTCCTTTATTCATGAGTTCATGTTGATGCTCATTAAACAAGTTTCTCTTTTTAGTCCATTAAACATTGCTGTGTTCATGGGAATGCATTCTAAGTTCTCTCACTGCTTCAACATGAATCACCTTCACCTCTGTTTACAGCACAAACTGAGTCTTACTCTGTGTGTGAGGGTCCGGGTTGATTCCTTAAGTCTGGAGGGGCTTCTCTGGAAATGTCACTCTTCATGGACAAACAGTCGGATCCTGGAAACGCCGCTCTCTGTCTGTGCACAAATGTATAATAAATCACAAATTGTAAAATGTAAATTTAAAAAAGTGGAATGACTTGCAAATCTCTCTAATTTTCTTTTTAAATTCACAGTAGAACACAGAGGAAGAGGGGATAAACATGGCCCCGTGGCAACTTAGAAACATGTTGCTGCTGTCAAATTAAGAATTAGCTCATTTTTTAAAAGATTGTAGCTTTCTTCAGTTTAAACATCTGATGCGTTTTATATAATTTGTTGTGAACAGTCGGTGAGCTATGGAGGGCCTCGAGCATCAGTAAAAGAATTTAATTTTAATTTGTCCACAACTTAAAGTGATTTCCACGTCTCCTCGTCACGCTACTTGGACCTGAGTTAATGTTTAAATGGATCAAGTTTAAGGCTGAGCTGCAGTGTAAAGTTCAAAGCACTCTAACATGCAGATGTTACATTAACGACAGCGCAGAGCAGCGGTGCAGCATTTCTCTCTTGGCTGACATTCAGCATCCGTGTGGTTTCTGCTCTTATATGTTTTAAGTTGTTGATCGATCTCAATCAGCCGCTCCTCTGGTAATGTCTCTGACCGGAGCGGGCAGTCAGTCGATCCACTTTGTGTTAAAGGAGAGTCGGATGGCAAACACCTCCTTTCATGTGGGCCTGAATTAAAGGGCGCATCCAGAATTTTTTTCATATGGGTGGCCGTATGGGGAAAACTAAAAATATTGGGGTGGCACACTTAACACAGAATTTCCAGTTTTATTCTGCTGTTGTCAAATTTAGGTTAATTGAAAAATATGGCAAAAAAGAGAGGCAGAAAATAATTTTGTGCAAAGTTAATTTCCTGCTGTTAAAGTCGATGCCAATGCCCCCCTGGCCCCCCCTTGGTGGCGCCCTTGCTGAATTCACAGCTGATAACCAGCTGAATCTCTGGCTGAGGTTTCAGGTTTTGCTGAGTCTGTGTTGGACTGGATTCATTCTGCAGCCCGTCTGGTCTGTAACAGGGCATCAAACGCCTCTGCCTCTTTCACTGATTATCAGCTCAACAATGTGTTTAAGTTACACAGAGAGAAACATGCGTTCAGGTGTTTTGAAAAAAAAGAAGTTGAAATAAGATTTATAGATTATTGTACTGGAGACTGTTTAAGTTTTGTTTAGTGGGGACATTTTTTCCCTAAACATGTTAAATGTCTGCACTTCGTAGATGCTGGTTTTAAAGTCCACGCATGTTTCTATGTGCGTAAAATACGCCGATGTTTTTCGTGCAGCAGTGAAGTGGAGCTGATCTGACACACAGCAGGATTTTCCCCTTCCGGGTGCAGCAGCATGAGCGTGGGCAAAAACCGGGTCTTACTTTAGATCCCAGGCTCCGGGGTGATCGCTGAGAGCCCAAGGATGATGTTTGGGGTGGTTTCTCTTCAGAGGCGGGCAGCTTCGGTCCTCTTCTTCCGCCAAATCACTCATGTTCCCTCAGTCTGAGAGTGAAAGAAGGACACGTGTCAGTTTCGGGAGTGAAATTGCTTTTTGAATCCTCCGCCTGATGAAAAGCTCCGTCTTTGTTTCCCTGCTTCACCCACGGAGACACTCTGACAGCAGAATAATGATCATTATGCTGAGATCACCTTGCTTCGCTCCGGCTCCAAAATGGAGTCCAGCACTTTCACTTTCATTTCTCCCGGAAATGGAGCTGCCCCTCTCCTCTCCAGTTTCTGGAAATGACTACATCTGTCAATTTAATACCTCAAACATGAATATTTAATAACAATCCTCCAAAATCGGACTAATAACATGAAATATGAGGAGGGACTCTCAGCCTAGCAGTGGTTTAGGGAAACTCGGAGCACAGTGTGAGCAGGGAGGGCATGGGAGGTGTGCAGGGACAGGGATTTATTTAAACATGGTGTAGCTATTAATGCAGTCTGAGGTGATAGAGATGTTGATCTGGCAAGGGCGTAGATTTGGCATGGACGGAAGGGACATGTCCCCACCAATAATTTGATCTCTGCGAGTAAAGAAAAACAAACCCGATAGAGAGAAAAAAAACGATCTGTCGACGTCTCATTCACCCAGCGGTGCAGAAAGAGTTAAATTACGTTCTCTACCGGAGTCCTACCTCATATGACAAATATGGCCAATGTGATTGGCTGTGCCTTTCGGGGAGCTCTGTTTAGTTTTAGCAGCGGCGAGCCTGCGCTGCGCGGACCTGCAAGGAGGAGAGGAGGATGGCAGCAAAAAGGAAGAACCTGGATATAAGCAGAGATGGGCAGTAACGCGTTACTTTAATCTGATTACTATTTTCAAGTAACGAGTAATGTAAGGGATTACTATTGCAAAAACGGTAATTAGATTACCGTTACTTTCCCGTAGGAACGCTGCGTTACTGCGTTACTAAAACCGTGATTTTTTTCGAGAATGTCTCATGACAGTGACGTAAACGAGTGCGACGTTCGTGACAACAGCTGTCTGCAGATCAACAATGGATAATATATCGAGTGCGGGAGTATGAGCGTGCAGCGTTTCAAGCGTGGAAGTACTGACCTTATTTTGAGTTTGATTCCATAAAAAGTGACAAAAACATTAGTGTCCATTGTGCGTGGGAAGAAACCTAAACTTCCAAGCAAGCACTGAGTGCGCTACGACGTAATGTGAAACTCACAGAGAAACTCGCGGATTCTTCCACTGACCGCCGCGGCACAGGTTTAGCACCAGGGTAAACCTCCGCCTACCCCAGTCCTGCTTTACAGGTGAAAATAGAGCAACAGGACCGCTGAGTCTTTGATTTTATTTATTTTCTGCTGTGTTTTACTTTCATCTATTTGAAAGAGTGAGTGTAAACACAAAAAAATATTTTATTTTATGTGCTGGAATGTGCAGAAAATAGGTTTAAATGTTAAACAAATTTCTTCCAGTCAGAGAATGTTGCATATAATTAAGTTTTTGCTTGATGCATAAAGTTAAAAGATTTAAAGTTTTAAAAAGAGACGTTTCCATTTGATTACATTTTGTATGATGGATTATGCAGAAAAAGTAGAATTGGGCTGAAAGATCTATCGCTTTATCACCTATTCAGGTTGTAAATCGTGTTTTTAAAAAGTAACTAAGTAACTAAGTAATTAATTACTTTTGAAAATAAATAATCAGTAAAGTAACGGGATTACTTTTGGGGGGAAGTAATCAGTAATTAGTAACTGATTACTTTTTTCAAGTAACTTGACCAACACTGGTTATAAGAAAGTATTTTTACAAGAAACCTGTAAGTCACTTAAAGTCAAATTCACTCATAAAATGTGTCCGTCATAATAACGTCACAGGCTATGCTAGGCTTTGTATGGGCAGAAATCTGTGCCATCAGAAACTGAATTTCAATAAGTTAAATTTGAATTTGAATTGCTCAGATTGAATCTGAATTGTAACTTGAATAAATGCTTTTGAAAACTGAATTTGAATTAGTCTAATTTGAAACTGAATTTATGGTTTGAAAATGATCATCACTAAATTGAAATTGAATTTTATATATTGAAAATGAATTCATTTGCTTTGAAACTGCATTTTATCCTTTAAAAAAAATTCAGCTCTCCAATAATTTCAGTTTCACTCTCACCATTCAGTTTCAGTGCTACAATTGACCCTGTGCACGAGAAAATGCTAACTTCCTGGTTTGAGACCGGATGTGGGGTTGTACATTTCCGGTAGCTTTACTTTGCGGTCAATCGCTACTGCGAAGATATACTCCAAAATCCTGTCCAAAACTCGAAAACGGAAAGATTGCGTTAAGTTACAAAGAGGAGAAGGTGGGAACACTCACCACTGTTGTGTCATAAAAAATCTAATGATCAATTTTGACATTTAAAGAGTTTAGATCGATCAGTTGTTTACATCACTCAACACAAGCAGAACTGCATTACTGCATGCAGAAGACATTTAAACAGGCAAATGTTCAGCATTCAAACTACAGGTGAACGATAGTCAAACCAGATGTTTCCCCATTATGTCGATATCAGCTAGTCAAGTACACACCTACACAGCATGTTAACAAACCATGAAAAAAAGCCACACAGAAAAATGAACAATTGCTGGTAAGGGTTTCTATACATTAGTATTTATGAAGGGTGTGTTGTGACTTACCTTCAAAATTACAGTGGTCCCTCGCTATAACGCAGTTCACCTTTCACCTCGCTGTTTCGCAGTTTTTTAGTGCAAGTTTGCATGCTTTTTTTTTTTTTCATCACATTGTGTCCTCATCGCTGCAGACGATCTCCTCCGTGACGTCTCTCCTGTACAGTACAGAATCGCTGCATCGATCGCTAGCAGTGTGACTCTGAAGTGTAGTACTGTATGTCCACGATGTCCACGCGTCAAAAAATAGAACTGGCTAATTGATTTCACCCATCGCTGGTTATTTTTAGAACATAACACCCGCGATAAACGAGGGACAGTTTATCGTTTGAATCCCTTTTCTCTTTTGCTCTGAAGTGCGGGGGAAAAATATCGACAAGTCGATGAACATCATTTACAGATATATTGGGTAAATGCTCAAAACATCTATAGAAATGTAAATCACCGCTTGATTCATTCATTTGCTTAACTTGTTTTGGACCGTAAACAAGGCGCGAATAGGACACCGGAAACAAAGCTCCCCACAGGAGTTTCCGCACCGGAAGTAGCATATGCTAACGTGCACATAGTCAATTCAATTTCAGTTCCAAAATTCAGTTTTTTGGAACTTACATCCGGTTCCGGTTCAAGAGTAAACGAGCGCAGATTAATAGAACTACGTTTTACTAGCAGAGCGAAAGTGTTACTGACGGGAATGGAGTGTCCACTGAAGACTGAAGATACTGAATCTCTACGCCGTGCCATTGATCCCTTTGGGCCTTCATCTAGACAAGAGACATCAACTTAACCACTCTCACATGCTTACTTGTCCATGTTACTGTGTCAGCATCTATTTGGGGTTGGGAGTGGAACAGAAAGTAAAGAAATCCAAAGTGCCATTAAAACCAGGAGAGGTTCTTATATTTCAGAAGAAGGGATTAATTCAAAAGAAATGACCTGAGAGTTTATCATGAATTTTTTAAAGGATAAAATGCAGTTTCAAAGCAAATGAATTCATTTTCAATATATAAAATTCAATTTCAATTTAGTGATGATCATTTTCAAACCATAGATTCAGTTTCAAATTAGACTAATTCAAATTCAGTTTTCAAAAGCATTTATTCAAGTTACAATTCAGATTCAATCTGAGAAATTCATATTCAAATTTAACTTATTGAAATTCAGTTTCTGATGGCACAGATTTCTGCCCATAGCTTTGGCCCACATCAGTTTAAAATTGTATGCAACCATGAATAACGTGTTTTGGAAACTAACTGCACAACATGCAACACTTTTAGTTCTCTCAGTCTCAGAGTAGCATTTCTAATTTTGATTGAAACTGTCAGAGAAAACGTCAGCCTCGAGCAAGCCAGGATATTAGTTTACAGAGGCTGTTAAAATTATATGTCTAACGTTAAAATGTTGGTGACACAGTAATTTCATCCTAATGGTACTGACATATTCATAGGGTTCATTTTTGAGACAAAATATCATGAGGTAGTCATGATTTTGCAAATAGTCAAGATCTGCACAAATTGACAGAAACACTGAAGCAGCTGCACATTTCATTCTTCTTGTCATGTATGTCCTATTTGTCAGGTGACAGAAGAACCAACAGCTCAGAGAGCAATGGTGACACAAGATCACAGGTGAAATTGGATGATGACTTGTTGGTTCATGACTGTATTTGAAGTACATGTGTGACTGCATGTATTTGGGATGTCTCACTGTTATTTATCAGCTGACAGAGGCAGCTCTGCCATGTTGTAGCTCGGACAGAGGTGAAGAGGTGAGGTCACAGGTGACTGACTGATGTTTTGGTGCTATAGATTAACTAGTATTTATTATCATGACAATTGTTAGGCTGCTGATGTAAATTGATTCATTAGTGTATATTTGACAAAGAATGTGAATTGACATGTCTCACTTTTTATATGGCACAAATCAATGTGTTATTTTATCAGGTGGCAATATGTCCTAGTGCAGTCAGAGGGGAGGAGCCAGGGCCAAAGGTGAGGCACATCAAGCACATAATAATAATTTTAATCTGAGGATAAAACACATGTACTGAGGCTGAAAGAAGCTTCAGTGCTCTCAGAAGACTAAAAACATGGCTAAGGTCAACAATGACTCAAATGAGATTAAACAATGCTGCTGTATGTCCACCAGGAGAGACTGGACAGTATAGATGTAAAACCAATATGCCAGCAGTTCATCTCAGTTAACGAGAGGAGAAGGCATGTGTTTTGCTCCTTCACATAGTGGACATTGAGTTGTTGTGTGGGGCACCAGTAGTCCATGTCTGTTGCTGTAACAGTAGTTCATGTTTAGAATAAAAACTCCCAGCTCACTGATTTGATCGGGGCAATAGTGCCTAAAATGTTCCATAATTTTGCTGAGAGATCTTTTACTTTGTGGTAATCTTAGATGAGTAGTTTTATGGACAAAACCCACCAGGTCATTCAGTGTTCCCTTAGTGCTAATGTATCAGAGATGTTGGTGTACTATAACTGAAGTAATGTTGTTAAGTCCTTAAAGTCATATTCTTTTATTGTCATGACTGTATTTGAAGCTATTTTTATTTTTGTATGATACCTGATTTATATGGAATATGGCTGAAGTAAACTAAAGCCTAAAATACTTAGTCATTTGTTTAATAGTAATTTAACATTATATAATTCACATATAAAACTATGATTTTAATTTTAAATGGTTTAAAAGCATGTAGAATAGGATATGTAGGCAATATGTCTGTGAAGGTTCTCAGTCATCCAGGTCATCGTAGTCAAAGGAGTTTGCAAAGAAAAGCGTCTGGACTTCTTTAAGTTGCTTGAAGACGTTTCACCTCTCATCCGAGAAGCTTCTTCAAGGTGTGAAAGCGGGTGTGGGTCCCACACCCGCTTTCACACCTTGGCGCATGTGATTAGAGGATCACCAGGGGTCCTTTGTCCCTCATTGGGGGGGATACTCCCACTGGGTTTAAATCTGGGACTCTCGGCCATTTGACCTTAGAACTGAAGAAGCTTCTCGGATGAGAGGTGAAACGTCTTCAAGCAACTTAAAGAAGTCCAGACGCTTTTCTTTGCAAACTCCTTTGAATATGTAGGCAAGTATATTTCTCCTCTTTTGATCAAGAAGCAAAGACAAAAAGGGGGGAAAAAAAAACAGGGCGGGGTTCGGTGGTTGAATCATCCGTCCCCACCAATGCCAAAACCAAATCTACGCCCTTGTGATCTGGTATAGTTTTGGTTCTGTGGGCAGGTGTCGAGTCCATACCAGCTCTGACAGCTGCAGGTGGATGCTGCATCAACTATGGACCCCTGGACCTGCCACCATCAGCACCATCATCATCACAGACTGCATAAAACTCACACTGGACTTGAGGCACCTTGGCTTCTACTCTCTTCCAGGCTCTAGATAATGGGTGTCAAACATAAGGCCCAGGGGCCAGAATCCGCCTGGTAAAGACCCCGGTAGAGCCCAGTGGACAGCTTTGGAAAATGTGAAGGATGTTGTAAAGTTTTGGAGTTTCAAATGTCGTGTATAAGCTTATTTTAAGACTTCCCCCATGGCCACGCTTACTACACATAGTCATTTAGTAGCAGATAAACAATTAAATGTCATAAAAGTTCAATTTTTTCACTTTCTACTTAAGAAATTTCAGTTTAAAATAAGTTAAAACAAATATTAATAAAACCCTTGTTAACAAATACATCCTGTTTTATAGTTACAGGACTATAATTAAGGTCCGAGCACCAGATTTTTATTTTATTTTAAACATGTATTTCCTGCAGTTTAATCCCAAAGAGTCGTGCTGACAGATTTCTTCACCATGTAGAGAAACTGATGCGTAGCGCTGAGACTGGACGTCTTAAGATAAAGACTCACAGAAAGAAGAGTTTCACTGGTTGCCCTCCGGTGGCCCACAGTGTTATGAGTTTGACATCCCTGCTCTGGGAGCTTCATCTTATTAATGATACGCAAAATTCACTTTCATCTGAAGACAGGACTTTGGACCTGCGAGCAACAGTTGAGTTGAGTTCTTGGCTCATGAGCGGTTTGACATCAGGACTGCGACGGCTGTGCATGGTGGCGACGTTGTCTGCAGTCCACTCCATCTGAAGCTTTGAACTGTGAGGTGGGCAGAACGATCCGAACATCCATGGTATCGATACCACACACACTGGAATCAGCATCAGATCCATACTTTGCTTCTGTCCTCTAAGTTCAGTATGCAGCCCCCTGAATTGTGTTAAATAAAGTAAAAAGTAAAAAATATTCCTCAAACATACACTATTATTATCCTACAGCACATTGAACCAACAGGAGCTGACCCAGCTGCTTCACAGGCACATTTACATTCCAGGTCTGCAATAAACTAACAGGCGCTTTTTGCTGTGTTAAAGTAAAAATCACACTGATTTAATGCTCATTAAAATGTGTTACCAGGGATCAGCTATGTTATTATGTTTTCAAATTTAAATTCAAGTGTCCAGAGTCTCTGCTGTCAGTTGTAACAACGTGAAAGCGAGAACATTTTTTTTTAGACAGAAATGAGGTAACAGCTTCAGGCAGACCAAAGCACGACACTCGTTTGACTGATTATTGTTTTTATTGTTTTTAATAGAAAGTCCAGCTCTCGCCGCAGGTACAAAAACTGAGAGCTGGCGTAGCAGCAGGGCTGACTGCGTCTCCGACAGGATCAAATCAGAGAAGGAGAGGAAGAGGAGTGAGGATGAAGAGAGAAGAAAGAAAGCTATACCTCTGGTCATAAAGAGGGGAAACAAAATCAGCGTTTCATGTTTCATCATCCCAGAGCTGTACATGGATAGACGAGGAAGAGATCAACACTTACATATATATATATTCAATAATTATATATAAAACATAAAGAAAATCTGCATTTCATCCCTTTATTCTCACAGACACTCAGACGACCACAGAGAGGAAGCAGTTTCTAATCATTAACCCGCAGAAGCAAGAAGCTCAGTGACTGTGGAAGATCATCTCCACCAGGAAAAGATGAACACGGACAAACACCACAGAGTAAAAATGTCTCGCTGAGTTAAAAATATCAGATGTCATAACTGAGAGTCAAAGTTCATTTCAAAGATTTGTGTTTGAGTTCAAAATAAGCCATTTAATAAAAAATGACTTTTTAATCTAAGATGAATCCAAATGTGTATTTTAAAAACAACTTATCTTATAATTTGATTTGTTATTTGAGAATGTGTCGTACTTATCTCTCATCTCGTACTTGTTTTAATCTCAACTAGTATTTTATGTTTTGAAAAATGGAATTTGGCTTTAAATTGAACTTTTTATTCACATTTTCCACTTTTGTTTTTCAAAATCTGACTTTACCTTTTAATATTTCACATTTTAATCTCATATTTAATCTCTAAAGCCTAAAATGGTGTGTTGAAACTTTGTCTCACTATTATTTTTTATAAAATTTGGACTCCTTATATCATAATTTCATCTTTAACATGTGACTCTGCAGTTTAAAAAGCTGTTTAATGTCGCATTCCAGCATTTTGATCTAAACAGTCTGACTTAATTAGGGACAATTTATTTCTAAATTTACAGTTTCTGTTTTAAAACTTTTTCTCTTAATTTAGAATTTTTTAATTGGAACCTCAATCTGAACATAAATGATTTACACCATTAAGAGACTTGAACATGAATTTTTTCAAGTGTCTTTTTGTTTTCGTTCTTCTGCTGGTGGAAAACGAGCTGGCACAGTCTGAGTCCCGCGCTTGTTGCTTTATGTGACGATCACTTGTTTGCAGCAGAGGCACACACAGAGAGGACGGAACATGACGGCCCTGAATGACGAACACTGTGGACACGAGGAAGCTTTGGAGGAATTTAACAGGCCGTAACAACGTCTGGCAGCGACGTCGGCGCTCGTATCAATCCAGGATGTAAAATCAGTGAGCTGTGACGATGAATGAAGGATTTGAAGTCCAATATTGACACAATTAATCAGATATTTGTTCTTGAAAGTGTTTCATTCGGGCCTAACCCCAAACACCTTCAGTTTAACGAGATATTAAATGGAGAAAAGACGGACACGTTTGTATTTTAGTGGCTAGAACTGATTCTTTTCACAAAGATCGTCCACAATTTTCAGTGAACTAATGCTTTCACTGATTTCTCCACCACTGCACCTCCGACTGCACGCCCAGCGTGGTTTGCGGGTAGTTTCGACTCCTGCTGGAATGTTTTGAAAAGTGTTTTTTTTTCTCAGATTTTTAAAGGGTTTGCTGACACAAACACAGGAAACGCACCACACGCCAGCTCACCTGGCAGAAACAGCGCCACAGCAGTCGAGACAGAAGAGTTTGACTCCAAAGAACACGTTGAAAAATAAATGTAAGACATCAGCAAAGACAAAAACAAGGATTCAGGTTTTGGAGCTGAACTCTTTTCCATATCAGGTCTGATAAACACCTCCCCGTGCCCCGCTCGCCTTCTTCCACTCACACTTGTGTGCTTTGTTTTTAATATTTGTATGTACACCCCCTCCTCGTGGACGTATAAAAATGCATTGTCTTGATTCATAGAAACCTGAGTTGCTCGACATGTTCTGTATTTACAGTTCTGCTGCACGTACGGAGGAGATCAGCGGGCTCATACAGACGCCGCGTGACCGTCGGCGAGGAACGCCTTTTTCACCTGTCAGCCTCATTTACAGGCAGGCAACACATCCTTTTAGTTTGTGTTTGTGAAGGAAGAAGGAGAAAACTCAGAGTTAAAGCTGCTTCTGTGGCCTCTTCTTCTGCTTTAAATTTACTGGCACATCCTAAAGCTGCACAAGAGAAGCCAGAGCGGAGCTTTAAATCAGAGGTGCTCGGCCCTGCTCCACAAACACCTGATTTTACTGATGTTTCAGGGTTTTATCAGCAGCTCATTTGTTAGTAAGCAGTCTGATCACGCTCAGAAGTTCAGATAAAGTTAATTATTTGGATATTTTACATTATTATTTAAGCTTTAGTGCTAAAATTTGAAATACCAGCTGCTGATAGGCTCAAGCTTTGCCTCCAGTCTCCTGAGGAAGAGGAGTGAGCACCTCTGTCTTCGATTCTCATGCCCTTCATCACATTAAGATCTTTAAAAACCAGATTGAAGAGTAACATAACAGGACAATAGTGTTAAATATAAGACCAGAGTGTCCAGGAGAAGTTATACTGATGGTAAAAACTACTCTGGGAGGAGTGTTTCAGAAGGACACCCTTCCTGTGGCCACCAGGGGGCAGCAAAAGATCAACATGTGCAGCTTAAAATTGATGCTGGACAAAAAAAATACTGTTAAAAAGACAGAGTGGGCTCTTTTCTGCTCCAAGTGTTGTTTCCACACTTGTATCACTCCTCCGTGATTTCCTGGATCTCTGTTTGTTTGTTCAAAGAATAAATCCGATCACGTTTTTCTTGCTGTCAACAAATCCCAACAAACAGCGAGTGATTCTAGCATCTTATCGTGGGATTTACAGGCAGTAAGAAAAAATATGTGGAGGTGTCGTTAAGTTTGCTGGATGATTGAAAGAGCCCACCGTCAAACACTCTGGACTAGAACACGGCTCAGATGTTTGTTCTTTGCTTTGTTTTTGCACATTAAAGATAAAATACTGGATAGCGGGTCTCTCTTTGTCCGACAAAAGTGATCCTCAAAACAACACGGGGCTGCAGACTGTTGCAGCGTGTTACTGAAGGTTAAATAAAATCTATTTCATTTACTTTTCTTAAAGAAATGGCAGATTTATGAGAAAAACGTTTGTGCCACTGTGTGTGACGTGATTACAGAGGGTGGATATGCATTATGTTTGTGTGTGGCGCCACACGGAGCCAACAAAAGTGGAACATTTAATGAAATGTTCCACTTTTGTTTTTCAAAATGTGGATTTTTTTCGGATTAATTGGCGAGGTGTTTTCTTTTTTTCTGGTAAATTTGCCATTTTTTTCTTACTAATTTTCACATTTTTTCCTCATATAATTATTTATTTATTTTTCTAATCAATTTGCAAAATTCTTTTTCAGGTAAAATTGGAATTTTTCCATCAACATTTGCTGTTTCATTTCTCTTAATTTTGTCATTTTCTATTCATAAATTTAGGACTTTAAGCTAAAAAGACTTTTCCTCCCGTTCGATTTTATTAAATGTTTGACCTTCAGTGACCCCAACACGCTGCTTTAGCTTTTTGGATTTTAAAATCATTTTGAGGCTGAGGCTGCTCCGCTCGTCGGGCTGAATGTTAATCGGTGATTCCCACCGTCTGTCCTTTTCTGCAGACGCCGTCATCTCTCAGGCTACTTGAGGTTTAAATGCAGGATCTACAGCTACGCAGAACCATGACCACAGTATGATAACAAAGACTCTAGCTCTTTAAATGCATACCTTACATTACTTTGTTCCTATGATTTCCCCCGTCTGGAGTAAATAAATACAGTACTTTTATCTTCCTGACACGCACTCGCCCTCTGGGTCTGCGAGCTAGCGCTGATTGTCCAAAGCAAAAAGAGAAAAGAAACGTAGGGCTCGCCCTTTAAGGTTTTCTTTACAGCTGAGTCCGGCTGCTGAACAGTGATGCTAAAGCTGAGACTCTACGGTAAGACAGCAGAAGAGATCCAGTCAGAAGAGCCCGCAAAGGTGAAGGAGAGATCGAGGAGGGAGGGGGGCGGCCTCTGTGCTCCTATTTGGCGTTAGCGGTTCCCAGGTCCATCAGTAGTCTGTCCCGCCGGACCGAAGTGAGGGAGAGGGAAGGTCCGGCGGAGGTCAGATCGAGGTCAGAGTTGACGGGAGGAGGAAGAAAAGATGGGGGTGAAGGAGAAAGAGGAGGTCACAGAGCGGTGGAAGTGATCTTCTTCAACCCCCGCCGCTGGGCCAGAGTGGAGCAGCCCACCGGCTCTAGGACCGGGGGGACATTCCTGTTAAGGGCAGAGTAGGTGGCCGCCATCGCACCCTGTAGGAGGAGCCAGAATACAAATCGATTAATCAATCAACCACTGATGGATGATGGAGAGATGGATGTATGGCTGTATGGGTGGATGGTTGAACAGATTAATGGATGGATGGATGGATGGATGGATGGATGGTTGGATGTATGGATGTATGGGTGGATGGTTGAACAGATTAATGGATGGATGGATGGATGGTTGGATAGATGGATGGATGGATGGATGGTTACCTTGACGAGGTGTGGTGCGTCCTGTCTGTTGAGGGTGTATTTGGGTAGCTGGTCTCTGTGCGTCACCCACGGGTGTCTGAGGACCTGCCCTGCTGTCAGCCGCTGGTGGGGGTCGACGTGCAGCATCTTAGACACCAGGTCCTAAAGGGTCAGAGGTTACAAATGAACTCCGGGTCACCATGGCAATCACAGAGAGAAGGTGAGCGGTTCACTTCAAGAGGAGCTACTTTTCTGTGTGTTTGTTAGGAAATAGTCGGTGTCCCCACCTTAGCTTCAGTTGAGACAGAGTTCCAGTATCCTCCGCTGAGCGAGAACTTCCCGCTGCCGATCCGAGCCAAAATCTCCTCCGGGGTGTCCTCTGGACCGTTAGCAAATGGAGTGAAACTGGAAGGACAGAGCAAAGGACATGATGATATGCAGAAAGTGTAAGACCTGCAAACATCTAGAACAGGCACCAAAACTACAAAATAACAGGCATTAATTTCACACAGACAGTGTAAACACATCAAAATAATTTAAATGTGAGATCATCACTTGTTGCCTTGATGACATTTGTTTCATAAGGAATTTTATTTTGCCTTCTCAGTGAGTCCTTCAGATTGACTCGAGAGCCTCTCATCAGGAAACACCACCAGCTCACCATCAACCAGCTACGGTTAGCAAACCGCCTGATAACCATTAACCATCAGTGTAGGCGTTTCTTTTACTTTTTGTAACAAAGAAGCATCTTTGACAAACTGATGTCAGGTAAAGAAAAAGTAAGAAGCTGTGATGTTAAATTAAGTTTCTTAGAAGCGATGAGTAAAGTCTCTGTGGCTGTTACCCTGTTAGCATCGTGTAGAGCAGGACTCCGAGACTCCAGATGTCGCAGGCTGCGTCATAACCCTGCTTCTTCAACACCTGCCAGGAACAGAAAACACCAGTTTCAAGCAAAAGTAACTTCCTGCCTTCTCCTTTCTCTGCAACAAAAAGAGCGTCAACACCTTCCAAATGATCAAGATTACACCTCTCACACATATATTTATATTCCCTACACTTGGCAGCTGTATCATCAGGGCTGTCTGAGCATGCTTTGTCTTTGAAAGACTGTTTGGTTCAGGCTTAGTTACACAACGATGACGCACAGGTGCAAACAGGTGCAGACAGCAAAAGAAAACAGTAAGAAATCACTTTTAAGTGTTTATATGGAGAGTCATGTAAAAAAAAAGGAATCTATTTGATCTCATTAAAAAGATTTTTATGGAGCAGGAAGCTAGCTAACAAATATTTTATACATTATGGATCTGTTGTCATGTGATGTCCAGACTTTAAAAAAGAACTTCTTGAACCACAAAACAACCTGAGTATTTTGAATTCAGAGCCTGATTTTGGTAAATTTCCAGGCACTGTACTTTAACAAAATCCAAGAGAATTTGTCAGATTGACATCTTCTCCTCCTCGCTTAACCCGACGACCTTTTTGAAGCTAAATTGTGAAGCACTTGAGTTTTTGTTCATGGTGAATTACAATGTTTCTCTACAGCAGAAGAAGTTTACCCAAAACTTTACATGCGTGACGAGAGTCCAGGCACCTACGTGCCAATACTGACTGAGAGACACAGCGCCATCAGGTGGCAACAGGAAATCAGCATTTTGCAGCATTTGTATTGTCCATCAGTATTTTGATGACTGAATGTCAGTATTTCAGCTTTAATCATAGAGTTTGACTGTTGCGTCTCATCCTTGTGGAGGTGCTGTGCTAATCTTCTCTGTGTTGTCTCTGATTTTGTGTCCCTGCTTGTCAAATCAAGCAGAAACTGAAGAAACCTCTTACAGGAGAGATGAAACGCCTCAACAAGGAGACCCAGACAGACACGGACGGGGGAGATCCTCCTCCCGGGATGAAGAGGAGTAACAGGTGTGTCATTATTCAGATACTTATGGACCTGAATGTACAGCACCATGATGTGTAATTAGTTCCGACCTTAAGACATCCACACACACACACACACACACACACACACACACACTGTGTTTAGACACAGTGAACACTCGGTAAAAAGAAAAAGCTTAAGATGAGATTAATTATAGCTATCATGGATTCTTTAGTCCACAATAGTCATGCAGGAGAACTCTGAGACTGTAACAGCTCTGAGAGAAACAAGCAACAATAGATTGGCTGGTATTATTTACCTGTGATTATTCCACAGGTAAACAGCATCAGGGTTAGTTTGCATGTATCAGCAGATAAGCTGATAAATCTTTACAGAGATTTTCTACGAGTTGAACAGTGTCAGCAGAAACAGTCGATAGTTTTTGAACACTTGTTGTTCAGCTTTTAAAGGACAACAGCTGACTGTGATGAAGACGCAGGAGTGTCAAAACATTAGTCTGTTCACACAACTGAAGGCTGTGAATTAATCAGTGTGCTCCGGTCCCTTCTGTCCTCGAGCTGAGGGGACCTGACGGAGCTGCACTTTGATGGGAGACTTGACTTTTCTTTTGTTCAATGTTTGTTTTAAATGTATTAAATGACAAAATATGGAAAGGAATTCTGAACCTCATGAAACTGAAAGTTTAAGTAAAAAGGTGTTAAAACTGTTCAGGTCAGTGCATAATGTCCTACAGACCACGCACGATGATGACAGGAAATAAAACATAATGGTGAAAAAATAAAGGAAGCAGGAACCCCGACGTACCTCAGGGGCGACGAAGTTGGCGGTGTAACACGGCGTCATGAGCAGGCCGTTCTCCGCTCTCAGCTGCTTGGCGAAGCCAAAGTCGCAGATCCTGATGGACTCTGCGTTCCCGCTCTCGTCCACGTACAGGATGTTACTGGGCTTCAGGTCTCTGTGCACCACCTGTAAACCCAGCAGGGCGACAGAGTCACGGAGGTCGACTACAGCAGGTTTTTTCTCTCTTGACCTCGAACGTACGTCTGCTGGATCAGAGCTATTTTACATCATGTCAAATTTGTCTAACGTAGTAAACATTTATTATTTTACTGGCATTCTTTATTCGTACTTTTTCATTGTTGCATGATATAAAAATGGGCTTATTTCATGTTTAAATCAGTTTCTTCTGTCAATATTCGTTTGTTGTGGAGTGGACACTGCATGCTCATATGTTAGCAGCTTGTCACAGCCTGCTTTATCCTCCTTTTCAGCTCTAACGGGGCTTTAATTTACTGAATTAACATCATTTTATATTACATGAGACTTGAAAGTCCCTAAACTCATAAAGATCATTTTTAATTTGATACAGCGGAGAGGAGGCTCTCATCTATCACAGCCAAACGCCAGCACGTCTCCACAGAAAGACGAGCTCGAACATTTTGTGTCCATCTCTTTGTTTTACTGCTGCTCTTAAAGGCCTCTGGAGAAACGCACCCCTTGCACGTGCAGGTACTCCACGGTCTTGGTGATGGTGTAGAGAACAGCGCTGGCTTCCCGCTCGGAGAAAAACTTCTGACGGAGGATTTTGTCCAGCAGCTCGCCTCCCTTCATCAGCTCCGTCACCAGGAACACCGACCGGCCGTCGTCATACACCTACGACACGAAAATAAACCAACCCACACGTAAATCAGCAGCGATTTAGTCACAGAAATCGCCTGTGAATTTATTTATTCAGCTCTTAAAATTAAAGCAACAAATTTGTGGAACTAGACGTTTATAAGTGCCTCCAACATCTGCTGCAGAATCACCAGCATGCAGGTGTTCAGTCTCTAAGCTCTGGTTCAAGTGGAAACCATCAATTTAGATGAAACCATCATTAGTTACTGGATCAAATGCAAGCGGGGGCATTTTCACCCAGCAGCTGCAGCATCATCAGGACGATATTTTTAACTCTAATTAGCAGTGAGTCACAGAAAAAATGAAATCATTAGCATCACAGCATGCAAATTATTATTTTTATTTGTCCGACAGCAACGTGGAAAAGCTCGCCAGATATTCAGGTCGAGCCCAGAGGTGGGAAAGTGACCCTGGATGAGTCACACGGCAGCTTCACTCCATATTAACACAGGCTGAGGGTGATTTTCACAATAAGACTTTAAAGTTAAAGGAGCATTCTGTAATTAACCTGTGCAAATTTAACCAAAATGTTCACCACCAGGGGGCAGGTGACTCACTGCTCCACCTTCTGGCATTGCACAAAATTACAGCCCAGCCTAGATTCATTACAGCTGTTTCTTCACAGCTGTTGTTTGCGTAAAGAAATCCTGCGAGGTTTCAAACTATTCTTGAACACAGGAGGACACACTGAGCACCTTTAAATCATCGATGGTGTCACGATAACAACAACACTGATGGTTTGTGTTCCTATAACTCAGAGGTTCCCAAAGTGTGGGGCCCGCTCCCTAGGGGGGGCGCAGAGCCATTGCAGGGGGGGCGCGGTATGAAAAGAAAAAAAAAAAGAGCGCTTGGACACTGTGGACAGGTTTTTGACGGGGCTCCCACACAAACGCAAAGCAGGAGATGAAGCATCGCCAAATATGTTTCCAAACCAACTTCCTTCCAAACCATTTTTCTTGTAAAACAAAGGGGGGCCCAGCAAAAAAAAGTTAGGGAACCACTGCTGTAACTGATGTGATGCTCAAATGTTGGCGTAGACACGGTTCTTTAAGTATGACATAATACATTTATAAATACGTCAGGATACCTTTGGGCTTGATGGAGGAGCTGCACGTTAAATAATGTTACATAAGAAAATAACCATGAGGCTGAAGAGGCTGGTTAAGTTTAGCAGCAGATTTAGAGCAATTAAAAACTCTGCTGGGAGTGACTCACGTCTTTGAGGGTGATGATGTTGGGGTGCTGCCCGTATCTCAGCAGGATCTCCACCTCCTCCGTCGGGTCTCTCTTGGACTTGTTGATAATCTGCCACAGAGACAGTGCTTTGAATATAAAGTGTTTTTATTGAAAGCATTTTAAAGTTTAAGACCTTTTACATCCCACACACTGAAACAAAGTTCTGACAGGATTGTGGAGTCCTGTCAAAAACTAAGGACACTGAGGAAAGGAAATAAGAGAGGAAGCAGCAGGCAGGTGCTCGATCATCAGCAATATAAAAGGAGGAACTTTGGCAGTTTTCAGGTGTGTACATGGACTTTTCTACTCTAGTCTCATCAACATCAGATTGGATCATGCGACAGTACGATGATCCCAAGCAGAGCAGCAGATCTACAACAGAAGGGTGTCCAGACAGCTGTGCATACATGAATGTCTGCAAAGCTTAATGAACTGAAGCAGTGCTGCAGAGAAGAGTTCGTTAAATTTCTACACAGTCATGTTTTCTGTCATACAGAAAAATGTGCTTCAAGTTGTTGCTGCTAAAGGTTTTATAAGCCACTGAATTATGGAGTGTACTTAGTTTTTTACAGGACTGGATGACAATGGTTGCTACTTAGATAATGCATCACTTAACATGGCATTAAAACAGAAAAACAGTGTAAATTATGTTAATTTATTCATATTTTTGACAAATATGCACATTATCACCAACAGCAACAGTATTTGAATATCCTGAAATGTCTCCAAACCAGCAGCACAAAAAATCCGAAGCCAACTTTTAGTTTGGAGCTGAGATCTGTTACGTCCTCGTTATTTACTGTCGTTTTTCAAATGAGCAGCATTTGTGTAATTATTGTTCATTTTAAGCTGTTTCAAATAAATTAACTCTGTAAATGTCAAAAATACCGACACAGTAAACTGTGAGCATCAGAGGAGGCAAACGGAACGAAACTAAAATGGATAAGAAAGCTCAACAAACAGGCCGAATCATCTCTCATCCCTCAGAAACTACCGCGTTTCATTCACATGGTCATAGAAATATGAAGAATCGATAAATATCTGCATATCTGTCATAGAAATCTTTCATAACTTCTTAGTACATCATCAGCTTCTTTCTAGAAACCTTCCAAACCTGCCGACACTCTGAGTGTATTAACAACACAAAAGCAGATGTTGGGCTGCTGTGCGCGTTCACCTTGACTGCGTACTCCATGCCGGTTCCTTTGTGTATGCAGCGCTTGCAGATGGAGTAGGAGCCGACTCCGATGTCCTCTTTGATCTCGTAGGCGTCTGCGAACTGGGACGTGCTTCTGTGAAGTTGCTGCACACAAGGAAAAAATGTAAACAGATGTGAGTCCTCATAACTAACGACTCAGGCCTGATTTAGACTCGTGCTCATGCTGTGCGTTAAGCGTTAATTACAAACGGTTTCACCAATCTGCCCCAGGAACCTGCTCACATTAGTGAGTCCTTACATGCTATGATTATTCTTCCTTATATTAGATGATTATTGTTATTTTGACAAATTACAACAACAGCTGCGGGCTGCAGAGATGTGACGTGTAGATGCGTTTCTCAGGAGATTTTGGAAAATGTTCTTGTTTCATTTAAAGCACTTAAAAAACGACTCATCCATGATGTCATCTACTGCCGGTCATAAAGGTACCACATAATCTGCTTTTGGCTGCTTTCTGCCAGAAAGGAAGGAGGTGCAGGAGTGAAACCTCAGGAAAGCAAATGTGTGAATGAAATTTTCCAGGGTGGAGTGTGAAGACAGCCCCCCCCCCGCTGTGCTCTTCGCCTCCGTCCACTGAGGGTTAGCCCAGTTAATTGGATTATTTCTGCCTCTGAGGCGTTTGCCTGTACCTGTACAATAGCGTTGGGTAGTGGTTGCGTCTCCTCCTCCGTTATGGCCACAAAGCTGAACCCTCTGAACAGCTGATGGGCGTTGGCGCTCGGCGGGACCCCCGGCGAGTCTGGTTCACACAGAGAAACAGCTGTTAATGCTCAAAGTGAAGTCGGACTGTAACGGCAATGCAGTTCAGCTCTGCACAGTGTGAAGGGCAGGAGGAGGAGGAGGAGTGACAGCCTGTACCTCTGGGTGTTTTAGCTGTGAACTCTGGATCAAAATAGAAAGTGTCGTCAGGTCGCCCCGCTGCTGGCTTGAAAGGAGGGTGGATTTCTCTGCGGTACAGCTTCTGCAGCGAGAGGAAATATGAGGAACATCAGAAGGAAACACACTCAAAGACGACTCTGTCATCATTAAAGCAGATAAAGTTTTTTCAATAAAGGAGAAACTGACATTCCAGTCGATGGTGCTGAAGAAATGATGCCTCTTGATCTCCTCCACTCCATCCGGCCCAGCTCCTAAAACAAACACCGCACCAACAATGAGCACGATCCTGCTGTAATCACATTTTCACAGGCTGCATTAGACCCGCTGAGACTTTGTTTGGAGGTAATCTCCACAGAAAAACAATAAGCACAAACACCATAAAGGTCTGAATGTTACGCTGTGGGCAGTGTGAATTACACAGCTGTAACAGATGCAGGATGAACCTGTGGCTTCTGGGGGCCCTCGGGTTGTGTTTGGTGCCCTCAGCGATGAAGGCAGCTCGAAACATTAAATATTCCCACCTGCTGCATTGTGATTATTCATTAAGCAGTAGTAAGCATCTTAATCAGCCAATCACATGGCGACAACTAAACAGTGCATTTATGCATGCAGACATGGTCGAGGCGACCTGCTGAAGCTCAAACTGGGCTCAGAATGGGGCTGTGATGTGACTGATAAAAAGACAGCTGGCAGAGCTGGAGGTGCTCAGATTTTATTTATGAGTGACGAGGATGGACAGGATTAGAAATGAGGTTGAGCATTTTGGAGATAGAGTCAGAGAGAGACAAGGCTGAGGTGGTCTGGATGTGTGAAGAGGAGGGACAGCGAATATACTGGACAGAGACGGAGGGCATGCAAAGGGTTGGTGTGACAGAGGAGGAGAGGTCAAAACAGAGAGCTCCCATTTTTGTCATTATTTAATCTGATTGACTGCTTTCATAAATAAACTTAAGAAGAATATTCTAAGAAAATGCTTCCATTGATTGGTGGATAGGAATCTTCAGATATTTGTTAAACCACAAACCCATTTAACACCCTCTCAACGTGCCTCGTGTGTGCAGGTTTTACCTAATCTGTTGCCGGGGTTTCGCTTGAAAAGGTTCCTGAGGAGACTCTGAGCTTCGGAGCTGAGAAACTGCGGCATTCCCAGCTTGGCCCTGCGATAGACACAGAGAGAGGCAGCAGGGGGGATGAAACAGAGAGAGAAACATATCGAATGCTCTGTACTGTGTACCCAGCATCTGAAAGACTAGACAGAAACATGTCGATCTCACACAGGAAGCACACTCAGCACTCTGCAGAGTCTGCTCAGCAGTTTTCCCCCCGGGCGGATATCGAGAGTCAAAAGAGAGCGAGAGAGGAAGAAGGAGGGGTTAATATTTCCTTTAATTCTCACCGACTGCGACATGATTATTTTCTCTCTTTTATGAAGAGCTACCAGCACATTTGCTCATCTCTCTCCTCTGTCCATCCAGTCCTCATCTTCCTCTTCCTCCTCTTCCTCCTGAGTGCTGCACTTGGTCTCCTCTAATAAAAATCCTCCCCTGGGCTGACTCGCCTCTCTTGTACTTTCTCTCTCTCTCTCTGTCTCTTCTCGGATGTACAGGGAGCTCGAATAAAAGCTGCAGGGTGGGGATCAGATAGGAGTGTAAGGTGTCTTACTTGAGGATCATGGTCATCGTCTCTTTCCGGTCTTTTCCTTGAAACGGCAGCGTTCCCGTCAGCATCTCAAACTGTGAGAAAGAACAAGACACCATCACGCTCAGAGGTTTATTATTAATGAGTTTTTAAGACAGATCTGATATAAAAATGTGCAATATGATCAGAAAACAGGAAGCTGAAAGATAGCTTTATACTTGATAGTCCTCAAGTAAGCAAAACAACTCAGTGTGATCAGCATTGTGTGTTTCTGGATTGTTAACGCACGCCATCCCACCTGACTCCATGTTAACGGTTCTGGTAGTGAACATTTTACTGATAAAACAACCAGCATACAGCTCAAAATAAATAATAACCACTGAAAATCAGTTTGATTATGTGCGCCCGTGTCTTTTCGTTAATCAGCCCTCAGCGTGTATAAAGTCATGCCCTCCTCTTTGTCTCATGGTGTGTTCCTGTGAACGCAGCCCTGTGCTATTTACAGCTATTTCTCACCTCTTTGGCCTCAATATCAGCAAAAAACTCTGTTTCTGCATCCAGTACATATACAGTTAGGTCCATGTTATATTTGGACACTGGTTTTTTTACCTGTTTATTGAAACTTACAGTTTTATTATGAACATGAGTATAATGTGTATAATGACTCTCAGCTTTCATTTGAGAGTATCCACATTCAAACTGGATGAAGGTTTAGGAGTTTCAACTCCTTAACATGTGCTGCCCTCTTTTTAAAAGGAGCCAAAAGTAATTGGACACTTCACTCTATTTCATGGGCAGGTGTGGGTAACTCCTTTGTAATGTCATTATCAATTTAGCAGGTAAAAGGCCTGGAGTTGATCTGAGGTGGTTCTTGCATTTGGAAGATTTTGCTATGAACAGGCAACATGTGGTCAAGCCATCCTTAAGCTGCGAAGGCAGAAAAAACTAATCAGAGAAATTGCTACAATATCAAAATCTACAAAGAAAGAAAGCACTGAGGAACTGGTGAACGCAAAAAGACCTGGTGGTGAACAGTGGTGGATGATCGCAGAATCATTTCCATGGTGAAGAGAAAGACCTTCACAACAGCCAACCCAGTGAACGACACTCTCCAGGATGCAGGCTTATGGATATCCAAGTCTACCATGAAGAGGTTCACTGACAGGTGCAAGCCACTCACAAGCCTCAAGAACACAAAGGCTAGATTGTACCTTCTACTAGCATACCACATCATCTGCACTGTGAAGGCTCTCGCGTGCATGGCTGCCAGTGTCACTGGTGTTCATTGATGATGTGACACAGGACAGAAGAACGAATGCTGATGTGTTCAGAGACATACTGTCTGCTCACATCCAGGAAACCCAGCATCACCCAGCGACGTCCATGAGTCCAACACTTCAGGCTGTCATTACCAGCAAAGGGTTTTTAACCAAGTATTAGAAATGAACATTTTGTTTTCAGTTCTTTGATTTGTCCAATTACTTTTGAGCCCTGAAATGAAGGAAGTCCGTGATAAATTCGTTAGTTCCTCATGTTTTATTCAATCTTCTTTTCAGCCCACTGAATTCAAGCTGGAAGTCTGAACTTTAACTGAGTGGTTTAATTAAAAATTCACTGTAGTAAAGTACAGAACCAAAGTTAGAAAAAAATCGTCTCTTTACAAATATCTATGGAAATATGAATGTATCTACCCGACCGAGCTGACCTCATCTATTAGCCGATATTTTGGTATCGACATTTATAATGGCATATAATAAATAAATGACAATTAAAGACGTAAAGAAGAGAGCGGAGAAACATCCTTCAGCCATCTTGTGAGTGTTGTGGTGCGTAGTCTGTCCACCAGGGGGAACTCTGCAGCTTCCCTGCCACAAACTACAAACATCTGACCCGAGCAGAGTCGGGCAGAGCGTCTCCAAACTTGCTCGTTGGCTTGTTAAAGCTGTGAACTATCGTTCGATATGTCACTATAGTAAATAACCAAGTATCGGTCTTAAATATCTTATCAGTTCTAAACTCGCTGTGTTTTATACTTCAGCTGCGTGTTGTAACCGAAAGAAAAGAAGCAGCAGAAACGAGTTTCCACTGTGGGGTGTCTGGGTTAGGGTTAGAGACTGGGTGAGGAGCTCAGACATCCAGAGGGAGGGAGGGAGGGAGGGAGGACGTCGTCACTACTCCTTCATGTCAAAAAGTCCCAGCTGAGGTGGTTTGGGCATCTGATAAGGATGCCTTCTGGACGGCTTCCTTTGGAGGTTTTTCAAGCTTGCCTAACTGAGAGGAGGCCCCAAAGCAGACCCAGACATGCCAGAGAGAACAAATCTCTCAGCTGGCTTTGAAACGCCTCAGTGTCCCTCTGAGAAGAGCTGGGAAAAGCAGCCACGGAGCAGGAGCTCTGGGCTTCTCTGCTGTGACTGATAAGTGGCAGAAAACAGATGGATGGATGTTTACCTCCTCATAAATGTCGGGGCTTTTGAGCTGTACTAACGCAGCAAATTTAAATGTAATTTGTTACTTTTTGTGCAACAATGTTTACCTGGGAACTACTGAAGACAAAGCTTATTTAAAAATGTTATCAGCTTGCAAACAGCTCCAAATAATTTGAGCTGCCAGGAGAAAACCTCATTACAGCTCACCTGAGACCGCAGGACTGCTGATATGACACAATGAGTGCGATAAGATTTATTGTAATCTGATTATTTAGGACTCTAACCATGAGAACGCCGTATGACCACCAGTCGGCGCTGTGCGTGTGTCCCCGCCTGTTCACCACCTCTGGAGCCATGTACTCCACCGTGCCGCAGAAAGAGTAGGCCTTGTTCTCGTGGTCTATCGACTCCTTGCTGAGGCCGAAGTCTGAGCACACAGACGCACACACATTTAAAAAATCAGTGACAGCTTTACGTGATAAAAACACAGAGAAAGCAGCAGAAAGTATCTGAACACAGCGGCAGGTACACATGAGGAAACAAAAAAAGGTGTAAGGTTACGCACCGGTCAGCTTGATGTGTCCCTCCTCATCGAGCAGGATGCTGAAACAACAGAAGCTTCTGCATTCAGACTGTTTCAAATGCTGCATTACTCAGTGTGATTGTGCACTTACAGCCTTCATGTCATGAGTGAGCTTTCACAGTCAAGTTTGTGGAGACCAGACTTAAAGATTTGTGGGGCAGATAGCAGCTCCCCATAATGGCACGTCATTAAATTATAGCATGGAGACTTGTTTGAAAGCAGGGACGTCAAACTCATTTTACATGGTTTACACACACACAGCCTGCTTTGGACTTCAGTGGGTCGGACCAGTGAAACGCCCCTTCATGTCCGTGTAAAGAAGTTTAATTACACAAGTATTCCCTGAGATTTGTAAACAAGAGCTTTCAACATCATGCCTCAGTTTTTCTACATGATGAAGAAATGCTGTAGTAAATGACAGAAACCTGCCAGCACGACACTTTGGGCTGAAATTGTAAGAAATGAACGTGTACGCTGCAGAGAAGGTAGCTCTGATTTAACAGTTTTTCTTCTTTGTTTTGAACAAACAGTAACAGAGTTACAGTCATGTAAAGAGGCAAGCCTGCCAAGTCTATGGTAAATAAAGGGTTAATGACTCTGGTATGACTGGCCATGCGGGGTGGAGGTCGAAAAGCTGTAAAACTTATGAAACTACAGTTTAAAGTCCAACATTTATGCCCCACTTGCACATTTTTTTCAAAGCCGTCCACTGGGCCTCACTGGAGTCTTTGTTGGGCCGATTCTGGCCCCCGGGCCTTATGTTTGACACCCCTGGTTAAAGGATTATTCCTGCTAACTTTGCACTTTGCCTGACCTCTGCTGTGATGGTTCACCTTCATCACCTCTCTGTTAGACTTCTGTAGCTCTGATGGTCCAGCTCCACTCTCTCTGATTCACAGGTTCAAAGCTCAGCTGCCCGACGAGGTAAACACAAGACGTCGCTCCGGTCTGAGCTCAACTGCACTGCCATTTAAAAGTTTTACTACTTGTGTTTAAAGCCCTGAGTCAGGATCTCCAGCGCCACAGTTTCCTCCAGCTCTCTGAGATCAGCTCTCAGCCTCCCCTAACCGTAAGACCAAAGGTGAGCGGGCGTTTCTGTTATTGCCTCCAAATAACAGAACAGCTCACAGTCTTAAAATCAATTCTATTCTCTCCTTGCATTTCTCTGCCTCCACAGACGGGGCCAACTCCAGTTGTTTTAAATAAGCTTTCTAAATAAAACAGAGTTGACTTGAATGTAAACACAGACATTAGTGGCCTGGAAAAGCCATTTTGCTAACTGCATTAGGGATCTCCATGAGGGAAACCTGGCAGCTGACCTAATCATCCTGCCGGGATGCACGCTGCTTTGTTTACATGCATGAGGCTGTGTGTGTGTGTGTGTGTGTGTGTGTGTGTGTGTGTGTGTGTGTGTGTGTGTGCATACTTCTCAGGTTTGAGGTCTCTGTAAATGATGCCGAGCCCGTGGAGGTGATCGAGGGCCAGAGCGAGCTCTGCCAGGTAGAACTTCACGTCTTCCTCTGTGAACATTACCTGAAACACAGGTGTGTTTTTTTAATTACTGCAGGTCCAGATTTTACCATGTACCTTTAAACAGTACGGGAAAAATGAAAAGCCTGAGTCTTTTCTCCTGTACTTTGCTTTTTTTTAATGATTTCTTATTCGGACTTTTTAGGGTTTAGTTTATTCTATCAGATTTTTTCGGCTCCAGCACACATTCGACCCCGATTTGAATAATTGATTAAGAAAATGGATGGATGGGCTTATTTTTCAGCAGCTGACAGCTCAGCCTATACGGGTGCGGGACCACCGTACACTGATTTAAATAGCGATTAGAAATGCTGGGTACTTTCTATACCCGCTGTTTGTGTTGGTTTAAACTGTGAACTGCTGTTACCTCCTTAGAGAGACGAGTGAAGAGGTCGCCTCCTCGGAGAAAATCCAGGATCAGGTAGAGCTTCCCCTCCGTCTGAAATGCTGGAGGGCGAGAGCGGACTGAGTTAGTATTTAAAAAGCTCCACCGCAGTGCTCAAAGACGAGCTCCGATTGGCCGGTGACTCCTCCTCACAGAGCTCTGCTATTGGCTGACTCACCGTAGTGCAGTTTGACGATGAAGGGATGGTTGACCTCCACCAGGATGTCTCTCTCCATCTTTGTCCTGACCCGGTCACGCACTGGAAACGCACACAGAGCAGAAAACACAAAATCACCAGATTAATCGCGGCCTCCGTTGTTCGGTTTCTGCTTTGGCTGCAAAGGAGGAACTGGGTCACGGAGTGGAGTAGGAAATATGCAGGAAAATATGCAGCAAGACAGAGAAAAATAAGAGAGGGGAAGAGAAATGAGTAAGAAAGAAGAGCAGGCAAAAAGAGGATGCTAAACACAGGAGCATGCTGTGCTTTATTCCAGCAGCAGATGGCGTCTGACTTGAGTCAAAACTCATTTAAAGAATTTATTTCGGCTCTCCCTCTCTCAGCACATCGCTTTAGCTCTTTCTTTGGTTTCATGTCTAAATTTCTGCTCAGTTTGTTCTACACATAAGAAAACTGGACTCTTCCTGTTCGCTTTTTCACAATTAAAGCCATTTACGCATACAACACAGAGCTCTTCCAAATAAGAGAAAACTTTAGTAGACAAGCTGCTGAATAAAAAAAGATGGCTTAAAAAGTTAAAGCCATTTCCAACAGATTAAACTAAATATTTTTGCTATATGAAGCTGATCTTAAACATGTATTTAAATAACTTACATTAGTTTAAAATGGAGCTAAATTAACTTGGAAATGAATAAAATGATGAAAAGTGCTGAGCGCACATTAAAGTTTTTTGGTAAAGCGTTTCGGTGACTTTTCAAGGCACAACTTTTACTTTGAAGGCAAGAGTTGTCTGCAGCTCTCTGAAGGAGCTTTTCCTTCCCACTGTCACCAAGTGTTTGCTTGATTGTTGGAGTTTTTTCTGCACTGTTATATTGTGTTTATCTTACAATACAAGCACCTCGTGGAGACTGTTGCTGTGATTTGATGCTATATAAATAAACTTTGGCTGAATCTTCCATATAAAGTACAGGCAACTGTGCACGTCTGCCAGCAACCAAAGCAAACTTTGCAACCGATCCCATGTTTCAGCGACTGGTGGTTGCCAATCGGTCTCTAGGTGTAAACAGCCAGCGACAAGAACTGTTTAGGTATCTAAGCATATCTGTTCCCTTCATTGCATCTGTATGGGAGTGAATTTACTCATTGCTCTAAAATGCAGTGAATGCAGTTTTATTGCCTTTTGGAGCATTTTGAGACAAAAAGGTGGGCGTGGCCATCTTTTATACAAACAGTCTGTGGTGTTGTTAGGTTGCTGGTTTTGGTGTTTTTAATGGCTCTGCTCTTCAGTTTTCTACCTTTCAGTGTGGCTTTCTTCAACACCTTCATGGCGTACAGCTGACCAGCGTCCGGTCCTGTGATCTTCCTCACCAGAAACACCTACACACACACACACACACACACACACACACAGAAAAAATAATAAATCATCTTTACTGATTAAATGTAAGTGCTGGATGTCATTATGCACACTGTGAGTGCCGTTTGTTTCTGTGTGAGGATGAGAGTTTGTTTGGGTTGCTCCCATCATCCAGGTCACACTCATGAAGATTAACATAAACACACACACACACACTCGGAGCCCAAGCATGAGCTAATTGCTCTTTCATAAAGACGATGATACTGAGTGCGAGAGTGAAGGGCCCTCAGCCTGCCATCGCCATAGCAACTCACTCTCAAACACTGGCATGAGGGAAAGTGGAAGTAAAACTGACACTTTAGCCCCCCGCCCACACACGCAATGATAGGCCTAAGAAAACACACACATACGCACCTTTCCAAACGAGCCCTGTCCCAGGACTTTGCGCAGCTCGAACTGCCGAGGGTCGGCCTTTTCCGACCCTTCCTTCACGTGGTGAGTGATGCTGATCTCCTTAATCGGGACGTCATCCTGAAACACACACACAGATTGAAGCTTCGTTATAATTACTGAGGTCAGTAATTGTTGGCTGTAATTCAAACAGCTCTAAAAATACTCCATTTGTACCAAATAGCAGCCAAAAAGCTGCAAAATGAAAACTGCAGTTCCTCTAGTGGCCACCTGAGGCTCCACCCCGAGTCAGTCTCCATAGACTCTCATGTCTAACTATCTGTCAAAAACTAGTTCATGCATTCATTACTTCCAGGCTGGACTACTGTAATTCATTATTATCAGGATGTCCTAAAAACTCTCTGAGAAGCCTTCAGCTAATCCAAAATGCTGCAGCAAGAGTCCTGACAGGGACTAGAAAGAGAGAGCAGATTTCTCCTGTTTTGGCTTCCCTTCATTGGCTTCCTGTTAAATCCAGAATTGAATTCAAAATCCTGCTCCTCACATACAAGGTCTTAAATAATCAGGCCCCATCTTATCTTAATGACCTTGTAGTACCATATCACCCTATTAGAGCACTTCGCTCTCGCTCTGCAGGCCTACTTGTTGTTCCTAGAGTATTTAAAAGTAGAATGGGAGGCACAGCCTTCAGTTTTCAGGCCCCTCTTCTGTGGAACCAACTTCCAGTTTGGATTCGGGAGACAGACACTATCTCTACTTTCAAGATTAGGCTTAAAACTTTCCTTTTGCTAAAGCATATAGTTAGGGCTGGACCAGGTGACCCTGAATCCTCCCTTAGTTATGCTGCAATAGACGAGGCTGCCGGGATTCCCATGATGCATTGAGTTTTTCCTTTCCAGTCACCTTTCTCACTCACTATGTGTTAATAGACCTCTGCATCGAATCATATCTGTTATTAATCTCTGTCTCTCTTCCACATCATGTCTTTATCCTGTTTTTCTTCTCTCACCCCAACCGGTCGCAGCAGATGGCCCCGCCCCTCCCTGAGCCTGGTTCTGCCGGAGGTTTCTTCCTGTTAAAAGGGAGTTTTTCCTTCCCACTGTCGCCAAAGTGCTTGCTCATAGGGGGTCATATGATTGTTGGGTTTTTCTCTGTATGTATTATTGTAGGGTCTCCCTTACAGTATAAAGCGCCTTGAGGCGACTGTTGTTGTGATTTGGTGCCATATAAATAAAATTGAATTGAATTGAATTGAATTGAATGTTGAAATGTCCAAATTTACAGCAGTGATAAACATGTTTACAGCTGGATAGATTAACTGTTTTGGTCACGATGAGTTATATATAAATCAACTATCTGGACACTGGAGTTGGAGTTGAGGCTGTTTTGACTGCCAGGCATCCCAGCAGAGGCAGCTTTAGGGGACGGTTGTCTGCTCTGCATCACCTCCACTATTCGAGGTCACTAAACCGGGCCTTTCAACTGTTTGGTGCCTTTTGGAGCATTTTTAATGGATCATCTGACGTATAATATGGATTACTGTGCTTTACAGGCCATCCGAGATGTTTATGTTCCAGTTTTGGTAACTGAAGTTCTGCTACTTTAATAGCTTGTTCCGTAGCACGCTTCAGGTTATTGATGGATGTGCAGATGGATGTCCATAAACTTTTCTGGCAGCGTAAAAAGTACTAAAGTAAACATCCATTAATACACGGAGGTGACTTTGCATTTATCCTCTACTCAAAATTCAGCCATTACAGAAGGCAGGAGATCAATTTCTGCACCCACTTTAGCTTTAATAGACCATGATGCATTGCAGCCACTGAGATACAGCACAGAGTGCAGCCTGAGTAAGTTTGTTTGTGTGTGAAAATCATGAAGAAGGCTTATTCTTCTTTTTACTTTTCACAATAAAAGCCTCAGATGTGTTAACAATGTGACTGAATATAACAGCTTTTAATATTAAATAAATACAATTCTTTTGTTCATATATTTGTACTGAACAGAATAACAATGCAGAATCCTTACTGCATTCACAGGAATTAAGAGGGTGAGTAGGAGCCAGGTGCTGCTAATCAAATGCATTGAATAACTGATCACCATCACTGTGAGCAGCTCTATGAAAGCAGGAGTTTGCAGGTCTGAAGCATTCAGATATATTTTGAGAAGACGCTGTTGCTGCCCATCTGGCTGCTAAGGGATGCCTGCTAACAATCTGAAGTCCGTCACTCTACAGTGAGAAGAGGAAAACATTCAAAACACGCTGCGGACGTCCCAGCAAATTCACCCCAAGGACAAGATCATGCAATACTCAGAGAAACTGCAAAAAACTCGAGAGCTGCACGTCAGACTCTACAGATCTCAGTTAAGTGTTAAAGTTCATCCCAGCAGAAAGGCTCTCGTCTCTAAAATGAACATGGCAGCACAGCTGAGGTTTGCAAAGCTGCATCTGAAGAAATCAAAAGACTTGTGGAACAAAGTGGTTTGGACAGACGAGAACAAACACATCATACCAGCTGTCAGCACAGCGGTGGAGGGCTGATGGTTTGGGCTTGTTCTGCAGACACTGAGTTGACCGTGAACTCCACTGAACTCTATTCTGAAGTCAAATGTGAGGCCACGTGTCTCACAGCTAAAGCTTGAGGAGAATGAGGACGGCAGCAAATCTACGACAGCAGGGCCCAGTCAAAGTCCAGACCTCAACTCGACTGAAATGCTGCGGTGGGACTTTAAGACAGCTGTGAATAAACAAGTGTTCACAAACTTCACTGAACTGTGGGCCAAAATTCCTCCACAACAATGTGCGAGGTTGACAAAGTCACACAGAAAATGATTACTTCAAGTTGTTGCCACTAAAGGCGGTTCAACTGTGGGCTGTGCTCAGTTTTCACACACCACTTCTGGACTTTAGCTCTATTTTTAAATCATTTAAATAACTTTACAAGCTGTTAACGACCAGATGATGTTTTTGTATTATGTCCTGATACATGAAACCTGAGATTTGAAAGAGGATGCACTTCCTCTTTCTCATGACTGCATATGCGAACCACTTGTGGTAATGTGCTCGGTCGCCTCCATAACAGCCTCTTTCAAACCCCGTCTGAGCCAATTTTCTACACTTTACTTACTTCTGATCAAACACTGACATCCTGAGAGCCCGCCGCCTGTCCTTGGTTCATTCAAACACATCCAGGAAACACCCCTGTGCAGCAGCACCAATCAGGCACTGACAGAGCTCGTGTCTCTGCTACGCTGACACGTATCAGTGGAACAAGTTCTGACTTGTTTTTTCTGAGTTTCATTTTGAAAGGATTTCTGTGAAAAGAAGGGTCGGGGGAGTAAAAAACACAACAGCTCCCATCAGAGTTCCCTTTCGTCCAGGCTCCTTCACATCTCCCTGAATCACAGAACTGGTTGAGCAGGCTTCCCGAGCGTTCGTCACCCTCGCAGCAGGACATCACAACACACACACAGACACACAGAGTTGTCATGGAGCCACCCCCGATACCTGCTTCCCGCTGTAGCTGGCTGACTAACGTTGCCTCACTGCGCGTCTGTTTGTACTCAGCGCCATCATCCATCCTTCAGCCTTCGTCTCTTCCTGAAGAGCCCGCCCCTCCTCGGGATACTCATGCAGTAAACCGGACAACAGGTAAACAATCCCACCCCGCATTTCCAACCTCTTTCCACTTTCCCATCATCCTCCCTGCTCTGCTCTGTGCTCCATCCTCTTTATTTCCACCCACCTCCCTCCCGCTCCTCATACCTGCAGCTCCCAGGTGGGTGACCTGCTCGCTGCGGGGTGTCCCAGTGCATTATGGATCCTGTAGTCCCGACTCCGGATCAGGCTCTGTGGCGCTAACATTGCTCTCGAGCATCGATTGCGAGGCGGCAGGATGGAGCCGGTGCCGGCTTCTGCTCGTCCCTGACACTTCCTCCTCTGCCTCTCCCTCTCTGCGCCTACCTCTCTCTCCCTCTGAGAAATCCTCGCCTCGCTCCCTCCCTACTTTCCTCCCTCGTTCCCTCCGATTCTCTCGCCTTTTCTATCTTTATTTGAACCGTTCTCACCTCTCCTCCCCGGATCGCACCTCTCCCTCTCTCCTCTCTGCCTTTTTCTCATTGGAAAGTCACACGCTGGAGTCGGGACGGACGTGTAATAGATGTGGAAAAAGTAATCAGATACTCTACTTGAGTAAAAGTACCACAGAAGATGTGATACTGTCTCTCACTGATGACTTTAGAGATCACTTCAGTGCCTGAAATGTGTCCAAAACAAGTAATGAAAAATAGCAAGTACTAAAGCTGCCAGTGAGCCTCAGCTTGGATATTTTTCTATGAATAAAATGTATTGAAAATGCTTCTTTCAAACACATCAAAGGTTTAATCATTAAAGAGGACATGGGCCTGGACAGCAGCACATAAAGCTATGGAGTGACTCCTTAAATGATGCATAAAAACATAAGTTACTGCCTCACGTAAAGCCCGACTCTTTGCCAGGCTTAATCTTTCGGTTTTCTCCCTGGACAGCGACCTTCACGCTCGCCGTCACTCGTGAGTCACTTAAACACCGCTTTTCATGGCTAATCCTCGTTAGTCAGAGGCTCTCGCCGTCTGTTTTTCAACACGTGGTTGTGTAAACAGTGAATCTTTTTGAGGACGACCAGCACGCCTTCCAGCGCTGGTATTAAAACTCTTCCTGCACACAGAAACCACCGCTGCAGCGGCTGATGCGCTCGCATCCTCTGCCATCTTTATGATTTCTTTGGGGCTCTTATTTAACAGGAAGCTGTGGTTCACTGTGCACTCACCTTTATTTACACTGACATTATTTTATTTGCATAACTCTATGGCTCAAACTTGATATGAGGCATAAAATCACAGCTGATTAGCGCTTACAACAGTTATGTTTTATGGTCAAATACACACATTTGGTTACAATCACGACCCAAAGTGTTTTTTGTTGATTTTTAGCCAAACAATCATCTTTTCTTGATCCTAAACAAGCGGCTGTGAGACAAACAGGATATAAATTACTCCATCCCAACTTTTTTACTTCTATCACTGCTTCAAAGCTTAAACTCACTCCCTGCCTGACTGTGGCTTTAGCTCAGCTTCTTTCTTACGTTCATATTTCCAGATTAATAACAATTAAACTTCAAGTTTCCTAAAAGTATAAGTAAGTATCTTTTTTATCATAACCATGTCTGTCAAATATGAGCATCATTACTTTCAGCTTCAAAATATCCTTTGAAATAACTTATATATAACTTCTTTTTAATATTTTTATCAATGCAATAAAAGTAGTTAGTTTTACTAAAATGTTGTTACATTAGCTGCCTCCTTATCAGACTGTAAAAAAACAGTTTTCCTTAAAGTGGGTTTTTATTTACTCACACATAAAACATATTTTGGTTTATGAAATGGACAAAAATGTCTTTATTTTAACTATACGAGGACCAGTCGTGCTTATATGAGGGTAATTATTCTGAAACAGGAAAAAAGGGGAAAAGTTTAATCACAGCGACCCAAGTTCAGAGTAAAATATTATTCAGCTCTTTGCTGAACATCGCAGCGCCGTATGTAAATGAGACCAAACATCCAGACTGAGGCTGAGAGCTGCAAACAGCTGATAAACGCACAGAAACAATTTGGACACTGCTGACTGATGAAAATAGACGGAGAAAAACTGACGGGGTTCGCATTGTTGACGTTTCGAATATACATTTGTGTGTGTGTGTGAGTGTGTGAGTCAGAACACAGATGGAGGATCAGAGCTGCAGTGACAGGATGCTCATGTAGCACCTCTTAATCACAGGATTAAAACTGCAAACCCTGCACCTGTGCACCAAGCACACACACACACACACACACACACACACACACACACACACACACACACACAAATATAAATAACACACAGGTATACACACACCTGCGTGCCCACACACACACACACACACACACACACACACACACACACACACACACACACACGTTAAATGCTTCTTTTACCTGTTATTGTCCTCATTATCTTATATTTACTTCTTACACGGCGTTTCCAACTTCCCTCTGATGGTTGTTACAGTTCATTTCTGTGCACACACACACACACACACACACACGCACATGAGCAGCTAAACACTGAAGAAACCCTGGTGATCAATGACTGAACTAATTACCGGTGATCTGATCTGCTCATGTTCAGCTCCACGCTCTTATTCTCGGACTCTACTAGAGGCTTTGCGTGATCCTTCGTCTGAAGCAAGCTCCTCCCTGTTTAACCCAACTTTCTTCTGATTGGCCCTTCACAATCCAGCTGCATGAACGACAGGTGGGTGGGGCTTCTGACCACCACAGACATTAAACTGGCACAAAAACCATGCATTAAAGATTTTTGTAATTATCCTCTGCAGAATTTAGCTAAAACGTCCACCACCAGGGGGCAGTGTTTTACCTGTCGCTGTTCTTTTTGTGGTTTTTCCAGCTTCCCGACAAGGCTTTACCTTTTTTCCAGACCATCGTTCAAAATAAAAATGTTTAAAACTTTAACACTAAATAAAGGTTACGGTGACTCGCTGCACCCTCTTATGGAACAAATTGGTATTACACTAAAGTACGACTTAGCCTACTTCAGTTTCAGTTTCACGCAGGAATACTACCTTGTTTTTTGTTTTGTTTTTTAACGCTCACAGGATTATAGAGCTGGGAAATATTTGGATTTTATCCTCAATAATCACTTTTATGAATGCATTTACTCTTCTGCATTTTACTGTTACAGTGTAATAAATTAAGTGCATTTCCTTTTCCCGGAAGTTCAAACTCATTTGCTGTTTAGGTCAAGCCAAGATTACGGTGGCCCCGAGAGGTCAAATCCACTTCAGCCTAAATAAACACAAGCAAATGCACACAAAACACACCAGAAGTGATTTAGGAGAGACAATAACACGACCCAACAGCTGCGGAAGTGACAGAAACCAAAATATTCAAAGGATTGCTCTCAGAAAAGAAGCAGAGGATTTGTTTGTACGGTGACAGAGAAACAAAATGTAATTTAATTTGTGTTTTAATCGGACGATTCATGTGTTTTGTGAGCTTTGTTGTAATGTTTGTTTGTACAGTTTTCCTTTTTACTGGTGATTTCTTAGGTTGCAGTGTGTTTGACCTCTGAGGGCCACCGTACAAGAGGACTAAAAGAAGCTCTTCAGTCTACAAAGTTCATCTAGAGGAGGAAAAACTCTCAAAGTTGTCACAAAGTCCACCATCTATTGGCTGTCAGCTTAGCTTTTCTGTTGCTTACTTCATCGGTGCTGCACCGGCTCCCAGAGGGACTCAAGTCTGCTGCACCCAGCCCATCAGACTTCCTGTGGTGCAGGCATTAGCAGGGATTAGAGGATGGCCTTGTAAGATTTTTATTGTAAAAAACACAAACAAGTGCCTCCCTCCCCACCATATGAACTTGTGTCCTTTTTTATTTATAAGCTAATTTTTCTTTTAGGTTCTATTTAAAGTTAAAGAAACACCAAGAATTCATCCCTCCAGTGTGGAGCTGTACCGTAACATCCTGAGCCATCCAAGGTAGAAGATTTAGAGGAAACGAGCTAAACTGGGCCATCTTGTATCAGCACAGGCACGAGATGGCTCTTTGTCCTCCACCCTGGAGCACATCATCAGGGCAGAGTGGGATTTCCAGTGGCTACAAGTTAAATCAGGAAAGGTTTTTTATTTACAGTGTAACACTTTGTGTTAGAATATGTGAGTCTACGTCAAGATTGCTTTAAATTATTTTGCCAGCATTTTTAAAGTGCATTAAAGTGAAATCTGTTATTTGTCAAGACAATTTGAAGAAAAACTCAAATGTCAAAACTGACTGAGTGGAGAGGAGACGTCCTGACTTTCTGCCCTGACTAAATGCCACTCGGTGTAGCTCGGTGAATTACAGCTGCTTTCTAGGCCACAGGAGACCTTATAAAATCATTTTACATGCATGTGTAAATTGGCAGTTTGGCATTTTAACTTTAAAGTCAACAGACTCACAAGCACAACAAACCAAGTAAAACACTCTGCTGTTAACGTCAACAAATCAGCGTCTGTTGTCTCCTCTTGCCACTTTGTCCTTTCTTTATATTCATTAGGAAGCTTTTAAGTTAAGGTCAGCTGTCCTTCCTGACCTCTGACCTCCTTCTTTGCTTGTTTCGGGCGTTGCGTTTTACAGAAAACACCATGTGACAAACCTGAACCTGACAACCACAGCACGGTCTAAAGAAACGTTTTCTAAAATCTTAAAAAAATCAATTCAGAATTTAAAAAGTTGCTCATCCAGTCGTCCGGAAATATCCGCCGTGATGCGTTTACTGACACGCTTGAGTACCAAACCAAACAAACAGAAGCTCCTGTAAACAGGTTTGGGAAGCACAGCTGGCCACGAGGCAGCGGAGCAGCTTCACATCATCTGTCTGCCGTCTGATCTAATTAAGAGGCCAGATTGAGTCGGTGTGATGCTGTTACACACTTCTGCAGCAGCAGACCTCGCCGGCGGACACATTACAGCCGCCGGATTAGATTAACATAAACTGAGCGCATGTTTCCAACCTCTGCTCCGACCGGGAAATCAACTCGAGCCGTACGTGCAACTGGCTTCAGGGAGACTTCCTCGTGCATTATGAATTAAAGTGTGCCACACTTGGTGAGGATGCAGATCACGGGGTCGGTCATGACTGAGACGGGGACCCAGGTGACGTGTTTAGGTTAAATTAAAGCTTTTTTGTAGCAAACCGAGCCCGCAGAGCCTGCAATATTTTGTTATATTGTTAGATTTTGTGCAGCTTTAGGACAATTAAGAAAAAGTACTGAAAATGTCAGTAATCTTGGCCAGATTTCCACTCTCCTCAATTTTCCCTGCGCTATAAAATTAAGTAATCTGTATTTGTCCGTCAGTCTGTTCTTGACCTCTTGGCCACACCTCCTATTCTTTGAATTCAGCTGTTTTCAGTCCCGGTGTACAAAGTCAAACACCTCACCGTGCAGTCGGCCTTTGTGAACATTTGTGGCCGAATGAGCTGTTCTCACAAACTCACTGAATTCATCTGTAACAGGATGTCACTGTTGCAACAAGTTAGTTTGTGAAATCTCTTCCTTCCTAAATATTGCACGATTAACTGTAAGATGTTGTTATTGCAAAGGCGAAGCATTTAGGAAGCACAGCAACTGAGCCATGAGAGGAAAAGTGACACTGACTTTTACCCGTAGCCGTCACCAGCGCTCAGCTGCTGACCTCCAAACCTCCTCTGACATTAACACCAGCACAAAAACTGTGCGCCAGGAGCTTCGTGGTATGGGTTTGCATGACTGAGCAGCTCATGCAGGTGTACTGTATACTGTACATGGTGAGTTTATGCTGGATACCCAAGTAAGGAAGTTTCGAGTTTGAGGTCATTTAGATGAGCGGTCCCCAACCTTTTCTTTGCACGACAGACCGGTTTATGTCCAACAATATTTTCACGGACCGGGCTTTAAGGTGTCACGGATAAATACAACAAAATAAAAGCAGTACCGGAACCAAAAAAACAAAGATTTATTCATAACACACAGGAAAAGACCCGGGGAAACCGAGTTAACGATAAAAACAATTAAAAAAATAACGCTAAAAACCGATAAAAACCCTGAAAACCATAAATTTCACACCCGAGCCTCAACACTCGCGGCCCGGTACCAAACGACTCATGGACCAGCACCGGTCCGTGGGTCGTTTGGTACCGCTGATTTAGATGAGTCCCTCTCATATTACAAACAGGTCTTTTTTGCCCATTCATTTATTACTCATAAGGAAAACTGTGGTATGAACTGCACTGTGTCAATCTCCTGAAAGTACTTACAGTTAGTTTTTTTGTCTTTATTATTAAAAATATGTTACTATATATTATATTATATTTTACTTCACTTGGTAACAACCTTGATGCTTGACTAGCTTTGGACCAGGAAATCTGCTGATTCCTGCACCTCTTTTATATTGTGTACAAGTAGTTTCATGGGGTGCTTGATGCTAATTTTCCATTTGCAACCTACCTTTCTCTTCTTCTATATGAAGACTCATTCACTCATTTATTTATTGAGGATTTTACCAAAGCCAAAAACTGCAGTTCCTCTACTGTCCAATTGAGGCATTCTCCAAAAATTGATGCTAAATGTCCAACTTTACAGTCGAGACATCCTGCTAAAAAGAAATCCAGCTTTGGCCTTTAGAGCTAATTTCACTCTTTCACAACTGTGCTGGGTTAAACTCTTCCAAACATGTTTTTTACTTCAATATTTGATATAATACAAGTTGCTGTGCAGTCAATTGTAGCACCAGCTTGTCCAAGAAGTCTGTGCTCGTGTGGTGAGTGAATTTCTATGATTTCCAGGACTAATTACATTAACTGTTCCATGCTCTTGTCCAAAAAACATGACAAAAACCCAGGACATCCGTCTTTTATGTACAGTCTTTGATGTTGCTGAAACATGTCTCACATCAGTAAGTTAAAGTTTTGCTCTCAAAATTGAGTCGTTGTTCTTTTTGATTACATAACCTGAACACAAACGTAACTCCATACCAGCGTTCAGCCACGCATGAAACAGAAATACATTCAATTGACATACTGTCTAAAAATAGCACCATAGTCGACCTTTGCAAGGGCAGACACTGTGGCACAGAGTAAAGCTGATTTATAGATATATACTCATTAGATCGACAACAACCTGACATGTTGTTGTGAAATAAAGATCTTTGAAGCTGATGGTAGGACACGTCAGATTTTGAGAGGATGTAACCCGACTCCCCTGAAGCCTTAACAGCCCCCAACACACACACACACACACACACACACACACACACACACACACACACACACACACACACACACACACAATGAATGTAATTATTCTTGCCTATATATAAGAATATGTGTAACAAATACACTTCAGAGTCTCGATTTTAAGGTCATAAAATTAACATTTTCTTCAGAATGAACAGTAAATCTGGACTGTGTGCCATCTGGTTTCTGAAATATCACCACACCACCAGCTGATTTCACAAACACGCACACCTACGCCGAGCTGAGACTCAGTCCTTTTTGGTACCTGAGCTCAGAAAAGCAGGAAAACTCAAAATAAACCTCAGTTTCCACCAATTTTAGAGCCAAATATCCTCTGAAATCAAAGCTGTCAGCTGTGGAAAACCCTTCAAATGTTCAGATCAATATTACAGCTCCAACTGCAGTATTTACTTCCTTATGTCTTAATTATCACCTGCTGATGAGCACATTTTAACTGCCAACAGGATGTAAGACAACTGCTTTATGCCTCGCATGCAGAGTAACTCACAGCCAGACTGGACAGCTTCGGTCCACAGCAGTGTAAAACCGACCCTCCGGGATTCTCCCAGCGGACACCGTTCTGGTTCGGTCTCAGGAGTTGTCGGAGCGACTTTAGCCGACTCCTTAGTGCTCTGACGAGGCCGACGAGAGCGCCCATGCATGCCGGCTTGGCCTCAGCGGCGGCGCACGGTGTCATCACAAGCTGAACTGATCCGAGGAGCCGGGAGCTGCAGCAACAATAACTTCGGACTCAGACGGACAAACTGGAGTGTGTCTGTGAGTCAGTGTGAGGGGATACCCGGAGGAAGAGGAGGAAAAGGAGAGGAGGGGGAGACATCCAAATCGAGAGGGGAACTGGGAACTGGGATCCCCCTCCCGCCCCACTTCTCTCCAGTCCTCAACCAACACGCAGCTGTAACCTTCCACCCAGTGTTTCCACCAGGTGTCCTGGAGATCCCCGCTCCCTCTACGCTCACATAACTCTCCGACCCACGACTAAATACCACAAGGAAGAAAACTCCCACATCTATTTTCACACTCAGGCTTTCAGGGAAACATCCCACATGCAGATTTCACTTAAAAATATCAATGAGTGCCATCTTTAAAGTGTCAGCTGAACATGCTGGAGTGTAAATATTTCATTTAACAGACAGATTCATTCATCTGTATATTTATTCCTTCTCATGCTGACTCGCACAGACCAGGAAGGTTGTTGCAAATGCACAAGAAGAAGAAATCTAATAGAAAGAAATAATGTCCGGGGGTTTCTAATAAATGGACACACACCCAAAGGCCCATTCAGAGCTGGAAAACCCCGAAGCTGTTAATGTGCATACTGGTGATGTTATTAAAACCATTCAATCCAATTATTACCAAACTACAATAGACATGCATTTTTTTAATTCATCAGCTATTTCTAGACTGTTTTAATAAGGTTGGGCTTAGGTTGGTTTGACGCTGACATGAACAAAACCTGAAGTTCAAAATTCAAACCACGGGCACGTTTAAGCCTGACAACACTGGGGAACGTCTTTCTGTCCAATTTCCAGGTTAAACAACATCATTCCTTGAAAAGTTGTGCAACAGTGTGCAACTGCCTTTTAGATATGTTTCTTCCCAAAGGAGAGGCGTGGCAGAACTGATTCCCTGTCAGCAGCTTTGCTGACTATTTTTTTAATGCCTCTATTTGTGTTTAGCATTCCTGTATGGCCTCCTTTATCTATGACAGATTAAAAAATGTTCCGATGTCATTAATTATGGCTCATTTCTGTCACTAAGTATCTGCCTCGAGGCCTCTGCAGCTGCAGATGGTGGTTTACTGCACAACATCACAATCTACTGATTACAAGTGGAAAATTTTAATACAATTAAATATAAAATAATGCTAAAAAGTATACATGTACAGAATTTAACTACACTTTCCTTAAATAAAACAAACAAAAAAACCAAAAAAAACTATGTAAATGTAGGAATATAGGCCTGGGGTCAAAAATGAGTCCACTCAGTGACTTGAAGCTGCGACACTCGAGTAACATAACCTGGTGTTTAACACGTCAGCGTATGTTACCAAAAACAGTTTTGCTGCTCCTGCTGAGTTAGAAATGCTCTCTGGAAAACCCCTTTTTGATCTCTCGCACACGTGACTTAAATTTTACATCAATTAGGCAATAAATTCTGCGTCGAACTGACTCGACTTTGATGTCGGGGAGATCCGGGTTACCGGCTATGACAGAGCGCAATCGGCAGCGTGCCCTCGGCAGCGTGCCCTCGGCTGTGTGCCGTGAATTTTATCCCCCAGGGTCAGATGAACGAGGATGAACATGCAACCGAAATGAACTTAACATCGAGTCAGTTTAAGTTCTGGGATATTGAAATCAATCTCACTAGAGGGAAAACAGTGAGACAACACCCAAAAAAGCAATGGTTTTACAGGTTTATTCTGTAGGACCGTTTTTTTGTGGCTAGTGTCAGTGTCACTGCTGGCAGCATGAGGCGACACCATACAGAGGTTCCACAGGTAGTCCAACTCTTCCAGGATGGCACATCCCACACTCTGAAGGTTTGCTGTGTCTCCCAGGACAGTCTCAAGAACATGGAGGACAAACAGGATGCGAGAGCCCTACAAAAGGACCTCCAGCAGGCCTGGAGTGACTCTGACCAAACCAAAGGGTGGGCAGAGGGCCTGATGTCATCTAATGGGCCTTACTCCATGGCACCACGGAGCCTGAGCACATGTGACAGATGCGAAAGGGTCTGGAGAACCAATGGAGAACGTTATACTGCCTGTAACATCGTTCACCATGAGTGGTCCGGTGGTGGGCCAGTGATGATCTGGTGAGGCACATCCATGGAGGGCCGCACAGACTTCAACAGGTCAGGCAACGGCACTTTGGACCCTCCTTGGACCCTCCGTCACATGGGTCTGGTGCAATGGGTTCTGGGTTCCTACTGGTGCACAATAATGCTCCAGGAGGATGAAATTTCAGCAAAATGGACTAACCTAAATGTTTTCACTTTGAATTCAGCCCTCTGTAGGCTGATCGCTTTCATTTCCATCAAGCAATGTTGCATCATTTCATTCCTAACACATTACCCAGTTCATATGAGTAGAGACTGATTTCATTCTGATTTAGATCTGTGTATTTGTTAATTTTTTGAGCAGTGTATTAGGCTGTAAACCTACAGTATCTAGTGTCTTTATTATGCTGATACAATAGCCAGTATTCCACCAGCGCCGATATGCACATTTTCCTCATTTTCATAACTCTGTTACTTTGTGCACAGATTCAATCGGCACATCAGTGCTAAAAGTAAACAATAAAGACGCAATGATGCAGGTTTCATGGCGATTCCACTCAAAGCAATATTATTAATAAAGATAAAATGAGGCGCAAATGCACAAAGTGCTCGTCAGGGGTCAGAATGGGACTTACAGGATCAAGAAGTAGAAGCGGTGCAGTGATGCACAAGGAAGGAACCTAAAGTGGAACAGCTGATACAGATAGCAGCCTCATACGAGCACGTCCTTTTCTATGCATTTGCCCCTTTAACCTAACAGTCACACACACAAGTTGATGGATGCATTGAGGGCAACTCGGGGTTAAGTATCTTGCCCTGGACAAGAAGAACTGAGACCCCCAACCTTCAGATTAGTAAAGGACTCAGTCTGGCTCCTGAGCCACAGTCACCCCTGCTTTGAAAGGAGGGCGACATGTGAAAAATATAGAAAGTATTCACATTTTAGGAGTTTTCTAAAGTTCTGTCTCACATATATTACTGCTCAATAATTTGCATTTAGGCGTGTGGTCCACCTCTTGCTCATGCAACAACCACACTGTGACACAGACGCGCATGCATAAAGTCGGGAGCTGACGCAGAGGCGACAGTGACGCAAATCAAACATCCACAAAACCCACAGCCAACCCGGTTCGGCTCCAGCACAGACACAATGTGGACGCAGAGACTTCCCACCAAACATCCTCCACCTGTCCCAAACACCCCGCCCCCACTCGCGCAGACACAATGTGCACAATGCGAGCGTCACCCACTGAAAGGACGGATGACATTTCTTCGATTACCCCCACCTGTTGTCACCTCTCAGGCCTGTGCGCTTGTTTCTGCACAGACATAAACCAGCGAGGCAAAAATCAAAGCAGACTGGGCTGAAAACTAAAGAATACCTGCATCAATACTCTGTCAACAGGATGCATGAACTAATAAACCTGTAGCAGCAGCAGGAAGTTTGGATACACCAACCAAACACTATGTGCCCAGCACCAACAGCAGACATGACCAAAGCTAAATAGTCAGATACTTCCCTCAAAAGATGACTAAACAAAAACCAGTGCAATCACTTCAGTGCTTCACTATATCTTCTAACAGTAGATTTGTCTTTTATATTGTAAATCTGTGTTACAAAAGCTTTAAAATAGTGGTGGAGTAGATGATGTGCACTCCTTTAAACTTTGCCCTGCAGGCTGCGTGTGTCTCTGAAATGAAAAAAGATGACAATTGATGAAAACATCACTTTTCATACGGTTTAAACCACGCACACAGCTGGTTTCATGTTGGCATTTCAAGGGGAAAATACCGACTGTGAGAAAAACAAGCTGCTCATCAGTGATGGGTCATTTCAGCTCATTCGATTGCTCACTGCCCCGAGTGGGTCAGCAGCTCGCTGGCTCCAGGCCAACCCTGCGTTAGCCATAAAAAGCTGCTTTAGGCCCTAACTTGTTGTGACATATCAAACGTGTTGATTTGAGCTTTAAACCTGGGAAAATGTTCAGAAAGATCAGAAAATAAATAAATCGAGTTAAAAAATCACAGGCTGGGGAGGGAGGGGTGACTGATTGAGCCCATTGTAATTACTGTTGAACATCTGAAGGTAAATAGCATCATCTCAGACGTCTTTCAAGCCATTTTTAATCACAAAAATAAAGGTTTTCACCAGTGGTTGGCTAATTATATACATAAGCTCGTCTAACAATTGTAGCTTGTGTCAAAATAATGACTCACGAACCCAAAACTCCCCGATGATCAGACCCAAGCGGCGGGAAGGAAGGAAAGCAGGGATGCAGTGCACATTTGAAAGTTTCAGACTGTCTGTTTGTTTAAGAAATAACTGAATGTGGCTTTTGGACCATTTCACATCACTGCCGCCCAACAAACGATCAAAGACACATTTTTGTCACAGACGTGAAACTGGTTCAGTTTTCCCACGACACCGATACTCAAAGCTGATGACATTAAAAGAAATTGTGCTGAACAAAAACAGATTTTTGCTTTAGCCGGCGACACTTTGAGCAGCTTTGGTTGCAGTTTTTCAAGCCTGAAAATTTCACATGATTATTTACTTACTTAACAAGTTGTGAAAATGATAAAAATTGCAAAATTTTGATCACCCTGTGCAATTCAAGGGTCTGAAACTTCATTCATAATACTCATAGTATCAAGGTTGCACTGCTTCATTCGATAAATGAAAACTACTAATAAATCATTCTGATGGGGAAAACATTTCCCAGCTTTAGCTGATTTTAAAGGGAAAAACTTCATATATGTCAATAATGTTTTACCTTAACTTCTATTAGTAGGTCCCTGTTTCTCAGTTTCAGAAGCACGCGGGTTATTTTAGGCGCCTTTTATCAACTTTTTATTTACATGCACTGCAGAGTTTGACCTGGAAAAGGAGCTGGAAATCTTGGCTGTGTCTGAGTTTACTTTAACGGCGGATAGCGAGTGTCAGACAGCGAGAGGAAATGAGAGGAAACATTTCCAGCGTCACATGCATATCCCTTATTAACTGTGCTAATAAAAATAGATGCAAGTGGGACTCGAGTAATAATGCCAACCAGGCTGTTGTTATGTATTGTGTGTGTGTGTGTGTGTGTGTGTGTGTGTGTGTGTGTGTGTGTGTGTGTGTGAACCTGCTTTAAATTCCTGTTGAACTAAAGCTTTTTCCACTGTTGCTCTCAGCGTGAGTAGCAGTGGGTAAAAGCATCAGCTAAACGCCTCAAATGTCAAAGTAAACGTATGCGTGTGTGTGTGTGTGTGTGTGTGTGTGTGTGTGTGTGTGTAAAGCCTCTCTCCATGGCAGCAGCTATCATGGATTGAGCGAGCGGGATTCCATTCCAGACAATCTGTGCCCTCTAAGCCCGTTACGCAATCAAATTAACAGGCCGGATGGCCACCGCGCACACACACAAGCACACAAAGAGACACACACGTTTGGGATTTGTCAGGTTAGAGGCATCAAGTGCATTTCTGTCGGCCTTGCATCGAGTGACACACACAGACACACACAGACACACACAGAGGCTCAGATCTGAGAGGCACCTGTCAAAGAGATCAAAGCGCGGGTTCAGCAGAAAAGCAGAAAAGTTTAATGCAATCAAACACTGCCTTTTAAAGCTCTGTCTCCGCGCGAGAGCTGAATATGACAGTTTATGAGCTTTGCAGTAAGTTTGGGGACGGCTGCTCGAGAACAGCGACAGCCACCCGCAGGAGAAGGAGATCTGAAAGAAAAGAGCTCCACCTACAGAAACTCGAACAGAAAACCCAGAGCAGGACGCCACGGTGTGGGACTGAGAGGCTTTGAATCTGAGAAGTTTGAATCTGTGCGTTTAATCATGAAGCCATTTATCAAGAGAGTTCAAGGACCGAAACATTAAAATGACTCTAACCTGTTGGGAGTGACCAACTGCAGAGGGATGGCATGCAGATGATCTGCTGTCAGAAATGAGCAGTAATGACTTGGACCATCAATGTTTTTCTGTTTAAAGGGGGGCTGTTATTCTTGGCTTCCATTAGAGTAGCTTTGCATGAATTACAGCTCAAAATAATCCTTATTTATCTTATACTGTGCAGAACTTCAGTTCATCCTATCCAACCTGTTCGTGTCTGAAGTAAACCTTTCTTCTGATTGGCTGTCCCTTGAAGACAGAAGCTTTGACTATCCTCACCATATAAGGACAGACCCTCCCACTCACACCACACAGAGCCAAAAGGGGACCCCCCCCCACACACACACACACTGACCTCATTATGAGCACTGATCACTGGAACAATAAAGAAAAGTATAATAGGTTCATTTTAATCAGCAGGCATGTCAGTGATACCAGTATACTTGCATCAGACGACTTCATTAGGTACACCTGTTCAACTGCATGTTAACACAAAAATCTAATTGGCCAATCAGGTGGCATGAACTCTGTGCATTTCAGCATGTAGACATGACCTGATGAAGTTCAAACCGAGCACGTCAGAGGTCAGAGGAGATTGGGCGAGCTGCTTCGAGCTGACAGGAAGGTCTGACAGTAACTGAAATATCCACCCATTACAACCAAGGTATGCAGAAGAGCATCTCTGAACAGAACACACATCCAACCTTGAAGCAGATGAGCTACAGCAGCAGAAGACCACATCAGGCCACTCCTGTCACCTAAGAACAGGAAACTGAGGTATCAGTGGTTCAGGCTGCTGCTGGTGTAATGGCGTGGGGATATTTTCTTGGCAGTAATGTGTAAACACCACAGCCCACCTGAGCACGTCACGAAGCTGAAGTCACCTCTAACTGCTTTTGTGAACATGACAATGAGTTCACAGAGCTCAGAATTCAAGCCTGACTATAAACTTGTAACCCTATGACGATGGTGTGCTGTACACAATATGAGCTTTACAGTATAATACTGTTATTTTAGTGTAATCTCCATAAACAACTCGGAATTTAACATTTAGAAATGAACGATTAGAGCTTATAAACTTAAATTCCCTTGAATCTTTGCCTTTGCTAAAGAAAAGAAATACGGTATTCCACTGTGAAAAACTACAGTGTCTGCATTTTACTGAAAATGTACTTTTCATTTCACCAAGAATTTATCTTATTTTATGGTGGTAGTGTGGGTGGAAAGGGACAAATCTGAAAGCAGAAAGCAACAAGGGAAAAAAAAGAAACATAAATGTTTAATCTGCGAGACGGCGGATCAAAAAAAAGAAAAAAGAAAAAGAGACGAGGAAGAAATGAGAGAGGGAGGGTAAAAGATGGAGGAGAGAGGCGGATATGATCTGCAGCAGAGGCCGAACTTTATAGTAGAGCGAGAGCATTAAGAATAGATGAGGAGGAGCTGAGGGAGGACATCATCATTAATTCAAGAGCTGGCAAGACAAGATCCTCAATCACGGCTCGGCACATCAGACGCGCTCAGTCTCAGATTTTCATTCTGTTGGTAACTGATCTACTGAGAAGCACGCGGAGAGAGAGGGGCTGGGAAAATGTGATTCTGGAGGCTGAGATGATGTAGAGCACAGAAACTCTCCTCATGGGCTCATCAGTCACAATATCCTTTGTCAAGTGAAAGGTAACGAAAGAGAAAAGTCCACCACATGTCCCGAGGTGCTGTTTTCACACGTGCACCGCAGCCTTTCTAGACATTACTCATCCAAGACTCAGTGGTCTGTAATGTGCTGGTACAGGTGACTGAAGTCACAGAAACAGGTGGTGAAACACATGCAAACAACAAGGCTCAAATGGACAAACATCTTTCCACTGTTAATAGAGTTAAATGGCTTCTGACGTTATAATGAGTTACATTTAAAAACCTCCGGCCGGTCAGGCACTGGGTGTCTCTGTTTTGTTTTGGCTGTGGTAAGCTTTGTCCTGCAGGAGCTGATTGGAGGGTGATTATCTGATAAGCAGAGCTCGTGCTCAGCTGTAAAAGCTCTGACCTTCCTGCAGCCTCTCTGAGTCTCCGACAGGCCCTGCGACTTCCTCCTGTCCTCCACGCACGCCGTCAGCCGAGCAACCAGCCGATACGTGCGCATTCTTTTAACTTAATTATGTTTTTGTAAATACATTCCTGTTTTCTATGCTGCCAGCGCACGTCGTCTTCAGTCCTTGTCACAAGTTTTCCATGTTTTTTTCCTCCTTTCATCTCCTCTTTAAAAACACGGGAATGAAACAAACTAAAACTAAACTAAAAACAAACAAACAAAAAATCTAAAAATGTAGAAAAAAGAAAACTTTTCAACTCTGGTATGAACTAAAGTATGACTGGCTACCTTATCTGACACATATTGATCCATTTTCCTATAAATTCTGACCGCTCGCTAAACAAAAATCAATGAGACGAAACCCTAATTAACATAGCTCGTTAAAAACGGGGCGAGAGACAGTGAGTGACAGTGGGATGGACAGAGAGAGAGAGATGTGGACAAAGGAAGGGGGACAGCTCTCAGACAGAAAACTTTGTCACCATGCCAACCATGTTACCATGGTGATATGTCCATAAAACACACACACCTCACTGTGATCTGTTGGACAGCAGACCCACTGTCTGTGCACTCGTCCATCCTCCTTTCATTCGGTCGCTCTCCCCTCTCATTAGAGGAAATCAAAGCGCTTCATCTGATGCCAAAACACATACACACACACACACACACACACACACACACACACACACACACACACACACACACACACACACTGCAGTACAGCAAAAACTGGTGAATTACTTTTTTCCTTCCATGTGAGAGACTCATTGCTCACATAAATCCTGCAGTCAGAGATAAATACTCATCAATAATCAATCACAGGAGCCGGCAAGTGTTACGACTCAGTTTCAGCTGTTCAGCTCACATCCATCCACGTCTGGTCCCTAATTACACACCACCAAATCGCTCGTTGTTGGTACGGCCGGCCTCACAGTCCAGCATTGTTCAGCCTCTGAGGCTGACATACTCAGCCAACAGAGGAAAACCTAAAGAGCATCACAAAAGCTTAGCATTGTGTTACTGACCCGCTGGGGTTTGCATTCACCCGTTCACACTGCCTTTATTTTATGCGCTTTAAGCTGCAGCCTCGAGGAGCCGGGATCAAACGGCGGATCTCCACCTCCTGAGCCACATCTGGCGAGAGCAGGTCGCTCATGTCTGAATAACTTTACTCGAACTTTAAGTCAAAATATGCAGAGTTAGGATGAGTCATGAAAGGAAACGGCAAAAATAGCTGACGCTTCGTTACAGTGAGAATATTTTTTTCTGCTGCCAAAGCAAAGCTGCACGTTTGCTCACAACCCCCCACTAAACCTGACACACACACACACACACACACACACACACACACACACACACACACACACACACACACACACACAGACTTCAAAAACAATGCGAACACACCGAGACTACGAGGACACCAAAGACACTGTGAATCACGAGAAATGTAACAAACGCAGACAGCCAGCTAACGACAATCTGTACCAACAGTCTGTATGTCTGCACGGTGTGTGTGTGTGTGTGTGTGTGTGTGTGTGTGTGTGTGTGTGTGTGTGTGTACCTGGTACTGCCTGCTTCTAACATTAAATAAAAGTGTCTTCATCCTGCTCGTCTCTTGTCACCACGCTGCCGCTCAAACTCACTAACTGGACAAACTTGTTACAGCACACAGCACTGATGGACACACACTCCCTCTCTCTCTCTCACACACACAGACAGAGGAAGGCCCTCCAGCTGTTCGTCCTGGTGATTAAAGCATGTCCTGTCATTGTTTCCCTGGTAACATCTGCACAGGAAGGCACACATCTGTCCTTGGAGCACCCCGCCCCAACAAACTTTACATCAGCGCCCTCAGAGTCTGCGTCCGTCTGGAGCGTCATGTGATAAATAGTGTTTATATTACAGTGTGATTTCCCACAGGTCACTGAACGCATCGTCTGAATGCATCTAAAGTGATGAAGAGGGAAACTTCTGCAGAGTCCAAAATATTAGAAAGGAAAGGAAACAGAGGAAAGGAGGGCAAATGACAAGAGAGGGCAGGAGGAAAAGAAAAGGAATAAAAGAGGAAGTGAGGAAAGGAAACAGACCAGAGCCAAGGATTTAAGAAAAGGAAACAGAAGAGATTAAGAAAAGAAAAAATGTAATAAAAGACAAGACAGGAGAGAAATTAAAAAGTAAAGTAAAGGAAACTACTGAAGAGGAGAGGAAATGAGAAATGATGAGGTGAAATTAACGAGGAGATAAAAAAGGAAAGTACCTATAAAGGTGAAGAGGACAAAGGAATAAAGAGATGATGAAACAAGAAAAACTGACTGGAAAGGAGCCGTAAGAAAAGGAAGTAAGGAAAGGACACGACAGAAGAGAGGACACGAGGAAAGGAAATAAGAGAGAAAGGACAAGCAGGAGAGGAGTTTGTTTAAAATAAAACATAACAAGGAAAGGAAAGAAAAGCAGACGGCATTTGTGATTCTGAGACCAGGAAGTGTCTGACATGAAATTCCACAGGAAGAGGAGGAGGATGATGAAGGCTCAGAGGGGGAGGAAGAGGAGGAGGCGGGTAGCTTTGAGTCTCTGTGTCAAATTCCAGCTAGGGTCAGTCAGACATCTGAGAGCATCTTCCTCTCGTCCACCTCCTCCTCTCCTTCTCAGTAATATTAATAAAACAATAAATGAATAAAAACAACCTCCTCTTCCTCGCTCATCATCCAAAATCCCCCTCAGATATTTCTGTATGAGCCACAGACCTTTTTTATGTGGTTAAATGATGACAGATGGGAGGTTTTTTAGCTTTTGTCTTAAAAAATATTTGATTTTTTACTTATTTTAGCCGATATTTTGCCTAAACATTGCCACTAATATTAGTTTTGTTTTACATCCAAAGCACAAATGAAATATAATAAATATACAACATTATAAGCTGTTTCCACGAGTAACAATCCCAACACGTGCTCATTACATGAGGTTATAACCTGAGGTTTTCTGGGTGAAATTACCTCTCACAGATAAAGCGTTTAATCAGGAACCTGCAGACTGAACAATAACTGCTGGCTGCAGGCCCTTTCATCACTGCGCCTGCTGCGTCGTCACTCATCACCGACAACAACAACAACAACGGGAAGCTGATTTTAAATTAAAGAAAGCAATCAGCACGCAGACTTATCGGCCCGTCATCGCAGCAATCTGCAGTCCTATTTTCGTGTCCACTGAATTTCTAAAAGAAGAAAATGAAAAACAATCAAGCAAAACAAAAACTGCTTCCTGAAGGAAGCGATGCTCGGGGCGGATTCACTTTACAATAACAGTGAAATTAAATTTACATGTTTCTAATGTGTTTAATTTGCTACTATGAAGAACCCGTCACTGAAAAAAATTAGCAATCAGATACAGGTGTGGCAGTCTTCAAGGGGGAGGAGCTAAAACAGCTTGCTTCAGGCAGGAGATGAACCGAGGCGCTGCACCACAGCTCAGTGTGAGACAAAGGAGGATTATTGTGAACTGTGGGTCATGCTAAGCTTCTGTAATATTGTCCAGGAAAAAAAACATCACTTTGGATGTTTTCAAGTCAGGATGGAGATTTTTCCTGAAAGACTAATAAATGAATCAATACAATAACTGATAGTTTAACAGATAATGATCGGCCCTACAGGGTTTTTTGCTCATTTATAAAACAAATAGCAAGTTCAAAGCGTGTAGAGTAATAGATACGCTGCTAGGCTGACAGAGAGTGAAGGTCAAAGGTCACAAGGCCAGGTTTTGTGTGTGTGTGTGTGTGTGTGTGTGTGTGTGTGGTTTGTTTGTGTGTGATAAATCTGTTCCTGGAGAGAGCGAGTAACCACTGCGCTCAGGAAAAGCGGCGCCGCGTTACACAGATTACATCACCACCCCATGACCTCACAATGGCAAGACCCACAATGCCTCGTTCACAAAAAAGACACACACACACACACAAGAGTGACCCTGCCTATTACCACAAAGGAATTCACAGAGTGAACCCGACAGAAACTAAACAGAGTGAAAAAGCTTCCCCTCTTCTTCCTTATTATCCACTCTCTCTTCACTTTAATACACACACACACACACACACACACACACACACACACACACACACACACACACACATTTCCTCCCTCGCTTTATGCCTCTTCCTATCAATCAATATCTCCTCTCTCTCGTGCTTTCTGTATCCATCAATATCCACTTTAGCCAGCGTGGGAGGGGCGGAGCTTTCCATTTTAGGTGTTCAGACCCGCCACACACACACACACACACACACACACACTTCCTGCCTCCCTCCCAAATACACACACACTCACAGTGATGACCACAGATGAGAACAAATAGCCTCTAAGTGCTGAACCCAAACACATAAATAGATTTCAGAGAAGAAGAACAAACAGAATGCCCCAATTTTGAGGACAACTTTCCAGTCTAGACAACACACACACACACACACACACACACACACACACACACAACCTCATAGACACAGTGTCTGTTGTTTTTTGTTGCAGGTCTGAAGGTTGTGACCGTCTAAACTGTAATTGGATGAGCTGTTTCCAAAGAATGTTGTCTTATACACACAACACACACACACACACACACACACACACACACACACACCTGAGCTCACTCAGTAAAATGCCTTGTGTTTGTGTGTGTGTGTGTTTATGTGTGTGTGTGTGTGTGTGTGTGGGCGTTTAAAAGACGCCAGAGAAAGTCAGTCCAGATGGCCGGAGAAGATTAAACACCATCTGCCAGCGAGCGCTTCGTACACAGTCAACACACACACACACACACACACACACACACACACACACACAGAGGATGATTTATAGAATCTGAAAAATGACTTCTCTAATAAGGAGATTCATCACATTTTTAACATTTGTGGTAAAGACCTCGTTCTCGGGGAATAATGAATAATTCACTCCTCCTCCGGCGATCCGTCAGGAGAAACAGAGGAAATAAAGGTCCACATGTTATGTCGGGTTTCGTTAGCTGCAGCGCCTGAGCGTTCAGCGGCAACTTCAGACCGCATTAACCTGCACGTAAGAAAGCAGAGACTGTACACAAAAGATGGCAGAGGAACGTCTGCCATCGTGTTGTTTTGAAGCTGACCTTTCCACGAGCACCCAGCTGATTTATTTCTAATTGAAGTGTCTCTGATGATGTAGTGACATGAACGACGCCACAGAAGCGTGGTTCCTGATTTCATAACGACAAGTCATCTGACAAGAACAAACCTCTTTCACAACAGATATACACGCTTATTTTAACCATTTTTACATGTAAAACCGCCGCTCAGAAAGACCATCAGACTTCCTGTCAGTGGTTACAATGGCGCTTCACAGTCCACAGCTCGTCATGTCAGTTACCTGCGCAGCCAATGTTGCCTCATTTCTAGACAGTAACAAGGAAGGTTACGTCC